>NC_091950.1:331860708-332460708 GCF_031021105.1 Erythrolamprus reginae | reverse complement strand
CTGGTTGAAATGAAGGGTGTGTGCACATGCCTAAGGGAGAGAGAGTGAACACACTTACTAGAGAACAAAATGCACTGAAAAAAGATCTTAAGAACATTCAGGTCTCTGTTCTTCTAAATTGACTCCCAAAGGATCTGACCAGCTCCTAAATCTTGCAGGAAAGGTTTCACAGTAAATTACAGTAAAAAGTTGATGAAACCAAGACTGCTTGCCATAGCCAAACATCTGTACTATCTTGAGCTGCCTTCGGTTTGGAAACTTCAGCTGTCCTCCACTGGAAGAGGCTAGCCAATAGTTATTCGACTGTGCTGGGATTTTATTTATTTTATTTATTTATTTTATTTATTTATTAGATTTGTATGCCGCCCCTCTCCGAAGACTCGGGGAGGCTAACAACAATGAAAAGACAATGTAAACAAATCTAATATTAAAAATAATCTAATTATTTTTCTTTAAATAATCAATTTAAAGAACCACTCATACATAAAAGCATACCATGTATAAATTCTATAAGTCTAGGGGAAGGGAAATTTCAATTCCCCCATGCCTGACGACAGAGGTGGGTTTTAAGGAGCTTGCGAAAGGCAAGGAGGGTGGGGGCAACTCTGGGGGGAGCTGGTTCCAGAGGGTTGGGGCCGCCACAGAGAAGGCTCTTCTCCTGGGTCCCACCAAACGACATTGCTTAGTCAATGGGACCCGGAGAAGGCCAACTCTGTGGGACCTAACCGGTCGCTGGGATTCGTACGGCCTTCTAGCCAAAAAGGGTTAGGGTAGCAAGGAGGAAAGTCTCTCCTGGCAGGAGATTCATCCCAACCCCCACTCCATTCATTTTTCTGAAGGGATGTCTTCTTCCATCAACACAGAAACTTCTGTTTCAGACTGAGTAAGCATGTCAGCACATTTTATGATGCTGTGATCCTGTGATGAAAGAACAGCTTATAAATCTTTCAGACAAAAATAAGTGTGTTCTCTTTCTTTTGTCATTCATATAAGTGGGGTGTGCGTGTTTGTGTGTGCATGCGTGCTTTTCCAGATTTTCATCAGGCTGTAGTATAGAAAGAGTTAAGTTCACAACGTTCTTTTGTTCAGTTCTCAAGACATCTTTGGATTTTATTTATTGCACTTTGGAAATCATGCTACACTATTGGGTCACCTGTGTTAACATCTGCTTTCATTTGGGCCCCTTTTCTTTTCTTTTTTGCATCAAAGAGAAGAGTTAATAATTTATATGCCTATGCTTGGCATAAGACAGAAAATATTCAGATGACATTCTGCTGGAAGACCTATGATAAAATGTAGATTAAAAGTGAGTAAATAACATATCAGCTATGTGGATGGTGGGTGGTTTTTTTTAATATCTTGCCAAAATCTCTAGAAGTTCAAGACAAACTTGGCTATTGTATAATCATCGATGTCTTAGCTTTTCAGTTTATTTGGACAAATAATTGCAAACATTTTAAAAATGCACCTCCCTTTTTAGGGAGAAAAAAAAATATTTGTTTGGGTTTATTATATGATTTAAAGTATTAGCTTATTAGTTTGCCAGGCTGAGTGATATTTCTTTAAACACTTACCATCCTTTTGCCTACAAATGTACAACAAATACTCTTAAAGGTTTTTTTCTGGTTTTTTTTTAAACTATTGCTCTATTATCATAAAATGCAAATGCACTTTCTAGAGTGTGTGGGGTTTTTTTCTTGGATGAGAAGCAAAATATTTTCAAAGAAACCCCCCCCCCCCAGGAAAGTCTAGTTGTCTTTTGAAATAGTACCTTTGGGACAAACATGACATTGATGATTGAGAATCTCTATTAAACAAATTGCTCTATTAATTTACAAGTGGATTTTCAAATCACCCAAAGTATTCTGATCTGTACCCAGGAAATTTCAAATGGTCTTGTCTAAAATGATCTTGCAAGTGTTATCATAACATTCTATGTTTTCTTATATGTTTTCTTCCAAGAGTCTGGGTCTCAGAATAGCTGTGAACAGAACAGAGATGAAAACACATGATTTGGATCTTATTCTGTTCTTAATTATTCTCTCTCATGTTTTTTTTATGATGAATCTTTGGACTAAGTTCAATTCCAGTCTGGTATCCAATATATAATATCTTTCTTACCAAAATTATTACTGAAAACACTGTGAGCATCTCCAGATCCTGCACTGGTATTTTAAGATCTAGAGATGCTCCCTTTAGTCCTGTGATGATGATGAACATAATGTCCTTCAGATGATGTCTAACTGTTTGTTTGTTTGTTTGTTTATTTATTAATTAGATTTGTATGCCGTCCTTCTCTGAGGACTCAGGGCACCTCACAGCACATAATATAACAATACAGTACAACGGCAAATCTAATAACTTTAAAATTACAGTCTAAAAATCCAGTATTTAAAAACAATGATACCAGTTCAGTCATGCAACATATATCTCATTTCATTGGCCAGGGGGCTGAGACCTAATTGCCCCAAGCCTGGCGACATAGGTGAGTCTTAAGAATCATACAGAAGGCAAGGAGGGTGGGGGCAGTGCGAATCTCCAGGAGGAGCTGATTCCAGAGCGCCCCCCCCCCCCCCCAGAGAAGGCTCTTCCCCTAGGCCACGCTGAGTTACACTGTCTGGCTGATGGGACACGGAGAAGGTCAACTCTCTGGGACCTAATTGGTCACTGAGATTCATACGGCCGAAGGCGGTCCTGCAAGTAATCTGTCCTGATGCCATGTAGGGCTTTATAGGTCATTACCAACACTTTGAATTGTGTCCAGAAACAATCAGCAACCAATGCAGTTCGCGGAGTGTTGGAGAAATATGGGCATGCCTAGGGATTTGAAGTTTCCAAACACTCTTCAGAGGTAGCCCCATGTAGACAGCATTGTAGTAGGCACATTACTTCCACTGCTTCACTGAGTGAACACGGGGTGGAAATGTATAGCTGAGTATCATCATGTTGCCACCATGTTACACCAACACTCCACAGTCTGCATTGGTTGCCGATCAATTTCCTGGCACAATTCAAAGTGTTGGTTATGACCTATAAAGCCCTTCATGGCATCGGACCAGAATACCTCCGGGACCACCTTCTGCCGCACGAATCCCAGCGACCGGTTAGGTCCCACAGAGTTGGCCTTCTCCGGGTCCCGTCGACTAAACAATGTCATTTGGCGGGACTCAGGAGAAGAGCCTTCTCTGTGGCGGCCCCAACCCTCTGGAACCAGCTCCCCCCGGAGATCAGAACTGCCCCCACCTTCCTTGCCTTTCGTAAAGTTCTTAAGACCCATCTCTGCCGTCAGGCATGGGGGAACTGACACATTTTCCCCGGGCCTATACAGTTTATACATGGAATGTTTGTGTGTGTGTTTGCTTTTAATAATGGGGTTTTTAGTGTTTTTTAAATTATTAGATTTGTTCTTACATTGTTCTTGTTATTGTTGTGAGCCGTCCCGAGTCTACGGAGAGGGGCGGCATACAAATCAAACAAACAAACAAACAAACAAATAAATAAATATTGTTTTTCACTGCCCCTTCTGGGATTGCTAGATAAAATGTGGTTCAGATCTACCTGCAAACCAACATGTTCTCCAATCCTGATTTAACCTATCAAGTGTCTTCAGTTTTGCTGTCTTCCTTGAGAGAGTTCAGTGATAAAATAGGTGGTTCTGAAGACCCACAGAAACAGTTGAACAAACTACTTCTGAAAGAGGAGGAGGAGCAGGAGGAGGAAGAGGAATTATCCTGACTGGATTAAATTCATTAGAGGATATTGTCAGTCTGAATGATGAGTGAGGAAATTCCCCACAGAAACATTTCTCATGGATTGAAACAAAGCAGCAGGTTAACCCCTCATTGAAGGATTAACTGTGCATCTATTATGTGCTGATATTTTTAAGGAACTGTCACCATGACTGTGGATGATTTGCTTTAATTTCTATCTCCTCTTCCTGCCAAAAAAATTGCAGTTCTGGAACTGTTAAATTTCCTTTCTGGTTCTTGCAAAGCACCTTTGACAAGACCAATGGGTTAAACAGAGTTTAACCAAGGAACCTGGGAGTTTCCATTTTATTGTATTGTAAGTAAGAATTTTGAATTACTGGCAAAAAATCCTTTTTTGCTTACTGACTTGAAATTTCTTCAGGATTTAGTCATTTTGGACATAATTAAGTAGAAGTAGTATGTACAGTATGTACGTATGTTATTCTACTGAAATTAATTGATGCAGAGTATTTCTGTCCCCAGAAATCTAAAATTTCTGGGGACAGTGCATGCAACCTAGATGTGTTTGTAGGTAAGATGATCAGCCCTGCTGTCAAGCAAAACTAAGAATTTAATAGTGAGTGCCATACCAAGTGCACTAATCAAACAGGTGGCAAGAAAGTAGGAGCAGTCAGGCACAACACAGGCTATATAAGGAGTAAGCACAGAGTCAATCAAAATGGACTCAAATGTCCATACACCAATGCATAGAGTATGAGGAATAAACAGGTTGAATTAGAAATTCAAGTAAATGAAGGCAGATATGATATTGTTGCCATTATGGAAACTATCCACAAATGGATTATACAGCTGGAGGGATTGAAATTAATATACCAAATAAAAGATAAGGTGGAGTTTCACTATGTGTATAAGAAAAAACTACATCTCTACAGAAATAGAGCACAACAATAATGAACATTATCTTGAATGCATTTGGATCAATAATAAAGGGGAGGGGAAATGACATTGCCATATTTCTATACTATAGGCCACCCAACCAAACAGAGGAAGTAGATTAACCTTTTGCTAGTCAGCTAACTAAGGTATGTCAGATGCCCATCACAATAGTAATTGGGCATTTTAACTACCCTGACATCAACTGGGAGACAAACTGTGCACCAAGTGGAAGATTCAACAGGTTCCTAACAAATCTAGCAGACAACTTTGTTACAAAAAAAGTAGAGAAAAGAACAAGGGATTCAGCCATATTGGAATTAATTCTCACTAACAGAGATGAAATGATAGAAGGTGTTGAAGACAGGAACCTTTGGGGGCAGGTGATTGTGCAATATTTGAACTCAACATTATGCAAACACAAGCAGTAGAATGAAGTCAAACTAGAGCCTTGGACTTTATTTGAGCTAATTTCAATAAACTTAGAGAGAGCTTGGGAAGGATTCCATGGATGAGAGGAAAGGAGGAAACAACTGAAGAAGGTTGGGAAATTTTAAAAAGTGAGATGATAAAAGCCCGATCTAGCACAATACCAGTGAATAAGAAAAATAATAGTTCTCAAAAAAACCCAGCATGCCGCATAAAGTAATCTCTGACATAATGAAAGACAAAAAGGACAACTATAAAAAGTGGAAAGAGGAGCAATTTAATATCTTTGTTTAAAATTAGAGCTAGCTGCAGTGATCTTTTAGGAAAAAGGAATAGAACTGGGGTGAAATAAATGAAAATTGAAATGGTGAACTTATTCAGGTTGAGTGGTAGGTGCAGCGGGCCTTCAGAAACCATGGGCGCTCCATCATTGTGGGTTTTTAAGAAGAGACCGGACAGTCACTGGTCTGAGATTGTATGGGGTTTCCTGCTTGAGCAAGGTCCCTTCCAGCTTCTATCCTATCCTATTCTGCCCTATCCTATCCTATCCTATCCTACTCTACTCTACTCTACTCTCTACTCTACAACTTCTACTGAATAAAAATATTTAATAAATATTTAATAAAAATATTAAATAAAAATATTTATACAAAAGGCATTCATGATAATTCATTTTGTGTCTTCTGCAAGACCAGCTTTCATTCCAAGAAGATGTATCCAAGATCCACATTTAATGGCATAAAATAATTTATAGTAACTAAACCCCAGGAAGGTTAATGTGGACATCAAACTTGTTATTTCTGAAAATGAATTTTCCAAATCTATGTACTGATGGGAAAGTTTTCCTGTACATAGGTCATAATGAACTGCCTTAACATTTAAATTTAATTCAGATGAAGCGTCAATTGTTTATTTTGAAGTTAATGCCCTCTCTGAGCTCAAAATATTGTAATGATCTCAAAACACAATGACACTGAGAGGCCTTTCTTCCCCAACTTTATTTTCATTGCATTCTGTGCCAGTATAATTTTTCTCAAAGTTGCTCGGCTGTCTCCTGTGTTGGACATCAGAGGAAGAATCTACTGCAGAACAAGTAGTGCATGAAGCAGCGTCTTATGTCAGGATTTTCCAAACATTTTCAAGCTCTGGAATGTATTGGCTGTAAAAAAAATAATCCTGGAACCCCTGCTCTAGTGATAACAAATTGGTTGTGGTCAAGTGAATTCCCCCCACCTCTCAGTCTCTCATGGAACCCCACTGAGTTCTTGTAGGACACCCAATTTGAAAAGCCTCTGTTTATGTTATTGTCTGGGATTATTCAAGCTTGTGGAATCAGAAGAAGTGGATAAGATACCCTGTGTATGAACTACTATACATGGGCTAGTTTAGGGGCCAACAACCTTAAACACTCAAAGAGCCACAAAAGTCCTAACTGGAAGCTCCCCATTCAATTCTGGAGCCAACCAGAAATCCGGTTAAGCCACTATAGAGTCTCCTCCTAGAGTGGTGTCCTTGTTCCTCTACCAGTCCTAACCAAAAGTTCTATCAATTGCAGAGTTGACTGTAAAACCCACCCATGGTCATAGAGTCTCCTGGCATGCCTTGCTCCCCCCCCTCCCCCACAAACTAGAAGCTCCTCTCAAAATTGTGTTGCTGACTGATGACAGGGAACTGGGGCAGAGGCATGAAAGAGCCATGTATGACTCCAGAGCCACAGATTGCTGACTCCTGGGCTAATTCCATGCCCCCCCCTCAATTTGTTTGTAACAAATCTTTAATTACAAAGATGGTAAACATATCCAACACATCTTCTTCCTCCTCTTTCTCCACAAAAACAACCCTTTGAAGTTGCTTGGGCTTGAGAGAGAATGACCAGCCTAAAGTCACCCAGCTGTCTTTCATGTCTAAGTTGGGACTTGAACTCATGGTATTTTACTTTCTAGTCCGATGCCTTAACCATTAGACCAAACTGGAAGATAATCCTACTTGTAGAACCTAATAGCATGCCCTCCCTTGAAAAAGCTGTCTTATGAACTGGATAAGGGGCGAACATAAGCGCATTAGAGTGCCTTCCGTCCCCTGTCCTGTAGTCTCTCCTATATCTCGTATTTCTTCTCTACTATATCCTCTATAACCTTCATTGTGTATTGGACAAAATAAATAAATAAATAAATAGCAGGATTCAGCCCAAAACACAGCTGAGGAGCTCATCAGCTGTGCTTCGGGTGAAGAAATAAAGGTGATATTAGCCTCGGGCAGGTAGGAAGGCTCTTTTTGAAACAGAGAGAGAAGAGAATCCATCCAAAGATATAAAATTCCATCAAAAATTCCCCCCAAAAGATGGTGGTGCCCACAGCCAGCATCACACAATTGGATCCATGACACCATTTTCACCTCAGCAGCAGGTTGCTAATAGTTTGGGTGATCCCCACTTGGTCAAGGACATTGGAATACTAATAACTAAAGATCTAAGTGCCAAATCCCACTGTAACAACATCGCCAAGAAGGCCTCAAGAGTTGTTAATCTAATCCTATGTAGCTTCTGCTCTGGAAATCACACACTACTTACCAGAGCTTACAAAACTTTCACCAGACCCATTCTAGAATACAGCTCATCTGTTTGGAACCCATACCACATTTCTGACATTAACATCCTCGAAAATGGCCAAAGATACTTCACCAGATGAGCCCTTCACTCCTCTACCCGAAACAGAATTCCCTACGACTTACAGGCTTACAATCCTATGACCCTACGACTTACAGGATTACAATCCTGTGTCTTGAAAGCTTAGAACTACGACGCCTTAAACATGATCTAAGTATTGCCCACAAGATCATATGCTGTAATGTCCTGCCTATCAAAGACTACTTCAGGTTCAAGCACACAACAGATTCAAGCTTAATATTAACCGCTCCAAACTTGAGTGTAAAAAATACGACTTTAATAATCGAGTTGTCGAAGCGTGGAACTCATTACCGGACTCCGTAGTATCGTCTCCTAACCCCCAACATTTTACCTTTAGACTATCCATGGTTGACCTCTCCAGATTCCTAAGAGGTCAGTAAGGGGCGTACATAAGCGCACTAGAGTGCCTTCCATCCCCTGTCCTATAGTCTCTCCTATATCTTGTATTTCTTCTCTACTACATCTTCTATAACCTTCATTGTATATTATTGTGTATTGGACAAAATAAATAAATAAATATAAATAAATAAATAAATAAAAATAAATCTGGTCCAAACCGTGAAGAACCCACCCCTCAGCAATGTCAATGGAGAAGCCAGATTCACTTAACAAATGTGTTACTAACTTAACTGCTGTGATTTACTTAACAACTGGGACAAGAAAGGTTGTAAAATGGAGCAAGACTCCCTGAACAATGACCTTGCTTCTTCTAATCATCTGTTCACTGCAATCATTTCAAAAACAATGTAATGACATTGAAAATTTATTCTATTTTTTTTAAAAGCATGTGAAGCTACTTACATAGGTAATGTTGTTTTAATAAAAAGGTACAATGGCTTTTTTATAAAAACCCATGAAAACATTCTCTACAACGGGTTCAGTGTGTTCTCTCTAAAAACAGTTGCATTGAAAACATTTGGCTTGTTTGTAGAAAAACACTTAACTCATTTTTTGAGATCTGGCCATCCGTACATCCAAATAGACCATGCTTTCTGAGAAAATGTTTTTTAAAAAATATATAAATAAGAGGGGTTTCATTTCGTGTCTAGAAATCCTGCTTCAGTGCAAGTGCACAGGAGCTTCCAAAATGACTTTTGGGGTGGAAAGCAGAGTGCCCATGCCAGATGACTTCTCTCCATGCCAGTATTTATTTTGCAAGGTTCATTCGTCACAGGAGCGAAGTACCAAGAATGGCACTTTCCAAAAATTAGGAATATCCAGCAACCTTACAGGTACAGTGATACCTCATCTTACAAACCCCTCGTTATACAAACTTTTCAAGATACAAACCTGGGGTTTAAGATTTTTTTGCCTCTTCTTCCAAACTATTTTTGCCTTACAAACCCAAGCTGCCGCCACTGGGATGCCCCGCCTCCGGACTTCTGTTGTCAGAGAAGCGCCTGTCCAGAGGTGGGGTTTCGAGGACTTCCATGTTTTTGCGATGCTGCAATTTCGCTGAGGCTCCCCTCGCTGGGAAACCCCATCTCTGGACTTCCATTGCCAGCGAAGCCCCCATTTTTGCACTGCTGGGATTCCCCTGCTAGGAGTCCCCTGCAGCATCACAAAAACACGGAAGTCTGGAGATGGGGTTTCCTATGGAGGGGAGCCTCAGGGGGATCCCAGCAGTGCAAAAACAGGCACTTCGGCTGGCAAAAGGGGTGAGTTTGGGGCTTGCATGCATTAATCGCTTTTCCATTGATTCTTACAAACGTTTCACCTTACAAACCTCGTCCCGGAACCAATTAAGTTAAGTTAACTCTTTTTGAAAGCCTCTAATAATGGAGCACCCACAACTTCTGAAGGCAAACTATTCCCTTGGTTGATTGGTCTCATCCTTAGGAAATTTCTTCTTAGTCCTAGGATGCATCTCTCTCTGGTTAGTTCCAATCCTTTGTTTCTTGTGCCTTTTGGTGCTTTGGAAAATAGATTGACTCCCTCATTTTTGTAGGAGCCCCTCAAAATTCCTGACAGAACAATTAATCTGTGGAACAACCTGCCCCCAGAAGTTGTAAATGCTCCAACACTGGAAGTTTTAAAGAAGAGATTGGATAATCATTTGTCTGAAGTGGTGAAGGGATTCCTACCTAAGCAAGGTGTTGGACTAGAAGACCTCCAAGGTCCTTTCCAACTCTGTTATTCTATTCTATTCCAAATATTGGAACAGTGCTATTTTTATTGTGCTATTTTATTGTGAGTTGGACTAAGAATAAATTTCCTAAGGATGAGATCAATCAAGTTGGCCGTGCCGACCCAAGCATTCATTCAAGTATTCATCCAAGAAGCTTCATCAGTTCTGTTGGCAGGGAGACGGAAAGAATAGATTATGATAAGATGGTGGTGGTGGTGTTTCCTTTCTTTCCTTACAATCCTTACAATCCTTCCACCCCCCTCCCTCACTATCAGAACTCATGAAGCTACTTGGATGAAAAATGAATGATAAAATAGTCCAGGTGCATTTTGAGGGTGGGGGGACATCTTTGGCACAATCAGTTTGAGGGCTTGCTTTTGTTTTTCATCCTGTTCTAAACCACACAAATTTGTATTTCTCTTCTGTTTCTGCATTTACATGAATCCTTCCAAAAGACTTCTCTGCAGAGTTTTATTTTTAATAACTGAATTGAAAGGGCATTTGTTTGTTTGTTTAATCCGTATTTTGTTTTTATTCAGTCTGCAGGGAGAGGTGGCTCTGTCTGTCTGTCTGTCTGTCTGAGTTTTTATAGAAATAAATCTGATGGAATATGTGCTGTATACATATTTGTTTGTTTGTTTGTTTGTTTGTTTGTTTGTTTGTTTGTTTGTTTGTTCGTTCATTCGATTGATTGATTGATTGATTGATTGATTTGCATTGTAAAGCAATCTACAATATAATGGAAAATTACTTAAGACTATCTCCCACCAAATTTAGTGGAACCTATCCTCATACTTATTACTTATTACCTAGAGATTATAGGTAGGATTGTGCTGTAAAGGAAAAACATAGTAACCAAAACCATAGATTTCAGACCAGAGACTGAATCTTAATGAAGCATCAACTACCTTGAGTCATTTTGAAAATAAAGCCATTTACCATAGTTTCCCTCAAAAGTATTATGCTGTCCAAATTCATCTCAAATTGGTATTCAGGTAAAACATAACTATTTCTTCTACAAGATATTTTATTCATCTTATTAACATTTCTTTGGGATTTATTAGGCCCTTTATTTAATTTCTTTTCCACCACCTTAGGTGAATTATTTCTTCCTCTCACCATTGTGTGCCATTCAATTAATAATGAAACAGTTGCAGCTCTATAAAACTGCAGATGCAAATATGAACGTGTATTGAAATCATGATAATCAGACCATGAAAATTCACAGGTTCAAATTTGGGAGTTCTCTGTGGCATCTGGCTACAATTAACTCCCACTGCTGTTGACTTACTATATCTTCTAAAGTGGTATTTGTTACTCAGATATAGTATTTCTTTGGTCCAGGTTGATTCTTGGTTAGTTTCATAGTTTGTTTGTTGTGTCTTTGACTTATCTCCCTTTCAATTAAACAACATTTTGAGAATCTCACTTTGCACTTACATTGCTAGGATAGCATATTATTTTGCACCTATAGATAGTTAGTTACAATATATGACATATCTGCTCTTATCTGCTAATTTCCATTCTTGCCTGCATCTTATACAAAGAATACAACACAAGAGGCAAAAACAGCTTCTCCCGCCCTCTGGAGGCCAGAAATGGACTGTTTCCCAACTTCTGGTGGGCCCAGTAGGCTCATGTTTTGTCCTCCCCAAGCTCCAAAGGCTTCCCTGGAGCCAAGAGGGAGGGTAAAACGCCCTCTCCCATTGCCCTGAAGACTTTCTGGAAGCCAAAAACACCCTTCCAGAGCCTCTGTGTGAGCCAAAAGAAGCTGGCCAGCACACACGTCCTGGGTCTAGAAAGCTTAAAACTACGATGCCTAAAACACGATTTAAGTATTGCCCACAAGATAATATGCTGTCAATGACTACTTCAGCTTCAACCACAACAACACAAAAGCACATAACAGATTCAACCTCAATATTAACCACTCCAAACTTGACTGTAAAAAAATATGACTTTAGCAATCGAGTTGTTGAAGCATGGAACTCATTACCAGACTCCGTGGTGTCAACCCCCAACATTTTTTCCTTAGACTTTCCACGGTTGACCTCTCCAGATTCCTTAGAGGTCAGTAAGGGGCTAGCATAAGTGCACTAGTGTGCCTTCCATCCCCTGTCCAATTGTCTCTCCTATATTTTATATATCTTTTCTCCCATTCATATATCCTTTCCTCTACTCTTCATTGATGTACAGTATTCTATTCTCATATCTCTTCTTCTATCCCTTCCCTGATATTTACTACTACATGTTTTTATTCTCTTTAACTTTCAATTTCTATTGGAATGAATGAATGAATGAATGAATGAATGAATGAATGAATGAATGAATGTTGGAGCTGAACTAGGGTAACAGCTCATGTGCCAGCAGAAATGGTTCCAGGTGTCACCTGTGGCACCCGTGCCATTGGTTTGCCGTCACTGCCTTATACCGTTTCAGACAGGTGACTGTCCAATCTTTTTAAAAAAAACACCCAGTGATGAAACACCCAAAACTTCTGAAGGCAAACTGTTCCACTGATAGATTGTCATCACTGTTAAGGAAGTTTCTCCTTAATTAGGGGTTGCTTCTCTCCTGGAGTAGTTTTCATCTATTGTTTCTCCTCTTGACTTCTGGTGCTTTGGAAAATAAGTTGACCCTCTCTTCTTTGTGGCAGCCCCTCAAATACTGGAATGCTGCCATTGGATTTGAGTTTTTTAAGTGATTACATTTATCTGATGTAGACCGCTGCGTGCCAGGAAGGACCACTTCTAACAGACTGTGACTCAACATGAACAAATATATCAAAGAGATTATGCCATTACTGAAGCATTTTCTGCATTTCCCCATATTTTAAAGATTTAACAGCAAAACTCTCAGTGGTATGCCATTATAAATTCTCCCCACTTACATAGCTCATATTAAAAGCCAATATAACTACACACATATGAAGATATCAGAACCATATTTTCAGTCAAGGAGTACTCTTTTCTTCTGATTGTCCTGATTTATTGAGGGCCATAAAATTATTAGAAATGGCATTGTTATCAGACATTGCTTGACAAAACAGCATGAAGCTATTGTTTCCTAACAACTTCAAGGGTTCACTATCTCCTGATGTTGCTACGTCAATTTCTTTTTTTTTTCAATGACAGTTGAGCCTGGTGTGTTATGAGTCAAGTATTCAGAAATCCCACAATATTTAATCTATTAGTATTTTAACTACTTTTTCAACACTATAGCCCCAAAACTTACTACTGCCACATGATAATTTTTATATCTGTTCCAGTGAGTAATTTTGGTGAGTATTATGTGGTTGTTTATAATTGGTTTGTGAGATCTTCTTATCCGAACTGAGGTTACGACCTACTTTTGTTCTGCTTTTTTGCAAATTTGTCAGTATTTCAATTTTTGCCTTAATTGTATTAATTTAAATAGCTTGTTCTTATGGAGCTAAAATTAACCCTTCAGTTTATTTTATTAATATTCCAGTTGTAAGTCATTGCCAGATTTTGTCTCCCTCCACTTTCCCCATGATCTTTTGTAGAAATTTACTATATAACAGTAGTGGGTTCTAAAAACTTTTACTACTGGTTTGTGCATGTGTGCGCATGTGTGAATGCATATGACGCTATAGCACATGTGCAAAAGTGTCCCAGGCAGGTGGGCAGAGCCTCCCACCACCAGCACTACCAATTCTTAGAACCGAGCCAAACCTGGAGCAACCCACCACTGCTATGTAATGCATTTGTTTGCCATGATTGTTTGTATTTTTATTATATTATTTCAATATTTATGTTTTGTGTTCTGCACATTCAATAAATTCCTATTTTTAACTTGTGTTAATGCTTGTTCTTGATAGATCTTTACATAATCAGCCAATGAATACTTTTCTTCTTCAACAGTTTGACCCAAAGTAAGCATCTTTCTCTATTACTAATATTATTATTATTGATCATTGCAGTCAGCCAGATGTTCAGACTGGTTTGGCATTTTTGTCTATCTATCGAGTCCTTATCGAGGACCTAGGAGAGGCAGAGCTGGATGTTTGATGGTTCAATATCTCTCAATACAATATTCACAGAATGGAAGCTGTTCCGAGTAAAGACACATTTGTAATTGACTATTGGCAAACTTATAAAGGCCAATGGTGTTCAAGTGGGGCTCCAGTTGTTTTGGGATTGCACCCAAGGTGGTGATGGTGGTTTCTGTTGTTGTTGTTGTTGTTGTTGTTGTTGTTGTTGTTGTTGTTGTTGTTGTCCTATCCATTGTGTATATGAAAAAAGTGAGAATCCTTGTACAGTATATGCTAGTTTCTTGTGCAGGTGCTCCCAGAAGTTTCAATAAATAAAAATTATTTGAGATTTGAAGTAAACATCCTTTTGTGTTTTGTAATGGATGGATAGGTGAAAGGGAGATTATAGGATAGCTAGATAGGTAGGTAGGTAGGTAGGTAGATCCTTTAATGAATTCACATCTGGAAAGATTTAGTATTACTTTTCAGTCATTAGGGCCAGCCTTTCCATGAAAAGAACCATTATTAACTTGCCTTAAGGAACAGCTTCCAAAAGATTCCAGTTTTAATTTTCCATGTGCACTGTTGAAATATTAGTTCAAGTGTCTACTGAAATTTAAACTATGCCAAGAACTGAATGGTTCATCTGTATCTGGCAGCCCTATTCAATACCCTTGACCAGAAGTCAGCAATATGACTTTTGTGATTGCTACACCTGCATAACATTTCCAACCCTCTTGAAATGTGGTTTGCTATCATCACAGCAGTGAAATTCTGCAGATTCAGACAGGTTCTATAGAACCGGTAGCAGCAATTATGCACAGTTCAGAGAACCAGTAGATCTCACCACTGTCTGGCTCTGCCCTGCCCTGGCTGCCCCGCCCAGCCCCTCCTACTGACTCTTTCTCTCCTCCTTCTCGGGCTCATACATGCAGAGCAAATATGAGAAGGAGGCGAGAAGCAGCCAGTTGAAAGCTAGAAGACTTGGTCAAACTTTTCTGTCAGTTCTCTGTGTTACAGAGTGTACAGAATGACCCCTGAGTTATCAAAGACATGCACAGAGGAAAATGTGGGATTCCAGCAGATATCAGGAGATACGAGTAATGACTCAGTCATACAAACCAGATACATTAAAATGTAAAAAATAGTGTTTACTTTAGAAAATATCGTAGCCAAGTTAAACAGTCTGGTCATGCACATTCAAATCAGTCAATAGCTCTCAATACAATAACAATATTACAAGCCTTACTTTGTCTTACATATCAGACATACATTACATCAAATTATCAGAGCTTACTACAGCAGTCACAGTGAATCAGCAAAATGAGCAGAGAGAGCAAAGAAGAGAAAATCATGCTTTCTAGCTCCCTCTTATGGCAATTTGCAACATTACATCTTAAAGCTACAGTACTTCAATACAAACAAACATTCATTGTTAACTTGTTTATATATTATAAACCAAACTGTTTTGTACATAGTACTAACACTGGGGGCAGTTGTGGCTGGGCTTGGCCTTGCCCACTAAGCCATGCCTACAGAACCAATAGGGGAAACATTTGAATGTCACCTCTACATCATCATTATTATCATCATCTGGGTGATGCTAATGGCAATTCTTGAAAAGATTTTCATTTCCTTAGTATCTTCCTGGCTGACTAGCTTCAACTGCCCTGTGAGTGTTTTTAGATAGGCTGGTCCCACAGTAATAAGTTTATCTATTGGCCAGAAAGTGCATTTCTGTAAAGATTACTGGAACTAACCAGCATATGACTGCACTCTAATGCTGCCTGTAGGCTTTTCAAAGACATTTGATTAGCTGCTGTAAAAGCAGAATGTTGGTCAAATTAGGCCATTGGTTTGATTCGGCACTGTAGTGCTTTTCTGATGTCATTTATGATCTTGGCATTATTGCTTGGATAGCCTCCTTCCAGTATAAATACTTGGGATTATTTGCTTATTCTGAGCATCAGCCAATTTTAAACTTGTTTAAAAGCAAGAAATATACTGAACCAAACTGACAGCAGCAGCCTCTGTCTCCTAAAAAGAAATTAGTTTTCAGAAATAATGTAAGTTACCTTAACTACTTGCTCATTATTAAAACAGGCTGGCATGCTCATTTAGGTCTTTTTCTTATTTATTTAAAATTATTGAGGTTTCAGAAGTTAAAAGGTGATTGCTTTTTTAAAAAAGGACTAGAAAGAGGGCAGCACAGACAAATTACCTCTCTGTTCCCTGAAGACCGGAGATAAAATAATGATATTAAGTTACAGAAAAGCAGATTCTGATCATATGTCAGAAAAAAAAAATCTTGCAAAAGATTGAGAGTGGGACCATCTACCCAGAAAGAGAACGGGATCAGTTTCACTGGATGTGTTCAGAGAATGACCAGCAACCTGTCAGGATGCTAATTTGATCTAATGGGGCTCTTGCAAAATTCCAAAGTTTTGAGCTCTGCTGAATTGCATAGTATCTTGGTGATTTAAATCTGTTTTCTGTAGCCCAATTCCCAGGTTGCCATCACTACCTCATCCATCTGATTAACATTTGTCAATTTCTCTGGAATGCTGAATGTGAACTACAGTAAATACATATATAGTTGAAGCTGAAGGGATTGGATACTGTAGCCTAGAGGATAATTCTCTGCCTTACAAGGCAAAGGTTGCAGGTTCAAGTCTCAGTGGGTATGGCTAGCTGATGAGGCCAAAATAAGGCCGAAATAGATCTATCCTAATCTCCCTTAATTTTCAAATTCAGCAAAAAACATGTGACACACACACACACACACATATATATATATATATATATATATATATATATATATATATATACACACACACACACACACACCCTGCAAGTTTATATAACAAATGAAAATACAAAACAACAAAAATCCAGTTTCAGTCATTAAATGCTGCATGGAAGTTAGAAAGCGCAGCACAAGAATGAAACTGAGAGTGAAGTCTGATGGTTTCTGGAGTGTCTAACTCAGAATAGGGATTTGACCTGGGTGAGGATGGTTTTCTCTGGAAAAATCCCCAAAAGGGTATATCTATCCTATCACCTTTAACATTATAACTCCATCCCAGAGTGAAACTCAGCGAAAAGAATTAATGATAGTAAGTAGAAGGTAAATGCCAGCTTTTTGCCATTATTGAGCCTATAGAATAGAATAGAATAGAATAGAATAACAGAGTTGGAAGGGAACTTGAAGGTTTCTCGTCCAACCCTCGTGGTGTAGGGTTTCCTGCTTCAGACAGCCACATCAGACCGATGGTTAACCAACATCATCTTAAAAACTTCCAGTGTTGGAGCATTCATAACTTCTGGAGGCAAACTGTTTTACGGATTAATTATTCATCAGGAAATTTCTCCTTAATCCTAAATTGGTTTTCTCTTTGATTAGTTTCCACAATTGCTTCTTGTCCTGCCCTCAGGTGCTTTGTAGAAAAGTTTGACTCCCTCTTCTTTGTAGCAACCCTTGAGATATTGGAACACTGCTATCATGTCTGCCCCAGTCCTTGTTTTCATTAAACTAGACCACGGGTAGGCAAAGTTGGTTCTTCTATGACTTGTGGACTTCAACTCCCAGAATTCCTGAGCCAATCATGCTAGTTCAGGAATTCTGGGAGTTGAAGTCTACATGTCATAGAAGAGCCAACTTTGCCTACCCCTGAACTAGACATACCCAGTTCCTGCAATCGTTCCTCATATGTTTTAGCCTCCAGTCTACTAATCATCTTCGTTGCTTTTCTCTGAGCTCTTTCTAGAGTCTCAACATCCTTTGTGCATTGTAAGGACCAAAACTAGAGGCAGCATTCCAAGTGTGGCCCTACTAAGGCATTATAAAGGAGTATTAACACTTCCCTTAATTAATGAGACCCTTCAGATTTCCCTTTGTTGAGCTACATTCAAAGGACCTGCTGGCACTCGATTATCACAAATATCTATAGAAAAGTATTATCTTATATTACCTTTATGTCTACAAACCTGGACTGGTCATGTGGCCTGTTTGGGCTCAATGCATCTTAATGAAAGGAGAGCAACTTGTTTTGCTATATCTATAGTAATAGTAATATAATAACAACAGAGTTGGAAGGGACCTTGAAGGTCTTCTAATCCAATACCCTGCTTGGCCAGGAGACCCTACACTACTTCAGACAGATGGTTATATAACATCTTCTTAAAAACTTGTGTTGTGCTTGACTGCCCCTACTTTCTTGCCACCAGTTTGATTAGTGCACATGATATGGTGCTCATTATTAAATGCTTCGCTTTGCTTGATAGCAGAGCTGATAAACTTACCCACACACATATCTATGTTGTGTGCACTGTTAACTATATTAATTTTAGATTATTTGGGACAGAAATGTTCTGCATCAATTAAATCTCTGTCCCCATTGTTCAGTTTAAATGTTCATCCAGGACATCTGTGAATTTAATACCAAGTAGCTCAGTCCCTTTCTTTGATGGATGAAAACTATTATGTCCTGCCCAGAGACTAAGCAAAGGAAGGCTTAGTATTACAGGTTGTTGTGATTGGTTAGTTCGTTCGTCGGGTGCAAGGGCGGCAAAAGCTCTCACCCGATTGGTTGTTACCTCAGCCGGAGTTAGCTTATAAACACCGGCACTTGTTAGGGCTTTTGGTTCATCATCTGTTTTCTGTTGTGTTGACTTCTAATAAAGACTTGATTGCCGACTCCTGCCTCCGACTATTACATTGGCAACGAGGATTTCAAAATACCACTATATTATTCCGTCTGCTGCCACAAGCGTCAGTAAGTTCAATGGCTATCCAATTAACATTTCCTCCTTTTGACCCTCATGGAGAAACCTGGGATTCCCACGTGGCCCACTTTGATTGCTTTTTTATCTCTAATGGATATACAGAGATATCGGGGGATCGCAAACGTGCCTATTTCTTGGGGTTTTGCGGCACGGAGATGTTTGAAACAGCTCGTGCCATGTTCGCCCCGACTTCAATTTATGACGTGCCATGGCCTGAATTTCTTTCTACCTTATGCCCCCGCTCCCTCCAGATGTACCCGCAGATATAAGTTTTACCACCGTAACCAATTGGAGGGTGAATCCATTAATGACTTTGTTGCCGCTCTGTGCTGTGCAGCTTTATACTGTGAATTTGATGACTTAAACTATTATCTGTTAGATCGCTTAGTTTTCGGCGTGAGAGATGGCCGCCTTAAGCGCCGATTGTTAGCAATGCAAGAACTTAGGTTTAAGACAGCGCTGGCGGAGGCCCGTGCTTTTGAACTTTCAACTCAATCCCTTGCGGCTATGGACGGCACTGTAAATGCCACGACAGCAACCCCAGGCCCGGATGTTCCTCTTTTGCCCCAGGATGTGGAGAAGGCTTTGGTAAAGGAAGAGGAAGTGTGCCGTCTGGCTACCAGTCGCGGTCGTGGCCCACCGGCAGAACGGCCTCAGCCACCTCCGTCACCTTGCCATGGTTGCGGAGGTGACCATTTCCGTGCAGCCTGTCCATTTAAGGAAGCTGCCTGCCGCCGCTGCGGAAATAAGGGGCATATAGCCCGAGCATGCCGTTTTCGTCGCTGGCAAAATGCACCTTCCCAAGGTCCCCGTGATCAATTTACTTCATTCAACAGATGGCAACAACGAGAACAGGGGTCCTGGAAATACGATTGTAATGTTGTTTACTCTGCTACTGCATTGACACATACCATCGCGCCCGATTCCTGCTCTGTTTCCTCAGATAAGATCTCCGTCATTGTAGGTTTAGCCAGAAATCCTGCTACATGCAAGTTGAAACTGGCTCCGCCCACTCGCTTATTTCCTGGTCTACAGCCAAGTGGTGTTTTCCACATCTGACAAAGACTCGCTGCGTCCCTGCCATCTCAACTTGACTGACTACCAAGGGAACCTGATTCCAGTCCTGGGTCAAGATCGCTTTGCTGTCAAGTTCAAGACCTTTTCGGGACACTTACTGTTAATTATTGTGGACGGTCCTTTTTCAAATTTATTAGGTCTGGATTGGTTTAAATCTTTAGGTTTATCTGTATCGGGGGTCCATGCAGTGGGAAATGGGTCTACCTTTCAAAGTTTAGCCAAGGAATTTCCAGAGGTATTTGATGGTAAACTGGGGTGCTACAAGGGGTCCCCGGTATCTTTTAGCCATGACCCTATGGTGCCAGCAATTCGTTTAAAGCCCCGCCGGGTACCCCTCGCTCTCCACCCTAAAGTTGATGCAGAGTTAGACCATTTGATTGCCCAAGGGGTACTTGAGCCAACTGACCAATCCTCTTGGGAGACACCCATCGTAACTGCGGTTAAGTCAGATGGGGGTATAAGAATTTGTGGGGACTTTAAGTGTTCCATCAATAAGGCCTTAGCTCATCATTCCTACCCTCTGCCGGTAGTCCAGCATTTATTGCAATCATTGGAGGATGGGTGTATTTTTGCGAAACTAGATCTCGCACAGGCTTATCAGCAGCTTCCTGTAGACTCTAAAACCACAGAAGCCCAGGCTATTATTACCCATCGGGGTTTTTTCAAGTGTCATTGTTTGCAGTTTGGAGTCTCAACGGCTCCGGGAATATTTCAGGGACTCATGGAATGTCTCCTTTATGGAATTCCGGGCACGGTTCCATATTTCGATGATGTGTTGGGTCCACGTTGACCTTGCAGGACCCTTCATGGGTCAAATGTTCCTTATCCTTGTAGATGCACACTCAAAGTGGCTAGAGGTGGTACACCTCCGGTCAACCACGTCCCAGACAGTAATCGATTCACTAGAGGCTCTGTTTGCAACCCATGGGTACCTGGACCTATAGGTCTCCGACAATAGACCCCAATTCACCTCGGTATTAATGGAAATGTATTTGTCCTCTATTGGGGTTCGCCACACCCTGATTTCTCCTTGGCACCCGTCCAGTAATAGCCAGGCAGAGCGCATGGTGCGCACCACAAAGGACACCCTAAAGAAGTTACCGAAGGGGTCTTGGCAACAAAGGTTGTCTGAATTACTGTTGACCCAGCATTCAACGCCCTGTGTGGCCACCAACAAATCACCAGCCGAGCTTTTAATGGGTCGTAAGTTGCGCATTACTCTGGACAGACTTCATCCGCAGTACGCGCTGGCCTCACCTTGGCCTGAGCCTTCCCGTCGAGGGCTGGGAGTTGGGGCTCAAGTATTTGCTCGCTCCTATGCAGAGGGTCCAGTTTGGGTTCCGGCCATCATAACTAGGGAGTTAGGGCCACGTTCCTACGAAGTAGGTCTTTCAGATGGCCGCTGCTGGAAAAGGCATATCGACCAAATTCGTCCACGGTCTGGGGTTACCGACCAGCCTGAGTCGGACACCACGTTATTAAGGGAGGAAATAGTAGTTCCAGGAAAACCCCACCATTCACCTACACCTAGGGGTCCTGAAGTTGTAAGTGGATCCCCGACCTCAGAGAACAAGGGGAATTCCCTAGAAAGAATCACTGGTGGAATTGCAGATTCCCAATCCCCGTGTTGTGGTGTACCGGAAAGTGTCATCAGTCCTCGCCATTCGAATAGGGAGCTTCGCAGTCCAGCGTATTTGGAAGATTACATTTGCTCCAACATAAGGGGGGAGGAGTATTATGTCCTGCCCAGAGACTAAGCGAACGAAGGCTTAGTATTACAGGTTGTTGTGATTGGTTAGTTCGTTCGTCGGGTGCAAGGGCAGCAAAAGCTCTCACCCGATTGGTTGTTACCTCAGCCGGAGTTAGCTTATAAACACCAGCACTTGTTAGGGCTTTTGGTTCCTCATCTGTTTTCTGTTGTGTTGACTTCTAATAAAGACTTGATTGCCGACTCCTGCCTCCGACTATTACAAAAACCATCTCTTTTGTACAGTTTTTCATTGGACCAGTTGCAGACATGACTAATGAAACCAAAGCCTTCCCTTTTACACCACTCCTTTAGCTACATATTAAACTCTGCTACATGTTGGCCTTCCTCCTTTTATTCCTTACATATAGATAAACCTCTAACAATGTTATTTATTTATTTATTTATTTATTTATTTATTTACTTACTTACTTACTTACTTACTTACTTACTTACTTACTTACTTACTTACTGTTGTGGTTCAACCTGAGGCTGCTCAGGGACCGGCTGTGTCTCTGCTGGCTCCATGCCCGGAGGAGGATGACAGCGAAGAGGAGGGGGCTGAACAGTCAGACGGGGGAGAGGAAAGTCAGGAATGGGATGAAGGAGAACAGCATGAGAGCCCCGGCGGGGGGGGGGGGGGCTCTCCCCAGCCAGTAGCTTGGAGTCATTAGGTGATGACGCACAAGCCGTCATTGATATGCGACAGAGACGTTCAGATCAGAGAAAGGAGCAATTAAAGAAGTATTATCAGCACTGAATTAGGAACAGCTGGGCTTGGGTGTGGTCCTCCTTAGCAGGGTTTAAAAGGCAGGCAAGCCCTTGAAGCCATGTGGAGTGTTATCAATTGGAGTTACGGTGTCCTGCTTTGTTCTCGGTGTCTCTGTTCCTGGCTTGTGGCCCAGCAGTTTGGAAGACCCGTGGGAGGTGTAGGTCTGCTATCTACAGCCTCGTATTGGCAGCAAGAATCCTGTATTGCTGCATGGACTTTTGCCTTCATGGATATATCTGAAGATACAGCATTTTCCTGTTTGTAAGGACATTTTCTGTTACCTGTGTTTTTTCTTGAATTTTATAAACTGCCTTTGCCTTTTATCGGTGTGTCTGGCTTCTCTTTTTGGGTTGGTATTGGCTTCTGGAGTGACCCAGACAGAACACTCACTTACTTACTTACTTACTTACTTACTTACTTACTTACTTACTTACTAGATTTGTATGCCGCCCCTCTCCGTAGCCTACAACCTATACTACCAAGTTCATGCCCCAAGCTCTGGAAGTCATTCTGCAGAGAAAGTACATCTTTTTGAGATAGATCATTTGTGCCAAGATGTATAATAGCATCAACATCTCAGATAGTCTCAAAAGCAAGAGGAAACACTCATGGGATTTTCTACTGCTGGTGTCAAAAAAATCCAATTTTATCTGGGAGGGAAGGGTGATTATTTATGATTAACTTTAAGCAGCCAGATTTATTAAATTACTCCCAGTGAAGAGGAGTGCTATATGGAAAGTAAAGTATGTATCTTCCCTGAGTCTAATAATCCTGAAAAGGAGGAAATCACACAATTTAACCAGCCCACATACAAAGATCATTTGAAGCAATGGGGGACCTACAAGTGGCTTTTTCTTTTTTTAATTCATGACTAAATAGAAACAAGAATCTGAGGTTTGGCTATGGTGAAAAATGAACGTCTACATGTTATCCAGAGTTCACATACCAACAGTGGGAATGAGCAAGATATTTTACTTGACACTGTTAGATCTTTGTCTTCGTAAATAGACAGAGCATTGAGCTACAATGCAATGCAATACTTGAGGGACAATAGTTTATGTCATTAATTAATAGTTTATGTCATTAATTAACTCTTACCTTTTCTAGAGGAGTAGAGTTCCCAACTCTATCCCTGAAGCTCAAACTAAATAATTATTTTTAAGACAATGCATATTAAATGGTTTCTTCTGGAAAATGTCAAATGGTGCAGAATTTATGCAAAGAAATTAGGAATTCTATTGTCTTTTTTCTCTTTTGTCTTCTCTCCTTGGTCCCTATTTCTTCATACAGATCCATAATTTGTTGTGAAATCTCACACAATTTGAGCATTGGTCCCTTAACAGCAATTCCTGTTAAAATGAATGGTCATTATTATATGGCTATGTATAAATATTATTTATAGAGAAGGTAAAGTTCAATGCTTTAACCTAGGAGTGATTGATTTTCTCTTGAGAGAATGTTTAAATATTTAAACTTAAGCAAGAGGATTGCCATGTGACTGCACCCAATTTTATAAGCTTTTTGGTAACAATTAATAAGCAAAAGCTGTGATGGTAAAAGAAATATGGCCGTTGTAGAGTAAACATAGTGATTGTTAAGTGAGTTCATTATCCTCTTTGTATCAACTTCGAAATGAACCTGGCTGCAGCCATCTTTCTGTTCCTCAGTTGTATTACTAGATACCAACAAAGAGCTTTTTTTTTAAAAAAAAATCTCTACTGGCAACATACAAGATTGAGAAAGGAGTACCTGAAGAGCATGCCAATTAACCTAATTGGCCAATGTGACCTGTGACATTTGGGGATGGGGTTCACTCCTCCACCCGAAACAGAATATCCTACGAAACTAGACTCACTATCCTGGGTCTAGAAAGCTTACAACTACGATGCCTTAAACATGATCTAAGTATTGCCCAGAAGGTCATATGCTGCAATGTACTGCCTGTCAACGACAGCTTCAACCACAACAACACAAGAGCACACAACAGATACAAGCTTAATATTAACTGTTCCAAATTGGACTGTAAAAAATACGACTTTAGTTATCGAGTTGTTGAAGCATGGAACTCATTACCAGACTCCGTAGTATCTTCTCCTAATCCACAACATTTTACCCTCAGACTATCCACAGTTGACCTCTCCAGATTCCTAAGAGGTCAGTAAGGGGTGTGCATAAGTGCACTAGCGTGCCTCCCGTCCCCTGTCCTATTGTCTCTCCTATATCTCCTATATCATGCCTACTATTCTTCTATTCTATTCTTCTTATACTACTCTCATAATGTCCTCCTATTCTCTAATTGATATATTCTATTCCTAAATTTTCACTTCTATTCTTTCTCTAACCATCATTGTGTATTATTGTGCATTGGACAAAATAAATAAATAAAAATAAATAAAATGAATAAAAATATTTAATTATACTGAAACCATGGGAAAGATTTACAATTGGTTTTCATTGAAGCTGTGCCGATATGATGTATTCAATAAAGAAAACCTTTGAGAAGGAGCCAAGTGTCAGAATTCTGATTTGCTTAAGTTCATTAATTGGAACATTGACATTAGGGGAATTTTTTTTTTTTTGCTGGAAACCAAAAGAAATGCTGATTTCTTCAATGAAGTGTTGGAAATGTAATCACACACCCGGCTCCTTTTATCATATGTGGTGGACTTGCACAGAAGCCAACAAATATTGCACAGAGGTACAAATATGCATCGAAAAGATTTTTAGACAAAGTATTGATTTAAAACCTGAAATATTCTTATTAGCCTTAGTTAGACCACACCTAGAATACTGCATCCAGGTTTGGTCACCCCACTACAAAAAAGACGTTGAAACTCATCCTGCAACCAGGATGATAAGGGGACTGTAAACTAAAATATAAAAAGAATGTTTGCAAGAATTGAGCATGGCCAGTCTGGTGGTATACAAACCTCTTAGGAAGCGGGAGAGGTCAAAGGAAGATTTGACTGCCATTTGTCCAAAATGGTGTAGGGATTCCTTCTTGAATTGGGGAGGGGAGTGGACTAGATGATCTACAAGATCCGTTTCTAATCTAATCTAATCTAGTCTAGTCTAGTCTAGTCTAGTCTAGTCTAGTCTAGTCTAGTCTAGTCTAGTCTAGTCTAGTCTAATCTAATCTAATCTAATCTAATCTAACCCAACCCAACCCAACCCAACCCAACCCAATCTAATCTAATCTAATCTAATCCCAACACTGGTGAGGTGACCCCGATTGTGAGCTGTCCACAGCAGACCAAGTTCCTATGCTTCTGCCATTTAAGTGTGAAAAGCACTTCAAGGTACCAAAATGTCCCACTTTATCTCTGTGGCTATCTGGTAAAGTCCCAGAGCACCATTGACTGCTTCCCATTCTTGGGAAGGTCACAAAAAATAGAGACCATTTACTGTACAATGAAAAGAATAGCCCCTGTGTATTGTACAATAAGTAAATGTGTTTATATTTAAGATGGTTATATAGCCACCCACTCAGCACACAGCTGAGGGCAATGATGTCGGGACAAACACTTTAGAATATTCATACTAGGCTGACTTGCTACTGGAGCACCTTACACAAAGGAGACTCTATTCAGCAATTTGGAAGAAGCATGTAGGAAGGCACCATAGGCATTGCTCTGAGAGGTAGTTTATGTTAATGTAATAGCATCTGGGAGGCCCAAGTTTTCCTTTTGAAAAACAAATCTAATATTTCTCAATAAACTCTTCAGTTTAAAAACAATTTCTGTCAATGCTTAGCATTGCAGGAAGAAATTCATGTGACTGTTGGGATAATTATTTATTTGCCTTTGAAAAGATCCCCGGACAAGATTTTACATCATTTACTGACTGCCATTTTTTGTACATATAATTGCAATTAAAAGAGTTAACAGTAATAATGACTAATACAGTACTAGCTAAAATAAAATGAATAAGAAGAAGGAAAATGAGACAGAAAAAACAAAAAGTTAAGAGTGCAGAAAGACAAAAGTAGAAGAAAAATCCAAATAAAGATAAAGAAATAAAGGAAGATATAAAGAAGTGGTTATGATCTTCATGGAAATTATAAGTACAATTATATTTTAATATCTCACTAAGGTACAATCTTCTTTCTATAAAATCTATCCTATCTAATCATGAGAACTGTAAATCACATTCTTTTTATGCAGAGTCTAATGCCAATAAATGGAGGTACATATTATCATTTCTCTATTCAAACAACTCATTTTAGCCTTTAACTTGTAGATTTTCACAGGAGAAATTATACATCAAACACAATAAATATAAGAAGATAGGAAACCTACAACATACCATTTACTGTTGAAATTCAATGCCCAGCATCACTAGCTATTATGACCAAAGATTAGAAATATTAATATTCAGCATGGTAACATCTGGACTGTTACTACAATGTTCAATATTTTAGATATATTCAACTATTGCATGTTTTTTTTTATTTGCATACAACTGGGAATCAGAATGCATACAACTAGGAATCAGACATTTCATTGATAGTCTATTAGAGTGGTAGGTTCCCAATGAGAAATCACAATCTGAATTGCTTCTTCCCAGTTACATCTATCTGTCCCATCAATAGAAGCATGTTACTGGTCCTGTCTAATCAACAATGTTATTTAATGAGACCCAGAAAGAGAACCTTTCCTGCCTTTGGCACATCTCCTTTGAAACATCATTATTCTGAAATTTAGGCTGGTCCCTATCCTTCTGGGCTTTGGAACAGCCCTGAAGACATGACTGTGCCATCATACTTGGATTTCAGTGGGAGTGGTGAGTCTTTTTGATATTTATATACCAAATTGAATGTCTGAAAGGTATAGGGTCTCCTGAGTCAGCAGGGGTTTGAAGTAGAAGACCTCTGTAATAATCTCAAAGCAAGGTTGAATCAAGCAAGGTTTATTTCGCTAACAGGACAAGGAAGTCAATTCAGTCAAGAAGCAATGGAGTATTGAGAGCTCTATACAATGACAGTTCTCCTATTTATACAATCTAGCTGTTGTGATTCCGTCTGAGGCTCCTCAGGGAATGGCTGAACCTCTGCAGGCTCCATGCTCAGAGGGGGAGGAGGAGGAACAGGAGGAGGAGGCCCAGGCAGACGGGGAGGAGGAATATCAGGCCGAGGGAGAGGGAGAACAGCCTGAGTCCCCCGGGATGGAGCTCTCCCCAGCAAGCAGCCTGGAGTCCTTAGCTGAGGATGCACAAGCCATAATTGATCTAAGGCAGAGAAGAGCAGCCCAGAGAAGGGGACAATTAGCCAGGTATTTCCAGCACTAAATAGGCAACAGCTGGGTTTGGGTGTGGTTCTCCCCAGAAAGGCTGAAAAGGCAGGCCCACCCTTCCTGTAATTGTGGAGTATTATCTTTGGGAGTCCTGCGATCTGGCTGTGCTCTTTGGCGTCTCTGATTCTGGCTTGTGGCCTTGAAAGCTGAAACCTTGGGGGGAGGCGTGGGTCTTATTCTCTACAGAGGTGTGTGTGCCAGCAAGAAGTTTGTTGTATTGTCTGGCATCATGACTCTGCTGTGAAGCCTCCTAACAACCCTGTTTGTAAGAACAGTTTTGTCTCTGTGTATGTTTTCCCAACTATAAAGTACCTTTGTTTTTACCAGCGTGTCTGGCTACTTTTTTCAGTTGGTGTTGAAGTCTGGGGGCACCCAGACAGAACACTAGCCCAGCAACAGGGCAGTTTTACAAAGATACATTTTAAGCACCAAAAGAAGGCAACCAATCAACATGCAATAAACAAATCTGAACTTTTGACTTTTACCCAGTCTGGGTAGGTCACCCAGGCAAATATCTAACAACCTCCAAGAACCCTTCCAACTCCATTATTGTATTGATTGTGTTTACCTGCTTATTGTGATTATGTTTTTGTTTCATTGAGTTTTTAACTGTGGTTTTTAACAGTGGTTTAAGCTTAGCTCTATGTTTTTTTAATTGTTATTGTTTTTGTTCTTGTTTCTAATTCTTGGGAACCACCTAGTTGAATGGTTATACAAATTGAATCAACCAACCAACCAACCAACCAACCAACCAACCAACCAACCAACCAAACTCACCATTTGTGCAGGATAGCAGTAACACCCCCACCCCCCAAACATCCCATTGCTAATGTCTTGCACAAAGTGACTGTAATGCCATAGCCTAGAGAATACTCCAAATTTCCTGGAGCACATTGGAGTTCATTGTGGGAGTTTCTTGGAAAGAAGTCATTATGGAGTGGTGTTTGAGGGTAGAATGAAATGGCTGTCCTATCACTGTAATACTTGCATGAAATCAATCATGCTGATCTGAAATAAAGAATTGATTTATTTATTTATCACGGAGGAGGGGAAAGTGTGTTATTGTACTAAAGCAACAGAATAAATCCAATTCCAAAAAGCAAAGCAATTGGCCACTGATCTAAAGTGTGTTATGTGGGTTGAAATAATATTGCTAATCTGCCCTCTAATTTGAACAGAATTAAACCAATGCTATTTGTCAAAGACTGATTGAATTGCTGGTGGTATTCCCCAAGTACACCACAAAACATTTGAAATGATTAATTTTTATTTTTATTCAAGCCTGGTAAATATTGGACTGTTTTACAATACATGCAGGATGAAGTTCAGTTGATGAACTCAAGGACACATAATGCAAGTGAGATGGATAAACGGATGACACAGTTCAAAGGAAGAATGACTCGTTGACAGAGCACGAACATCTGTACTCACTCAAGTAAGGATTTGAAAAATCCATATTGGTTATTAAGGTTCATGAGTCAAGACACATTGAGCAAGAGCTGGAGCCAGGAAGACTCTCCCTTTTTCCCACATGGCAGTTTGTGGAATGACAAAGTTTTGCACAGAGGATGTCCTGTCTTTGTTTCTTGCCTCGGTATTGGCTACTATCACAAAAGAACGCCGGATGAGAAGATTCATTGTCTCTCTCTTGATGTGGCGGCTTTTACAGAAGGATGCCCGCAGTAACATTCCCAAGCTGGTCAGGCGTCATAAGGGTGCTAATGGCTGCTTCTTCGCTTTGTATTTTCCATCTGTATTGGATAGCCTAGAAATTAGTACCAGCTGAGCCTGTGGTTGTCTCCAGTCTGACAGCTGACTAGCCAAAAGGGATATGGAAACACATCAGAGAGTGTAATGAATAAGCATGTATCCTAATCACATGACCCTTGTCCGAGTTTAAACATTCCAGGTTGCAGAACACAAATGTCGGAGGGACGGTCTTCTCTCAGTATATTATTCATTGTGTATTGGACAAAATAAATAAATAATAAAATATGGTTTGGAACTCAGGGGAAATAATTGCACATACCATTCAAGTCAGCAGTGTTTAACTCTCATTCAGATACAGACTTTCCTGGCTGATGGAGGTAGGGAGTGAAGTTTATAGATTGAACTGCATGTTATACTAAGACACTAGTAGTTCTACTAGCTTAACAGCTGCTGCTTGATTTTTTTTCCATGTACCATATTTTTTGGAGTATAAGACGCACCAGAGTATAAGATGCACCTTAGTTTTGGAGGAGGAAAATAGGGAAAAAAATAGATTGCCTACTAGGCATTTAACTGGCTAGTCTTTAGTCTGGTCAGCTTCAGCACATTAGGTTTCTGGTTTTGAGCATGGGTGCTTGCTTCTATCCCCTGGTTGGGGATAAAAAACGGTTTTGAAAACACTTCTCTCTCTCTTCAGGCAGAGAAACAATGAGAAAAACAGGAAAGGGAAGTTTGCTTTGCTAGAAAAGTACAGCAGATCCGTCACTCATTAGCATCTCATTAGGGCTGGAAAAAAAAGTGAAGATCGCTTGCTAGCAAAGCACAGAAGATCGCTTCACTGGTTAGCACCTTGTTAGGGCTGAAAAAAGGCTTCTAAAGGCCTGAAGCCCAGCTGATTATTGGAGGGAGCAGCAGTGAAAAAACTAGACAAAGGGAATAATATGTCGGAAGAAGACCCCTTCGGAAACAGGCAATAGTGAGAACTGGTTTATTGAAATCAGTCGGCTGAACTCAGCCACAACTAACTTGACAGCTATTTATACAGGAACTTTGCTGACAGAAACACCAATCATGTAACTGTATTATGCCCGCCCAAACAGGGCTTCCCCAACAACAGCCAATGGCTGCAGGGAAGGTTTTACCCAATCAGATTGGCTGTGGATACATAACAGGGAAGATCGCTTAGATAGCAAAGCAAGGAAAATCGCTTCACTCCTTAGCAGTTTATTAGGGCTGAAAGAAAGCTTAGTAAAAGCTACATTCAGAGTATAAGGAGCACCCAAATTGTCATTCTCTTTTAGGAGGGAAAAAGGTGTGTCTTGTACTCTGAAAAATACAGTATCTGTTTAATTGTTGGAGTAGATTATGCTGAAATCTGAAAGCCATCTGTCCCATACTGGACTTTCTGGTTTTTCTTTGAAGATGTTTTGCTTCTTATTCAAGAAGCTTCTTCAACTCTTTTGGATAAGAAACAAAGCATCTTCAAAGAAAAACATAGACCAGTGGTTCTCAACCTGGGGGTCAGGACCCGTTTGGGGGTCGAACAACCGTTTGACAGGGGTCACCTAAAACCATGGGGAAAGACAAATTTCCCATGGTGCTAGGAACTAAAGCTTCTATTCTGGCGCCTTGGAATGTATTTTTACAATCTGACCAATCAGGTGTTTACAGGAGGGTCCCTCTGATCTTCCTGCCAATCAGCTTAAAGCTCTATTGGGAGAATTGATGCTAGACTTATGGTTGGGGGTCATCACAGCATGAGGAACTCTATTAAGGGGTTGTGGCATTTAAAAAGGTTGAGAACAGAGCTCCATATTCACTGGCAGAGGCACTGTAGGCTGGTCCTTTACTGTTTCACGGGCAGCCCCACAGGCCACATCTAAGCATCCCATGGGCTGAATCTAGGCTCCGGTGTCTTGAGTTTGATACCCCTGGGCTAGGTCAATCTCAGTTCCTTGCAGCCCATCTTCTTCCATTCTTTGGATAGGCATGGCACTAAGCTTTGGAGGTTGAATTTGTCTCTGAACACATTATTCTTTCTCCTATTTTATCATGTTAGAATCCTGAGAATTTGAAAGATTTCAAAACCAAAGCTAGAGAATTAAGGGACAAAAGTGGGAAGCCTGTCCTATTACCTGTGGATCCCTTTGTGTGTGTGTGTGTGTGTGTGTGTGTGTGTGTGTGTGTAGGAGGAGGAGGAAGATGATTTGGAGTATCATTTCATGCTGCCATATTCCCAGTCCTAACATGGTAGAACCAGAAGTGTGTTCCTCCCAGTTCAGACCAGTTTTACAGAACCGCTAGTAACTTGGCAGCCTGGGTCACTAGAACCAACAGCGACCCAGACCTGCCACACCCCTGAGCCCATTGTCCCTTGGTTTTTTTTAAAAAAAAACCCTTGTTTTTAGCTTCTGCGTATGTGTAGAAGCTTTTTTTTTAAGTACTGTGCATGTGTGTGGTACGCAATGTATTCATGCCCCCGTGATACATTTTTGAGCAAACCGGCGGCAAAGAAAACTGAAACTCACCCTTGGCTAGAACTAAGTAAGTAAGCTACTAAATACATTTCTAAAAGCACTGGAAGCCATCTACATAGATTAATACTTAGATAATTGGTATAAAATGGAAATACACTTTCACATTTCTACTTGCAAAAATTCAAATCCTTTTTTTTTTTTTTACAGAAAATGACTGCATAAGTATTAAAAACTGGCAAATTACCTTCTTTCCTATTAAATGTAAAAGAAAGTTCCATGTGTTTTATGGAAACCATTTTAAATATTGTCTACCTCAGATGTGACAAAGATATGATACAACTAACCACAAATAAAGCACACAATATTCACCTTGTTATGGCAAACAAGATTATGCTTAACTCCTTTATTAAAGAAGAAGGAAAAGAAAAAAGAACAATGGGAGGTGTTCCCCATGTATTTGGCTTGTACTTGCACAGTATAATTATAATATTTTGCTTTGAAGCAGGCCACACTGATGGCTGAGTAACATATGGCAATGACTACAAGGTGGTCTTAAAGACTTCATGACTCATTCAACATTTCAATAAAGTTCAAATGCAGTATTTCAAAACCATTATTACATATAGTGCAATGAAAGAGGACCAGATCTTATCCCGGAGATCACTAGTGTTAATTGCTTCTAATATATATTTGTTTATTTTTTAATTTACTTAACTTTATTTGGCTATGCCTCTCCAGGTTGAAGGCAAGTGAAGTTGCTTCAATTGAGCAGCTTCAACTCTCTCTTGCTCCCCCCTCTCGTTTCCTCTCCTTCATGTTATAAGTAAAGTATAAGTAAAGAAACAGGACCATTGACATGTAGCCCCTTTCTCTCAGTTTGTTAATTTCACAGCAAAGAAAAAAAGAAAAACAAAAGAACTTAGTAGTTCCATGAAAAAGAGGGGATAGCAACAAGGCACAATTATTTTTATTCTCCTGGCAGGGAAATATCAAGTGGCAACAGGAAATGGAGATTCCTGTCAACAGGGTGTTGTGGTTAGCTCTGGCCCTGCTCCTGCCCTAAGGACTGTGGATGTGGGGGAGACATCCACATGCTGCAGGCCTGTTTTGCCCCCGGTGGAATGTGCTGATGAAGGCTCCTCTGACTAAGAAGACATGAGTGACAGGGAGGAGGAGAGTGTGGCAGACAGCTCAGAAGGAGATCAATTATCTAGCTCCTCCTTGGATTCAGAACAAGAGTTAATGATACAGCCACGCATGAGGAGAGCGATGCATAGGCAACAACAACTGAGAGATTATTATCAAAGAAAATGAGGCCACCTGTGGTTGGCTGGGGCTGTGGTAATTAGTGAGGCTGCTATAAATAGCAGCCTGTGGGTTTGGCCATTGTGGAGGATTATCTGATCATTGTGTTTCGTGACTGCTTTACTGACTTTGACTTTTTGTGTGCTGATTTTCCCCCACTTTGAAACTAAACCAGAGCAAAGTGTGTGTCACTTTGTGAAAGAAGAAGGACTGTGAATTGCCTCACAGCTGCAAGCTAAGTATCACAGAACTGATAAGGGACTTGTACAAATTACCAGTTTGTTTGGAGACGAGTGCTCTTTGCTATACCAAAAGAGGGCTTGGTTTAAGTGAATTTTCATTATAAAGAACATTGTTTTGAATTTTCAAACGTGTGTGTGTGTGAAATTTGTACCTGTGAATTTGTGGGAGGATTCTACCAGAGAGCCCGACAGAACACAGGAGACATTTGCCTCTTAATCAAAACTCTTCAAAACTATATTTTCAATCTTTTTTTGAAGTGGGATCTTAGCTGATAGTTATTTGCAGGGCTGAAATCCAGCAAATTCTAACAGGTTCTGGAGAACCAGTAGTGGACATTTTGAGTAGTTTGAAGAACTGGCAAATACCATCCATGGCTGGCCCCAGAGTGGAGTGGGAATGGAGATTTTGCAATATTCTTCCCCCAGGAGTGGGACGGAAATGGGGATTTTATTTATTTTTATTTATTTATTTATTTTGTCCAATACACAATAAAGGTTATAGAACAGAGGTTCTCAACCTTGGGGTTGGGACCCCTTTTGGGGTCGGATGACCATTTCACAGGGGTCGCCTAAGACCAGGGGAAAAGACAAATTTCTCATGGTGTTAGGAACTAAAGCTGATGCCTTGGAATTTATTTTTACAATCCAACCAATCAGGTGTTTACAGTGTGGGTGTCCCTCTGGCATTCCTGCCAATCAGCTTAAAGCTCTGTTGGGAGAATTGGTGCTAGACTTATGGTTGGGGGTCACCACAACATGAGGAACTTATTAAGGGGTCACGGCATTAGAAATGTTGAGAACCACTGTTATAGAGGATATACTCATAGTAAAATATATCAAAGAAAGAATAGAAGAGAAGATATAGGAATAAAATATATCAATGAAAGAATAGAAGAAAAGATATAGGAATAGAAGGGAAAATATAGGAGATATAGGAGGGACAATAGGACAGGGGATGGAAGGCACGCTAGTGCACTTATGCACGCCCCTTACTGATCTCTTAGGAATCTGGAGAGGTCGACTGTGGATAGTCTAAGGGTAAAATGTTGGGGGATAGAGGATGATACTACGGAGTCCGGTAATGAGTTCCACACTTCGACAACTCGATTACTAAAGTCGTATTTTTTACAGTCAAGTTTGGAGTGGTTAATATTAAGTTTGAATCTATTGTGTGCTCTTGTGTTGTTGTGGATGAAGCTGAAGTAGTCATTGACAGGCAGGACGTTGCAGCATATGATCTTGTGGGCAATACATAATAGATCATGTTTAAGACGTTGTAGTTCTAAGCTTTTGCAGTATCCTTCCCCTGGGAATTCCCCTGGGAATGGAGATTTTGCAGTATCCTTCCCTTGCTATGCTCACCAAGCCACACCACACCCACCAAGCCATGCCCACAGAACTGGTAGTAAAAATACTTGGATTTCACCACTGGTTACTTGTCTCTGCTTTTGATGCCTTGGAAATCAGTGGTGGTATTCAGCCATCTCTATCCAGATCGGGCTAACTGGTAGTGCTGACTGCATGTAGTCTCGACCACCCACCCAGATGTAAGCACATAGCATTTTTGATGCTGTGAACATGTGCAGAAGGCTTTGCATATGCGTAAATGAGGCACATGTGAGCAAAATGAACCAGTAGGGAAGGTAAGTGAATACCACTCCTGTGGTAGGGTTGTGAGGATACAAGACAGTCCTCACCCAAGAAAGTGCCCATATCCTCTTATACACGATTAACCAATAAAAAGTTATAATAAATCCCTTATTGAGGATGCTCACTTTCTAGAATTAGTTTCCCAGAGTCATAACAACTTAGAAGTTGGAAATTACCAACTAATTCTGTTCTCCGGATCAGGACAGACATCTAAATTAAAATGGGAGGGTAATTTCTTATTCTTTCCAGAATGGAATTTCTAACAGCTAGAGGGCCAAATATTCCCTTTAGTTAAAGATGTGTGGAATTAATATGATGGAGGCAATGAACTTAGGAAGAACTTGAAGTACTCTGGGGAAAGAGGACTGCTTCCTTCTCTTGCACTGATTTGATTGCATCCACAACTGGCCCTGAAAATTAGATATATATATATATATATTTTGCGGAGTTCAAAATTGGAAGTGTATTCCGGGGAGGGCTGGAAAACTTATTTAGAAAAATAAAAATCATAGAAAAAGGACAATAATATTTTAAGGAATTTTGGTCCTGGATGTAGATATACTTCTGCTTGTCATTCAGCCACACAATTCTGGCAGCACTGTAGATTTTTAGTTTCAGAAAATTAATATTCATGATTGCAAAGGTTTATTATTACATTCAAAACACATTTTTCTCAGATTGCCATGTTCATACATATTTCAGATTTAGAATTACTGCTTGAAATTCTATGACTTTTTCTATCCTTGGAAATATTATACACAATACATTTAGTTTATGGGTGCATGAGGAGAGCTGTAGTAGCAGGTTAATTCTGCTGACTGCCAGCAGTTTGATCCTGACCAGTTCAAGGTTGACTCAGCCTTACATTCTTCTGAGGTTGGTAAAATGAGGACCCAGATTACTTGGTTCAATATGCTGACTCTGTAAATTGCTTAGAGAGGGCTATGAAGCACTCTGAAGTAGTATATAAGTCTAAATATTATTACTATTGCTATTGCATGGTCCCCGCTCCAATTGGAAAGTAGGTCCATAGTTCCATTTTCCATTGCAATATAAATGTTGGAGAAATGGAGCTTTGCTCAGCCGAGTCATAAGATGAATCACAGATCTCCAGTTTAGAGGCATCAGACACTGGAACCCAAAAGGACTTGAAGAAGGGCTTCTAATATCCCACCTGCTGAAGCTCTTTCCTCACTCATCTCCCAAACCCTGAACTCAGACCATTTGAGTGAAGTGATTCAATAGAGAGTGTTTACTTGGATTTACAAAGGCCCTTTTAATAAAGTATTTACTAAAAACATCTGAGCAAATGTAGGAATTGTGGGCTAAAACAGTGTTTCCCAACCTTGGCAACTTGAAGCTATTTGGACTTCAACTCCCTGAATTCCCCAGCCAGCGAATGCTGGCTGGGGAATTCTGGGAGTTGAAGTCCAGATATCTTCAAGCTGCCAAGGTTGGGAAACACTGGGCTAAAAATCAAATCAAAACCAAAAATGATGGATCAGTAACTTTTTTTTTTAGAAACTGGACTCAGAGTGGAAACAAATAGACAGGGATGTAACAGCGGGATTACTGGTAGATTTCGATCTGTATTGTTATTATTTATTATTTTAATGTTTTTATATTTTAATGTTTTATTCTGTATAAGGTTGACTCAGCCTTCCACCCTTCCACATTATAAAGTTTACCCTGTAAAAACAGTGTAAAACAGTTGTAAAGCAATGTAAATTGATATATAAGTCTAAGCACTATTGCTATTGTTATTTTAATATTGTGTTCTGTCTTTTATTCAGCATTTGTAAGCCATTTGCAATTGTCTTCAGCAAGATAGACAACATACATGTTTCATACAAACATACATAGATTTATACAAGGATTATTATTTTTACATATGTTAATCAATCACCTAAAATGAAAGGTGTGTGGATTAAATTTGATAACCACATCAAACAGTTTAGGAAAAATGAAATTACGAGAACAGAGCAAGGGGCGCTATCCTTTGAAACTGTTGATAAAGTGGCAAACCAAATTCTATAGGGAGAGATGTTGTACAATGCTCATTGAAGCCAATAATCATAACTTCACATGCAGCTAAGGGTGAACAAATCTGAACTGCCAAGAAATGACCAGGAACTGATCCTGGAGTTTTGGCCAAGAGTTTGATGAAATCCTGGACTTACAGAAACATTTCTACCCTTTTCCCTTCCTGCCAGAACCATTTCCATATTATTTTAAAAATATGGGGCCCCACCACCAATCAATCAATCAATCATTTCAAAGTGAAATGGAAATAAGCATGATCTTTGCACAATACTTCAATGAAATTAACTAAAAATCATAGATACAGTTCTAATTGCAGCTCCTCTGAAAATAAAACTTGAAAAGCTGCAAAAAATAATAACCAAACCAGCAAAAAGTTGCAGCAGCTCCTCTAAGAGAAAAGACCCTTTCAAAAAATCTGGACAATCATAACTAACTAAGGTAAATAAATTAATGTCTGTGTTTCCCAAAGTTGAGCTTCATAGGGATTTAGAGCAGACAAAAGGATAACATTCTTCACATAACATTCATTTTAAACTATGCAGAATTGATTTGATCCCATGCAATGATGGACATCAGTTTGAAGAAATTTAAAAAGTGATTAGCTACTAGTCATGAGAAAGATACTATATATTCTCAAGCAATTGATTTAAGAGATAGTAAAATCCTCTAATACTGATTTATATCTTCTTCACATACCAATTGTAGTCTCCACATAAATATCTGGTTGTCAGTTAAGAATTGAATGTTATTTTCTACTCAATCTTATTAAAACTAAAAAGGTATATATACACTGCTCAAAAAAAATAATAAAGGGAACACTTCAACAACACAATATAACTCCAAGTAAATCAAACTTCTGCGAAATCAAACTGTCCACTTAGGAAGCAACACTGATTGACAATCAATTTCACAAGCTATTGTGCACGGCAAACATAATTCACCGCTACATCACGTAGTCCTAGGTGCTTGGGAAGCGCCCGACTGGTGATGAAATACGAAATCCAGCATAGTGATCTCGTTTGCTGTGTTGTATTGTATTGATGATGATGATGATGATGATGATGATGATGATAATAATAATAATAATAATAATAATAATAATAATAATAATAATAATATATTAGATTTGTATGCCGCCCCTCTCCGCAGATTCGGGGAGGATAAATAAATAAATAAGTAAACAAACAAACAAACAAACAAACAAATATTTGGTGAGTCTTCACTTTGAATCCACCTGAGAAAGCTAAGGATAAATGTACACTTTCCAGAACTACATTAAACCTGCAAACATATTATAGCTCTTCTATTTCCCCAGGTTACTTTTTTTTGGTCACTGTTTGACAGTGCTTCTTTTTCTGCCTTAAACAACTCTCTGTAGAAAGACTGGTAGTGTCCTCCACGGTATGAAATGTTGCTCTTATCCACCTGTCAGTCTCTTTATTATTTCAAAGTTGATTGGTGGTTTTTTAAAAAAATCAGTCAGCAATGAATAGACTTAGTTTTCTTTCTTTTTTTTTCACCGCACCTGCCAAGAGGGCCAGATGGCCATAACAAATTTGTCAGCAGAATATCTTAAAATACATTCCAAGAGGCCAGCTATCTCCTAATCCACTGTTTGTATAGTTGTTTAGTACAAGGCTGGTGGGAAAATGGTTAGAAACGCTTTAAATGTGTTCTTTTCCTGAATGGCAACCTGTAAAATAGTCTAAATTCCTAAATCTAGATGGTTTCCCAGCCTTCTGATTAAATTTGATATGCAAGTAAGATCAAGTTGTTCAAGTTCATTTGTTTGTTATTAGAATATGCCTAGCTACTTTCAGACTTGAATTCTGCAGGGGTAGTGCTCTCTCTTTCTCTCTCTTTCCCTCCCTCCCTCTCTTCCCTCCCCCTGTCTCTCTTTCCCTCTCTTCTTCTCCTCCCTTTGATGTTTCCAATATTTTATCACATGTAAGCCAAGTCACTATTAGATGTATTATCTACACTGATTTTGTTCTATCAATGTTATCATTCTTGCAAAAAACCAAATTGGATTTACACAGATATATTTAAAAGTCTTACAATTTCGAACCCAACTATGATTTCTTTCAACTCAACTAGAAAAAAAAAGTTACAGTTGTTTTAAATACTAGCTTGTTTAAATCTTAGTTTTGAAGCCAGTTTTATAAATATCATAATCAATACTGGTTGAAAACAGCGGAATTGTCTCTTTATTCAGATTATGTCAAAATTTTAACACATGGGTTTTATTGTCCTTGTGTCCTGACATCTTTTGCAAATATCTCCAGGTTTTTGCCCTACTGAAATGTATAATTCATCTCTTGTTTCCCCAACAGACACCCATGGCTGAATACTTTTCATTTGTAAGATACATTTGGAAAAACTTTCCTTTTTCCCAAAAGGCAACATAAAACTTTCTAGCCTAAATAAGTAAAAACAAACAAACAAACAAACAAACAAACAAACAAACAAACAAACAAACAAACTTTGTCCTAATATATTTAGACTGTACCTTGCCTTGAAATAGCATGCTTGATGGGCAAATTCAATCTTATCTCCTAAACTACGGTATCTCTATTTTAAAATGTCATAGACACAAGAACCAGACTGAAGAAAACATTTAATTTTGGTTTTCTTATTTCAGAGAGTTCTAGGAACTTGAATTCCAACATATATTTGGAAGGGTCCAAAGTGGGAAAGACTGAGATATTGGAAATAACCAAAACACTGCAATAATTCAGAACATCCCAAGCCCACTAAGAAATTTGTTTCTTACAAATTCTTAGAATGTAAAATATTATAAGACCCGTATGCAGTTAATATAGACAAGTAAGATTTGCCTGCCTGGGAGACATATTAGGTACAATTCTTGTGTATCTGAGCACGTTGAAGGGCAATCATTGGTAATCATAGATTAACAATACTTATTATCCTTCTGTTTTTTATTAATAGCATGTTTAATAGAAATCTGATTTGAGGCCCAAATAAAAGCAGTTGCTTTTGTTTCAGTGACTCATGTTCATATATTTAACCTTAGTTTCATTCTCAGAAAAATGCTACTCCTGTTTCTGAATAATCCTGAGGATTAAAGAAGACTGTCAGAAATAATTTTCCAGAAAACATAAATATGAAATGTATGATCATTGTATGTTAAGGTCTAGTAGATTGTATTATGAAGGAATGTACTACAAATTAAAATTCCGTTGAGATTTTTCATTCAAATTATTATGAAAGATGTCTATGAAAGTTTCATAGCTGCAGTCTTTGCAATAAATGTTGTGCCAAATTTTCTTGACATCTGTAGTAAAGTAAGGTTAATAAAAGAATACAGACCCATCAAAACAAAAACAAAAAGACTAAAACCACATATTTCACATGTTAATATGCTGTTCTGATAATAACGCCGGCTGACTTACCGGCCCCACGGCGATGTTGCTGAAGGGCCGGGCAGACTCGGACCCTTCAGATGGCGGCCGCCATCTTGTTTTCGGCCGAAATCTCGCGAGACGAGATTTCGGCCGGGAATGCCCTGCCCACGTGGCTGGGCATGTCGTCAGGTCTGGGCGGGGCCTGCTGGCCCTATTTAAGGGGCAGCAGGCCGGGAAACAGCCTTTTCGCCCGGACCTGGCTTCGTGAGCAGACACTCCTTGGTGCTGCTCGGCCGCCATTTTGTGTCTCCCTCGTGTTGCGGCCGCCATTTTGTGGCCTACCGAGGGGGCGAAAAGTGCATTGGAAGACTTCTTGCCTTTCCTCCTTCACCGGAGCTGTTTGCAGCGATCCCCCTCGGGCCCGAGGGGGACTGGTAACCTCCTCCCGGCTGGGAGGAGGGCGCGGTGGGGGTGTTGGGTTTGGGCCCCCGGTCTTGGGGCGGGGGGTGTTCCTGGATTGCAGGCCTTTGAGGCCTGCCTGAGCAGGGAGGTTTGCCATCATAATAATACATTGCTTAATAACTACTGGTCAATATATCCATATATAATTGTACTGTTATACCCAATCAGGGGTTAATAGGGGTAGCAGGGGCTCCCAGGCCCTAGGTAGGGCCCTGTGGTTGGAGTTGGGCCTGCCATTCGTGCTGTTGGTTTCGGCCTAGGGGTTTTAGTGACTTATTGCTTACCTAAGGGGACAGTGTGATGGCTCCTAAGAAGAGGCCTGCCACTGCTCCTCTGGCTCCGCCAGCAGCGCGCCCCAGGAGGGCCCTTAGGCCTTCTGCCCGGGCCCGGGCCAGCAGGGAGGGGACTGCTGGGGTGGTCCCTGAACAGGGGGGGGGGTGGTCTCGGTGCCTCCTGCCCCTCAACCTGATTTTTCTCCCGCTATGTCTTGGGCCAGGGTGTTGGAGAGGCTCGATGAGCTCGAGCAGTGGAGGAGCGGTGCGGTCCCCGGAGTGTCCAGCGATCAAGTGCCTGCGGCGTTGGGGAGAGATCCGGCGGCGGCCCAGGCTGGGCAGCCGGCTCCGTTCGGACGGCAGGCTCCTGCAGGGCCGATGGCGGCTTTCCCGGGCCCCACACCATTGGGCCCCCCGTGGATGTCTTCGACCCCGTACGGGGCAGGTGAGGCTGCACCACACACCACATCTCTGTCTTTTCTTCCTCCCCCCGCCCCGGGTTTTCCCCCGGCGGGGGTCGGGAGTGGGTCCAGCTTTTTGGGGTCCCCCGCGGGCACCTGCGGGCAGGTGTGGGCTCCGCCGGTTCTTCCTCCGGGGCCGCCGGCGGCCGGCGCTGCTCCGTTGCCTGGGACGGGTTCTGCGGGGACACCAGCGGTGCCTGGGGCAGGGGGGTGGGTTCCTCCGGCCCCTCCTGTCATGCCCCCGCTCCCGGTTTTCCCCTACCCCCATGGGGCGGGTGTTTTTGGTGTGGCGGCCAACTCGGTATGGGACCCCTTCGCTTGTATTAAAGCGGGGGCCATACCGTGCGGGCTGCCGTCCACCCCTCTAGGATGCCACCTTCACCCGTCGGTCAAGGAGGCTATTTGGCGGGGCGAATACGTCGATCTTTTTTCGCTTTTGAACCGCGAGGTTCCCAAGCAGGAGAAAGAGATTGTCCCGGGGGAGAAAACAAAGAAGACCAAGGTAACGAAATGCTTCAGCTCTTGGCTGTATGCCTTTCTTACCTATGGGTCGGTAGTGATCCAACGGCAGCCGGCTATGGCCTCTGCCATGTTTAAGTATATCGACTTAATTGCCAGAGCCCATTTTGAATACAAGGGCACCATCTGGCGCCATTATGATAAGGGTTTCCGCATGAGGATGTCTGTGGAACCCAACTTGCCGTGGGATATGGTGGTCCCGGATCTGTGGTTCCGGGCCACGCATATGTCCGGGAAGGAAGGGTGTGAGCGCACTGATAGTGGGCATTTTATGGAGGAGGAGCCCGGCGCGGCTTCGCCGGCCAAGGCGACTCCGGGTGTGGCTGGCAAGGGGGCCTCGCCCGCTTGTCATGAGTTTGCTGCAAAAGGGGCGTGTTTTCGTCCCTTTTGTAAGTACAAGCATGCCTGCGGGAATTGTGGGGGGTCCCATGCAGCTTCAGTCTGTCCCCGCCCCAAGAAAGGGGCGGAGAAGAAGGGCGGGGGTCCAGGTAAACCTCCCCCACCAGCTGGGGGAAAAGGGGCCCAGCCCAATTAATGTTTCTGTGCTTGAGGGTTGGTTGATCGACTACCACCCTCGCCCGAGAGCCGAGTTGCTCTTGAGGGGCTTCTCCGAGGGATTTAGGATCCCTTATGTGGGTATTAGGAGGGCCTTCATGTCCGACAACCTCAGGTCGGTTGTTGGACATGAAGACATTGTACGGGCTAAGATTCGAAAGGAGGTGGCTGAGGGCAGGGTCCTTGGGCCCTTCCCGGAGCCGCCCTTTCCGAATCTTCGTGTGTCCCCCTTAGGTGTGGTCCCCAAAAAGGCGAGTGGTGAATTTAGGTTGATTCACCATTTGTCTTTTCCAAAAGGGGAGTCAGTGAATGACTTCATTCCTGACGAGCTTTGTTCCGTCCGGTACGCATCCTTTGATGCGGCCGTGGCTATGGTTAGGGAGTGTGGGGTGGGAGCCCTTATGGGTAAATGCGACATTAAGTCGGCATTTCGGCTCCTCCCCATTCACCCAGGCGACTTCGAGCTGCTGGGCTTCCATTTCGAAGGTGGGTTTTATGTGGATAGGGCATTGCCGATGGGCTGCTCTATTTCCTGCTCCCTCTTTGAGAGCTTTAGTACCTTCCTCGAGTGGGTGCTCAGGAGGCGGAGTGGCCTGGGGTCTGTCGTTCATTACCTTGATGATTTCTTGGTGGCCGGGCCTGCGCAATCGGAGCAATGCTTTGCTTTGATGCGGGACTTCGAAGCCCTTTGTGCTCAATTGGGGGTGCCTTTGGCCTCCGAGAAGACCGAAGGCCCTGCCACCAGGATTACCTTCCTGGGTATTGAATTGGATTCAGTGGAGCAATCTTCCAGATTGCCCCTGGATAAGTTGATTAAGATCAGGTCCAAACTTGAGGCGGTCCTGGGCTGCAGGAAGGTTACTCTTCGGCAGCTCCAGGAGTTGGCTGGGATTCTTAATTTTGCCTGTCGGGTAGTGGTGCCTGGTAGGGCTTTTTCTCGCCGGTTGTATGATGCGATGAAGGGGCTGAGTTTGCCCCACCATCGTACCCGCTTATGTGCAGGGGTCAGGGCTGACCTCTGCGTGTGGCGGGAGTTTTTGGAACGTTTTAATGGGTTGTCGTTTTGGCGGCAGGAGCTTCTTTTGGAAGCGGAGCTGCAGCTGTGTTCCGACGCCGCAGGGACTTGCGGTTTTGGGGTAGTGTTAGGTGACCAGTGGTGCTGGTCGGCATGGCCTCCGGAATGGAGTGCCTGTTCGTTGGTTAAGGACTTAACCTTTTTGGAGCTTTTCCCCTTAATAGTGGCCTTAGAGCTCTGGGGGGAGCAGTTCAGGGATAAGACTGTGCATTTTTGGTGTGACAATCTAGCGGTTGTCCATGTTGTGAACGCCCTGTCCTCTAAGAGTGACAGGGTGATGCGGCTTGTCCGCCATTTTGTGCACAGGTCCTTGTCTTTGAACGCCTTGTTTTTGGCTAGGCACGTCCCTGGTTTAGATAACGGGGTGGCTGACGCCTTGTCCCGTGGTCAGTTGTCCAGGTTTCGGACCCTGGCCCCGTGGGCCCGAGAGTCGCCGGAGGTGTTTCCAGCCCACCTGTGGAGCCTGGGCGGGCTCTCGAGAGCTGGAGAGACGAGGCCTCCAGGGCGATCGCATTATCGGTAGCTCCTAGTACCCTGCGAGCTTATCAGCGTGCAGGTAAGGAGTTTGGGGATTTCAGGCTGGGTAAGGGTTACCCCCATTGCTGGCCTGCCCCGGTGGAGCACCTAGCTGAATTCTGTGTCCTGCTGAAGGGGCGTGGCCTTTCAGTGAGGACTATCAGGGCTAGGTTAGCCGGCCTCGCCTTTCTGTCCAAGGCGGGGGGGTTTGGTGATTTTACGGGTGATTTTCGCATCCGGAGGATGCTGGAAGGTTGGGTGCGGGAGCGACAGGGGTTTCCCGCTGACGCTCGTCGGGCCCTGACGGTTCAGCAGCTGTCTCTGATTAATCAGACATTTGGCAGTCTGTGCGCCTCCCCTTACGAGGCTCGGCTGTTCAGGGCAGCGACTTGTGTTATGTTTTTCGGGGCCCTCAGGGTCAGCGAGGCAATGGCCTCCTCGCAGTCTGACTTGTCGCTCCGCGCCTTCCAGCTCGCTGATCTGTCCTTTAGACAGGGGGGTGTCTCTCTTTTGGTGAGACACTCCAAGACAGATCAGTTACACAGAGGGGTTAGACTTGAACTTAGTGCAGCCACCGATAAGTCTGTTTGCCCGGTGGCTGCTTTGCAGCAATTTTGTGTCTTGCGTGGGTCAGGGCGTGGGTACCTTTTTATACACCAGGATGGTTCCCCCCTGACCCGGTATCAATTCTGGGCGATAGTGTCTAAGGCTATGTCTCAGGTAGGCATGGATCCCGCCGGCTATGGAACGCATTCGTTCCGTATCGGCGCCGCCACTAGCGCGGCACTTTCTGGTCTCCCGGCCCAGCGGATTCAGGAGATCGGCCGCTGGCGGTCAGCGGCATATTTGGGTTATGTCAGGCCCGCTGAGGATCCGGGGCAGGGTTTAGGCTAGGTAACCTCTCTGTGTGTGTCCTCTTCCAGGTTCCCAGTCCAGGCAGAAACCGACGGCGCTGCTGTGTGGCCACAGCATGGTCTTCTGGGCCGGCCGCTCAGCAGCCAGAAGTGCCATCGGGACCCAGCTGTCGTTGGGACGGTGGGTCAATGTTGTTTGGATGGGCCGGAGGGGTATGCGGTGGGAGGGCCTCCTACCGACGCTGCTGGGTACGCAGCATCTCAGGGCGGTACCCGGCGCTGCTGGGCGGGCGGCTACCCAGGGTCGCGCCCAGATGGGACTGGGTGGTCGGCAGCCCATAGCCGCACCCAGATGGCTGGTCTTGCACCTCGGTGGCAATGACCTATGCCTGCTTGGCGGTCTACCGTTGATCGTCCAGGCGCGCGAAGACCTGCGGCGGCTTCGCACGGTATGGCCCACCACGCAAGTGGTGTGGTCAGAGATCCTCCCACGGATCGTTTGGAGGGACGCCATTTCCCTTAGGGCCATCCACCGGGTTAGACGTAGGGTGAATAAGGCCGTGGGAAAGACTGTCAAAGAATTAGGGGGGATTGTAGTTGCCCATCCCCTCATCACTGTAGATCGGCCGTGGCTTTACCGGGCCGATGGCGTTCACCTGTCAGAACAGGGGAACGCCATTTTCTTACAGGACCTGCAGAGGTCTCTGCGTGAGCTGGCGCAGATAGAGGGGGGAGTCGGGGGGCCAAGATAGAGATCTGACCCCCGCTCCGTGGCAGGTTAGGGGCGGAAATCTGGGTGGTTTCAGCAACTGCGCGTTCTCCCTTGGGCATCTTTGGGGATGATTGACAGGTTCTCTCCAAGACCATGGTGGGTGCTACCTGCGCACTTGGGGGGAACCTGTCTTTGGGTCCCGCTATTGAAGTCCCAGGGTAGGGGTGAGCCGGCGGGACCCCCCTCATGTGAGTGTATGGCAGGGTCTCAGGTGAGGGAGAGGTCCCTCACCTGGACCAGCATCGATTACGCCCATAGTTGCCCAGGAATGTTGACCTTTTACGTCATTTCCGCCCCGGAAGTATTTGTTTGACCCTGCAGGTCCATTTGGTTCCGGGTCATAGTTGAGTATGTTGATTATGCAAATTTATGCTAATTCATGCTAATTTAATTAATAAATTATGCAAATTTATTATAATAAAAATGACCCAAGTTTAAATCCAGCTCTTGTGTCCGAGTCGTTACTCCGTCTCTTCTGCAATAACGCCGGCTGACTTACCGGCCCCACGGCGATGTTGCTGAAGGGCCGGGCAGACTCGGACCCTTCAGATGGCGGCCGCCATCTTGTTTTCGGCCGAAATCTCGCGAGACGAGATTTCGGCCGGGAATGCCCTGCCCACGTGGCTGGGCATGTCGTCAGGTCTGGGCGGGGCCTGCTGGCCCTATTTAAGGGGCAGCAGGCCGGGAAACAGCCTTTTCGCCCGGACCTGGCTTCGTGAGCAGACACCCACCCGCCCTTCCCTATTTTGCAGTGTGCCTAGGGGTCGCCTGCGGGGGCCGAATGGGAATTTTTTGCAGCTTCGCCCATTAGGCCAGGCTGTTTTTTCGCCCATTCCACACTGGGGAGATGGATGTGCGGTTAGGGGGTGTTTGCATTTAATTAGGTTAATTGGCTTACCTCTGGTCATTGGGTAGGCAGGTTAGGGGCGGAAATCTGGGTGGTTTCAGCAACTGCGCGTTCTCCCTTGGGCATCTTTGGGGATGATTGACAGGTTCTCTCCAAGACCATGGTGGGTGCTACCTGCGCACTTGGGGGGAACCTGTCTTTGGGTCCCGCTATTGAAGTCCCAGGGTAGGGGTGAGCCGGCGGGACCCCCCTCATGCGAGTGTATGGCAGGGTCTCAGGTGAGGGAGAGGTCCCTCACCTGGACCAGCATCGATTACGCCCATAGTTGCCCAGGAATGTTGACCTTTTACGTCATTTCCGCCCCGGAAGTATTTGTTTGACCCTGCAGGTCCATTTGGTTCCGGGTCATAGTTGAGTATGTTGATTATGCAAATTTATGCTAATTCATGCTAATTTAATTAATAAATTATGCAAATTTATTATAATAAAAATGACCCAAGTTTAAATCCAGCTCTTGTGTCCGAGTCGTTACTCCGTCTCTTCTGCAACATGCTTATTTCAAAGTTTCTCTTCATTGCATTTAACCCTGCCTTCCAATTTTTTGCTCTTCTATATTACAAAATTGTTAATCACTGTCATCTATACCATTAAATGAAACAGTGTTATGAATTGTTTATATTAACTATTCCAGATTTCTGAAATGTATTTTGGAGGATTCTAAATCAGCACAGTATCTTTTAGAGAAAACTAAACAGTGTTGTTAAAGAAGTATGAGTTATTTTCAGGAATTTTAAAACAAAGAATTGGAATAATTCATATTAACAAATCAAAGTTAAAAAATATTTCTTAAGATCTTGAAATGATTAATTATGCTTATGTACCTCCTCAGAGAATCTTTAAAAAACTGTTATCATAATGAAAGTAAATGTAAAAATAGGACAACAACCTTATGTAAATAATATAGGATTATCCCATCCTTGTTTTGTCATTTATAAATCTGGTAATATAATTTGGGGAGTGGTAATGTGGTTAAACAGATGAGCATAGATTTGAATAAAATTTCAACCAAATGTGGGTTGTATCATTAAGTTAAAAATAATTGGGAAAGAAAAAAAGAAGGAAGGAAGGAAAGAAAGAAAGAAAGAAAGAAAGAAAGAAGAAAGAAAGGGGAGGAAGAGGAAGAGGAGGAAGAGGAAGAAGGAGGAGGTATCACCTGAAATTTGGAATCTAAGAGCATAAGTTCAGTATTTTCATTCTCTGTTTATGAATTGGCTCTATGTCAACATAATGGGAAGACCGATCAATATTACTCTGAACAGTCAGCTTTAAATACTGTAAGTGATTATAAACTGATCTGATTTTTTAAATATGTACCACAAAGAATTGTGTTTATTTTTTATTAAAATTATTTGCCACCCTTCTTGCAGACAGGCATCCCTAGGTGGCTTAAAATCAGATAAACATGTTTTTTAAAAACCAGATCAGTAAATATTACATTAAGAGAGAAATAGCTAAGATGGAGGGTGTTATGTATTGAGGTTTGAATATCAAGATAGAGAGATTATATATCTATCTATCACTCTATCTACAATATCTATTGTCTGTCTGTCTGTCTGTCTGTCTATCTATCTACACACACACACAGAGAGAGAGAGAGAGAGAGAGAGAGAGAGAGAGAGAGAGAGAGAGAGAGAGAGAGAGAGAGAGAGAGAAAACCTTTCGGAGTATAAGATGCACTTCCCACCCAATAAAAATGGGTGAAAATTGTGGTGCATCTTATACATCGAATGTTGCTGAAGCCCTGTCCACCCACTAGCCATTTTTGAACTCTGCACATCACATTTTTGTCCTCCACTCATCCCATAAACCAGGCCGCAGGGATCGCCATAGCACATCGCCACCAATCGTCACCTCCTTGCATTGTGTTTTCAGCCTCTGCGCATCACATTTTTGACCTCCTCACGCCCTGTTTTTGACCTCCATGCATTGCATTTTTGGCCAGTTGGTGGGGATTGGCTGCGGCCACCTGGAACCAGCCGTAAATGTGATGCGCAGAGGCGCAGAGGCCGAAAACACGATGCATGAATATGGCAATGGGCTGTGGCAATCCCTGCAGTTTGGAACAACTAATTGGTGATATTCCAGGAAGCCAATGCAACCGCTAATCAGCTGCTCATTCTGAATCAGGCTGCGATAACATGCTGAAGCTGTCCAGATTGTTTGCTGTTTGCTACGAGGATACTAGCCAGATGAATACCAATGGATGCTAGTAAGCAAAGGCAGAATTTTTTTCTTGTTTTCCTCCCAAAAATCTTATGTGCGTCTTATACTCCAGAGCATCTTATATTCCAAAAAAAGCTGTTCTTTCTTTGATTTTGCCTTCATTCTTTCTTCTCTATCCCTTATTCTTCTGCTCTACATGTCTGTTCATATTTGCTTCCAGTCAACACATTAGTTGAGATTTTTAAATCACTCTGTCTAAGGAAACGGAGACGCCTGAAAGGTCCCACCTCTGCTTTGCCATCACCAGTCAGCTCTGTGAAGGGAGTGTTCCACATTTTGCACCTGTGGTTGTGGAATTTGGAAAGCAACTTTAAAGAAACAATGTAAAGGAACGTTTTGCTTTGACATCATTTTGGAAGTGAAATTTGGGGCAACTGATTGAATATTGCTGTTTCATAGATTGAAGCCAGGTGCAGGAAAGTTAAATTGGTTCAAACAGAACAAGAACCAACCTGCACGGAGCTCAAATATCAACTTGTCCTAATTAGGTTTCAAATTCCAAAATCTATTGATAAAAGGAATAGGAAGTCTAAGCAATTTTAAAATCGCATTGAAGCATTTCATGTTGAATACAAACAATCTTCTGCCCGTTTTACATGGCAAGTGTTTATTTGGATATTCTGCAGGGAATTTTCAAAACTGCTCTGCGGGCTAGTAGTCAGTTCTCCCTTTTCCCCAGTTTCCACTTTCCATCCCACCAGTACAGGCAAAGGTTCCCCATTGCCAGTGCTATCGGTATGCTCCCGGTGACCGGCATGGGCGCACATGTGTCAGATGCTCACACATCCAATTTTGCCAAATTTCAGTGATTTCTTTGCTGAAAACCACTGACAATCAGTGAAATCTCATGTGCATGAACTTTCTTGCATGAGATTTGGTTTCCTGGGCATGCACAGAAACCAAATCTCACGTGGGCATGTGTGGGCATGTGTCAGGGACGTGGAGCTGTGTGCAGCTTCCTTTTCCCTACCAGAACACCATCCATCCCAGGAACCCAACACTGCACCAGTATCAGGAAGGCCAGCACCTTTCTGGGAATTTTAGTCAGTGCTGATGGTGACTCAACCCCTCCTGGAGTCATTACCACATTGGGAACTTTGATACATCTGCCACCAGAAGAAGAAGCAGTGGGAGGCGACAGTGAGTGTCCTTTGAAGAGGGGAGGGAATATAAAATCCTGATATTTATGTGAATTGCAGATGCAATTCTGGCATTAAAATACCCATTGGACTATTGCTTCTCAAACAGGATGTGATGTAAAATCATTTTCAAGACTAACTGGAGACATCAGGGATTGATTGATTGATTGATTGATTGATTGGTTTATTTGATTTTTATGCCGCCCTTCTCCTTAGACTCAGGGCGGCTTACAACATGTTAGCAATAGCACTTTTTAACAGAGCTAGGCTATTGCCCCCACAATCTGGGTCCTCATTTTACCCACCTTGGAAGGATGGAAGGCTGAGTCAACCTTGAGCCAGTGATGACATTTGAACCACTGACCTTCAGATCTACAGTCAGCTTCAATGGCCTGCAGTACAGCACTCTACCTGCTGTACCACCCCGGCTCTCTATTGATCTTAGGATTTCTTTCCTACAAAGTATGTGCTGTATCACTGAGCTACAGTACATTTCTCTTAAAGTAGCTACTCCAGGAGTTAATTAATCCAGTGGACCACAAGCAGCCATATCCATTTACCTTTTGCTTATTTCCCCCCTCATTTTTCATAATTCTTATTCAGTTTAAAATGTGTTGTGACCAGAGCCCACTGTGCCTGCTTACATTCCTTTGATAATCCATTCCTCCTTACAACTGTGTTATAAAATGAACAGTTTATTGAGTCATAGCTGTGGTCAGAGCTGTTTCTCAAAGGTTCTGTTCTTGTGGGTCTTTGAAGGCTTTGCGGGAGGGGAGAATGTTTGGTCAGAGCTTTCACTGTATATTTTAAGGCTGAAGTTATGCTCCTTGAGAATTTCCTTGTCATCTTCACAGTAATTAGGAAGTCTTTAGTGATAAACACAGCATGTTCTCTTTGCATTAATACGTTCGTATCAGGGGTGAAATGCTCCTGGTTCGGTCATGCCTGTCGGTCATAGGAGAACCAGTCTTGAGGGGAGCATGAGGATCTGCTCACTCACCCAAATACTGCCATTTGGGTTCTTTTATCCTCTGGGCATGCACTGAAGACTTTGTGCATGTGCAGAGGGTAAAAGAACCCAAATGGTGGCATCCAGGCATCCAGCCAGGCTGTCCATTTGGTCTAATATATGTAATGGGAAGAGCATTGCCAATGCCTTTGCTTGTTCTGGCTGCAAAATAGTTTGCAATTTGTATTCTGCCTCTCCAATTGAGGTTGGTGTTAATTCCCAGTACAGTTTCTTACTGAGTTGTTAAATGTGTTGTTGTTGTTGTTTTTCAGTTGCCAAATCATGCCCGATTCTCTGCTCCTTTGGTCCACAACACATCTCTCCTTCCTCCGCTAACTCCTGGAGCTCTTTTTAGAGGCTTTAAAGACTGCTGGCAAGAAGCAAAGAGATGCTTTTTGGAGATTGCAGACAGATTTAAAAAAGAAAAAGAGAAAATATTAAATGGCAATAATGATGGTAAGGAATAAAAAGCAAGGCAGCCGAGAGGAGAAGAAAACAGATGTGGAAGAGCAGGAGAAAGAAGACACAGAGTATGACAGAAGTACGACGGGGACTTGGAAAATGGACAGATTAATGGTTATATTGAATTTTATGATGATCACATTGAGGTTAAGACTGACAAAAAAGACTAGGGTGAGGATATAGGTATTGGGTATTGCAAATCAAAAAAGAAGAAGGAAGCAGGGTGAAAATACTAAGAAGAACTGAAAGAAAATAAATACAATTATTAAATATAAAGCGGAAAAAAGGAAAGAAGGAAAGGAATTGGGGGTACAAAGCTATAAGAAAGAAAAAATGGGGAAAAGAGGATGGAAATTTAAAGAAAATGGATGAATGTTATGTGATTGCTATATAATATCTTTTTTAAAAAAAAATCATTCATAAGTATTAATATTGGGGGAAATTGAGAGAAATGAGGTTTTAATCCTTCTTTCTTTCTTCTACACATGGTGCAGTATATTTGTGAATATATTTGATGATGATAATTAATATTCATATATAAATAAGATTTACTTAAATATTTAAGCATTTAATACAATTATTAATATAAATATTGATATAGTTAGATAGTAATTCTGGAAAATTATAATTACATTACAGAGTAGTGTAGCCCCGAGTCTACGGAGAGGGGCGGCATACAAATCTAATAAATAATAATAATAATAGTAATAGTGCAAGCCTGACTTGATGGATTAAACTTAAAATTAGTAAACATATACTTGTATCACTAGGGAAGTTATAACCAATAAATAAATGAAATGACTTATTAATGTGTGAAAATTTTGGAACTTGAATGATTAATATTTTTAGTAAACATGGTTGATGATGATAATATTGATAATGAACAGGTTTTTAATTAAAGATCTAAATGTTTACATTTAAATATAACTATATAAACAGATGTTAATTTTGGGAAATTATAAGTACTATAGATTGGTATAAACTGGACTTGTTGAATTAAATTTTAAACTGGTGAACATATATTTGTATCACTAGAGGGGAAGATAAATCATAACGAACAATCAATGTAATGAATTTAGTGTTTGGAAATTTTGGAATTTGAATAATTATTATTTCCTTTTTCACTATATAGGATTTTACATAGAAACATAGAAACATAGAAGACTGATGGCAGAAAAAGACCTCATGGTCCATCTAGTCTGCCCTTATACTATTTCCTGTATTTTATCTTACAATGGATATATGTTTATCCCAGTTAAATTCAGTTACTGTGGATTTACCAACCACGTCTGCTGGAAGTTAGTTGGAAACAATATACAAAGAATTTAATATGAATTGATATTGTATTGTTAATACAAGTAAATGTGGAATTTTTTGGGGACATTTAGTTATGAGAGGAAAAAAGAGAGTAAGAAAAAAGAATGCTAAGTAAAGAAAATAACAAAGAGAATGAAGCACTACGGCTTAGATTTAAGAAGTAAGAGATTTAACAATTAGCAAAGGAAGTAAGCAATAACAACAAACCTAATTGGAAGATAATACAATTGGTATAATTCAGGTGACAACATTAGATAAAGGAGACAGCACAAGATAAATAACATTTATCTTGAGAGTAAAGACAGCACAAGATAAATAATATTTATCTTGAGAGTGAAGACATAAATAGAATGGATATGAAATTAAGAAATATTAATGATGATTATACAGGGTAAAACTTAAAAAAGCTTTTCAGTCTGTCAGGTAATGGAAGTGGAACTATCCACTTAAGGAAGGATTCTGAGGGTGTAAAGGGAAGTAGGAAAAAAGAGAGTGGAGGAAGAACTGGAGATATAAGAAGGAAGGAGGGGGAAATAGTAGTGGAAAAGGAGAAAGAAGGTGTAAGGTAGTAGGACAAAGGCGGAATGGCCGCCTGATATAGAAAGAAGGGAGTGGCGACAGAAAGATCGAGACAAATTGAATAAAGGAAAGCAAATTGGAATATAACCTAACATTATATTTAGGAGATGATATATGATTATTAAGTTGTATTAAAGGTATATGATATTGTATACATGGATTTTTTTTGGAGAAAAATAAAAAAATGTGGAAAAAAAGGAAATACTCAGAGTTGGTTTTACATTTACATTTAATAGTGCCAATATGATGCACTCAATAAGGAAGTTCTTTGAGAGAGATCTGATTTTGATTTGCTTGGGCTCGTTAGTTGGAACCTTAACACATACATTACCACTGGATAGCTTTGACTATGTGAACCTCTATCAGAAAGGTGATTTTTCTGCTTTTTAAAATGCAGCATGTCAAGATTTGCATAGCTTATCTCCCAAGGAGCAAGCCTCTTTTAATTTCATTACGGCACCCACTATCTACAATTTTGATTTTGGCATGCAAATTCAAATGTTTTATTTATGATCAACATTCAAAGCTGAATTTAAAAAAATTATAAAGATTTGCCCTCATACCCATCAACATTACACCAAAGTTGGATAGGAATTAAAAGCTCTCAAATAGTCCACAATCTAGTGTTTCGAGCCTGTCTTTGGAATCAAGATCCATCCATTTCTTTTTGAATATCCTGAATAGCTGGAATATAAAATAGGCTTCAGTTTTGTCTGCATGGTGTATTAGTATATAATTTAAAAAATGAAGTAGAAAATCAATTTGATATTTCTTTAATACTCCACTGCTCTTCAATCCCTTTTTAAAATTGGTAATATTTATGTTTCGGCGACTGTGTTTATTAGCCTTTTTTCACCAATTATTCCATTTCCTCACACCCAAATCTTTTGGAATGGTTGTGTATTATAATAATAATAATTAAAAGAAACCTTGTAAGGGCCTTTTCTCTGAACAATTCCATGTTATCAGCAGATGGTTCTCATTTGACAAGGCTGAGATGGAGCAGTGTTCTTATAATCATTCCAATTTTTTAAAACAACCATCTTCCTAAAAATCAAGGAGTCCAGTGAGAGGTGATGTCCTCAGTATGTCTTTCATCCAATGCTGGTACAAAAAGATGCATTCATGAAGAGGCCTTTTTGCATACGCTGGCTGGAACAGAAGACCAGTTCCATCTAATTTCTAAAATTCCACTTAAGATTCTGGGTATGCGAATGTTTAGGTCAGGGATTGCTGGGGTCACCTTTAATCAGAAATAAAAGGGCAAACAACGTGAATTCATTTTAAAGTCTAATTAAGTGTAATATTTCCCCAGATGTGCCCTCATGAATATGAATACTAAGACCTGGCCCTGTTAATAATGGTCTAAAGCCAGCAGACAAGTTATAACCATTTATAAGTTAAGGGTGAGGCTATGAAATTTTAATTTATGTTGTCATCCCTGAATAAGGGAGTGTTATTCTCATTTTTGGCTTAAATTGGGGAATATTGAAAACAGTCATAATCCTGAACTCCAGCCAATAGCTACCTAGTTCAGTAGGATACTTGTTCTGGAGGGATTAACGATGAATTTCACGCATTTGGTAGGGTATAGAATTCTTTTCCAGTGTATGTCCTTTGAAGTTAAGCCAATTTAATTTGTCAAAGGATGCGCTGCCTTGATATTTGATGCCAAATCTTCAATTCCCAAACCCAGTGTTTCAATTGAAACAATGCTAACATTGTTAAGGTGAGCTTCAATTTGTTCTGATTCACAGTTTTTGTATACTCCCTCTTTTAACTTTTTTATCTCCACACAAAATACACAGAAAAAATTCAAAGTGTCTATCTCTTTTCTTTAATTCTTGGATACTTGTTCAAACAGGTTTACATGTATGTACCTTTATTTAGGCTACTGTCATGTCCTGAGAGCAAAATTATATATTCTCTTTGACAGTCTGTCCTTGTGAGATGCTGTGCTAAAAACTGACAAATGTTTTACTTATTGGTGACATTGTTGCAGCTGCAGGACATGAAGTCATTAATAAATTGCTCAGCAATAACAGCCTTTGAACCTAGAAGAAGCATGGTCTGGTTAATTTTGCCATTAGAGAGGATGCATTTTTAGGGCAACAGATGCTATATTAGGTCTGATTAACTCTTTAAATAAGTACATGATTAAGCCTAACACGACTGTTTTGAAAGAAACCTAACAACATCAGATTAATATCAGAAAAAGAACCCTGGTCTTTATTTTCCCCTGCTCATTATAATGGAAAAATAAAGAAATATTTATATAATTTCTCTACTTTTATGACACTAAGGCAGTGATGGCGAACCTTTTTTCCCTCTGGTGCCAAAAAAGTGTGGGCGTGTGCTATTGGGCATGCGCGAGTGGCCACACCCATAATTCAATGCCCAGGAAGGATGAAAACAGCTTCCCCCACTCCTGAGACTCCCTGGAGGTTGGAAACAGCCTGTTTCCCAACTTCAGGTGGGCCCGATAGGCTCATGTTTTGCCCTCCCCTGGCTGCAAAGGCTTCCCTGGAGCTGGGGGGGGCAAAAACTTCCTCACCCATCCCCTCCGGAGGCTCTCTGAAAGCCAAAAATGCCTCCCAGAGACTCTCTCTGAGGCAAAAATCACCTGCCTGGCACTTTGCACTAAACTAGGGCAACAACTCGTGTACCAGCAGATATGGCTCTGTGTGCCACCTATGGCATTCATGCCATAGGTTCGCCATCACTGCACTAAGGTATGAAACTTGGAAGTGCACTTTTTTTAAGTGAACAAATTTCAGGCAAACTATGAAAAAGGAAAATTGTGCCAGGAACCTTTACATTTTAATTCTAAAACTTGTGTGAATGGTTTTCAGCCAGAATTAGTTGACATTTTCAGGTCTAACTGACTTTTCAATTAGATAACTTAATTATATTGTCTTCATGGCATCCTTAGCTGAGGCAATAACTGAAGCAACAAAGTAGATTTAAAATGGTGTTTTCTGTCTTCTTCTAATAATGGGCTTAGGAGAGTTTCAATCTAGAATATTTTATAATGATGTAGTTGCTAAAGCAGGCGGGAATGGCATCAGCTCAACTTGTGTTGGTCATTTAGATTAGATTATCAGAGCTGGAAGGGACCTTGTAGGTCATCTAGTTCAACCCATCCACTACCTGCCACCCAAGCAGGAGATCCTACACCATTTCTGCAATGGCAGTCTAATCCCTTCTTGAAAACCTCCAGTGATAAAGCTCCCACAACTTCCAAAAGCAAGCTGTTCCATTGGTTGATTGTTCTCACTGTCAGAAAATGTACCCTTATTTCCAGGTTGAATCTCTCCTTGATTATTTTCCATTCATTATTCCATTCATTCCAAGGACTTCAAATGCTTTGGAAAATGTTGTGAGTGGTCCACGTCCAGGTTAGCTGGTCATGGATTTCGAGGACCAGGAGATGAATGCATATTGGTATCCTAGGCCCATGTTCTTGGTACCGGAGTCTGAGAATGAGAGTGAGGGGGAGTTAGAGATTGAGGACCCACCAGAGACTGTAGCACCCCCAGTTACGGGGGTTGAGTGAGTCAGAGAACGATGGGGAATTAGAGAAGGAGGACCCCCTGTTAGATGCAAGGGTTAGGAGTACTAGGTCTAGACATGAGTATCTGAAAAGAAGGGGTTTTTGGCATTAGTATATCTATAGGACACTTGGCCATGCCTTGTCAGTATATAAGGGACAGTCTGAGGGGAAGTGGGTGTGGTGAACAATGTTTGTAATCATGGCTGGATGTGCCAGCTTCAGGTTTCAAGGAATACTTCACTTGCAGACTGTTCTCATGTAGTAAGCTCATCATAAAGTAATCCTATCATCTAGAAAAAACCCACGGACAACTGTAACTTTGTATTGAATGATAGAAGCCCTTCAAAAAAAAATCCTAATTGATTTTGGCTTCCAGCCCAGGACTCGCTTCTTATCTCAGAGACAATTTAGCCAGGAACACTGCCAGCATGGACTAAACTTTAACCTCTTTTATACTGGACACTTTAATAGCAATGTAGTTTTATTTTGGATTCTCTGAGTGCGTGTATATGATTTTTATTCCGATCAAACCCAGCTCAGATAGAACAGAAAATACTTTGACCCCTTCCTTGTGCTTGCTCAAATAATGCGTCTAGCCTCTGATTACTGGGAAATCTTGGGTTGTTTATCTGTTTTCTAAACTACAGTAAGTTGGATCAAAATGGCAAGGTTTGAGATATCCTTCTTCTATTTCATCTTTCTTCTTTTAATCCAGAGAAAGAAATCAGCAAAATAGAAACCTCTCCTTTGCTAGTGGAAAGATTCCATGAACAGCACTCTAGAATGACTCAGTACTAAATGTGTTGCAGATCACTTCCTTTCCGACTCGGAACAAAACAAAAACAAAACACAACACACACAAACAAGAAAAGAAATGTTTCTTGCTTTCATTTATTTTAATATATGTATTCATCTGCCAGCAGACAGTAATCATATAAAAGGAAAAGGCTGGCTACAGTTAGACCCCTGCAATTTTCATTATCTTCAAAAAAATGTCCAATTCCTTTTCTTTAGAGATCACATTTTACATTCTTGAGCACTGACACAGAAAAGTTATGTGCAACTTCCTCTAATTATCCTTAGATCAAAAATTTCCCCAATGTATTTTTAATTATTTTTTAATCTCTCTGAGAAGGAATGCAAAAGTAAGCCACAAGAAAGGCAGTGACCCCCTTCCCCCATTATTTGTAACATTTTGTCATTAATGTATTGATTAAAGCAAATATTATAGCCGCAGGGTAGCAGCCAGGCATAATGTGGATCTATCGATTCAATAATTTTTTTTTAAAGTCTAATTACATTTTGCTCACATCATAAGAAATACAAAGGAAATTGCTCTTTGTTGTGGTTTGGATTTCCTCATCTTCTGTAAATCTGCTCCCAATTTAAAAATACACATTAGGTTCTGCTCTCAAATTTTCATTGCATCTTGTTTTCTTCTTTGGATTTAGAAAACATTTCTGACTTGACCATGAGGCAAGATGGCTGGAGAAATGCAGTAGGTTGGAATATGCTGGATAAAATCAATGCATTTTGTAGAAACATTTATTTGATTTATAATTTTCAATGAATAACTTAAGAAAAGGTTTGTGCTTAGCTTTTGTTAAAAAAAAAGTGGGGAATATAAATAACATTGCCAGTTATCTTATGTGTTTAGTGATGCAATTAACATCCAATGAAGGTTTTTTTTCTGTATATCCCAGCACAAGTTGGGAACTAGAAGCAAGAAAATGTGCTTAATAGGGGAAATAAAATAAAATAAATATGATAAAAATAAATAAAAATATGCATAGTGTGAGGAGAATTACTTTCTTTCAAAGCACAGAGTTGTCTAATGAAATTGAATAAAGAAAATTCAGAAGGCAAAAGGAATCTTTTCCACATATTTATTTGTTTGTTTGTTTATTTATTTGTCATGCATGAACAAGATAGCAGGTATAACATAAACATAAAACCCACCTCTGCCGCCAGGCATGGGGGAACTGAGATACACTCCCCCCTAGGCCTTTAAAATTTTATGCATGGTATGTCTGCATGTATGATTGGTTTTTATATAATGGGTTTTTAACTGTTTTTAGTATTGGATTATTGTTATATACTGTTTTATTACTGTTGTTAGCCGCCCCGAGTCTGTGGAGAGAGCAGCATACAAATCCAATAAATAAATATATAAATAAAATAAACAAAGGAAGTAAGTACGAATAAATGGGGACAGTAGCAATAGTTAGATGAGCTGGGGTGGTGCAGCAGGTAGGGTGCTGTACTGCAGGCCACTGAAGCTGACTATAGATCTGAAGGTCAGCGGTTCAAATCTCATCACCGGCTCAAGGTTGACTCAGCCTTCCATCCTTCCGAGGTGGGTAAAATGAGGACCCAGATTGTGGGGGCATGTTGTAAGCCACCCTGAGTCTAAGGAGAAAGGCGGCATAAAAATTGAATAAATAAAATAAATAAATAATTAAATTTATATACCACTTCATAGTGCTTTTACAGCCCTCTCTAAGCAGTTTACAGAATTAGCATACAGTGATCCCTCGATTATCGCGAGGGTTACATTCCAAGACCTCTCGCGATAATCGATTTTCCGCAGTATAGTGGTGTGGAAGTAAAAACACCATCTGCGCATGCGTGCCTTTTTTCCAATGGCCGCGCATGCGCAGATGGTGGAGGCGGGGAGTGACGAGAGTGCAGAAGCCGACAGATTACTTTGAATGCCGGCTGCCCCCGCCCCCCCAGCACCCGCCCGCCGTTCGCCGCTCGCCCGCCCGGCTGCTCGCTCGCTCGCCGCTCGCCCGTTCACCCACCCGGCCGCTCGCTCGCCGCTCGCCTGTTCACCCACCCACCCGGCCGCTCGCTCGCCTGTTCGCCCGCCCGCCCACCGTTTGCCACTGGCTTGTTCACCCGCCCAGCCGGCCGCCGTTTGCCGCTCAAGAGCAAGAGGGGGAGAGATAGAGAAAGAGAGAGAAGGAAAGAAAGAGATGAGAGAGGGAGGAAGAGAGTGTGAGAGAGGAAGAAGCAAGATAGAGAAAGAGAGATAGAAAGAAAGATGAGAAAGGAAGGAAGACAGTGAGAGAGAGGAAGAAAGAGAGAGAGAGAAGAGTGGAAGGAAGAGAGAGAGAAATGATAGAAAAAAGGGGAGAAAAAAAGAGAAATGAGAAAATGATTGAAGCAGAGAATGACAGGAAAGAAAGAGAAAGAGACAGAGAAGTGACTCTTGGTGATGACGTATGACGTCATCGGGTGGGAAAAACTGTGGTATAGCAAAAAAACTGTGGAGTATTTTTTAATTAATATTTTTTGAAAAACCGTGGTATAGCATTTCGCGATAATCGAGATCGCGAAAATCGAGGGATCACTGTATTGCCCCCAGCAATCTGGGTCCTTATTTTACTCATCTTGGAAGGATGAAAGGTTGGTTATGAAATTAATTTGGAATAACAGATTAACATCATCGGAAGGAGGATTACGTAGAACACATTACTTGGGCAAATTGGACCCAACCACTAGTAACCAAGTAGTAAATGTTTTATATTGTACTTTTTTTATCGAAAATGTTGTGAGTCGCCCCAAGTCCACAGAGAGGGGTGGCATATAATTTAAATAAAAAAACAAATAAAAAAACAAACAAACAAACAAATAACCTTTAAAGATAAGAAGCAACACCTCCTATCAAAGTGGCAACTAATATAGGGCTCCTGGCACAGGTGGACTGAAGTCACTTGAGTTTTTCTATACAACAACTGCCAATAGCTTTGCTTGAATCCTACCGGCTTCTTTACATCTTATCTATCTACCCAGCTCACAGATTTAGTAATAATGCCTGTTGCACAAATAATTGAGTAGTGCATGGACTGATTAAAATGAGTAATGAAACCATAATAAGAAAATAGACATTTGTCTTATCTTGGTTGTTTAATAAGACTTCTCCTGGGTTGCTTACATATTGTGAAATATAAGAAGAATGTTTTATTTGTGGAAGGGAAAAGTCCAGGGGACAAGAGGGACAATAAGTCCAAGTAGCATTTAGCATTGGCTCGCACTGGCCCAAAAGGAGCACCCATTTCTCCAAACATTTCCTGGCATTTATTTAAGGAGGCCAGCATCACACAGATCAACAACCCAGGGGAGCTTTTGACAGGGAAAGAAAACTAAGTTGTTCTGTTTGTTGAATGCCTTTCACATATGCTTTTGGTTAAGAAAAATACAATAAGATATTGGGACAGTGAGCAGAGTTTACATCAGTCATTTACTGTAATCAGTCTAATGTTTCAGGCATCAATGAAGTTAGCTTTTTTGCATTTAATGTTGAAGTAATTACTCCCTAATTACGTCAATTTGTTTTCTTTAAAAAAAAAAAGCAAATGCAATAAACCTTTCACTCTCTACATTGAAGGATTTTTCTTTTTGACACCAGTTTTAATATAAATTGCTTCAACTGCATAATACCCAAATGCAAGGCCTTGTAACCAGCACTAATCTGTCCTTCCTGGCAGACTGTAAAGAGGCAAACATGTTTGGGAAATGCCAAGTTGAATCATCTTGCCAGATTTGGATATTTTTTATTTGTTTCTTCTAGCACAAGAAATCTGTCAGCAGCTTTCTTATATTTTCTTCCTCCTGTTTGTTCATGTATTTTAAAACTCATTTAACCTCATTCTGGCTTAGTGATATTTTAATTCCACTGCAGCTCAAGCTGACAATCATGATAAGGCTAGAAAAATATTTACAATTGATTGAAATTTCATTCCTGATAAACTCTGATCATCCAGGACTGCCTAGCCAAAACTTTTGCACCCTTCAGGGCATGGAAACTGAATACTGATGTCTCTTTCTTCCCCTGACTCTAATCACAAAACTGATTTGCTTTTGTTCTCATTTTCATTTGTATACTGTATTTTAAGTACACAGTTATATATAACTATAGGTACAACCGTTTAAAATGTTGAAATGAATAATTCCTAAAGCAATTTGTGACAGAATAGAATTATATCTCTGCTTATTTTGTGTTAATTTTCCTGTCTCACATTAATCTAGATGGCACAATTCACAAAACAATCTGCTACAAGTGTTAGTAGGTAATGGTGGGCGAACCCAACAAAGTTCGGGTTCGGGTTCGGCACCCAAATTTTTATAAAAGTTCAAGTTCGGCACCCGAACCCAAACTTTTGCCAAACTTCTGGGTTTGGCATTTGGGAGACTGACGAGAAGCACCCCGGCTGTTTCTGAAGGTGACAGCTGGGTGGAGGCACTTCCTGGTGGTCTCCCAAACCCGAACTTTTTGCCAAAATTTTGCAAAAATTCAGGTTCAGGTTCGGTATACCGAACCGTGCAAAGTTCGGTATGAACCCAAACTTTGCAGGTTCAGTTCGGCCAACACTATTAGTAGGAACTTGTGTGGTGTGAAATTATTTTTTTTTAAGAATTTTTTTTATTAAAGTATATACAAATTAAAACAAGACAATAGGTGTTTCATCCTGTGTATACGTTTTCTGTTGCATTATGTCTGATACAAAGACAGTACAACACATATCCCTAACCCTCCCGCTTTCCTAACTGTAATTTGGACAGTTTATTCCTTTCATATTTCCACGGCCTATAGCAATAGCGCATCTCATCAATTCAACATCATCATTAAGACAGTAATTATTATCTTAATCAATTATAGACTTACTTTGCTTATTTCTATGAGTTTAATATTTACATTATTTACAGTTATTCTTTTTCTTGTTGTCAACCCAGATGTAAAAATCATCCCATGTGTCATCATAGCAAGATTGATTATTATTTTTAAGTTCTTGTGTTAGTTTATCGGATTCTGCACAGTCAAATTTTTTCTTAATCATGTCTCTCTCCAATGGGGTGTCTTCTTTCTTCCAATTTTGTGCTATACAAATCCTGGTTGCAGTAATTACATGTTGTATCAAATAATAATGTTTTTTTTTAATTTTTGGATCTATTATGCCTAGAAGATAGATCTCCGGTTTTAATTGAAGTTTGACTTTGTTTATTTTGTAAATCCATATTCTAATTTTACTCCAAATTTTCCTAATTTTGGGACATGTCAACCATATGTGAAAAAATGTTCCATTTTTGTTTCTGCATCTCCAACAGTCTGGTTTTAGTTTGTGGTAAATTTGGGCTAGTCTTGATGGTGATATATGCCACCTATAAAACATCTTTAAAATGTTTTCCTTGTACGCAGTTGATTTAGTTATCTTGTAATTCCTTTTCCAAATTGTCTCCCATTGATCAATATATAAATTATGTCCAATATTTTTTGCCCAACTGATCATGTTTCCTTTGACCATTTCTACCTCCATTTTATAATTTATCAGGAAACTATATGTGTTTGTTATAAATTTTTTTGCTCTACCTAATATTTGTCAAGATCTGTGTGTTTCTCTTGGATCCCTACATGCTTTTTATCTTTTTGCCATTTCGAGTAAATTTGCCTATAAGACCACCATTCCACCTTTATGTCCTGCTCTAATAGGTGTTCTCTTGATTTAATATTTCCTTCCACGTCTAATATTTAATTGTAATTTACCATCTTTTTTAGTTGGGTTGTATTAGGATTGGTCATAGCTTCCATACTGGAATACCATCTGGGGATTTTTATATAGTGTTCTTTTTTTTATTTTTAACCATATTGTTAATAGGGAATCCCTAACTAAGTGATTTTTGAAATATGTTGGGATTTTGTTATTTCCATTCCAGAGTACAGGTATACTGTGCCATCCACTGAACATATCATGGCCTTCCAATGTTAGTAGTCTTTCTTGTTTGAGTTCTATCCAATCTTTAATCCAAAGAAGAGTGGCTGTTTGGTAATAAATTTCAAAATCTGATAATCCCAGTCCTCCTTGTTTGGTTTTATTTTGTAACCATTTAATTTTTATTCTAGTTTTTTTGCCACTCCATATAAATTTAGAAATTATTCTGTTTAATTTGGTAAAAAAGTGGGGTTTTTTTATTTTATAGGTATCGTTTGAAAAATGGTAAAGGAATTTTGGTAAGATTGTCATTTTGATTGTTGATATTCTTCCTAAGAAAGAAATATGGAGTTTGTTCCAATCAATTAGTTTTTTCTCTACTTTTTTTGTTAGTACCTCATAGTTGTCTTCCTTCATACTACATTTTTTTGTTAATACAATACCCAGGTACGTAGCCTTCTTAACAATTTGTTTTTCCAGAAGTTTTTCTAATTTCTTATCTTGTTCATGATTCATATTTTTGGTTATAATTTTGTTTGTTCATTTTTAGTCCTGCCACACCACCGTATTCCTTTATCTCTTTCATTAAATGTTTCCCAGTCTCCATCGGATTTTCTAATATACAGACTAAATTGTCTACATATGCTTGTAATTTGAATTCTTGTCCTTTGATTTTCATCCTTGGATATCTGAGTTTGTCCTAATTTGATTTAACATTATCTCAATTGATAAAATATATAGTAATGGTGATAGTGGACATCATTGTCTTACTCCCTTTCCAATTTGGAATTGTTCAGTTAAGTCCCCATTAATCATGATTCTCGCATATTGATTGTAATAAATAGTTTCAATCATTATAATAAAATTGGAGCCAAATTTCATTTGTTTTATTAGTTCTTTCATAAATTCCCAACTCAAATTATCAAACGCTTTTTGTGCGTCTAAGAAGATAAGAGCCAATAATTTTTCCGGGTGTGTTTCATAAAATTCCAGTACATCTAAAATGGTCCTTGTGTTATACCTGATAAATCTACCTGGTAGAAGGCCATTCTGGTCTATGTGTATTATATGTGTGAAATTATTACTATAGTTCAGTTAATGGAAATCCAGTATTTGTCAATCTCTAATATATATTAAAATTGGTTACTTAGATGATTGTATCAAGTGTTTGACTATTCCATAAATTAGGTCTTCACTCTTTTTGTTTTTTGTTTTTTTAAAAAAAAACGTGTAATATTATGTGGAAACAGAATATGCGTCTATTGATCTGTTAAGAATCAAGTAAATTTATAAAGTTATATATGAGCCACAGACAACAAAAACACTTTTTGGAGCACACTATATTTTTAATGTAAACAGTTTAAATTCAAAGTTTAGCATTATAAAAAAAAGTATCAAACTCTAAGTGACAAAAGTTTTTTTTAACACATGAAATTCTTATGCATTCTGGTTATCTTGAACTTGTGCCCAAATGCCTGGATAAAAAAACTTTTTATATTTCTCAAATTGAATCTGAATAAAGTTGTCTAATCACACATTATTAGGCAATTATAAATGCATAAATACAAAATAGAGAACAAATCAGAACACAATAAAAACTATTCTACATATTATCAAGAAAAATTCTGTAAATGAATTGAAAAGAATATTGGTCATTGTTAACAATCATAGCTACCCTCTTAATTTTTTTAAATATATACAATCAGTTACTTTATCCATTTGGTCTCTCTGGCTAAAATCTGTCCAAAATCAAAAAAGTTAAGGTTTTCAAATTGATTCTTTCTCCTTTAAAAGCTTTTAGTATGAATTACATCTCTACAAATTTTTATTGTTTTAAGGCATTATAAAAATCCTACTTCCAGCAGATCAGAATGAAAGGTATGAAAACTTGTAAGATCATATCCCAGGTGGCAAGAAAGATGCCCCAAGGGAAAGTTTGGCCTAATTTCATCTCCTTACCATCACTTTATATGATTTGTACAATTTATAGGTTTAACTTCATAAAACCAGGGGCTTGTAAGTTTCATATCTTAGCAAATCTATGTGTAAGAAGCAGCAAAGACAGACAAACCTGTTTTAATGTCTTACCATTACACCGACAATGCTGAACAAAGGTGTCCTTTTACTGCCATTCTTCGACTTAACAGAATCAGCTCTGAGTGACAGAATGAACTTTCTTTCCCTTTAATGGTTGATTAAACCATCTCAAAACAAAATGATACAAACTAAAATAAACATATACTCCTGCCCTCTAGAAGCTATAGGAAATTCAAGGAGACAAAAGTGTGTATGTGTTTTTTTCAAACTAGTGTGGTTCAGTCTAGCTGTACAACTGTGTTTTTGAAAAAAGATATTCAACATCTCAACAAAAGCACCCTAAACTCTTTCTAAAATCTCTGTTCTTATATAAGGTGCATAAATCACCAACACTTTTTAATCTTTTATGTGGCCTTAAGAACATGCAATCTCAAACATAGATTACATAACTTTGTGAGCTCAGTAGACTTCAAATCACACTGGTTCAATATCAATGGTTACATAAAAATAAGAAATTCTACTGAAAATGTGTTTATGTGTATGTATGTGTATATATCAGCGGTGGGTTGCAAATATTTTTCCTACCGATTCGCATGCGTGACGCTTCTGCGCATGTGTAGAAGCATTGCGGGCAGGGGGCACAGCCGTCTGTCAGCCGTGCTACCAGTTCTAAGAACTGGTCTGAACCAGGAGCAACCTACGGCTGGTATATATGTATGCACACACAAACACACACACACATATACATACTATAAGGCTAGATTCTACAAGACAGAACATTATCTTTTTAGAACAGATTAAATGCAAACTTTTACATCTCCAAGACATAGATTTCAGACAACAAAAAGGCACATACATTGTATGTGGTAATTGTATAAAATAAGCTGTCACTACATTTTCACAGATTTTTTTTAAAAAAAACGTCTGTTTAAATATCTCATTTCTACAAAGTGAATTTACATTTAAAGTACAAAGTGCAAATACTATGGTTACTCTTTATTGACCTTTGGTGAGGGAATCTCCCACATGTCCGAGAGATTTGCCTTGGATATGCAGTGTTCAGCCTTGCTTCTTTGAGGATCGCTGCCAATGAAAATTTGAAAAACAGCATGTCATGTTGCATGCTACCATAGTATACACGATGACATTAAAATAAGGAAGAACAGCGTTAGTAATATTTTGAGACCAACGTATTGTCATTAAAACAGTATATTCCATAGTGCTAAATGTATCACAACAAGACCTTGTAATGATCAGCTATCAATTATCAAAGGTTTGCACTGCAAACAGTTATCTGTTTTTATCCTTTGTTTCAACAATTTATTTTATTTATTTACTTATTGGATTTGTATGCCGCCCCTCTCCGCAGACTCGGGGCGGCTAACAACAGCAATAAAACAGTATATAACAAAATCCAATACTAAAAACAGTTAAAAACCCATTATATAAAAACCAATCATACATACAGACATACCATGCATAAAATTGTAAAGGCCTAGGGGGAAAGAGTATCTCAATTCCTCCATGCCTGGCGGCAGAGGTGGGTTTTAAGCAGCTTTCGAAAGGCAAGGAGTAATAAAGTAATAAGTAATAAAGCTCTGAGGAGAACTGGTTTCTCTCCAGTTACTGTCATAATTGATAGAAAGTAAATCTGGTGGGTGTGGAAAAACTATTGCTTTGTTCTGAAGCTCTTAAAATTCATTTTTTCATTCTTTTTCTTTCTTTCTGTTTCTCTCTTCTTCTTTGTTTCTCTTTTCTCTTTCTTTCTTTTTTATTTCTCTTTCTCTCGCTCCCCCCTCTCTCTTTCTCTTCCCCCCTTCCCCGATCTATAGCTGCACCTATACACTGAGGGACTGACTCTCTTTGATTACATCTGCCAAGCCTTGCAGGTCTGGCAGAGAAATTATGCTGTGAGTCCCCAGGGAAACATTGTGATGCGAACCGGTGGCGAGGGTAAGTGGAACCCACCCCTGGCCGAACTACAACAGAGCAGAATAACATCGCCTAACAGCTATTCACTATCAAATCATACATGCAAACTCCATCTTCTAATAACAAAAGGTTGTCCCTCTTCACTCTTCCATTCAACTTCAGATGCCCTGGTTCCGATTTTGTGGAAACAGTGTAAGCAGGGAGAAACCCAATTTCATTGTCTTCTTGCTCCAGGGCAGTTGCCCTCCTCTATCCTCTAGCTCTTCTTCATAGGTTTCAGGATAACATTTTCCATTCACAGTACTATATCTGTGTGGATGAGGCCTACATTATTAGAGGGCCGCCCACAAAGTAATGCACCACATTTTTCCCCCTCAGCCTACAGTAATAGTACGAATGCAAAAGTTTGGATATACAGTGATCCCCCGATTATCGCGAGGGTTCCGTTCCAAGACCCCTCGTGATAATCGATTTTTCGGGATGTAGTGGTGCGGAAGTAAAAACACCATCTGCGCATGCGCGCCCCTTTTTCCATGGCTGCACATGCGCAGATGGTGGAGTTTGCGTGTGGGCAGCGGGGAAGACCCAGGGAAGGTTCCTTCGGCCGCCCAACAGCTGATCTGCTCCGCAGCGCGGCAGCAGCGAGGAGCCGAAGATGGGGTTTCCCCGTTGCCCAGGCAACGGGGAAACCCCATCTTCGGCTCCTCGCTGCTGCCGCGCTGCGGAGCAGATCAGCTGTTGGGCGGCCGAAGGAACCTTTCCTGGGTCTTCCAGCCGCCCAGGCAAAGGGGAAACCCCAAGATCACTTGCCGCTTGTCCGTTCACCCGCCCACCCGGCTGCTTGCTTGCCCATTCACCCGCCCGCCCGGCCGTTCCGCTTGCCCGTTCGCCCGCCCGCCCGGCTGCTCGCTTGCCCATTCACCTGCCCGCCCGGCCGCTCCACTTGCCCGTTCGCCCGCCCGCCCGGCTGCTCGCTTGCCCGTTCACCCGCCCGCCCGGCCGCTCCGCTTGCCCGTTCGCCCCCCCGCCCGCCCGGCTGCTCGCTTGCCCGTTCACCCGCCCTCCCGGCCGCTCCGCTTGCCCATTCACCCGCCCGCCCGGCTGCTCGCTTGCCGCTCGAGAGCAAGAGGGGGAGAGATAGAGAAAGAGAGAGAAGGAAAGAAAGAGATGAGAGAGGGAGGAAGAGAGTGTGAGAGAGGAAGAAGCAAGATAGAGAAAGAGAGAGAGAAAGAAAGATGAGAAAGGAAGGGAGTGACATCATCGGGTGGAAAAATCGCGATATAGCGTTTCGCAAAGATCGAGATCGTGAAACTCGGGGGATCACTGTACAGTGATCCCTCATTTTTCACGGGGGATGGATTCCAAGATTCCACCCATGAAAAATGAATTTCCGTGAAGTAGAGAAAATATATTTTTTAATGTATTTAACAAGTATTTGGACTTTTAAAACCCACCCTTTGCATTAAACAGTCATTCTGTAATGTTTCTCAGCTGGAACTGCATGTGATATCCTACCAATTTCTTTAATAGAGTAGAGTAGTACTGTAGAAGAATTTTATACATTTTTAATGGATTTAAAATTTTTAATGGATTTAAGCCCCCTTTGAAAACTCGTGAAATAGAAAATCTGTGAAAGATGAACCGCGAAGTAGTGAGGGATTACTTTACATTATTTGAATTGTCAGGAATGTGTGTGTAAATTTTGCATTTCTTTAGACAGCGTAGCTGCAGCAGTGTTTCAAAATGGCGTCTGTAAGTGATGTACGGTACAAGCAGTGTGTCATTGAATTTCTCACTGCAGAGAAAGAAACTGTTAGGAACATTCACAAACGTTTGTGTAGAGTTTATGGAGAATCTGCAATCGATAGAAGTACAGTTAGTCACTGGGCACAGAGAGTGAGGCCATTAGAGGTGATTTGCACAATGCAGAAATGGCTTTGTGACCAGAACAAGGAGTGGTACCAACAGGACATATATGTCTCGCTGGAGGAAAGCCATAGAATGGGATGGAGATTACGTGGGAAAATATGGAGTGTAAAAGAAGAATCATTCTTTCTTGAGTGTAAGTTTCATTGTGTTCAATAAATAATTGTTGAAGAAAAATGTGGTGCATTACTTTCTGGGCGACCCTGGTATCTCTCTCAGAAGTCAAATTATAGTAAAAGTATGATTGTTGAGATCTCCTGGGTCACACCACTTTACAATAGCAGCCATGGTACCTCAGGTATAAATGCTTTCCCATATCACCTTATGTGGAAAAGATTCCCCCTCCCTCTAGTCAATTACATTTTAGCATGGTCCTTTTTCATAAATGCTAGTTTACTGAATAACAGCCATTCAAACCATGACTTCTCACCTGCAGTCTGAAAGCATTTTAGACCACAACTCTATTGCTCCAATTTACCACTTCATAATGTGTGTATTGAGTCTTGGATCATTTATGGCCCATTCCCTAATGGAAACAGAGCTGATTGTTGTCTTTAAGGTAAGTAGTTCCTTTTTAAATGTTTCTTGCCAGGCAGATTCAATTCCAAAGCCTTCCTTTCAAGCCAGGGCTCTTCTAATGAAAGCCCCCTTTGGCATCTGTGAGGACCCTTTATGGCCTCCCATTGCTGTAGCAGTTAACTGCCAACAGATGGTTTGTACAGCTAGGGCCATTTCAAGGCTATCACTTCACAGGACAAGCTTTTAAAATAATTGCCAATGAGTCAGCAGAAATATTGGATCAAATAATTCTTTAAGAAAACGAGAGAAAAGATAGCGCTATTGCACTATATCCTTTACATGTTATCAGATGACCAGAAAGTTGGAGGAGGCCAGAGGGGAGAAAAATAAAGCCAGTTTTTGGATTTGAATGAAGAGTAAGTCATATGCTGGCAGCCACAACAATTACATAATCAAAATAAATGGTTGGAGCAGTTCCAAGTTCTACCAGAGTTAGGGTTTTCAGGTCACCTTGCTCAAAATGTAATAAATGTTTAGGGAATTAAATCAATGAGTGATGTAGAAAGGAGTGTTTCTGGATTCTTCCAAAGGTGTGAAAAACCTTTAATTCTCACCCCCCACTTATTATACACACCTGCCTGTTAGAAGGAGAACTTTCAGCATGTCTTCTGGGAACTGCTGAGGAGCAAAAGAGACAGGAAGTTATTTGAGAGTAAACAAAATTCTATGCAACAATTTAAACAGAACTACATGCTACAAATGTGATGATATTGCTTGTGGAGAAAGTCCTGATCATAGAGCAGCTCCTCCACTTAGTCACCAAAATCTCAGACTGAACTACAAACATCTTAAAGTTGCCAAAGACATTTTAAAAAAACCTGAAGTATGCAGTAAGGAATTCATAGAAACATAGAATATTGACGGCAGAAAAAGACCCCATGGTCCGTCTAGTCTGCCCTTATACTATTTCCTGTATTTTATCTTAGGATGGATACATGTTTATCCCGGACATGTTTAAATTCAGTTACTGTGGATTTACCAACCACGTCTGTCTACTACTCTTTCAGTAAAATAATATTTTCTCATGTTGCTTTTGATCTTTCCCCCAACTAACGTCAGATTGTGTCCCCTTGTTCTTGTGTTCATTTTCCTATTAAAAACACTTCCCTTCTGAACCTTATTTAACCCTTTAACATATTTAAATGTTTCTATCATGTCCCCCCTTTCCCTTCTGTCCTCCAGACTATACAGATTGAGTTCATTAAATCTTTCCTGATAAGTTTATGCTTAAGACCTTCCACCATTCTTGTAGCCCATCTTTGGATCTGTTCAATTTTATCAATATCTTTTTGTAGGTGAGGTCTCCAGAACTGAACACAGTATTCCAAATGTAGTCTCAACAGCTCTCTATGCAGCGGGATCACAATCTCCCTCTTCCTGCTTGTTATACCTCTAGCTATGCAGCCAAGCATTCTACTTGCTTTTCCTACCGCCTGACCACACTGTTCACCCATTTTGAGACTGTCAGAAATCACTACCCCTAAATCCTTCTCTTCTGAAGTTTTTGCTAACACTGAACTTCCAATACAAATTCCACTTCCAATAAAAATTCCACTTACTATGACGTTTCTTTGTGTCTGATTTATTGTCTTCTTTTGTTACACCCAGACAACCCATTAGTTCTGTAACGGTCAAAGATTTGTCATTGTTCACATCACAGTATTCCACAAACTTTTTCACACATTTTTTGGGCTTGGATTTTTTCCTCAAGAATTTCTTAAAAGGTTTGATTTCTTTTTTGCCGATGTCGCCACTAGTATTTTTATCCAGTTGCTTAAAATACCAATGAACAACTCTTTCCTCCAAGGTATGGTTTGGATTTGGTTCTGAAAGCCTACAAAAGAAAGAGTTCATTAATTGGTTAAATGATGAAAAGGGTAGAATAACTTTTGGGAAAGTAGAATTTAGGACAAAACTGATTTTAACTTTATTTATATTTAAATTCAGTTCAATGGATATACATATGTGTGTGCACATATTAGTGTGACTTCAGGTGAGGATTGACTTCTGGTGGCTGCCTAGACAAGTTACTGTACTTTTCTTGGCATCGTTTTTGAGAATGTGTTTTGTAATTTTTTTTGGTAAAGTAGAGCACAACCTACTTCTTGATAAGCTAGAAAAAAGTGGAATATATGGCATCACCATCAGTTGGATTTGTAAATGCAAACTGTACTTAATGAGCAGTCCTTAATGGTGCTACATCTACATGGAAGAACGTAAGCAGTGGAGTACCACAAGGTTCCGTCTTAGGCACAGTAGTCTACAACATCTTCATAAACAGATGAAGGAATAGCAGGGGAACTTATCAAATTTTCAGATGATACTAAGCAGGCAGGAATAGCCAACACTCTAAATGATAGACTCAAGATCCAGATGGATCTTGACAGATTTAACCCTGGGCCCTATCTAACAAAATAAAATTCAGTGTAGAGAAAAATAAAGTCTTACACTTAAGCAAGAATAACCAAAAGAACATATACAAATGAGGTTTAATAGCAGTAACTGTGAGAGGCATTTTGGAATCCTAGAGGGCAATCAATTAAGCATAAGCCAATAAGGCAGAAGCCAAAAAAGCCAATGAAATCCTATGTTGAATGAAATCCTATGTTGCATTAACAGAGGGATTGAGTCAAGATCACATGAGGTATTAGTAATGCTCTATAAAGCCTTATAATATACCTACAAATCTAGAAAACACCTGAAATACTTCATCCAGTTTTGGCCACTATACTATAAAAAAAGAAACTCTAGAGAGAGTACAGAGAATAGTAACAAATATTATTAGTGGCAGTGGTGGGTTGCTGTCAGTTCAGACTGGTTTGCTCTTACTGGTAGCGGAAATTTGTCCCTGCTTGCCGAACCAGTAGCGATGGCCAGCTAGTCATGTCCCTGGACCAGTCCTCCATCCTGAAATGGCTAGTAAAAAATCTTCTGCGCATGCAATGCGAACCGGTAGTAAAGGTAAGTAGAACCCACCCCTGATTAGGGACCTGGAGGCTAAAACATATGAAGAACGGTTACAGGAACTGGGCATGGTTACTCTAGAGATGAGAAGAACCAGGATAGACATGATAGCAGTGTTCCAATATTTGAGGGGCTGCCACAGAAAGGAATGAGGTCAAGCTATTTTTCAAAGCACCTGAAGGCCAGACAAGGAACAATGGATGGAAACTGATCAAGGAGAGATTAAATTTAGAAATAAGGAGAAATTTTTGGACAAAATAATCAACTAATGGAACGGCTTGCCTTCAGAAGTTGTGCATGCTTCATCACTGGAGGCTTTCAAGAAGAGACCAGACTGCTATTTGTCAGAAATGGTGTAGGGCAGGACTAGATAACCTATAAGGACTTGATGACCTACAAGATCCCTTCCAACTCTGTTATTCTGTTATTCTGTCATTGCCTACTTACTTACTTACTGAGAAAGAGGGACCTGCTCAAGGTCTCCAAGACAGTTTCATGCCTAAAATGGGACTTGAGTGCATGGTTTCTTGGTTTCTAGCCTGGTACCTAAACTTCTACCCTAAATTAGCTTTTCTAATTAAACATGACTGCTTGTATTTTGAACATTTTTTCTTTTGGTCAATTCAGAACAATATTTTTACAATAGCTTCTGGAGGTCTCTGGGTCTCGCCCAAAGCTTTGGGGAGAATGACCTGAAACCTCAATTTCTGTGCATCTAGTTTAAGTCTTTAAGAGCTGTGCTACATTCCTCTTCATTACTGTCTCATGCCAAGAGGTAATACACAATAAAATATGTACAACAATCTTGTTGCATGGGAAAATCAATGAACTGTAGAAAAACGTCTTTGCAGATGAGGTTGTCCACCATTTGTCTTCTCTCCCATAAACTCTTGAATGACTGGCATGGAAAAAAGATGGGAAATCTCAAGTTAATTTCTCTTCAAAATATTTTAAAAGGTGTATTACTTCTTTTATGCCTACACTTTCTTCAGTTCTATATAATTTTTTGCACTCAGTAGGACTAATTATAGAATACATGTGCAGAATTAAACATTTAATGTTATTAAACAAGTTATCACATGCATCAGTACATCTAATTTCCATATTATAGGCATGTTCTGAATAAAAAGTATTTTCATTGTCTCTGCTTTTTTAGATCACATTTGCCAGTCACTGCAACCTAGGTCTCAATTCTGGGGGGTGGGGTGGGGGGTTAGTCTAAAACACAAATGTATTGTACTATAAATAACTAAATGAGAATTGTGTATTTTAAATTCATTTGTTTCAAGACATTTTCATTGGGAAATAAGAGTATGAATTCAATTTAAATAAGCTAGTTTTGTAAATATTTTACCTTTACTGGTAAAATATTTCTTCCTCCCTTCCTTCTTAAATCAAATTTAGTTTTTTTAAAACAGTGAAAGATAAACTATATTAACAGAAAAACATAAAGTACAGTAGTTGTTATACAATAAAAAACTTGCATATATTACAGTGATTAAAATAAACTAATAAAAATATTAAGAACCTAATAATAACATAATAATAAATAACCTAAAAATATTAAGAACCTAATAATAACCTAATAAATAAAAAATAAAAATAATCCACATTATCAATTTAGTATCAGTATGGAAATATTTGTCTTTAGGTTTCCTACTGAATCAAGATGAAATAAAAACAGATTGTTCCATTTCCCATCCATTTTTTAATAAAAAGACTTTTCAAAAACACATAACTTATACATTATCTTGAATCTTTTCCTTAATATCATGGGGCTGTTTATTGCTAATTGCTTAAGATTATCATAAAGCTTTTCATAAGTAAAGGTATAGTAAAATCTATAGTGAAGTTTAACATCACATTTACATCTTTAACTGATACAACTTTTTGACAATAATATTTTAACATATGTTATGATATGAAATCAAAACAAAGCTATGGCTGGACAAAACCAATTCATATTCATTGCTAGAAATTTTAGTAAAAATTCTAATAATGCCAGCGCAAAATTATGACTTGTAACTTTTTAAAAATGGCTTTGAGGAAAATATTTTCTTTATGCTTCTTAAAACCTGGACCCACTAATTCTCATGTCTGAATATTTCATTTCTTTACTCTATAATTTATACAATTTTTCATTCCAAATGAAATTGAATTGTTCATTTCACTTTGTCCATTGCAACTTTTAAGGTTCTTAACATTCCAGGTATTAATGGGGCTACTACAATATCTGGAATGTACTGTTTTGGCACTATACCCCCCCACCCCCCCCCAATAAACCTACTAGGAATCCCAATGGTTTACAATAACAACAAAAACTCTAAAAACACAATTAAAACTGAAATAATGCCCAAAATCCAAATTTATAACACAAACAACAGATGTCATCCCCTTACCCCTCCCTAAACTCAGTTTTACCAATCTCCAGAAAGCCTTCAGGATGGACACTAACTTAGCCTCCAAGTAGGGGACTTTCAAAGTATAGGGCTGCCACAGAAATGCATACATCTTCATGTAAAAATATTTGAGTTTGGTTTTTCTCTAACCACTCTAGTTTCAACAACTTAACTTTTAAAAGTTTTTTTGTTATTTGACAGTTGGCAGGCAGAAAGTTAAATGCAAATTTAATTTTGTTTAAGACTTAAACTCATAATTAGTTATGTCAGTGAGTTTGTTTTATGCTGATGAATTCTGGATCTTACATAGAAATCATGGCCACCCTTCTACAAAACACACTGAGATGTACTAGTAGACTCAAAATTGTCTTCTTAGCCACCACTCTTCCAGAGTAGAGTCTGGGATCTTTAATTTCCACAGTCCTACGGCCCAGACCCAACTAAGAGTACTTCCCATCCAATCTAGTCAAAACTGAGTTAGGTACAAGCAGATTAAGTTTCTTTTCTTTCAAAGTAATTTTCATTGGGAATGCTCTGCTAAATTTTATTTTTATTGTTGACATTTCTATACCATTCTATTCCAAATAGGTTTGAACAGTATACAACAACAGAATAAAAACAGCAGGAACTCCTGGTAAGGATGAGGATGGTGCACCAGTAAGGAAAGTTGCACTACACACACAGCTTCTGTTCTCCTATGTGTGCACATGTGTGTCCCAGTGCGTTTTTGCTTGTGCGCATGCACAGGAAGCAAAATCATGTGAGGGAATGGACACGCATGTGAGATTTGGTTGGTTTTTGCTTCTGCGCATGCGCGAAAGTTAAAAAAGTCGCTGAAATTTCATGCACACATCCTATAACATGCACAGAAATAAAAACACGCTAGTACAGGGGTAGGCAAAGTTGGGCTTTCTATGACAGGTGGACTTCAACTCCCAGAATTCCTGAGCTAGCATGATTGGCTCAGGAATTCTGGGAGATGAAGTCCACAAGTCATAGAAGGGCCAACTTTGACTAACCCTGGAGTAGGAGAACAGTAGCTGCCTGTGGATTGCACCAGAAACAGTGGTAATGGGACTCCGCCCTGGCACCCCCACCCAAATAATATAAACTATACAATCTCTTGAATACTTTATATTCAAGTTTACAGTATCAAAAAGAAATAATATCCATTGACCATCACTTAGATAGAACAAATTGGTACTATTATTTTATCTATGATAGATGAAATGTATATTGTAGAAACAGGAAATGTTATTGTGTAAAATGCAGTTCTTATTGTAAAAGATTTATTTAATTTATTTAATTTCCTAATTTTGGTTATTGTACCAATATTTTTCAGCCATTTCAAGTGAATTGTCAGTGAATGTTCAAAAGATAAGAGTCCTGAAATCAGCAAGGGAATGCTGATAAACACCACAGAACCAGTGAGAGAAGTGAAAACAGTTTGCCCAACAGCAAAATCCCGCACAGGTTTTACAAAAAGGAGGAAACATATCCACTCCTTTTGAGAAAGAAGAACCCACCTGCTGGAAGACACTCCAGGATCAGAAACAGCATGCACCATATCTGTGGAAAGTGCATCTAGAACACTGGTCAGAAATTCATTCTTTTTTGCACCAGGACATCCTAAAATGGAAAAAAAAAAATCTATCCTTTATTGTTTGCATTATTTTAGTTTGCTTTATTGGAGAACTGCAATTGAGTTGGAAAAGGGATATGATGGAGTTGCATTTTAGGATTGCTCTAAATCTGACCTTGGGTGAATCATCTAAGGTTCAGAGAACTTCCATAGAACAGAGAAGTAGTTCGTAATTTTACAAAATGAAGCTGCTCAAGTTATTGAAGTTATAATAACAATAGCACTTAGACTTACATACCGCTTCACAGTACTTTACAGCCCTCTCTAAGCAATTTACAGAGTCAGCATACCTTGCCCCCAACAGTCTGGCTCCTCATTTTACCCACGTCAAAAGGATGGAAGGCTGAGTCAATCTTGAGCCTGGTGAGATTTGAACTGGTGAACTACAGCCAGCAGTCAGCTGAAGCAGTTGCAGTACCGCACTCTAATCACTGCGCCACCAATAATGTTGCCAAAGGTAATTTTTACTGAGTGTAATAGAAATTTTATATAATTTCTTACATTGGTATGATATTGATAACACAACAAAGATATGTTTTGTGTAATCTCAACTCAATTTCCATAAAGATAAATTATCATATTCTGTTTGCTCAAGAACTCCATCTGTTCCTTTTTAATTCCAGAGTAGTTTGTCCTTCAAATGCTTCAGTCTATAGATAACATCTGGAGTTTCTCCCATCATCTCTTTTTCTTTTATTTTAACAACCCCCCCCCCCCGTTTATTTTCTTCCATCTGAGTTTTTCTGCTGAAAAGAGAAATTATCACTATGTGAGAGACTTTTGTGTTTCCGTGTACAAAAGGGATTTGTGAGAGTATGTGGTTGGAATATGCATGTGGAGAATCAATTGAATTTATAAAAGAATTTTTTTCCAGGAGTTAATTAGAAGTTGTCAATTTCATCACTACTAACCCATTTCTTCTTCTATTCTGCATTTTTCTTTTCAGTATGGATTTTAACTGGCATTTACATACTTATAAATGCAAATAAGAGTGTATGTTTGCATATGTGTAAGTAAAACAAATGCTTATTGACTAAAAGAAAAATTTCCTAGATAGGATTTTAGACAGAGTTGGTGACCCAGGTTGAACAAGGAAAGAATAATTTTGTATTTCCAGTCTTGTTGGGTAGGATTGTGTATTTCAAAACTATCTTCTTTTCAAGAAAATGTGATGCTTTTATTTTGTGCAATTTTTAAACTCATTCAGGTTTCAAAAATAGAAATATTTAGAAAATAATCTACAATAAATTATTTTATCAGTAATAAAACCTCTCTATAAACCTACATACTGAAAACCATACAGCAGCTAAAGCCAACAAGGAGGAAAATGAAACATAAGACAGCATACATTTAATCAAAAGTTATCATAACTTTGGGCAGATGCATGCATGCCGTTACCTCTTCAAACTATTGCCAAAGGCAAAGCATAAATATTTCAAACTGGGTCTGCCTGGCTGCTTACAACAATAAATTGCAGTATGTTGCTTATTTACTGAAATATGCATTGACACCATTTAGAATAGGGCCAAAAAGATATTGATATTTTTCGTAAAATGTAATTTTGTGAAAACTCTGGGGGAGCACACTTCTCTAACACCAGGGTTATAGGATCTGAGAGGTCCAACCAGGTGAATTCAGAAGGAAATGAGAGAATTAAAAGCCTGGGTACTACAACCTGACATTTTATTTTTGAAAGCAGGGCCATCTAAGAACTACAAATGGTTGGGTTACAGTTGAGCTCTCAAAATCTATCACTGAGATCTCTGAACAGACAGCATGTCTGACGCCGAATGTTCCCTCTCTACAAGAGGAACTTGGCATTGCCAGGGGTGGGTTGAGGTTTCCTGGCAAATCAGACAGAGTTGGCCAATTCTGCCAAACTCCCTAGGGACAGGATCGGCCTGGAGCTAAATCAGCACAAGTCACCGCTTAATTCACTGAGTCTAATCCATAGCCTAATCCTTGCTTTTCATTAATCTTTCTTGCAGCTCATGTAGTAGATAACTTGTAAAATATAGTTCAGACACTTCTCGACTTTTGTGGGTTTGATACTCCTATGATATATTCTAACAGCAAAATTGCCAGTCTGTTCCATTATAGGCAGTTAGCTTTCACAATTACGGAAAATTCATGCCCATAATTAGCGAATTGATATTTTGCACTAGAGTGCTACAGTAAGTAAAACAAAATATTTAACTTATTTATTGTTGTGGTTCAGCCTGGGACCCCTCCGGGAATGGCTGATTTGCTGTCGGCTTCCAGCTCAGAGGGAGAGGCTGAGGACCAGGAGGTGCAGACTGACGAGGAAGCGGAATCCCAGGCTGAAGAAGAAGGACAGCCAGAGTTCCACCAGGGGGAGCTCTCCCCAGCAAGCAGCCTGGATTCCCTGGGGGAAGATGCTCATGACATCATAGATATGCGACAAAGGAGAGCTAATCAGAGACGAACTCAATTGGCTAGGTATTTCCAGCATTAGAGGTCACAGCTGGGTTTGGGTGTGGTGCTTGGGAAAGGATAAAAGGCGGCCCCACCCTTCCTGGCTTGTGGAGTTTTATCTTGGAGATTCGTGAGACCTGTCTGTGAACTTTGGTGGCTACAATCCTGGTTTGTGCCTTGGACTATTGAAACCTTGGGGGGGTGTGCCAGCAAGAAGCTTGTGAAATTGACTGGACATCAGGACCCTGTTGTAACGTATTGTAACCTGTCTGCTGTGAAGACAGGTTTTCCTTTGTGCTTATTTTTTCCTGCTATAAAATACTTTTGGATTTTACCAGAGTGTCTGGCTGTTTTTTCAGTGGGTGTGGAGGTCTGGGAAAACCCAGACAGAACATTTATAAAGTTTATTATCCAAACAGTTTATGTCTTTCTCATCTGAATTTCTTATGTTTCTCCATAGGGATGCAGATAGTCCCTTATACCTGTCTGGTCTAATCTTAGAGTTTGCAGTAAAATACATTATTAAAATAAATACCGTAGATGAACTGGTAGGATTGACATTCATATGAATCTCAATATATGGTAGCAAGTTATTAATTATTACCCAATTGTTCTACCAACAATTGGGAAAGCATGTCAGTCATATTTAACAAAAATATTTGTGGCTTAGAAGGTAAAAGCACTGTCTATAACAAGGCAAGCAGCCCAAGTTCAATTCCTAGAAGGGTGTGGCTAGCTGATGAGAAAAAACACTAAAAATACCCACTAAATTGCTTGAAATAGATCTATACTAGTTTCCCTTCATTTATCAGTTATAGTCTCCCTTTATCAGTTCTTTGTAAGTTTGAAATATATGTACATATATTATTATTATTATTTATTATTATTTATTCGATTTGTATGCCGCTCCTCTCCGAAGACTATTATTTATATATAAATAATATAAATAATATATAAATAAATTAAATTAAATTGGTAATGACACACACACAAACCTAACAACACCAAATTCTTTCCCTCTCCAGTACAGATATGTTGTATAGGAGGAAAAGGATATGTTTTCCCTTTTCCGACCTTCAGAGTTTCTTCAGTTTTAAAAAAAATGATGAAATGCTCACCGACAGGACCAAACCTGAATTCCCTTTGACATTTAACACTTTTTTGTTATAATGTAATGAGCAGCAACAGCTTTGTGTCAATCAATCCATTTTTTATGTATTCTAGAATGGTCTGCTTTGACTAATAGCATTTCTCCTGGATCTCAAGCAGAGCTTTCCAATCACTTGAAATCTTAATACGTGTAGAAGACTTTGGAGCAGTGGCAGGGTTAAAAATAAATAAAAATAAGACTAAAATAATAGCTAAAAATATGACCTTAAATCAAAAACTAGAACTAGAAAATGAATTAGAACTCCAAACTGCTTCAAAAGTAAGATACCTGGGAATAATTCTCACGGCCAAATGTAGTACTATATTCAAAGATAATTATGAAATTTTTTTTTGCAAATGATGAAAACAAACCTAGATAAGTGGGCCAAACTCCAAGTTTCATTTTTGGGTAAAATCGCAGTGATAAAAATGAATGTGCTTCCTAAGATCCTTTTTCTTTATCAAACAATACCAATAAAACTACCTAGGAAATTTTTTGATACGTTAAAGAAATTGACACACCAATTTATTTGGAGTTTAAAAAAAGCCAGATTAAAATACAAGCATCTGCAAGACCATAAGAATAGAGGAGGGATGGGAGTTCCGGATTGGAAACTATACTACAGAGCCGCATCATTGAATTGGATAAGAGAATGGATTACCCTCAGGGATAAAAGAATATTAGCCTTGGAAGGCCATAACCTTGAATTCGGATGGCACTCATATTTAATCGGGAAAAAGGGCAAATTACTCACACATTTTAAACAACACTTTATGAGAAAAAGTCTAATAGAAACGTGGCAAACAGTGCAAAAAGATAACATAATCAATTATTAAATGAAGATAACACACTAATTTCTAAATCAGATTTGCAGGATAAAGGGATTAAAATGGATTGGATCCAATACTATCAAATTAGATCTAAATATAAAGAGGACAGAGAAACGCAAGGATTCCAAAAATTTGGCACATTCGATAAAATTCTATTGGGCTCAGATGAGAAACAAATTTCTAAGATATACAAATATTTGCTCTACCAAGAACTTGCCGGGGAGGAAGTAAAAGGTAACCTGATAGCCTGGGGGCAAAACTTCGGTTATACGATAAATTTACCGGAATGGGAAAAAATTTGGGTAATTAACTACAAAATAACTCTTTCAATCCCATACAAGGAGAATATCTACAAGATGTTCTACAGATGGCACCTCCCCCCAGCCCGTCTGTCTAAAATGTACCCCAAACTCTCCCCCATCTGCTGGAAGTGCCGGGAAAAACCAGGCACCTACTATCACATGTGGTGGACATGTCCATCAGTCAAACAATTCTGGGGGGAAATTAGAAATATGATTGAAGGAATTATAAGGAAGGAAATAAATATAAGACCAGAACTGTTTTTACTAGGAATATTCAGGCAACATTTTACAAAGCACGATAGACATGTAATACTGCATATTACAACAGTGGCCAGAATCACGTATGCTCAATACTGGAAGGAGGAACTCACACCCACAATCTACAATGTGATAACTAAAGTGTACCAGGTAGTTGAAATGACAAAACTGACTTATGAACTGCAAGATAAGGACATGGAAGACTTTCATAAAAGCTGGGACAGGTGGTATATCTGGGTTGCAAAAAATAAATTAGAATAAAAACTTAATTAAAGTAAAACTAAAAAATATATAAAAAATTAGGAACCCTAATATCAAATTTAGAAGTAACAAACTCAAATACTATTTATATACATTAATATACCATAGCACCATTATACCATTGAAACAAGAAAGATATACGATTGATAAAATGATACGAAGATCATGGAATGGTATTTATGTAACCGATGTACAACAAAGCAGTAAAAGGAAGATTTTCCTTTGTAGATCAGACATAAGCTGCACACAAAATTCACTACTCCTTGAGTAGTTCTAATTGTAAATAACGATATCAAATATGTAATACATAAAGCAGAGTGCTTTATTTTCTTCTATTCTTTTTCACACTTATTTCCTTTTCTACTCACCTTTCCCTTTTTTCTTTACTTAATTCTCTGTGTATATACTGTTGCATTGTATGTATTGTTTTTGTTATGTAATTTTAATGTAAATACTTAATAAAAACTTTTTTCAAAAAAAGAAAAGAAATCTTAATACGTGAAACCATAACACAACATTAACATAACCGATGAAGCAGAGGGTCCTTCTTTCCTCCCCTTTAAACTCCCTCCTTTTCCACAAAGAGAGCTTTAGAAAGACCTACAATCCCCCAAGATGGCTGGAACCCTTATTATTCCTATCCATGCAGACCAGTAGTGTGTTGCTCCCGGTACAGTAGAGGATGGCACACCGGTAGCACTCGGTGTGCTGCACAGGTAGGTTTTGTTCTCTTGTGTGCACAGACACACGCCCCAATACATTTTTGTTTCATGCATATGCACAGAAGCAAAACCTGCACTCACTAGATTTCGTGCAGAATGTGGCCACATGAGCTATCATGGGCCTCCCGAGGTATGCCCATGTTTCATCAACATTATGCAGCTTGCACTGGCTGCCAATCAGTTTCGGTCACAATTCAAAGTGTTGGTAATGACCTATAAAGCCCTACATGGCATCGGACCAGAACACCTCCAGAACCGCCTTCTGCCGCACGAGTCCCAGCAGCTGATTAGGTCCCACAGAGTTGGCCTTCTCCAGGTCCCGTCGACTAAGCAATGTCATCTGGCGGGCCCCAGGGGAAGAGCCTTCTCTGTGGCAGCCCCAGCCCTCTGGAATCAACTCCCTCTGGAGATTTGAATGGCCCCCACCCTCCCTGTCTTCCGCAAGATGTTAAAGACCCACTTATGTCTCCAGGCATGGGGGGGACTGATTTCCCCCCTGCCTTTGCTGATTATAGCCCTTGAGAATGGTATGATTGTGTAGTATTGATTGTTTTTTAATATTAAGGGATTTTAACTTTACTTTTACTAATAATAGATTTGTACCACTGTTTATTGTATTTTATGATTTGAGCCGCCTCGAGTCCTTGGAGAAGGGCGGCCTACAAATCTAATAAATTAAATTAAATTAAATTTCAGCATTTTTTGCTTCTGTGTATGTGTGGAAACAAAAAAAATGCCAAAATCTCTCACACTCATTCCCTCACAATATTTTGCTTCCTGTGCATGCACTAAAGCAAAAATACACTGGGACACACACACACACACGCAAGAGAACCAAAGGTGTACACGCAGCTCACCGCTAGCAGCGGTAATGGCAATCCACCCCTGACACAGACTGATGAGGAAGAGACAGTTTTTCTGTAAATGCCATAATCATTCAAGGGGAGAAGCTTTCCCAATATCCGAGGGACATAAGCAGAGGAGCTTTGATGGATTTAAATATTTTAAAGGTGTTTTTTTTCCCTGAAACACAAGTGGATGTTCTTGGTTTTTCTTCTTTGAAAATGTTTCTCTTCTCATCCAGAATTGAAGGAGTTTCTTAGATGATAAATGAAAAATTTTCAAAGAAAAAAACAACATCCAGTTTCTGTTTGGAAAAAAATTCACCTTTGGGACAACCGTGACCTTGATGATTGAGAATCTTCATGTGTTTTGTTTAATTGCTACCAAAGCCCTAAAAATGAAACATGAATACAAGGCATGTGAGATATACAATGGCAAAGGCACAAGATCATAAATCAGCATTTTCCAAATCTTACCTCCTCTTAGGCCCCACACACTCCACAGGACTCTTTTAATGTTACTACTCATTACAGTTAATGTGAAAAAATCCTAGAATAAATCTGCAGAATAATACTTTCCCCTTCCCAAGTACCAAGATCAGAAAGCCTGGCTGAGAATGTTCACTCTGATTAGAAATTAAAGCTGTTGGCCAGGAAACTCTATTAAGCCCTCCAAATCATTTTGTGCTACTCCAGATCATTATCAAAGCTTTAGGAAAGGCTCAGAGTGGACTGCTTTGGTTAGAATATTAAGTGAACCTTCCCCAAATAGCCCCACTCAGTGCAGTGACTTGGCCAAATCTGCTATTTTTAAACAGTTTTATTTATTTTATATTTCTGCTATAATCTGTTTTTTTCTCAATATATATTTACATTTTAATAGTGCGTGTGTGAGAGAGTGCTCACCCATGTATATGCTTATATAGGCAATAACTGTATTATCACTGTATCGTGAAAAATGTGCAATCTGACAATCCTTCTAAATTGATCTATGGAGAAATGAGCTGCATTAGTCCAACAGCTTGCTTGTGATTTTAGGCTGCAGCCTCTTATGGGCAACCTTCATGGTGTTAACCAATCAACAAAGAAAATGCACTTCAGAAAAGAACAGAACACTTTTTCACAAAATTGTATAAGGTTTCTGAAATGCCTGTCACATGTAAGTGAGATGTATTTAAGTAATAGAATTCTCCTTGTGAAAAAAATGATATGTAAGTGAAACAGAAACGATGTCATTCTAAATTTTACTAATCTGCTGCTTAACCCAATGTGAAAACAGAAAAAGACCAAACTTTAATCCATCATAGAGAAAATGTTGTCCTCTCCTGATATTGGTGAATGAGTGTGCCCTTACAGCTTCACAGTGGAATCTCTGTTCTGTGCAAGTGTTATCAAACACTATTCTCCTGAGATTCCCCTTGTGATTAATTTCAACAGGCTGGGAATAAAAACTGGGGAAAATCTAAGGTGATGCTATGAATAATTTACATTCAGTGAATTATTTTATATAGACAAGAAAAGGCCAGCAAAAGAGCTTGTCTAAAAATATTGTTAATGTACCTTTTTTGCTTCAATTTCTTCTTCTTTTTTTCCACAATCACCTATATTGTAGGGCTTTGACAGCTTACATAAATAATTTCTTGTTAAAAGGTTGAAGTTGAAACCACATAATGTTACACTGCAGGTTCAACGATGTAACACAGAATTAAGTGTTTATTTTAGAAATAGTTTTGCCCGCAAGTATGTTTTCCATTTAAACAGAAAATGAACCATACAAATCTTGGTCCAACCAAGGCATAACTCACGTGACAAGAATATATACAAACACTTCACCTCAGCTTTCAACTATATAATATTAAGTTTTCCAATATTATACAGACCATGTAACATATAGGCCTTTGGCTACACATCATGTTCAAAGTATTCTGCTGAGATCTCAAACACTTATATGGCTGTCATTAGAGGCTCCTGTGGAGAAACCATGTTCATACTAATACCAATTATTATGTATGAACAATGATTATGTGAATAGGGGTTTCTATGGTAAAAACTTTCATGGTCTTTATATCAATCACAAAGGAGCTTTTTCCAAGAGGCAATTAGAATTTTTGGAGTTTTCTTCCCCTTGAAGACATTTTGTTTCTCATTCATAAAGCTTCTTCAGTTCTACGTGACTGGTGGGAAATCCCCACCATCCCCCACCAGTCAGTTAAAACTGAAGAAGCTTCTTGGAGTAGAAGCAAAATGCTTTCAAAGAAAAAACAACAAAGAGAAAATTCAGTTGCCTTTTGGAAAAACACTTTTGGGACAGCCATGACCTGGATGATTGAGAATCCCCTAAAATGCTAAAAAGCACAAGCGAGTAATATATACAGAATGTTATCACAGGCGGAAGAGAGTGTGATAAAAGGATTAACTAGATGGTGGCAAAATGAAGTACAAATAGACGAAAGAGAGATGAAGGATATAATTGAAAATATACAGAAAATAAAGAATACAAGAGTTAGAGAAATGAGAAGGAAATTTTTACATAAATGTTACTACACACCAATACAACTTGCATATTTTCAGAAGAAGGGGAAAGGCACCTGTTGGCATGGATGCCAAGAGAGAGGAGTTTTTATGCATGTGTTCTGGGAGTGCTCAGTAGTACAGAAATTTTGGAAAGTAGTGCAAGATGAAATGAACAGGATGTTAAATATTAATTGGACAATTACAAAAGAAATAGCAGTACTGGTAAAAAAAAGGGAGACTTAAGAGAATTTAAAGAAATAAAAGTAGCAGCATTGGAATTGGGTAATTGTAATTGTATTGGGTTGGAAAGAAGCAGCAAAATGGACGATACAGAATTGGTATCGGTACATGGTGGACCACATTTGCTTTGAAATTATGGAGGTAAAGATAAATATGTATAATGAAAATAAATTGAAAAAACTGATGGAATGATGGGAAAGGGTGAGAGGTTATATGACAAGTAGGATTTGTGATCTAGCCATAAAGAATAAATTCGAATCACTCTTTGATATGTAAATAGAATGCAGATTCCAGCTTAGAAGAATATTAAAGATGTTAGTACAGACCCTCCAATTGGTGGTGGGGTATATATGTATGTTGTCAGGTGATGGGTGCACCTTCACAGGACACTGTTTTTATGTTGTATGTATGTAGTTTGTATGTTTTAACATTTAAAAGTAATTAATTTTTTTTAATTAAAAAAAAAAAGGAGAATCCCCTAAAATACCACATCGGTCACATAATTTGTATGCCGAAGCAAGTCTACTTTTCCCAAAGAATATTACTGTATTTTTTGGAGTATAAGATGTACCTTTTTACCACCACCACCCAAAAGAGGGTGAAAACTTGGGTGCCAATGATATTACCTAGTTTAGCTAATGAAATATCTCCAAGAAAACAACCAAACACAGAGAGCACCAAAGACCTGTCATTTCATCCCTGAGCTACAAATATTCTCCTTTATTGATACTAATACTATATATAGATATGATTCTACAGTCATACAATCAACCAGAGACAGAAAGGTCAAAACTGTTAAAACATTTGGAATAGGAATGTGAAAATGTTTAAATGCTCCATTCCAAGTGTGTGGAGTGGAGGAAAGACGTTGGTCATCCTGGAAATGTACCAGGCTTGAATTATTTTATTTTTCTGCCAGTAAAAACTGGACATATATTAGACTAAAAATTCCCGCCACCACTGCCAATCATTCATCTTTCAGAATTATAGAGAATTTTGATCTGTTTTTGAATATTTCAATCTTCACATTATGTTAAGGCTTAACCATTTGTAAATATGTGGGGATTGGAGTGTTCGTGGCAAATTCCTTTATTATTAATATATATTAATATTATTTTTGGTTTATGCATATTCTTGATCTTATTCTATTCATCTGGAAACTGATATAGATCCTCTAACTGCAGTAAGAAGATTGTGTTATATTTCTGGCTAATTTTTTAATTCATACAACCCTCTCAATCCAAATTATATTTAATGTTTTTTTATAAAATAATTGTGGCTGTCTCAGACTCATCAACTATTGAAATGTGCTGGATTATCAGAAATATATTTTTGAAGCAGAGTAGGTAATGTGGTTTCCACAGAGTTTAGAGTACAGTTCCCCAAATTCCCAAACACTGCATAAGTCAATGAACGGGGCAATAAAGTTGTTGCCCACTATTGTACAGTAAAGGCATTTAAATTCAAAAGTTTCAAAAGTCAGCTTCAACAGGATCTTTCCACATCTCTTCCCTCAGTACAATTACACAGATCAAAGTATCAATGGAAAATACTTGTCATTGAAACAAGTATTTTAAAGCACCTTAGAATTTGTAGTGAAATTGTTTTTCCCCTTATAAAGGGGAAACTTGTTTTAAGTAAAGTAAGGTAAGAAACCATTATTTATGATATTTCCTACAAGGGGAAAGGGGAATTAGAAACACTCCATTCCATTTCCCCCTCCATTAGGTAAGCCATCTGTCCTATAAGCTGAAGGAAGTATATTTTCACTGAAGGTTCAATAAATTGCAACAATGGATTTAGCATCATGTCTAGCTAACAGTTGTCTGAAATACAGGATTTCCCTCTGAAAACAGCAAAATTTTGGGCAATTTTGTTCGTTTGCTTACTATACTATGGGTCTTTTGCCCCTGCAGAGCAAAAGAATTCTGAGCTACTTAACATTCTCTTTGTTAATAAAAGTTAAACAACAAACTATCTAACAAGATAACCATTAACAATTACAAGTACAATTACAAAAATGCTCAGCATCCAAGGGCCATTCAAAAATCAGTGCATAAACAGATCTCATTGCTTGTATTCATTCTATCAGGATTTGTCTCAAAACTTTTTTAAAAAATCCTAAAACAAGAGGCTTTATTGGACAGGCAGAAGGAAGATTCTGAAGACAATAGTTTTTATAGGTAACTGGTTCTGAGCCATTTAAGTGAAATCTCTTCAGTGCTATATTACAAAATGTTTTCAGGAGATGTTGGCAGTATACCATGGGGCCAGGATGAGTTATATCGTACCTCGCTGCTGGTTCATTTCCTCCCACATCACATGGGTGACATTGTGGGCACGCGCATGTACAGTGCTGAAAATATGAAAAAGCCCCCCCCAAAAAAAAGCCAAAAACAAGATGGTGGCCTCATGCACAATACTGGAAACTCAATTTCTGTGTACAGTATGCTTAAACGAAAAGAAATTCAAAATTCAAAAAATAAAAAAAAAGATGGTGCATTTTCTAAACTTCCAGTTTGCCCATTGGGCTGTTTTTCACATTCTGGGGCTTTAGGGAGCTTCCTTGAAGCCTCCAGAGGGCAAAATGGCCTTCCCCAAGGACAAAAATCAGCTGACTAGCGCATGCAAGTGCGCTGGAGCTGACATAGGGCAATGCCTTGTGTGCTCTCCAATATGGCTTCGTGTGCCACCTATGGAACCCTTGCCATAGGTTTGCCATCACGGCTCCAGTGCTTCAGGTCTCAGACTAGAACTCAGAAGACTGGGTTTTAGTCCTTCCATAAACTTGAAAACTAACTGGTGACTTGAGGCCAATTGCTCTATTTTAGCTCAACCCATTTCAACATGTTTGTTATTGTGAAGAAAATAGGAGGAGGAAGGACTATTAGATATGTTTGCCACCTTTGGTTATTTATAAAAATAATAAAAGTGTCGTAAAATAAATGTCTATTGTTTTAAACTGATGACTGCTACTTTCTTACATTATGTTTTCTTGGTTAATTTGTGTCTTAACTTCATAATTTTTATAAGTTCTGTTTTTGGTTGTTTTAACTTGTGACCCTCACAGATAGGTGGCTATATAAATTTCTAATAAATAAATGAATGAATGAATGAATGAATGAATGAATGAATGAATGAATGAATAAATAAATAAATAAATAAATATCTCTATCTCCGGGTAACTTCAGGTTTACCACTTTTTCTTGAAAAGGTAAAATTGGAAATAACAAGGTAGCTTTCTAATATTACTGCATTCTTCATCCAGCCAGCTCTTTGTAACATGAGCCAGATTCAGCATCAAAAGGCATAAACTTGAGCAAATGGCCTCCAATAATGGATTCTGGGTTCAGGCAAGGGAATTGGGCTCAGATGATCAGTTCCTTTCCTCACGAGTGGCCTGTCCTTTGCCTTCTGCCAAATGTCCCTCTGCCAACTTCCCCCATCTTCATTTCTTTTGCAGTTCCCATCCCATTTCCCAGACTTCCATTATTACCTTGGGGAAATCTATTCTAGACATCTATTTCACAATTCTCCACCACACCCCAGCAATTAAACCAGAATACTTTGCTTTCCAGAGTACTTGGTAACTCAGTACAATCATCCACCCACCAAATTATGACTTGCAATTTTCTGTACAATTTCTTTTCTCAACCCTTCCAAATCCCACTTTTTCTATGGGGATTTTTTTTGTCTATACTTCTAACACAAATATCTCCACTGCTCACCAAAAGAACTCAACTTCCTCTCTCCTTCTCAAATAGCACCAGTGCTCAACTCCACACATTCCTGAAATCTTCTGCATTTCTTCTCAGTGCTCCATAATTGTTTTTTAGGAGATAGCTTTGGAAGACAGCCAATCCCAACAGCCTTTCCAAAGTCTGGTCCAGCTTATTTGTTGACATTTCCAAAGAATAGTAGCCATTTTATAGAAGTAAAATGGTGGATATATCTAATTGCAGTGGCTGCAGGACTTATACAACCTGCAACACTCAGTCCTGGGTCCTACGCCACTTCTTTTGCAACCAGAAAAATTCCAGGAGCCAGAAAAAAGTCCCAAATTTTTGACTGGATTCTGCAAATTTTTCACTGTCACAAGTCTCATAGAAGAAAAGCACCTAACTTGGTTGGTATATGCACCAGCCTATCTCCTGCCAGATACTTAGACTTGGCCTTAACCACAATTCTCTATTTCTGAGTATGCATTCCTGCAAACAAAGTTAAGTGTGAAGAAAACTTGCTTGATTGCACATTTATAAAATCTACGACTATAGTAAATACTATGTACATGCACTTTAACATGTCATATCCCAATAAGAAAGAAAAGGAACTTTGATGCAAATTTACAACTTAAAATACAGTATTATATAGATTTTAAATTGCTAGATTTTTTGGTATCCAATGGCTTTTCAAAATTCAGTATGATTTTTTCTTCTTCTTTGAAGAGAATGCCCGGCCGGTGACTGACTCCCCAGCCTGGATTTGCTGCAGGGCCAGGGAAACATGGCCCTTCGGCGTAGCCGCCATCTTGGGGGCCGAGATCTCGCGATATTTCATGAGATCTCGGCCATTTCTGGAAGCATCGGCCATAGCCGATGCCGTCATCGGGGGCGGAGCCTGCCAGCCCTATAAAAAGGGCTGTGCAGGCTTTGGGCCTCCTTTTCGCCCTGACGACGACAGAGCGAACACCCAACCACCCTCCCTATCTTTCAGTGTGCCATTGTGGGTCGCCCTTAGGGGGGCCGAATAGGAATTTTTGGCGGTCTCAGTATTTTCTGTGACCATTTTTTTGCCTATTCCAAACTGTGGTGACGGATATGCGATTAGGGGGTGCTTCGCCCCCTGTTTAGGCTAATTGGCTTACCTCTGGTCATTTGGGTAGGCAGGTTAGGGGCGGAAAACTGGGTGGTGTTTAGCAACTGCGTGTTCTCCTTTGGGCATCTTTGGGGATGATTGACAGTTTCTCTCCAAAGGCTCATGGTGCTAACAACCTGAGCAATTGGGGGGAACCTGTCTTTGGGTCCCGCCCATTTCTTTCCCCTTGTAGGGGTTAGACGGTGAGACCTCCTACATGCAGGTGCATGGCAGAGATCCAGGTGAGGGCGGGGCCCTTCACCTGCATCAGCATGGAGCTATGCCCATAAGTTGCCCCGGAAGTTTTTCTGACATCATTTTCCGCCCCGGAAGCAATTGTTTGACCCTGCGGGTCCTTGTTAGGGGTATATTTAAATTTATGCTAATTTATTGAATAAATTATGCAAATTTAATTAATAAAAATGACCCATTTTAAATCCAGCTCTTTGTGTCCGTGTCGTTACTCCGCCTCTGCTGCAAAAACTCTTCAGTGCTATATTACAAAGTGTTTTCAGGAGATGTTGGCAGTATACCATGGGGCCAGGATGAGTTCTAACTTACCTTGCTGCTGGTTCACTTCCTCCCACATCACATGGGCGACATTGTGGGCGTGCGCATGTGCAGTGCTGAAAAATATGACCCCACCACCCCCCAAAAGCCAAAGACAAGATGGCGGCCACATGTACAATGCTGGAAACTCGACTTCTGCATATGCGCAGAAGAAAAGAAATTCAATTTTTTTTTAAAAAAGATGGTGGGGCCCACCGACCAAATTGGTTCTGGGAGGAACCCACCTCTGCATGGGGCAGGATGAGATGAATTCGGACTAAAAGAATTCTTCAACAAATGATAGCCAATTTTTTACTGTGCTTTTGGGGGACTCAGGCATAACCTCCAAGTGCTAAAATTAGACCAGTAGCATTTTTTTAAATATCATCATTGGAAAAAAATTTAAAAAAATAAAAACCCAAACTGACCAAACAGACTGAATTTCAGTCCAACGTGTTTTTATACAATTGTTTAAACAGAGGCTCATAAATTGAAATTATGGCAAAACCATATTGCAGTTATGCCTGGAAGTGACTATTAGGCGATGTCGTTACCACCATGGAATGGAACCTGGCATGACAAAAATATAGCTTGATTTTTGTGAGCCTCAATATTTCCTTCCACATCTGGCAGGAAATATAAGTGTCTAAGATTATAACCTTGCAGTGGTTGTCTCTGTTAATAGGAAAATGTGAAATAATGACCATTAAGAAGAGAAATAATTGTCCTATAATTATTAAGAAAAATGTGTTTTTACAGTCCTCTCCTTGTATAAGCAATAAACGAATTGAGAGTGGAGAGTCTACAAGATACTCAATATTCAGTGAACCCCTTGGGAAAGATTTGTGGCATGTCTTGCTTGAGGGCACTTCAGCACCTTGGGCAAGTGGGACATTAATGACTAGGCAGGAGTTACTTTTGCTAAAATTGTTGATCCACCCACATCAGAACTACTCCTCTAAGCCACTAACAGAGAGCTCTGTGTAACCCAGCTATGCTTTCAAAGCTGCCTTTGGAGCTTGGCATCTCGTGGAATGAATCCCTCCAGCCAAATATAATATAGTCTGCTTTATTAAGCCACAATAAACTAATGCTCAAGTAGCTTTAAGAATTTAGGTGAAACCCACTAGAAATAAACAATCTGAGATGTACATCTGACACTGCCTCTAATTTGTGCACAGTGTGGTAAATATCTAGGAAATGAGCAGTCCTTCCTTAGCTTCTAGAATAACTTGCAATGACAGAAGCACAATTGAATCCCTTTAAGAAAGAGGGTGGGGGACAATGGTAATAACAGTTCTAAATTATCAGTTAGGAAGCCCGAAGTACAGGTGACTTGATCTAAACTATACGTATACTTTGATCACTAATTGTCTTGAGACCAGTTACAGCAAGAAGATCCAGTTACATTATAGTAATTCATAATGGATTACTTAGATTACATTTTTCCCAGATAGCTAGAATGTATAAAGTATTAGCATCTTAACATCTTTTTTCTCTGTATTCCTAGCAAACTACTAACTTCCCACTTTAACAAGGTACTCTGGTCACCAACTAATTGGATTAATATTGTTATAGTTTTATAGTTTATACCGATAGTTTTATTAGATTTGTATGCCGCCCCTCTCCGCAGACTCGGAGTATTGGTATTGGTATTGGTTAGTATTGGATCAATGGCAAAAAAAAGGCAAGTCTGTTGGATATTTTCTTTTTATCTTATATTTTGTACAGTGGGTTTAGAGGAAAAGATGATCACACAGCATACTTTATCTTTCCTGGTTAAATATGTTGGCAATTATCATGCATTCCAAAGAGTGTTCCTACAAAAATATTCTCTACGAATCAATTGACATAAGAAATTTTCAACCGAGCAAGAATTGGGGATAATTAATGTAGAAGAGACTCAGAAAAACAAATCATTTCAGGCAAAGAAAGACAGGTTTAAAGATAAATAGAATAAATAAGTGTCCCTCTTTGTGTATTTATACTAGAAGCTAAGATTAAGCATTCTTATCACCAGTGCACTGTTACTAAAGAAGACACAAGACAGGCCCACCAAAAGGACTCTGGATAGGTGAATTAACTGCCAAGCCAACTCCAAGAGATAGAATGTGAACAGCTCATTCCTCCATCATAAATCCAATGAGTGGTACTGTAATCCAGGGGTCTCCAATCTTGGCAACTTTAAGTCTGAAGGACTTTAACTCTCAGAATTGGGAACTGAAGTCTTCCAGGCTTAAAGTTGCCAAGGTTGGAGACTACTGCAGTTTAATCAGTGGTGGCTCAATATATGGCACCTCTGGGCCACACTGACTCATGGTTCCATCTCCCACCAAAGACTTGTATTTTCAGGATTATTTGGAAGGAGAGGCAGCACTGCTGCTCCATAAATTTTGATGCCCTAAGCCTATTTGGCATTAACATAAAGCCAGCCTGGACTGTAATATATATATAAATTTTAGAATTGCAAATATGTCCAGCTTGTAATTCAGATTTGCGTGAGATCTGCTCTACTTGTTTAGGTGAGATTACAGTCATGGAAGAAGTAATGGAAGGAACTTGAAATAAGGGAAAGAGGGTGAGCAAATAATGGAAACCCCCCCCCCCAAAAAAAAAGAATATTTACAGACTTAAGAAAGAAAATTATAGAGGTAGGAAGTTTCATCTGAAGTGAAGAGTCTGGAAAGAAACAAATTGAATTATATCTATTTGGATTCCAATGATAACTAATCGTAGCTCCTTAAGGTACAGCAGTTTCTCTTACCCAGAGCCAAAAATCTATGAGACTTGATGAGTTCCCTCCATGAAACAGTTCTGCTCCAATTTGGAAAGGCAAAAGCTTAAGCTGGCTGGAGAATTCTGGAAGAGGAAGTCCACAAGTCTTAAAGTTGCCATGTTTGAAGAAGTCTGGACTAAGGGCTCTGCATTTTATAAGGCTCAGACTTACGAAAGATTCATTTTTTATATTAGGGTAAAATGAATTTTCCAGGAAGAAGGAAAAATATCTAGTGTATGCATGAGCCTATGATATGTGTACGCACTAATGTGTATGCAGATACACACATACACATATGAACACATATACACATGATAATTAACATTACTAGATCTGAGCTACCAAAATATGACTGCTAGGTAAATATTTATTTATTCAACTTCTATGCCACCCAATCCCGAACGACTCAGGGAGGCTTACAACAACAACATAGATACAATACAAATAGATACAAAATGCACTGCTGATAAGCAAGCTTACTTAATCTTAGCTTCTAGTACAAATCACAAAGACGCACATTTATTTCTTTTATTTATCTTTAAACCTCTCTTTCATTCCCTGAAATGGGAAAGAAAGATAAATAAATTGTAATTCTTTGCAGGCATTCAGATTTTTTGCAGGCCTGCTCTGTAGTGCTAACCATAATTTTGTAAACGTACACATAAGATATGGATTGTTTTCTGGGTTTTTTCAGAAACACCCTTGGATTTGTATTTTTTTTTTTTAGCTTGCAAGAGTGATTACTAGAAGCTACTCCCCCACAGGCATACATTTTCGCTCCTTGCTCCCGTCTTAGAAGAAGTAACTATTAAACAGAACTTGCCTCACGACACCCCACAGTTATAGATGAACGAGAGCTAACAACAATGAAGCATTCACCCTGGTGCAGGCAGAAATCTCCAAGGCCAGAGCTCAAGCAGCTGAGGAATTCTACAAAACAAAGTTTGCACTGTGGAGAATGTGGCAAGTTTTTAATCTCCCAGCATACCCCTTCTTCCCAAATGACCTTGGCTTCATCAATTTACCTGTCTGTCTCTGAGAAATGAATGACCTTCAAAAATAAACACAACTTTGGACCAACAGCAAATTTCATCTTTATAAACACTAGAAGTATTTTTTTCCTACAATAGAATATGCAACTTTTTTCAGAGATGTTCTAGGATTGGGTTTTTAAATTTTTTAAGCAGTTTCTGGCTTAACAAAGGTTGCTTCTATGAGGCATGGCAGCCTCTGAACCGATCCAGCAAATCAAGAAGAACACCTGTTTAGTGGGAACAGTTAATCATTTTAAAAGTCTGAGAAATGAAAGTCCCATAGAAGTCTGCTACAGCCACTAATAAGCATTCCAGCGATGGTCAGCGCTGAGCCACCGCAGAATCACAATGTGTCACTTGTTTTATTCAAACACAAATGTAAAGGAAGCTACACCAAAAGGAGAAATAGGAATAACTCACACGTGTCTCTGTGTTGGTAATTGTGAAGACATCTATGGCTGGATACAGGCTTGATAGGTGTAGAAACCAAAGATAAATGGGTTGCCCCAATTTTATTTTATTTGTTTATTTAATTTGACTTCTATGCCGCCCAATCCTGAAGGATTTAGGGCGGCTTACAACAATATGAAATACAAAAAACAATTTAAAAAGAAGTTAAATCCAATCTCTCTCTCTCTCTCTCTCTCTCTTTGTGTGTGTGTGTGTGTGTGTTTGTGTTTGTGTGTTCAGTTCAGTTGCTTTGTAAAACCAGCATTGTTAAAGCAAATATTATTATCTATTTAAAGATGTTTATGCTGTACTTGTTACTTTGGTTTCTGATATTGAAATAAAAATACATTCAATAAACGAGCTTACATCACAAATTAAATTTGGGTTGATTTCACACACATCATACATTATTGCCTTTTTATAATGGGTTGTGGGTTTTCACACTATATGGATAGGATTCCAAATATCCCTTCAAGTTGTCTAAAATGGAAAGCAACAGGAGCGCCATATATATATATCTAAATAAACAGGTACTGTGAAAAAGTTAATGACGCGATGCAAGGAATCTTTAAATATATGAACACATCTATTCAAAGTATGTTAAGATGAGCATTTTTCCTACAATAAGAACATATTTCTTGCCATAATAATTTTATATGTACAATATATCTTATATCTCTATTGATACTGAATTTACAAAAGCATGTTAGAATTTAGCCCTTGATTTGCAGGTTTGCAGAAGAGAGTTGCAAAAGCTATTCTCCAATCCCATTACATTTATTGGTTGGAAAATCTTCGAAATGGCCCAAATTCTAAGATCCTTCAAATTGGGAGAGAAAGAGGGTTGATAAAGCCAGCAGCAAATGGAGAAGGGATTTACTGATGCTTTTCTGTTGCTCTCTGACAGTATGGCATTTCTTAGGCCATGATACATTTAGAACAGTGTGAGAGCTTGTGGTTTAATTAATGAGAATGGCTTATAAAATTATGAATTAGATGCTTACAATAGCAAGTTAACGTTTTCTAAACAACTGCACAATGAATCAATGGGACAGATTGGGATTTCCAAGAATACTCAATTATAAACATCATGCCTGAAATCTCCCAAACCATTTAAACTGAAGAAACTCAATTCTACACAGAATTAAAATATTGTAATCATAAATGAAGCAATTCTTTCCAAGGTCTGTAGAAACAGTTCACAACTTTTCTGATTTTCCCATATCAAAAGGTTCTGAACCAGAGGACCCAATTTTAAGTAGGGGAAAGTGATGAGATTTACAGATCTCAAGATTAACCAGGGTCAGGAACTATGATGCTACACAGCCAAGTCCCACTTCTTTGAACCAAATATATAGAACAAACAACTAGTTTTGAAAGACCTGGGGAGAAATGGCTCAAAGCCAGTTGGCATAAGTTCTAGCTGTGGTATATATATGTGACAGAGGAAAGGGGGGGGAAACATTTTCATAAGTTCCCTGCAATTATTATTGAAATATTGGCAAGTTAAATCTACTGTGAATGGAGTTATGTTTCTTACAAAAGATAAGATTCTACTGAGCTTTAGTTGACATGCTATTGTGATCCTTCCTCAGTAAGATAATTTATCATTTTCTTTTAAGTTATTGCAATACCTTTTGCAGGTGGCTGTTTTTCTGCTGGCATCTTCTCCAACTGAGTGCCTAAGGCGAACCTTTTTTTCCTCGGGTGCCAAAAGAGCGTGGGCGCATGCACAAGTGCTCACACACATAATTCAATGCCTGGGAAGGGTGAAAACAGCTTCCCCCACCCCCTGGAGCCCAGAAATAGCCTGTTTCCTAACTTCTGGTGGGCTCAATAGTCTCGTGTTTTGCCCTCCCCAGGCTCCAAAGGCTTCTCTGGAGGAAAAGTAAAAACATCCTCCCCCATCCCCCTGGAGGCTCTCTGAAAGCCAAAAATGCCCTCCCAGAGCCTCTGTGCAAGCCAAAAAGCAGCTGGGCAGCATACACATACACCTTGGAGCTGAGCTAAGACAACAGCTTGTGTGCCAGCAGATATGGCTCCACATGCCGCCTGTGGCACCTGTGTCATAGGTTCGCCACCACTGGCCTAAAGAATACCTTCTGAAAGCCAAGAAAGTTTGGGTTTCTCTGAGCCTTGGAAGAAAAGCTGTTCCAAAGAGTAGGCACAGCAATAGAGAATCACATCTCTTGGTCCCACTCAGAATTTATTACATCAATAGAAATAATCCAAGATAGACACTCCTACAAATAACTAGGTCTTTTCCCATGAAGGATTTATTGGTAACAAATCATAATTCTGAATTGCATCCGGAAGCCCACTGTTAACTAGTAACATAGAAACATAGAAGACTGATGGCAAAAAAAGACCTCATGGTCCATCTGTTAACTACTGAAGTTTGCAGATGATACAACAGTGATCGGACTCATTCGAGACAATGATGAATCCGCATACAGACAGGAAGTTGAACAACTATCCTTGTGGTGTGACCAAAACCATCTAGAACTGAACACACTCAAAACCGTAGAAATGGTGGTAGACTTTAAGAGAAACTCTTCCACCCTTCCACCTCTCACAATACTAGACAACACAGTATCAACAGTAGATACCTACAAATTTCTAGGTTCTATTAAATCTCAAGACCTAAAATGGCCACCTAACATCAAAAACATCATCAAAAAAGCACAACAAAGAATGTTCTTTCTGCGCCAGCTCAGGAAGCTCAAACTGCCCAAGGAGCTGCTGATACAGTTTACAGAGGAATCATTGAGTCTGTCATCTGCACCTCTATAACTGTCTGGTTTGGTGCTGCAACCCAACAGGATCGACACAGACTTCAGAGGATAATCAGAACTGCAGAAAAAACAATTGCTGCCAACCTGCCTTCCATTGAGGACCTGTATTCTGCATGAGTCAAAAAGAGGGCGGGGAAAATATTTACTGACCCCTCACATCCTGGACACAAACTGTTTCAACTCCTACCCTCAAAACGTTGCTACAGAGCACTGCACACCAAGACAACTAGACACAAGAACAGTTTTTTTCCGAACACCATCACTCTACTAAACAAATAATTCCCTCAACACTGTCAGACTTTCTACTAAATCTGCACTTCTATTCTACTAGTTTTTCTCATCATTCCTTTCACCCATTTCCTCCCATGTTGACTGTATGACTGCAACTTGTTGCTTATATCCTAAGATTTTTATTAATATTGCTTCTTCATTGCTTATTTGACCCCTATGACAATCATTAAGTGTTGTACCGCATGATTCTTGACAAATGTATATTTTATTTTATGTACGCTGAGAGCATATGCACCAAGACAAATTCCTTGTGTGTCCAATCACACTTGGCCAATAAAAATTCTATTCTATTCTATTCTATTCTATCTAGTCTGCCCTTATACTATTTCCCGTATTTTATCTTAGGAGGGATATATGTTTATCCCAGGCATGTTTAAATTCAGTTACTGTGGATTTACCAACCACACAATAGCATTGTTACATAAGTGCACAAAGGTGCTCTCATAATTACACATATGGAAGCAGCAGCTTCCTGAGTGGTCCTCAATGAGAGTCTCATGCAAAACACGTTGCAACAATCCAAAATGAGAGTGACCAAGACATCAGTAGCTACCAGTTGGGCTTCCTGAGTCAGAAATGGGCACAACTGGAGTGCAAGTTGGATTTCTGCAAAGGCTCACTAAACCATGGCTGTCAACTGATGAATGAGCTCACAGAGTTTTGCACATACTGACAGCAGCAAGGATCATGTTTGTAAAATACTGGGAAAATGAGAACACCCCACCATACGAGGCTGTAATTCAGAAAATCTTACATTGTGCTGAGATGGACAGACTGACTTTAATTTAAAAAAAAAAAAAGAAGACAGAGAATTGTAAATATAATTAGCCAAACGTATTCAGTTACATTATTGCTATTGTTATTGCTAGTGTTAATATTTGTTTTTACTATCTTTTCTTTGTTCTTCTTTTGCCAATGTTGTATCAATATCCAAAACATGGACTACAATGTTTTAAGAGCTGAGATATTTTGTGTCTAGCATGATGTCTGAATCCATTTTTATGTTGCCACAAGCATTTCAAAATGTAATATATTTTTATATTTTGCCTTTCCTCCAGGAGCATAATGTAGCACATATTGTCCCACGGCTCTCGTAAAAATAACCTTATATAAAAACTTGAGATTGAGATAATTTTGCTCCAAGGCACTCTGAATTTCCCTGATTGAGTGTGGGCTTCAATTCAAATTTCCTTGGTGGAACCTCAGCATTTTATATCAAACTAGCCTATGCAAATTGTTTTAAGCAATTATTAAGAAATTCAGTACTAAGAAATTGCCCAATAAACATCAGCAGTGAAAGAAAAATAAAGAGGCTTTCAGGAAATGGAATAATGAGTGTCAAAAGATATGTGGCAGGCTTTGCTGTTTTTTGTTTAGTAAGAGAGTAAAATCCAACTCTTCACTATATTAAAATCGTACCCTTAGGGCTTAGGCCATTACTGATTGTTATCTCTTCTAATTCTAGTATTGAAAATGCCTCTTTAAAAATTTACAGGTATACATCTGTATTTCAGATAGACAGCATGAATTTGAAAGAAATTGATTTCATGAGTTAAACCACTCATTTAAGTACTCAATCTGAAACTTGCTTGCAAGTTAAGTTTGTGTGTGTGTATGTGTGTGTGTGTGTGTGTGTGTATTCCTGCTCTTTATATTCTTCACCAGGAATAATCTGAAGAGAAAGGTCCCCCCAGTGAAAGTTTTTACTACCACACTGTGGGCCTAGCTTATGCATTTTCTTTTAATATCTTTCAGTGCAAATTGGGTGCTCTGGGGTTGAGCTCCTTTTTCGCTACCCCACTGCATTCCCCCCACCCCATCTAGGGGGTAGCCCAGCCCTGGGTCCCCTCCTCTCAGCTCCAGAAAAGGGGAGAAATTAAAATGAAATGACAATGATAATCAATTTTGAGATAATGCTGCTAATAAGATTGGGCATCATTGCTACAGCCCCTTTTTCTGGTAGCCTTTCCCTCCTACTTTCTTTGAAAGTCAATATTTTAAAATTAAATGTGTAATTTTTTTAAAAAATGATTGAACACCCCTGTATTTACTCTATGGAGATTCTCCGTTATCCAGGTCATAGTGGAAAAACTGAAAAAGCTTATTGGATGAAAATTGAAACATCTTCAAAGAAAACCAAAGAAAGTCCAATCCCAATTTGAAAAAACACCTTTGAGGACACCCATGTTTAGTCCTGCAGATTGTTCAGAATCTGCTGACGAGGCTTCCCCAGACTCCGCATTCATCCATCCCTCCATCCATCCCAGGCCATTTAAGTCTGATTTGGTATTTAAAAACAAGAGCAGGCTGGAAATTGAACCGAAGCCGTCATTACAAAAAATGCAATACCTACAAGCACATTAGCAATAGTTGGAGATACACTTACCACAGCAAATGTTTTTGTAGCAGTTACAATAAATTGTCCAAATGATTAATACTATAATGCCTTATGACAGAATACTGCATAAAGTATAAAAATAGTTGCTAACTGAACAGAAAATGCTTTCCTGGTGTAGGGTAGCCTATTTTTATTCCATTTTTTATTTATATTAAAACTCCAAATATTCATTTATAAGAAATAAGTGGAATTCTATGTATTCATCCCCTTTGAACGATATTGAAGAAAATTACCATATTTTTCAGATATAAGACACACCGGTGTTCCACCAAGATTTCTAAGAGGTAAGTAAGAAAAAATGTTTTTGTCCTCCCCAGCCCCCAGGAGCATTCTGCAGGCCTCCCAAACTTTCTGCACCCTGATTTTTTTTTCTGTTTTCACCCATTTTTATGAAAAGTGAGGCACACAGGGGGTTTGGGAGGCTTGCAGAGTGCTATCGGGGAGCTGGGGGAATGCAAAAACGGCTGCATTTTTTTTTTCAAAAAATGGCCCATTTTCACCCATTTTTCACAAAATAGGGGTGTTTTTGCTTTCCCCCCACTCCCAGGAGCACTCTGCAGGCCTTCCAAAACCTCTCCGCACCTCATTTTTGCAAAAATAGCCCCCCCCCCCCTTTTTGCAAAAATGGGATGTGGGAGCAAGGCTTCAGGAAGCCAAGAATGGCTGCATTCAGTGTATAAGACAGACTGACATTTCCACCCACATTTAGGGGTTGGGGGGGGGGGGAAGGTGTGTCTTATACTCCAAAAAAGACAGTAAATGTTTATGGGCTTGTGTAAGTTGACTCGGCAAAAGGCTTCAAAATTTGGCTTAATATGTGGATATTATGGAGAAAATTGCACTTGCTTAGAGCATGCTGTTGCCGTTGATTTGGGGTTTAAATGTTTAAGTATCTAAAGAAGATAGGTGGAATTTCTAGCCAGTGGGCTGAAAATAGATCTCAGGGAAGTTCTCCATGGACTCACCAGCTGATTAATACTGCCAGCCCACTACTAAAAGTTCCACAATTTTTATTACCTTATTGTGAAACATTATATAATATGTTTGTATCCGAGTTAAACATTAAGAGCATAGAATTGATTATAGAATTGTGGTTGAAACTGAACTATTCATAATCACTTTGATAACTTAATCAGTATTAAGTCAATCTCTAAGAATGTAGAGATGTATACTATATACCTATACACAGTCGGAACTTGATTCTACCTTTATTTATCAGGTTATATTTGCTTTCCCAGCTCAGGTGAGATTCTATGAGAACAGAGTTCCCCAACATTTCTGGCTTTGTGGACTGGCAGGATAGGAGAGAGGGGATGGCCTTGAGAAAGAGAGAGCGTAGCTGACAAGCATGTATGCAGATCCATTTGCATGAATGGCAATGCAGCTAGCAAACGTGGGAATGTACTCTTGAGGATATTAGAGTCTTTATCTTCCTTATTTTCATATATTTATTCAATCATTTTTTCCAAATTTTATTCCTTTTTAAGTAATTCAAGGTGCAAATATACATCATATTCCTTCCTCTTGGTCTCTTCAAGGATCACTCCAATGGTATGTAAAATTTGCAGGAAGATTATTTGGTATATTTATTTATTTATAAACTGGTATACAGCTGCAGTATAATAACTGAGTAGCTTGTTTTGCTAGGGGTTTTGTAGGAACTGATTCCATTGTGACTTGAAAACAGCATTTCAAATATTTTCATTCAAGAGTTTTACTGTAGATTTGAAACCACTCTTCAAGTTAATTGCATAAGCATTCTCATAAAACACCATTTATTATACACTTACCTTGCAATGGGCGCCCTTTGAATACATCTCTTGTGTTGCTTGGGTGAGCTCTAGCACTATTATCACACTTTGGCTGTTCATATCTTAAGGGAGTATAGGAAGGAAAAAAAAGACACTAAGCTAATGCTAATTTAATTTGAGAGCTCTACCATTCCAACAGCTGGGTGATCACACTGAAATTTGGCAGAGAGCTTGATTTACTCTCCATTCTAACATCATAGCCACACATTTATTCAAATGTCAGATAAATGCTCATTCTAAAACCCCATTAGTTCATGCTACTCTACAAGATTAGAATTCCTGGGCTTGGTGATGTGACTTACTCCCAGCACATATTTGAATCACTTCTAGACATCAAGAATCCAAAGTAATACAGGTAAAGTGGACTTTAATTTTATACTTGGATGCAGTTTTGATATTGATGGAATAGTTCATGTCATGCAGTTGCCAACTACAAGATTTATTTATTTTTCTTTGCAAGTATCTGGATAAAAGAATTAAAGAGGCTTTGAATTTAAATGTAAAAAGGTAAAGGTTCCCCTCATACATATGTACTAGTTTTTCCCGATTCTAGGGAGCGGTGCTCATCTCCGTTTCAAAGCTGAAGAGCCAGTGCTATCCAAAGACATCTCCATGGTCACCTGGCCAGCATGACTCAACTTCAAAGGGTTAGGGTTAGCACGGAATGCTATTACCTTCCCAGGAAAGTGGTCTCTATTTTTCTATTTGCATTTTTATATGCTTTCGAACTGCATGGTTGGCAGGAGCTGGGACAAGTAATGGAAGCTCACTCCATTACACAACGCTAGGGTCTCGAACTGCTGAACCCTCAACCTTTCTGATTAACAAGCTTTCAATTAATTGCTTATTAATTGGATGAACCCATGTCGACCAAATAAAAGTGACATTATGCCCCCAAAATAGGACCATGGCAAATGCTTTTAAAGCTCAGATTCCCTGACGTATATGGAGGGCAAAGAAGAAATATCTCATTTTTGTATGTTATCCACAGTGTATCATTAATACACTGTGTATAATTTAGGGGCAATATGTCGGATTAGCTTTCTGCCATCATATTACCTATACTGATGGTAGAAAAATGACTAAAGATGCTAGAAAACTACTTCTATCTAATATATGCATCGTACTTTATTGTATTTCTTATTTATTTGTGGCAGAGACTTCCTAGTTTTTAAATGCTATGTAATTAAATGAACGAAAAAGGGATTGATAGCAGGATCTTTTTCCTAGTACATAACACAGTGTTTCTCAGCCTTGACATATGGACTTCAATTCCCAGGATTCTATGGGTGGCTGGGGAATTTTGGGAGTTGAAGACCACATATCCTAAGATTGCCAAGGATGAAAAAAAGTGATATAATGATTTTTGAATTTACAAATTAAGCACTAAGAATGTTTGAATAATTCAATCTTCTAGAGTTCCTAGGCAACTGGTTTTTAAAAATCTAATCTCTGGAGAATAATGTAATCATCTCCTACACAAAATTGGATCAGATAGAGGGGAGGCAAGTGATTTACTCTATATATTCCGATATTTCATTTTCCCCACTGCCCTTCTGAACTTTACACTTTGGTTCCATATCTATGTCTGACATGAAATATGGCTATGGGATTATATGTGATAGAACAAAAAAAATCATAACATAAATACACACATATGGATATATGGGGAAGATGCAGGGTTTGGGGTTAAGTCCATATCATGTTAGAAAATTTAATAAAATTTAAGGCGTGGAGGAAAAACTCTTTCCAAGCCCTTGTAACAAATCACCATGTGTTTTGATACTGTTCTGTTCATGGGAATAATATATGGTTGGAAAGAAATAAGTAGTCCCTGCCTCCAATGTTTAATTTATCTCCTCATTGTGTGAAGGAAATGAACATTTTTGTAATTGGCTAATAGCCCATCAGATATAAGCTGCTGCACGAAGGTGCAATGCAATTTCATGCTCATCTTAATAGGTGCCTATGGGTGAAAGGGAACCCTTTAAAGTAAGAACAGAAGCTGTTTTGATAGTAAGCTTTGGTTGAAGTGGATTGTAATTGCTGTCACATGACATTTTTTAAAAAATGACAGAAAAAGTCTTTGAACTGGGTGCTTTAATGTGACATGTGGCAAAGAGCCTGATCTCAAATTAATCTGATACCCCACTCTGCATTCCTTCTTTCCCTTTTACTGCTGCCTTTCAGTTTCTCCATTACAACCTGCTCTTCATGATTTCACTTTCAATTCTGCTTACAATTCCAGAGTTGTGTTCTACCCAGCAACAAATCACCAGCCTAGACTTTTAGGTGTTGAACATCTGCAGATCCTAAATGCTTTAGCCAGGCTAATCAATGGTGGAAAATGAGAGGGATGGCATACAAATCTAATAAATAATAATAATAATAATAATAATAATAATAATAATAATAATAATAATAATAATAATAATTATTATTATTATTATTATTATTATTATTATTATTATTATTATTATTATTATTATTACTATTATGTCAGTACAACACAGCAAACGAGATCACTATGCTGGATTTCGTATTTCAGCACCAGTTGGGCACTTCCCAAGCACCTAGGACTGCATGATGTAGCGGCGAATTATGTTTGCCGATCCCAGTAAAGCAGCCTTTTACAATTGACAGATGGAGATTTTGTCAATTCCAATGGTTTTCAAATGTCCGCTGAGATCCTTTGGTACTGCGCCAAGCGTGCCAAGTACCACTGGGACCACTTTCACTGGCTTATGCCAGAGTCGTTGCAGCTCGATTTTTAGATCTTCGTATTTCACTAATTTCTCTAGCTGCTTCTCCTCAATTCTGCTGTCTCCTGGGATTGCGATGTCGATGATCCATACTTTCTTTTTCTCCATGATCACGATGTCTGGTGTGTTATGCTTCAGAATTCAGTCAGTCTGAAGTCGGAAGTTCCGAATTCTGAAGCATCATCATCATCATCAACATCATCATCATTATTATTATTATTGCCAGGATCAACAACATCTGGAAGACTATGGACTTCACAATCTTGCTTGACATGATTTTCTGTCTAGCAAAAGTAAAAACAAGCTAGAAGCAGAAATGGAACACAACTTTGGGTTTTTAAAAAAATATTATTAAAATTCTGCCCCTGGCATTTTTTAATTTTATTTTTATTTTGGTAGTGATGGGGATTTCAAGTGGCAAAAAATGTTTTCCATTAGAGCCTCAGCTCTGGAAATGGAACAATATCATAGAATGCCTTCTGAGCATTGAATAATTCTGGTTTTGATCAGAATTAATAGCAGCTGTAGCAACAACAAACTATTTAGAATCAGTTCTCCATAAACGTGAGAGCTAGAAAATTGTTTTTAAAATGACATAATTAAACTTCCCACAAGAAGTTAACATATTAAAGTCTATGGAATATACTGCATACGTTCCATCAAAATGTATCTGGAAATGTGAAGAAATAGGGCAGTGTTTCCCAACCTTGGCAACTTGAAGATATTTGGACTTCAACTCCCAGAATTCCCCAGCCAGCAAATGCTGGCTGGGGAATTCTGGGAGTTGAAGTCCACATATCTTCAAGTTGCCAAGGTTGGGAAACACTGAAATAGGGCAAAGGGGAAAAGTCACCTTTTCAATTTTAAGTACTTCTCAATCTACATAATAATTACCCTTACCCTCAATATTCACAATGTAGCCGAATTTACCAGGCAGTATATCTGGATGGGAAAAATATGGTCTTTAAATTATAATTCCCACTATTCCTCATCACAGGTCACCTGGCCTCTGCCATTTAATCTGTCACAACAATGTCTATAAAAGCCCTCGGGCTACCTTAAAAGTGTAAGAAACACAGGCTCTTGTTATAGCATGCTGACATTTCCAGAACAAAAGAAGCAAGTATAAGGCAGAAAGAGCAGGATCAAATGAGATCAGATGCAATCAAATAAGGCTCACTGGTTTACTCAGCTTAGAGTTGTGGACATTGTCTTAGCAGAGTCTCCGATTACAATCATATTACAAGTCCTATTCCGCCAGGTAGGGAATTAAACATAAACTAGGCTACTGCCCTCACAGCCTTTCCTCAACTGAAATCATGAGTGTGAGCAGATATTCTGGCTTTCTGCAGTTAACTCTCCAAAGCATTGTTTTGAAAGTTCTGCTTTTCAAAACTATTTGTACTTGTATCAAGCTAAACACACTGCATTGGTTCCTGGTGAGCTTCCCTACAAGCATTCCTAAAGACGCCAAGCCCACATTGTTGCTTTTGGAAAGTGATATTTTGTCTGCTTTGTCTGCTAAACAAGGCTCTCGGCTCTTTTCCCTGCTTCTGGTTCAGCTGAAACCCATGAACTTAAACTTACTGTTTAACAACATATTAAAAACACTGTTCTCCTTTCTACGGGTTCCAGCAGTGCTGCTCCATGGGAAGTTAATCATGTGAAAATGGGCTGAAGGAACCGTTTCGGAGGGGTGGTGGGGGATAGAAAGATCTTTCCGATGATACATTTCTTTTCCTATAGTATACACTGTATACTATACAGTCATAGTGAAATCCATTTTTTTTTACTACCGGTTCTGTGGGCGTGGCTTGGTGGGCGTGGCAGGGGAAGGATACTGCAAAATCTCCATTCCCAACTCACTCTGGGGCCAGAGAGAGGTGGTATTTGCCAATTCTCTGAACTACTCAAAGGTTCTGCTACCAGTTCTCCAGAACTTGTTAGAACCTGCTGGATTTCACCCCTGGTATATAGATGCTGGCAGAACTGTATTTTTCCCACTTGTTGACTTTTTATCTTCTCGTCACTTTTTGAGATATAAAGAGTTTCACAATCTTGAATATTTTCACATCAACTCTGAAGTTTGTAAAGGTTATTCCAACTTTATAATAGAGAATTAAATTCAGAAAGAGCGATTTTCACAAAATCATATTAAGTGCCCGAAACCTGAGCAAAATTTTGAATTAATAACAAAAGTTGAAGCCCCTGATTTTATTACTTTCCTGATTTGACAATTGCTTAATAACATGACAAGTGGTGCCTTGCTGATTACTTTTAAACCTTCAAATAATTAATGAGCAAAATCTTATGAACTAAAGCCATATTTAAACATAATTATCATTTGCTATTTCTTAGTCTTTACAGGAGTTTAAAAAAATTATGCTTAATTTAGACCTTTAAATGGTCTTAGTGATTATTATGTTATGTTATGTTATGTTACGTTACGTTACGTTATGTTTAGTTACGTTACGTTTAGTTACGTTACGTTACATTTGTTATGTTATGTTATTATATTATTATATTTATTATTTATTATTTGGATTTCTAGGCCGCCCTTCTTCATAAACTCAGAGTGACTTACAAAATTATTATTATATATAGATATATTATATATAGATATATTATATATAGATATATTATATATAGATATATGACTCAATAGTGTCAACCCCCAATCCCCTACACTTCTCCATTAAACTCTCCACGATTGACCTCTCCCGATTCCTCAGAGGCCAGTAAGGGGCGTATATAAGTGCACTGTTGTGCCTATCGTCCCCTGTCCAATTCTCTTTTCTTACCTCTTTTATCTTATATATTCTCTCCTCTATATATATTCTCTTCCTATCCACTTCCCTTCTTTTTACTTCCTATCTTTATATATATATTCCTAATGTATATTCTCTCTCATATGTATTGTATATTGGACAAAGAATAAATAATAATAATAATAATATTATATGTGTGTGTGGTGTATGTGTGTACAGAAATTATTATTATTTATTTATTCTTCAATTACTACCTTGATTATAATGTAAATTATTGGTGTAAATATAAATAAAACTACTAAAATAATGGATTTGTAATCAGAATTTGTAGCTGGACACTTTTTACACTTTTGGTGACAAATTTGCCATTATTTTAATGGCTCACGGCTGTTCCCTTAATATTAATCGCTTACTGATTCAAACATCTCATATGGGAGCCATGAGAAAATTCTCCAGGTCTTTCTGGAATAATTTGGATGGCATAAAGGAGCTAGTCAGAGAGGGACTTACTTAAATCACAAAAACTGTGAATGTCAGCACTCAAAGCATGTTAAGAATGTTGATTACAATGAAGAACAGTAACATCTTTTGTATGTTAAATTGCCATTGAATTGTTACACCATAATAATAGTGCAGTTTTTGTGTAGTTATAGCCATTTAAGTCTTTGTATGAAGACAACAATATCACATAGCTCCATATATATGAGCATGTGTTTGTTCCTATTTGTCTCTCTTCCTTAGAAAAGAGTCCAGATAAGAATCTGTTATTGTATGATGACTTCTCCAATGAAGATCTCTCACCTTGTGGATGTACCTGGAATAGGGCGTCCTGTATCAACGAGGACACACCAGCAATATCCTGTGGAGGGGTGGCATTGCACTGGTTTATAAAGCCCACCATTAGCACATTCTGGAATGAATACATTATCTTTCTGGGGCTGCTTAGCTTCTTCTAATGCTGACTGGAGCTCTTGATCACATGATGCTGCTGGAAAGAAAAAATAATATAATTATGAGTATTGCCCTTGCACAGATTGACTTATTGATAAATTAGCCATAAACCAATAGAAAGCAGTTTTGCAGTATAGTGCTATTGCATTTCCCTTCAAACTCTGTCAATGTACTAAAAACAAATGGAGATTATTGGTCTTAATAAAGATCTTTCTCTCAATTTACTTTTTAAAATTTGCATTGGGGGAAAGAAAAGATGCACCATGCACATTTTTGTATGCACAAAAATAGAAGATGGAGTTTGGTACTTTTATTTGAGTCAAGCATCCGAATTTTTGGCAGAGGAAATTTCCCACTCAGTATTTTGAATTTGGTGCATCTTTTCTTCCCTCCAATGCAAATTTTAAAAAGAAAATTGGAAAATCTTTATTACAACCAAGCAACAAAACCAAGATTTATCTTCCTATCAACTATCACCCAACTGGCTTCATTCCTAAAGTGAGACTAGAACTCACAGTTTGTTGTGCCTCAGTCAACACACTAAACAATCTCTCAATGATATCAGTAAAAGTTGTAAAAACTTTTGTAAAAAGTTGTAAAACAAATCCCCCATGTAAAAATTAAACAAATGTCAATGGATCTAGAAGGGATTATGTTGAGAAATCCCATAGGAGGTTAATTTATCAGGGGTAGCTAGTAATTCAGGACCAGTTTTGCTGTTATAGGAGGAGCTACAGTTGTCTTTTGACTTACAAATGGATGCTTAGCTACCATTCAAAGTTACAACTGACCTGAAAAGGGGGATTTATGATCAAGATTTGAAGATCCAATAATCAGGTCCCCTCTGCAATCATGAAATCAAACTGGATGCTTAGCAACACAACTTCATTTATGTTTTTTTAAAATGCATTTCTGGTTTTAAGCAAAACTTCACTTAACAACTGTGGATTTGCACATCAACTGCAGAGATTCGCTTAATGACTGTCATATGGGAGCCATGGGGAAATTCTCCAGGTCTTTTTGGAATAATTTGGATGGCATAAAGAAGCTAGTCAGAGAGGGACATACTTAAATCAGGGAGGGAAGGAGGGAGGGAGGGAGGGAAGGAAGGAAGGAAGGAAGGAAGGAAGGAGGGAGGGAAGGAGGGAAGGAAGGAAGAATTGCCTTCAATATTAGACGCTTTCTTGAGGCAACCAGGATGCTGATATCTCCACTACATGTGCCTTCCTGCCCAGATACAGACGATAAACACTCTCATACAGATTTAATAATTTATCCATAAAATCTTACAATTATAAAATCTTACAATTTTATAATCTCACAAGATTCTAATGCTGTTTATAAATTGATCCTTTGAAAATGATTTATGACCTAAAACATTTTAGAATGTGATTTCTCCAAACCCATGTTTGCTTCTGGTTGCCCTCAAATACAATTACAATTTTATATCTTCTTATTAATGTCTCCACGTATCTATGTTTATTCTAGGTTTGAATTAGGTTAAATAAAATACAGTACATATTGCTGTGTAAAACTCTTCCACACTTTTGATATTAAGAAACTTGCTTTGTAAACCACAAACATATATTTTTCTTTGACCACATCCACATGGCATGTTCACACTAATCTGAGAATATCAAAAGCTGTTTTTCTTCTCTCTCTCTCTCCCCCTCTCTCTGTGTGCTTGCCACATCCATGTTGCTTTTGTTTCAACAGACTGCAGTACCAATTTTTTAGAAATTGAATCCCTTCTGAAAATTGTGGGCTTTTCAGGCAAATTCTATCTCTGAAAGTTTATCAGATATTTTTTTATGTTTACCATACTTAACAAGCTGAATATTGTATATTAAAACTTCCTTAAATCGAGTTAAAAAAATACTGGGCCAACCAGTCCGAACTGAAGGAACCCACCTCTGAGTAAGGTGCTCTGCTATTTTTTAACACTATTTTCCTCTGTTATTCTTTGTTTTAGTTTGGTTTTTATACCTTTTAAATTATTGTTTAATATGTTGCTCAGAATCACTTGTTTATAGGTTGATTTAAATAATAAATAAATACACTGTGTTTTCTGTCTGATCCCCTGATATTTTAGAAAGGCAGAAAATTGTGGAAATTTGATAGAGCAAATGTATTAGAGTTATTTTCACAATGTACATAAAAGGAATTGTGTGGCATATAGAGGCAGCTTGCCTTGCAATAAAGCTTTATTTAGATAAATATGAAATACCAGAAAGAGTGAGTGGAACACATTTTGTTCAACCACAATACATAAGTCTGAATAACATAGAAATGATTACTTTCTGCTGTAATAGTTCTTAATGTATTATAAGATTAATAGCTTGATTGTATGTACAATCATTGTGATGTACAATACATTCACTTTGGAAATTCTGCTGGATGGTCGATCCATGGAGTTCAGAGAGAGCATGATGTTGAAAAGTGGTGATGTTCAATCAGACTTTAGTATTCTAGGCAAGGTTGATCAAGACAAGAATCTTGAATACCTTGAAAACTGGGTGCCTTTTGTATTATAATAAATGCAAGTACCATGACATAATTTTGACTCCAAAACAGGAAGAAACACTAACCAGATTCCAGAAGAAAAGAAAAAAATGTGGAACCTATAGATACAGGTGCACATCACCATCACAACCTCACTTTTTACATCATACCAGACTAAATAATTTTACAAATAAGTTATATTCTATTTGGCTATCCCAACCATATCAAACTAGATATAATTACATATGGCTTTTTTGTCCCTTTTGGAAGTCTCATCTCCTAATCTCTAAAGACAGCGTCACTTTCTGGAATGTGGTGACAATTAACTTTTTCAGCATGAAGTGAAGGAATAATTTTTTATAAAAATGTTGTCTTTTGCCACCTTTGTGTTAAGACAGTCAGGCTACTGCCCAAAATTCAGCAACTTAAAATCCAACTCTCTGAGTTGTTTTTTTAATTCTACTAACCAATAGCTACTATCATACGCTGCAACGTCCTTCCAGTCAACGACTACTTCAGCTTCAACAGCAACAACACAAGAGCACGCAACAGATTCAAACTTAATATTAATCGCTCCAAACTTGACTGTAAAAAATATGACTTTAGCAATCGAGTTGTCGAAGCGTGGAACTCATTACCGGACTCAATAGTGTCAACCCCCAATCCCCTACACTTCTCCCTTAAACTCTCCACGATTGACCTCTCCAGATTCCTAAGAGGCCAGTAAGGGGCGTACATAAGTGCACTGATGTGCCTAGCGTCCCCTGTCCAATTGTCTTTCCTTATCTCTTTTATCATATATATTCTCTCCTTTATATATATTCTCTTCCCATCTACTTCTCTTCTTTTTTACCTCCTAGCTATATATATATTACTTAATGTCTATCCTCTTTCATATGTATTGTATATTGGACAAAGAATAAATAAATAAATAAAATAAATGCACAAAACAAATTATCTTCTGAGTTGTTATAATTTTTGCTGGGCACATGTTTTTAGCATGAAGCTAGGGAAACCTGGGTTGAAAACTGAACTCCAGAATGCAAAAATAAATGTCATGGTGTTTCTTTTTTAAGTGCCTCTGAGTCATTATTCTCTCATTTACTCCATTAAAATGATGTAGTAGAGTGATTACACAGAAGCTACAGTTTGAGCCATTTCTTAAGGCTAAACCAACAACCCTACTAAAGTCTTGATTTTGAAAGAGTAAGTCACCCTAACGTTTGCTAGATTGTTCTGCATCAGGCTTAATTTCTCCAGATCATCCAGAACTTTATCTTTCCTGACAAAGCTTGGAAATTAATTTTTTTTAAACCTGATACTTAAGGCTGAAATGGATGGCTGGTTCTGGCATCTTTCTCAGCCCAGAAAGTAAGGGCAAGCCAGGAAAGCAAACAAGCAATAAGAATGCCAGTAGATTATATATCCTTAGTGCTTCAGCAATTTTTAATATACTCCCATGAAGTTTGCTTTTTGTATGTTTATAATTGGCTCCAATGGCTCAGCTTTTCTTTTGGCTCCTGCTGAAAGGGCAGATCCATGGCTTGGCTGTGTCTTAGCCTGTGAGCAAAATAAGGCCAACCTAAAGGGGGAAAAACCATTATTAACTATCAAGAAAGAGGAACTTTGTGTCCTGTTTTGGGGGCTAATGTTTCACATGGTCTATATATATAAAACCCTATATCAGAGTGAAACAATGTGGCTTTTTCTAGTACAAGTAACTTGACCTAAATTCTTTGAGCAATTGATTGTTTTCAACAAAGCATATTACTATGATAAATAAATATACTCTGTTATAAATTAAGGCAGCGCTAACTATCCAGAAGGGATGTTTCACAAAACAATTTTTCACAATGAATCATGTTAAAGCAGCTACGTCCTCAGGAGCAGGGGTGTCAAACTCATGTTTTCACGGCAGCATCGCGTGATGTGTCTTTTCGCCTCTTTGCTAAACTGGGCATGGGCGTGGCCAGTGTGTGATGTATCCAGAAGAGGCAGCAGAAAGCTACTTATCAGTAGGTTATGGAAATTCTGCTATGACAGCTTCCTTAAAGCAAAAAGACAGTTTGTTTTCAGAACAGGAGCACTTTTACTTTATTTTTTCTGCCAGGGAAGTACAGGGAAGGCTGATTCAGATATTCAGCACCAAAACATACAGCAGGCATATTTCTTTGGAGATGGAAGAGAATTTCTTTAAAAGGACAATTCAAAATAACCTATGTGTTTTTTTTAAAAAAAGCAATACATAAATCATCCATTGAAAAGTAAATTGAATTCTTTGCTTCCATCTATCACCATCATAACTGTGAACTGTGGGGCTGAAATGCAAACCGTACTGTGCATTCACATGTGTTCACTGGTTCCCTATAACATCTGCATGAAGGAATGGCACAGGCAATCGCCTGGATAGCTGAATTGGATATCCAGTTATGAGGCCACTCCCTTACTCCCTTAGAAGTTTTGTATAAAGTTATGTGGGTTGTGTTTATATATTTACTTCTCTTCTGTCATGTTCTCATCGTTTGCTAAGTAATAAATAACTGTGAACAGCTCTTCTATGAGGCAGTCACTAAGCAAGGGCTATCTATAAAAAAATCAGTGCATGGGACAGTCTCAAGTTAGCAAACGGCTATAATCTTTGTTTATCCTGGACATATCTTTAGATAAAAATAAGCACAGGATTCAAAATTATTTAGATTTACTTAATGTGCTTTATTGAAACTCATGGATCTGTTTTCAGCAGGCAGAAGTAGACAATATATTTTGCTTTTCTGGTCTTACAATGCCTGTTGATACATAAATAACACTGTACTTGATTGCAAAGAAGGCTTCAGCCAGGGATGGGCAGCAGGCAGGACGGGGTGGAACACAGTTCCACTGGCGGAAATGAAGATGCCTGTGCAGCTCCAGCAGATTGGCAGATGTCACTTCCTGAATTACTGGTCTCGGCTCAGCTCTCCTTTCCCCCCCCTACTGCTGCTGTGTCTGCGCTCCTTGCTTTTTTCCTCTTTCCTCCTTCCTGGCCTCGGACGAGCTTTCCTCTCTCCTGCCCGGCTCCCCTCCAGCCTCCCGCGGCCATCTCCCACCTGAGGTGCAAGCAGAAGGCATGGGTGGAAGTGGCGCTGGCAGCATTTATGCTTCTGGCAGCACCCATTTGCCTAACTATCCAGCTTGAGGTGGGGTGTGTGACCCAAGAAGGAGAATGTGGGAAACACAAAGCAAATTGTCACCCCAGTGAGCGACACTGGTAAGGTTGTAAGTCAAGGACTTAACAGTTCACTTGAACGATGATGATCATTCAAGCTGCTCCCACCTGATCACATGGCCAGCAAGCCACTCCTACCCAATCACATGACTATTAAACCATATCCACAGTGTGGCAGTAAAAATTTTGGCTGCTCATTACTGGCTTCAGCTAATTTCTAGACATGTAACCAGGGCCCTTCAGTCCAGAGGTGGGATTTATCAGGTTCTGACCAGTTCTGGAGAACCAGAAGCAGAACTTTTGAGTAGTTCGGAAACCGGGGGGGGGGGGGGGGGTTGGGGGAAGAAACTACAGAGTCAGGTAATGTATTCCAGGCATTGACCACTTTGTTGCTGAAGTTGAATTTTTTGCAATCAAGTTTGGAGAGGTTTACATTAAGTTTGTATCTATTGCGAGCTTGTGTATTGTTGCGGTTGAAGCTGAAGTAGTCATTGACAGGTAGGACATTGTAGCATATAATTTTGTGTGATACATTTAGGTCAGATTGAAGGTGGCGGAGTTCTAAATTTTCTAGGCCAAAATTTCAAATCTGGTGGCAAAAGGTATTCTGATGCAAACGGAAGAGTGTAGCACTCGTCCCATGAAATATCTCTGGACATTTCTCACTGCTTCACAGTTGCTTGTGCTGTGGTAGTCCTTTTCACAAAGTGCATGTTGTGGGTGTGTTGAGGTTTGGTCATCTTCTTTAACAATCAAGCTCCAAGTTAGCATTTCCTTCTATGGGAACATTGGAATCCTGGCTTCCTTTAAAAATAAGATAGCTATCTCGCCAAATAAAATTAGGCAGAATAAAAGAAAGAAGCTTGCTAAAACTGTATATGTGTTCAACCCAAGTATCTGACATGATTCTTTTATCAGACTTGGAAGGAATACAGACACTTTTACATCTTTCACTGGCCACAAAAATGTCTCGTATCAATGAAAACACTTCAGATAAATAAACAGTAAGCGATCTGTTTTGCAAGGAGGCCGTGGCTTAAATCATGAAAATGGCTATTTTTTCCCCCTCAAGCCTTATTTTTCCCTGAGAGGCATATTACCGTAATATTGTTTAGCCTCTTTGCTATAAATACTGATTTGTTTTGTGCTTCACAGTGTCTTGCATCTATATTCTCACACTTAATCTGAGCTCTTTCGTAACAAGGAAATAAAGACCAAAATGCCTAGTTTTTTAGCTGTACTGTATAATACAAATAGAAACTAATTCTAAATGGTTAATTTTTTGGGGGGGGGGGGAAGTGTCAAAGCAATAATGAAACAGTCCTCAGTCTCCTGATATGGTTATTTTTATTATAGTTGACATAAATTTAGCCTAAAATTGATCCTTGATATGTATTTTCCCATATCATGTCCTACCTACTGAAAATTTTAAAACATATCGCTTTAAGAGTTCAAAATTCCATTTTGATACAGAGAATTAAGACAAAAATTACTATCATAATTACTGTCATATATTTTAACAATATAAGCAACTCAATTAAACAGATGCTAGCAATATATTCTGTTGGATCTGCTTTCAGGGCTACAAAGTAGCTCGTTAAATACTTTAGCCACACTTTAAACTACTCAAAACTTTGGCTACCAGTTCTCCAGAACCTGTCAGAACCTGCTGGGTTTCACCCCCTGGCCGGGTGCTAAAGTAATCATATCTTTAATGTCATTTTCTAGCTTCTAGCAAACAAGCAAATACAATTGATTGTTGCTTTGCTTACAAGACAGGAACAATTCTGTCAATGTTAGCAAACCTGAAATCATGCTGAAACTATAAAACAGACCTGAACACCATTTTATTTTTTATAGGCAGAAATATTATAGGACAGCAATAAAACTAAGTAGATAACTACGTGTCACATGACTTACATCACATAGCTCTCCTCCAATTCATTGGATATCAATCCCTACATCTAATGGAACTGAAACCCAAGAATATTTATAGGGATCAAAATCCACTGTATTTGGAAGACATCCGGTCAAAAATCCTGTCTGATGAGAAACCTTTTGTTTTCTTTTATGTACATTGAGAGCATATGCACCAAAGACAAATTCCTTTTGTTGTCCAATCACACTTGGCCAATAAAGAATTCTATTCTATTCCCACTGTTTATCAAAGAATCTCTTGTTTCTCCTTCAGAATCTTTGCGAAGGAAAACTGGCTAAACCTCTTTTTGACATGTTTGCTCTTTAAAAAAAAAAGATTTGAAGCAAACAAATCATTTCAAAAGGTTCCATGAAGCAGTTCTCAGTAGAAAGCTAATGCAGGTATAAGAAAAAGCAGAATTAATAGAATTAAGAAACTTTGGACAGTCCCCTTTAAGATTCCATGGTGGCTGCTTTATTAACTATTTATTTTAATGCTATAAACAAAATGATGTAGGATTACTTTTATGGGTATCATCCATCCCTGTTAACTTTCAAACAAACAAGGGTGATTTATTCAACAAATGAATATTGGAATTGCTCACTTCAGCTTTGCTTCTTTTTTACCGCATAGCAGGCATAGATGTTTGTGTATTTTGTAATTTGTCTATGCAACTAACTCACTTGGCATTCACTTGTCAAAGCATTATTTAGTTCAGACTTTCCTCCATGAGGTGATAGTTAATTATTTACTTATTTATTTAATTAATTTTGCAAGCCAAAGAGAAAGCATCATGTCCAGCTTTACCAATCAACGGTTTCAATTTTATTTAAGGAAAGAAAGCTGGATGAAGGTGAAAAATATCCTTCCAAATGAAAGTACAGTGATCCCTCGGTTAGCGCGGGGGTTACGTTCCAAGACCTCCCGCGCTAACCGATTTCCGCGTTATACTGGATGCGGAAGTAAAAACACCATCTACGCATGCGCGCCATTTTTTTCATGGCCGCACATGCGCAGATGGTGGAGTTTGCGTGTGGGCGGCGGGGAAGACCAAGGGAAGGTTCCTTCAGCCGCCCAACAGCTGATCTGCTCCGCAGCGCGGAAGCAGCGAGGAGCCGAAGATGGGGTAAAGGCAAAGGGGAAACCCCATCTTCGGCTCCTCGCTGCTGCCGCGCTGCGGAGCGGATCAGGTGTTGGGCGGCTGAAGGAACCTTCCCTTGGTCTTCCCGCCGCCCAGGCAAAGGGGAAACCCCAAGATCGCTTGCCGCTTGCCGCTTTGCAGCTTGGAGCCTTGCTTCCCTTCGCTGCAATAGGCAAGCGGCAAGCGATCTTTAGAAAGAGAGAGAAAGGAGGGCGACTTGCCAGTCCACGCCCCCCTGGATGAACAGCCTCGCATGGCCCCAGCGCCGGGCTCCGCTGTTGCCTCCGCCCCCATTCGGCTCTGCAGCTGAGAGGCCTTCCCGGCAGAGCCCTCCCCAACAGCTCCCGCCGCCAGCGCAAAAAAGAAAAGAAAAAAAATCCCCAAAAGAGGCAGGCACAAAGCGGGGGCACAAGGGGAGCTGCCCGGCAGAGGTTGCTTTTTTTCTTCTCGTGGGCAAGTGGAGGGGGGGAGAGAGAAGGGAGGAAGAGAGTGTGAGAGAGGAAGAAAGAGAGAGAGAAATGATAGAAAAAAGGGGAGAAAAAAGAGAAATGAGAAAATGATTGAAGCATAGTGACAGGAAAGAAAGAGAAAGAGACAGAGAAGTGACTCTTGGTGATGACGTATGACGTCATCGGGTGGGAAAAACCGTGGTATAGCAAAAAAACCGTGGAGTATTTTTTAATTAATATTTTGTGAAAAACCGTGTTGTAGCGTTTCGCACTAATCGAGACCGTGCTAATCGAGGGATCACTGTACTTCAAGACATGCTAGATATTCTATCACTGACATCAATGACTCAATAAGATTATATGTTTCTATCATTTGACAAGAATTGACTGGATTCAGATTTGTAAATATGGATTTTCATTATCAAAATGAATCATTCTTTTCCACCAATAGTCCCTCTCTCTCTCCTCCAAAATTGGCTGGCTTATCCTTTTAGAGAAGATTTCTGAGATGAAATGGTAGGAGACTATTTTCTTAATGATAAATGGATACTATTAGATACTGCTCTGTAATTCAGTGGAATTATAAGACTTTCTTGGCATCTGACAGATTTCTGATACATTTCTGATTTTCAGTCTATAGGTCTAATAAATTATAAAAACCAACATATCTTATATATGAAAATCAAAAGGCACTGCTGTTTTAGGCTGAAGCTGCAGAAAAATCATACAATGTAAGTAAAAATAGTTTATACAAGATTACTATCTTTGGACATTAAATTAATGTATGCTATTATTAAAAAAAAGACTGGCCCTGTGAAAAAGGAGGCAGACATGTCAACTGTGGAGTTTCCATAAAATCCTGAAACATTCTGAACAGAAATCGTGTCACTTGGATGTTAAACAGAACAGTTTTTAAAAGTTTTAGGGTGGGAGGGTCTTTATTCTTGATGGGAGGCACAATCTAGGGATAGCAGAAGGCAGACTTTGTAAGAATTTTGAGCTAATAGGTAAAGTTAAAAGTTAAAAGAAAATCCTTGTAAAAATGAGACTTTTGAATGTGTATATTTTTGTGAATTGAAATGTAAGCAACACTAGGGAGGTCTGGAAAGGCTTATCTATTTGCATAGGACAAGCAAGTAGAGGAAACATAAAGCAAACATATTTATGTTATATACCATTTTAGTACCGAAAAGAATAAAGCAAATATTCAACAAGCGATGCTTACATGTCCATGATTATAGCAGCTACTCTTTTTTTCATATGCATACAAAAAGTGAATGGGGAGAAATAGCAGGACTGTTCACTATATACTGAATCTTCTCAGAGGGAAGTCCTACTGAGTTTGAAAAAAAAAGAAGTATTCCTAAACATCAAGTAGGTACAACAGCTTTTCCTGAGCCGGCATTCTCCAAATAGCTTGAAGTTAAATCCATATGATTTCCTAGCCATGTTTTAAAACTGGGAATTAAGGAGATGAAGTGTGCCAAAAGTGCTTTTCAGAAAACAACTAGATTTTCTTGTGGGTTTTTTTTCCCCTTGAAAAACTAAGAACTGAAGAAGCTTCTTGGATGAGAAGCAAAGCATCTTCAAGGGGGAAAACCAAGAAAATCCAGTTGCCTTTTGAAAAACACCCTTGGGACCACCGTGATCTAGATCAGTGTTTCCCAACCTTGGCCACTTGAAGATATGTGGACTTCAACTACCAGAATTCTGGGCGTTGAAGTCCAAATATCTTCAAGTGGCCAAGGTTGGGAAACACTGATCTAGAGGTTTGAGAATCTTTCAAGGAAGAGGAATAATAATAATAATAATAATAATAATAATAATAATAATAATAATAATAATAATAATAATCTACTCCTTGCATTTAATTATTATTATTATTATTATTATTATTATTATTATTATTATTATTGAAATATGAAGAATAATTTTGTAATAATAATAATAATAATAATAATAATAATAATTATTATTATTATTATTATTATTATTATTATTATTATTATTTAGATTTAGATTTAGATTTAGATTTAGATTTAGATTTAGATTTAGATTTAGATTTAGATTTAGATTTAGATTTAGATTTAGATTTAGATTTAGATTTAGATTTAGATTTAGATTTAGATTTAGATTTAGATTTAGATTTAGATTTAGATTTAGATTTAGATTTGTATGCTGCCCCTCTCCGCAGACTCGGGGCGGCTCACAACAATAATAATAACAATGTGCAATGTAACAAATCTAATATTTAAAAGAAAGCATCTAAAAGCCCATCATTTAAAAACCATACAACACAAGCATCATGATGATTTTGGTTTCTTTTCTCCTTACTGTTACATAACTACCCTTTTAAAACTCTTCTTATAGGAAAAACACTAGTGTAAACATACCAGTATCAATAGTTATACCAGCTGGAAACAAACTCCAAGCTTAGCCAAATCAAGGCCGTACAAGGAATTAGGACTTTCCAGCTTTTCCCAAGAAATTGGACTCTTCATATCATGCCAGTCAAATTTATTTTGAATTTATAGTTTCCAAACCAGCCAGATGGTTTTGACTTAATGTCAGAGAAAACAATTACATTTCCTGGTACTAAAAATACAATTTAATGATGGTTTTCTATCCTTTTATGGTATCCATAATCTACCGCCTCAGCCAGCTGCCTCATTTTGTATAATGATAGAGCCTGTCTTGGTACTTGTGAACAGCTTATAGAGCTGAGTTGTCAAGCTGATTTTTACGATATCTATGGAGAGGGAATGGTCATTATTTTGTTTGACTTGTGGTCTCCTGTATTTTTACATATGAGATAAAAATTGGTTCCAAGCATAACACTTATTTTGCTTTAGCCATAAATAGTCTCCAGAGTAATAAAGATGAAATAAATACTATTTACAATGAATTATATCTAGGCTCTTTTTATGGTTTGGCTTTATTTTTATCTGCTCAGAAATGTAAAATGTTATGTTCTCTCACAATGAATTTCCAATACAACAATTTATTTGTATCAACAAAGGGGTTTTTCCTCTCTTTTTTTCAGCCTTTTATGTTGTAGTGAAACAGAACAAGATATAGAGTAAAACTTCAACGATTAACCTTTGCAGTTAATATGTATTGTCCAATATTAAAAGAAAAACTGTAAAAATTTGATGTAGTTTTGTTGTCAGGTTGTGTGGATCTTTCTTTTTTGATTGAGCTGAGGAAGGGAAGCTGTATTGTAGTTGTTGAGTAGAAATGGGGGGAAAAAGTAAGGCAAAGATGGGTCGATAGAAACAACTTGGTGAAGGTGTTGTGTAATTGCCAAATTGCTTGGAGCTTCAAATGATGTTAACCCCCATAAATTTTACTATTTAGAACCTTCACTTCAGATATTACCTGCTGCTGCCCCCTGACTCTATTGTCTCTTCCTTGGTCCTTTAGCCAAGATCAAAGGGGTCTTTGTTTTCTGCATTGCCAGTGACTGTGTTTTAAGCTTTTGTAACCAGCACAGTAGATGCTAAGTTTTAACAAAACTAACAAAGCTTTCTAGAATGGTGTTTAAAAAACATTTTCTGGAATTCAAAGAAACATGCAATCAACTATTTTTTTTAATCCATATCGAATCTGGAATGCCATTTCTAATTTTCTCTCATATTCATCCTCAAAATTCTTCCCTTCTAATCACAAAATATCCTTCCTTCTTGTCATCTATTTGGCTACAGATAGCCAATGTGAAATATCTTCCCCACCCTTTTATTTTTTTTTATTAACTATGATAATAACAACAAAGGGTAGGGAATCATAAAAGACAGCAAAATGAGAGCAAATCCCATACTTTGCTAATACTGATGATTGACCTAGTTTGGTGATGAAATCTTTGCAAGAAAAAACCCAAGCTCAGTGAGTGTGAATCCTTCAGCATATAATTTAATAACATATAAAAATAGTATTTTGATGCAGCTTAATTCTGAGCACATTTTTAATATACAAAGATAAAACCACCTTGGAAAAGTATTTTTTGTATAGTCGAACTGACATCTAAGATCATTAATTTATTTGATTTACTGTATAGTCTGTTTATTCTGCCTTGTTGACCAAATCTTAGGATGCAGAAAACTTACTTTTCCTCCTGGTCAATCTTGTTGGTTCTGGTTCTCCTTCGGTTTCATGGCAGCCATATTTCCTACCACAGATCCGCACCATTGGTTAGGGGTTCGCTGCCTCAGGGAGGGAAGATGGGCTCCCCTCTACCCTGCTGGTGGTCCCCCTTCACTTTGCCCCCGCTACGAGGGGCTTAGGTCCAAATTTGGACCCTCCGGTGCAGAGTATTTGGAGTTGGCCACAGAGGTCACCGGAAGTGACCAAACAGCAATGAAGACAACTAGAAAATATGGTTGTTTTCTGATGTTGATATGTTGCTAATTAATATGCTTACCAGAATTTTTAGTGGTCTTATTTTGTCTGCTCTTTACTTGCTCGGTCCATAATGTAGGGTAGCGAGAAGCTATATCTAGAACAATAAAGAACAAAACCAGACTGTTACAATGGAAAACTTAATTGCTTCCATAAAATATTAATTCAAGGAAATGAAAAATGTAAAAATGTGACAGAACAACCTCTTATTTATGAAGGTATTTAGAAAATGTAGCATGACAACATTTCAGCTTAAACACAATGCATGCAATAAATGTGTTAAATAGCTTTATTTTACACTAATAACAAATTATGATCCTAAAATCCAACACTCTTGGCATAAACCCAGAAACAACATTGATTGTCTGAATAACTGGGGTGAATCACAAACAATGGGATAAGTCTGTGAATGGTTTAGAGGGTTTGGCTTCCTCCTTGCAAATGGGTTTGGTAGCACATACCTCTTAGTCTAATGATTTACTATTAAAAATCCTCTATAAATTCTTTCAGTGATCCAGGTTCAAAGGCAATTTAAAAATCATTGTGTTATTTTAAAGTCTAATCAAGTTATGTTTGTGCTGTCGGTTTAAAATCAGCATTCCAAGTAAGGCATCCATTGAAATCAGAACTCTGAGGCAGGTAGATCCCTCAAAGAACGATTTATTGGATACATCATATTGGCCCAACTGGTGAAAACTGACTCTAAAAATTCCCATGGTTTTCACTTAATTAAAAAGTGAAAGTTCTCTTCCTCCCCCTCCAGTCATCAGTCACATTATCCAATAGAGGTGTTGGTAGGTCGCTTGGTTACTCCACTCCCTGTTAGAATGACCTTGGTTTCCACAAGAAATTTTTTTATTTGGGGGCCAAGCCAAGCCATCTAATTTTCTTCCTAAAATTAATTTTTTTTCTCCTTTCTCCCCCCCTCCCTTGCGCCAATCATGAAGCCTCAAAGATGGCCTCAGCCAGGTTCGCTTCAGGGTTGACATGGAGATTATTATCATGGTTACAGTCCAACTCAACTGGAGGAAAATTGATCTAGATCAGTGATGGCGAACCTATGGCATGGGTGCCACAGATGGCACTTGAAGCCATATCTGCTGGCACATGAGTCATTGCCCTAGCTCAGCTCCAGTGTGCATATGTGTGCCAGACAGCTTATTTTTGGCTTGTACATAGGATCTGGGAGGGCATTTTTTGCTTCCAGGGAGCCTCCCAGGAGATGGGGGAGGCATTTGTACCTTCCTCCGGCTCCAGGGAAGCCTTTGGAGCCTGGGGAGGGCAAAACACAAGCTTATTGGGCCCACTAGAAGTTGGGAAACAGGTCATTTCTGGCCTACAGAGGGCCTCCGTGGGGGGGAGAAGCTGTTTTCACCCTTCCCAGGCATTGAATTGTGGGTGTGGGTACTCATGCATGCATGATAGCACACGCCCACGCTCTTTCGGCACCCGCGGAAAGAAAGGTTCACCATCACTGATCTAGATTATTAATTAGAATCTACTGCATCAAAAATAGGAAGTGACTTAGTATCTCACAGAAGAGAATACAAAATAAACCCTGGCCATATTGCTATAATATCAGACACACAGTTTGTAACAGAACTCAGCTAATATTGTTAAGGCCTGCCCTTCCCATTCTATAAATTCTCACCTTCTTCATCTCCTTGGGGCTGAGGCTCCAGTGCAGGAGCTGAGGCATCATCTGAATTCAGAATGGAAAAGATTTGCAAGGAGACTACAATTATGAAAGTAAGCTAAATAAGTGCACGTATATAATAAATGCCTGCTACTTAATAAATTAACACACACATCAAATGAATGTAAGAAGTTATATATGTAAGTATTTAAGACATTTTAGTCATTGTCTTCATTAAATTAGATGCATTTATGAGAGTTTCTGTCATGAACAAGACAATTCTAGTAACCCCATTCACTCCAACCTAGAAATTTCTTATATTCCCTTATAATTGCATCACATCCATGATAACATGATAAAAGCGTGCAAAAGTCATAATACTTTGAAAATTCACAAACATCTCACATTTATTTTAATATATTTGTTTTTTCTAGATAACATAGGTTCCCAGAGGAACATATAACCCAAACGTAATGCTTAGATAAAGTACAAACCAGTAAAAAAAAAAGTTTATAATTCAAACATGGATTTTAAAGCAGAAAAGATTTTGGGACTTGAATTATTTACAAGGTTGCCATAACTTAAATGACTTTATGTAGACTATTCAATTTTTGTTATTATTATTTGTTCATAAATTGAATCTCTTGACATATTAACTGAAATAATGAAAAAGGCATTGATTAAAACAGGCTTTTGACAGTATGCTTTGGTCAAAAAGATCTATCTTCCTTCTTTTAGCTAGAGATACTTGTCAAAAGGGTTCTGATGAATATCTTAAAAATCAGATGTCAACTCATTTCTGTCTTTTTATCAGAAAACAATTCAGACATTTCCCATATACTTTTTATGCATACTACAAACTAGGCATGTGATGGTGAACTTTTGGTTTGTGTGCACAGATGGCATGTGGAGCCATATCTTTGAGCACATGAGCTGTTGCCCTAGTTTAGCTCCAGTGTATATGCACAAGCTGGCCAGCTGATTTTTGGTTGGCCCTGTCTAGCCACTCCTCCCCTCCCTGGAGTCTCCATGGGCCCATTTTGGATGCCAGGTTCCTATGGCAAACACCAAGGCTCTAGGAGGGCATTTTTGGCCTCTTGTTGACCTCTGGGGGACAAGGGAAGCTGGTGTTTTCTCCACAGGCTCCAAGAAAGCCCCCAGAGCTTGGGTAGGGTGAAAAACAAGCCTACCGGGCCCAATGGAAGTCAGAAAATGGGATGTTTCTGGCCTCCAGAGACCCTGCTAGGCCCAAAGCAGGGTGTGTGGGAGATCATGCATGCTTGCACAGGGGATGGGGCAGCACATGGGGGTCATGCATGCATGTGTGTGCATGTGGCAGGGGCGGGTGCATTGAATTGTGGGTGTGGACATATGCATACACACTTACACACTTTCAGAACCGGAGGGGGGGAAAGGGTTGCCATCACAGGACTATGCTATAAGACTGCAACAAAAACAATGTTACAGTGTACCAAATTTTTGGTTGTCTACATACTCCAATTTGTGGAGGGGGGTGTAATTTTTTTTTTGTTTGCTTTCTTCTTGCAGTTTGTTTTTTGGTGGCTTGTCAATCTTTCTAACTCATTGAAAAGGTTAGATATACTATGAAGAGATCAAAGATGATAATGTACAAATTAAAAGAACAATATATGAGAAAATGTTCCTCAAATTATAAAACTTTGTAAAACAATGCTTTTATCATCTACATCTAAAAAGCAGGGTTGGGAAACGTTGTGTTTACTTGGTTAATGGTTAATTCTAAATAAAAAGCCATAAATGTTCACCTTATACTCTAAAGAAATGGGAAAAAAGATCTCTTTTTAAAATGGACATGGCACTTCTCTGTATTTTAAAAAAGAAAATAACAGCATATGCATTGCATATATCATTTACAAATCTGGGCACACCCTCAATGATATTTTACTTGAGTCTTCTGTAGCATTTGCTTTACAGTCTTCTCTAAGTGGCTTACAGAATCAGCATACTGCCCCCAATGAACTGGGTCCTCATTTTACTAACTTTGGAAGGATGGAAGGCTGAGTCAGCTTTGAGTCAAAATAGAACACCTGACAGCTGGGAGAATCAGCCTGCAATACTGCATTCTAACCACTGCACCATCATTGCTCACATGTTATTTCTATTCTGCTAATAAGACAATGCTGATTATTACTAGAAGTTGGTAGTCATGATGGTAATATTGTCTAAAGTAACTATCAGCCTATAGAGTTTTACATTGCTCTATTTTATCTATTTGATTTTATTTCTACTTTGAGAATGAATACCTATGGAACTTCTAGTGTTGTTAAAAATAAAATAAGAAAGTCTAGCTGCCTTTTGGAAAAAACACCTTTTTGATTATTGTGAATATCCATAGACAGTGGGAATTACAATTTAGCTGTATCTAGGGGGGCATCGATTTCCCTTATTTACTCAAACAGAAATTTTACCACTAGTGTCTTTAAAGATATATGACATGCCCCACAAAATACATCATAGTCATTGTTATCTCAATCTTCTCTATCCAGTACCATATGACAATATTGTGTTTTACACCTAGATTAGATAATCAGTGGAATTTGTGACCAGAGATGCCATAGTAATATTGTTAGTAATCTGTGGAGGCCAATGATTTTTCTTATCTAAAAATTGAATTTCCATCAGATAGGAGGAAATACAACAGTGTCAGTGCTGGGTAGATTGTAAAGTAGCTCAATTAATAATGATTGTTTGTCATAAAAAATGCTCAAATGTAATAATGAGGGGCTAGCCAATAGTCCTAAGGGATCTTTTAGGCAAAACACAGTTGGCTTTCATTTCTATCCTTTGAATGAGGTCAGCTGTGAAAGTTCTCATGTTGTATCTACCACCTAGTTTTCTCACCTAATGTCCATTGAGGCTATCAGCACTGTCACATTACCTTCTGAATAGATGGACAAGAAATAGAGAATTATCTACACAGAGCTACCTTGGTCACATCTAATGGGGATTCTCATCCTGTAGCCCCCAAAACAAGTGAAGTGTCTGCATAGCACCAGTGTTTTGTATTTGTATTTGTATTTATTAGATTTGTATGCAGCCCCTCTCCAAAGATTTGAGGCGGCTAACAACAATATAAAAAGACAATGTAAACAAATATAATATTAAAACAATCTAAAAAAACCCAATTTAAAGAACCACTCATACATACAAGCATACCATGTATAAATTCTATAAGCCTAGGGGGAAGAGAAATTTCAATTCCCCCATGCCTGACGACAAAGGTGGGTTTTAAGGAGCTTGCGAAAGGCAAGCAGGGTGGGGGCAACTCTGATATCTGGGGGGAGCTAGTTCCAGAGGGCCTGGACCGCCACAGAGAAGGCTCTTCTCCTCGACGGGACCCGGAGAAGGCCAACTCTGTAGGACCTAACCGGTTGCTGGAATTCGTGCGGCAGAAGGCGGTCCCAGAGATATTCTGGTCCGATGCCATGAAGGGCTTTATAGGTCAAAACCAACACTTTGAATTGTGACCGGAAATTGATCAACCAATGCAGACTGCGGAGTTTTAAAATGTAAGTACCAGCCTAATCAAAACCGAATCCTGCAATGTCATGTATGATTCTGTTCTATATGGAAAAGAAAGCTCCAGGCAATCCTAAAGCAAAATATAGGCAACTAAATAAGCACTTTCTGTACTTTGATGTTCCAATTCCATTTTTAAATATTTGCATCCAGGTTTTAAAGGTCTGGAAATATAAGGAACATATCAGAAAAGTAAGAAATATTTTAAAAAACCATAAGAAACAACGTGACTTGATTCTTGAAAACCTTTTCAATGTAAAAATGCCCCAATGTTTCAGAATCGATGTTGGCTTTGTCTGGTCAACTGGGATCCCAATATGCCTCTTAAGTGTCATTCTAGATATTTAGGTAACAAGGTATTAAATCTGAACAGCCATTCTGCCAAGCCATAAATATGACTTGCGGCAGCTGGCTGGCCTCAGCAACAACCAACACACATGCAGAACCTTGCTTTAGAAAACATATAGCTTCACATCTTCTTTTGTTCCCCTGTGTCTCAAACACAGTGTGTAGCTGAGATTTCTTTCTTCACTGCTGCTCTGACTCAACACTCAGGCAGAGTTTAAAAAATACATAGCATATTTAGTACTTTGTGTGCTACTAAAAATGTCTAATTTATGACCTGTATTGAGTTTCTTCAGAAAAGCTAATTGACATCTGGAGCTGACATATTTGCCTGGCAAATGTATGAAAGAGTGATTGCCCTCAAGTAGCATATATACACAGCTCACATTACTCAGTTGAAAAGTTACTTGTGTTTTCATATGAAATGTTTAAGGGTGCTATGGTTCCTTTAGAAGCATAAATCAAGAATAGTTATATAAGGTTGAATATATGAAACTCAGCTTTCCTGAGTTTGGGCACTTCGTTGCAAATCACTAAAGCAAATAAAGAAAAGAAGAAAAATAAAACTAAATAAACTTGAATATACACCCCTATTAATCTTGAGCATAGTTCTACCAGCTACATTGGGAAGTAAACTGGTCTAGACAGATACATGGAAGATTTTAACACAGACACATTAAATGTTATGAAGAGATAACATTAATAAAAGAAACTGGCTCTGAGTACAATCCATCAGTTTAACTTATTATAATAAGTCATAGCCAGAAATTTTAACTTCCATTACCAGAAGACTGAATAAAAGAGTTCAATCTTAAATAGAGCAGATTTTAGAAAAAATGCAGAATGTTCCAGAAGTCAGCAGCCAAGAGTTTAAGGACTTTCAAGTACAGCACAAATACCACTAACTGTAAGTGAATGGTATGTGAGAATTGTAACAATTCACAAAAGGAAAATAAAGACAATGGATTTCGGAATAGAGGATGAATAGGACTGAATGAAACTGAACTTGATAGATTTAGCCCGTTTTTATTTGCCAGATCATTATTACATCCTGTTTCTGTTAAAAGTTTTTGGAATATCGGTTCACTACTAGAATTAATATAACTATGCACATTTTTCCTAACATGCACCTGTAGGCAATGTTCCCTCTAATTTTTTTTCGGTGTGGGCGGAAAAGTATAGTGTCTGAGCGACAGTCCCTTTGGGACTGGGTGGCATAGAAAAATAAATAAATAAATAAATAAATGAATGAATGAATGAATGAATAAATAAGAAAAAAATTCCCTTCTTTTTTTATTAAAAGAAATTAATAATAAAACAAAACCAAAATCTATTACTATTATTATCTTCACTTTTTCCATCCCTGTCTCCTCCCCCCTTGTGTGTGTGTGTGTGTGTGTGTGAACTCTTGAACCATTTCCAATTAGAGGTGAGCTATTGGAAATGGTTCAAGAGGTCACACACACACACACACACACACACACACACACAAACAGCTGGTTTTTTTTCTCTGTTATTATTTGGCTGCTTTTTACCATATGCTTTAAATCAAGAGTCATTTCTCTCTCTTTCTCTCTCCCCCTCTTGCTCTCTCTCTCTCTTTCTCTCTCTCTATTGCTTTCTTTCTCTCTCACTCTTTCTTTATATCTCTCTTGCTTTCTTTCTCTTTTCTCTCTTGCTATCTCTCCCCCCCCTTTCTCTCTTTCTGTCAGCAGCGGCATTGGGCAGTAGCCGTGGGGCAGCGGCAGGGTGATCAGCTGTGAGGCGGAGCTCCGGAACGGAGGCACCGACAGTGAGGGGGCTGCGAGAGCGCTTTCTCCCAGTGCTTCGGGAACGCCTGCCCTGCCTCTACTGCAGCCCCCTTGCTGGAAGTCTGGGATGAAAGCCCTCCCAGCGAAGGGGCTGCGAGAGGGGCAGGCATTCCCGAAGCCTGTGGAGAAAGCCCTCTCTTGCAGCCCCCTGGCTGGCAGCGCTTTCGTCTCGCAGCCGCCACCGCCGCAGGAGAAGTCATGCGCTAAGGCAGGAGGCGGCGGAGGAGGAGAAGGGGTGGATCGGGCGGGCAGGGGGCAGGGCTGAGAAGCCAGGGGGGGCATTTGGCTGGAGGCACCATGGGGAGGCAGGGGTGGCCGCGGCTCCCTTTCCTCCTACTGCTGCACCTCCCCGCCCCCCCCATGGGCTGGCAGGGAGATGGGGAGCGCGCGCCCATGGAAAAGGGTGTTCAGGGGGGTGTTTGGGATGCGCGCGCATGCGCACGCACAACTTACAGGGAATGGTGCCTGTAGGCATATTATTTTTCCAGCATTTCTTTCAAGTTATAAGTTTCACAGCAATACACAATGTTGCAAACATAGAGACATTTACTGTATTTTTCGGTGTATAAGACATACCTTTTCCTTCCTAAAGTAGGCTGATAATTAAGGTGCGTCTTATACTCTGAACGTAGCTTTTTTTCCCAACCCTAACTACCTGCTAACGATCTTCCCAGCTCTTACCTTGCAGGCTCTTTCATTGTTTCTCTCTGCGAAGAATGTTTTCCAAGCCCTAAGTCTTTGCAGGGGGTTTTTCATTACTCTAACTTGCTCTGAGTAAGTTTCTTTCTAGCTCTAACCAGGTGCTAATGATATTCCCAGCTCTTACCAGCTTGCAAGCTCTTTCACTGTTACTCTCTGCAAAGAAGAATGTTTTCCAAGCCCTAAGTCTTTGCAGGGTTTTTTCCATTGCTCTACTTGCTCAGGCTGTTTCTTTCCAGGTGCTTCCAGTTTACAGAGTCAGCACATTGCTCCCAATAATCTGGTTCCTCATTTTATTGACCTCAGAAGAATGCAAGGCTGAGTCAACCTGGTGTCTGATGAGATTTGAACTGCCAAATTGCAGGCAGCTGGCAGGCAGCAGAAGAAGTAGTCTGCAGCACTGCATTCTAACCACTGTGGCATTGTGGCACTTAATAATGAAATAAGAAGCCTAAGTTGCTTTTTTTGGGGGGGGGTTTCCACTGAAATATATTGAATCTGTATAAAAGAAAATAGCTTTTCCTATTTAATGGAGACTGATTATATATATATAATACATATATTATCTATAATATTAAATAGCATGATATTTACCTGTTTTTCCTGTACCTTCACGCTGTGGCAGCTTCTCATTTAGAGATCCTAAAAGTAAAGAGGAAACAATGCAATGTAAGAAGCATTGAAAGTATGGAGTTGTGTTAGCAAATGTCAAAGGGAGCAGGCAAATAACTGTTTAGGCATTTATTAATATGGGGAATAGAAGAATAAGCCTTTATTTGATAATGTGTCATTCCTGAACATTGGGCGTTATCAAACAAAATGAAATTTTTCACAAAGTCAAAAATCTATGAATCTATGAATCTATGAAATCCCTTGCAAAACATGTGCAGCCACATACATTGGACAAACTAACCGAAGAGTGAGCCAACGCATAGCAGAACATGTGAATGCAGTCAAAAAACAAGAAAAGACCTCCTCCCTTGTCCAGCACATTAAAAAAACAGGGCACGAAATTGACTTTGAAAAAACTAAATTACTCCACAAAACAGAGAATTTATATAGAAGAATTTCTCTAGAAGCTATCGAAATTGAGAGGAGACCCCTTTGTCTAAATAAAAGAGATGATACCTCCCGCCTGCCAGAGATTTGGAAACCAGCCTTAAACAAAATAAACACTTCATAATAATCAGCATGTCAATCCTTCTAATAATTATGATTTTAGAATTTTATATTTGGAAATCAGCCTTAAACAAAACACTTCATAAAAATCTCCATGTCATTCCTTCTATAACTATGATTACACCAACCAATCAGATCACTGAAACATAATCACCCAATCTATTTGCTACATTCAAAACAAATCTCCACCCCCACACTACATACTAGGAAGAAATGTCAGTTGCTAACATTCCATTTACAACAACACAAAGATTGGAACTTCAGCCTGAAGATGGTGAATGTGATTTCGCCGAAACGTCGCGTAGACATGCAAAACATTACACAGGGCAAAACCCGAACTCAGAACAATCTACATATATATATATATATATATGTATATATATATATATATATATATATATATATATATATATATATATATATATATATCTCCACCTTAAGATATATGTAAATAACAAAACACAATGCTAATATCAAGCCGGATACATATGCCAAATTTCCATATCATCAATGTGCTTTAAGGAGTTTCTTTACTTTCTTCTTTCTCCCTCCCCTCCCATAACTTTTTAAGAAGATGTTGAATAACCATTTGTCTGAAGTAATGTAGGGTCTCCTGCCCAAGCAGGGGCTTGGGCTAGAAGACCTCCAAGGTCCATTCCAACTCTGTTTTCTTCTTCTTCTTCTTCTTCTTCTTCTTCTTCTTCTTCTTCTTCTTCTTCTTCATCATCATCATCATCATCATCATCATTTATCCCTGGGACTAACAGTGCTTATTGGAAACTTTTACAGAAGAAAGCAAGACATTTTACATATGCATTGTATTTTACAATATTGTAAGGGAAAAAAAACTTAGTGAACAATACCTTTCAGCAATAATTGAACACCTGTTTCAAAAGTTCCTTTCCTTTCCCAAAGGCTCAATATCTCTGGAATTTCTTTTAGTTCCCTAAATTTTGATCTCTGGAGTAGTAAAAATGTCTGGGTTGCATCTGGTGCATTTCAACAAACAGTTTGTGGAGGATGGGAACATTTAACTTTATGCAGCCAATGAAGCTGATCTGCTTTATGCTGCATCTCTCAAGTTGTCCAGGGATGGGCTACTGCCCAGATGGGGGGGGGGGGGAACGCAGTGAAGTAGCAAAAATGGAGCTCCACCCCAGAGCACCCAATTTGCATTAAAAGATGCTGACAGAAAATGCAGGGCATCCTGCATAAGCCACACCCATAGTGTGGTAGTAAAAATTTTGGTAGCCCTTCACTGGTGGCTTCAATCAAATTGACTATACAACTTCTGGTTGATACTACAAGTTACATTAGTTCTAGTTACACACAGGTTTGTGCAAAAATACCATGTTCCGAGTAATCCCCAATAGTCAAAATTCTCCCCAATTCACACTGAACCTTGCCTACATCATACTCATATATGCATTCAAAAAAATCTTCTAAAATATGCTGAATTTACTGGAACTTATTTATTTGGGGAGGATTGCCTGCTGTTGTTAGATCTTCCATTAATTGCCTTTGGGGGGAAAATTCTTAAGATCTGGAAACCATTTTATTGACACATCAAAGGGATTACTATGGGCAAGGGATTTATTAGGATAACCAAGGCAATTTCTTTTCCAAACCAAAATTGAAGGGAACTGTTTCCTGAAGGAAATACAGCTGCCATCGACTATATTGAGAAACCATGTTCCCCTCTCCATCAAGTGCCACTTGGCAACAGCCATTCCATCAGGCTACAGAAGAGAGAAAGATGGACCAGGATTAGATAGGTAGATAGGTAGATAGGTAGATAGGTAGATAGATAATAATAAACAATCTTCATCAAAATCATATTATACTCTAGATACTTTATTATTGTCATTGTATGTATATACACAGTATACACATACAACAAAATTCACATAACACATAAAGACCAAGACCAACACACATAACAATGCCAAAACTATGCCCCACCCAACACAAATTCCCTATCCTGATCCACTCAAATATCCAAACAACAAACCAAGTAATACTGTCCAACTGCCCACTGATGGTGACCCTTTAGTTCATTGTTAAGTGCAATTATTAGTCTTGTCCCAAAGATTTCTTCGGATAAACATTTTGCTTCAATTTTCAGGATCTCTCCCAACAATGCTATCTTGACCTTGATTTGCTAATGAACAGGCTACACTAATTCTCCAGAATACTGTTAGCAACGGTGCTAATAGTAACAGTTATGAACTGTGCAGTTCTCAAATTATTTGGAAAATATCATTTTATTTAGTATTATGCTTGTTGGTCTTTATCAACAAGATAGTATTTATATTAGTAGTTTGTAATCCACAAAAGCTACTATATGTTGGACAAATATAACAATGTTTTCAATCAGTGCCTTAATAACATGCTATCCAAAGAGAAAATCTGTAAAGGAAACATTTTATATTTCAAAACTGAAGCACTATAATGGAAAACGTTTTGTCCTGAGGAAACCAATATATGGACAATTGCCATGTGAATACAAGATGGTCCAACACTATCCTGTTTAGAAACTGTTTTGTGCTCAGCGATTTATTTATTTATTTATTTATACTTACAAAAATCCAATCTTGTACTTAAAAACAGTAATATTGGAAAAGTCAGACATTTACAAAACAGTCTGAATAAAATATAGGTTTATGGGCATTAGTTTGGATTGAAGATCTAAAACTAACTTGGAGAACACTAATCCTCTATTCATATCCAAACATCTTCCCTAGAATAATTCCGCTGTCATTTTTTATGAATGTAAATAATTGACCATAAAATTTATGCCAGAATCCCAAGTATAGAATTGCAGTCTGAATGTCATACTTGGGTCATTTGAATTGTGCACTGAAGATTTATTAAATTACACTTCTTAAAATAAGGTCAGCAGGAAATTGGTTTATTGTTTTAAAGTACACTTATCTATTACTCTGTGACATAAAGTTCATGACTCCACTAAAATGATAGGAAACCAAACCTTACAGAAACCAAGAAGAAAGTATAATAAATCGAATGTGCTGTGAGGTGCCAAAATATAAATTAGACTATTGCAAGTTGTCTACTTGGTGAACTTTTGAAAAGTATCCAGATGTTGCAGCTAGTGTAAAATGAGACAGCTAGGTTGCTAATCAGTGGTATGATGCAGGGAACACATAAAATTAGAACTGAAGGTCAACACGGGTTGGAAATTGTTTACCAAAGTGCACTTTGAAAAACTCAAATGGCTTAAGGACTAGCTAGCTGAAGGTTTACCTCTTACACATCTGCAGAAGTGGCCCTCCTGATTTCTTTTTCTTTTTTAATATGCATGTGTGTGCACATGCACAAAGGCCCACTTTTCACACATTGTTGATTCCTGTGACTAGCCCTATGCAGTTTCCTTGGCACAGTTTTTCTGAAAGTAGTTTGCCCCTGCCTCCTTCATAGGGCTGAGAAAAAGTGACCAGCCCAAGGCCATCCATTTAATATCTACATGAAACCGCTGGGTGACATCATCCAAGGGCATGGGGTGAGGTATCATCAGTATGCAAATGATACCCAGCTTTACATCTCCACCTCTTGTCCAGTCAGTGAAGCAGTGGAAGTGATGTGCCAGTGTCTGGAGGCTGTTGGGGTCTGGATGGGTGTCAACAGACTCAACAGACTCAAACTCAACCCTGATAAGATGGAGTGGCTGTGGGTTTTGCCTCCCAAGAACAATCCCATCTGTCCATCCATTACCCTGGGGGGTGGGGGGAATCACTGACCCCTTCGGAGAGGGTCCGCAACTTGGGCGTCCTCCTCGATCCACAGCTCACATTAGAGAAACATCTTTCAGCTGTGGCGAGGGGGGCATTTGCCCAGGTCCACCTGGTGCACCAGTTGCAGCCCTATTTGGACCGGGAGTCACTGCTCACAGTCACTCATGCCCTGACCACCTCGAGGTTCGACTACTGTAATGCTCTCTACATGGGTCTACCTTTGAAAAGTGTTTGGAAACTCCAGATAGTGCAGAATGCAGCTGCGAGAGCTATCATGGCCTTTCCTAAATATGCCCATGTCACACCAACACTCTGCAGTCTGCATTGGTTGCCGATCGGTTTCCGGTCACAATTCAAAGTGTTGGTTATGACCTATAAAGCCCTTCATAGCATCGGACCAGAATACCTCCGCGACCGCCTTCTGCCGCACGAATCCCAGTGACCAGTTCAGTCCCACAGAGTTGGCCTTCTCTGGGTCCTGTCGACTAAACAATGCTGTTTGGGGAAGAGCCTTCTCTGTGGCCGCCCCGGCCCTCTGGAACCAACTCCCCCCAGATATCAGAGTTGCCTCCATCCTCCTTGCCTTTCGTAAGCTCCTTAAAACCCACCTCTGTCGTCAGGCATGGGGGAATTGAGATATTCCCTTCCCCCTAGGCTTATAAAATAAAAATTAAAAATTAAAAAATAATAATAATTTATGCATGGTATGTCTGTATGTATGATTGGTTTCTTAAATTGGGGTTTCTTTTTAAATTAAATTAAATATTAGATTTGTTTATATTGTTTTATTACTGTTGTTAGCCGCCCCGAGTCTATGGAGAGGGGTAGCATACAAATTTGATTAATAAATAAATAAATCCAGCTGGCTTTGTGACTAAGGCAGAACTGGAACTCACAATCTCACAGTTTCTCGTCAGAGCGTCAGCTTCTATAACACAGTTGCTAGCTGGCTGGCTTGATCTCTCCCTCTTTCCCTCCTCTCCTGAGATTAGAGAATCATTTACCTGACATTCAACTATACTGCTCAAAAAAATAAAGGGAACACTCAAAGAACACATCCTAGACCTGAATGAATGAAATATTCTCATTGAATACTTTGTTCTGTACAAAGTTGAATGTGCACAACAGCATGTGAAATTGACTGTCAATCAGTGTTGCTTTCTAAGTGGACAGTTTGATTTCACAGAAGTTTGATTTACTTGGAGTTATATTGTGTTGTTTAAATGTTCCCTTTATTTATTTATTTTTAGCAGAGTATATTGCACCCAAGATGGAGAATGCATTTAGGTCTCACAGAACAGAACAGAACAGGAGAGTTGGAAGGTACCTTGGAGGTCGTCTAGTCCACCCCTTTGCTCAGGCAGGAAACCTTATACTATTTCAGACAAATGGTTGTCCAATCTCTTCTCAAAATCTTTCAGTTTTGGAGCATTCACAACTTCTGGAGGTAAGTTGTTCAACTACCATATTTTTGGAGTATAAGACACACCTTAGTTTTGGGGAGGAAAACAAGAAAAAAAATGTCTCTGCCTCACAGCAATTTGCCTCCCAGCAAACAGCACAGACGATATACACTGTTTGCTATATATTTCTATGCATGTGTGCTTGACCCATAGAAACAGCAAAGAATTCGAGAAATGTACATCATGGCAGCATATTAATGCCATAAACTTTTCTTAAACCACACTATCTTCTCCCTATTAAATAGTTCTACTCCAAACATGACTAAGTCATTTGCCTTATCTTAATACTAAACAGAACACTGTTACATTTTGTATTATTCTTGTACAGATGCTATTAAAATTGATGATCAGCTGGTGGTTGGGAGGCTGATAATCCATTGCTTGTGCTAATCAGGCTCTGCAGTTGTTGGGAGCCAGAGGCCAAAGGGTGAGGGCGGCTGAATAGGCTACATTTGGTGTATAAGACGCACCCAAGTTTTCACCCTCTTTTGGGGAGAGGACCTTCTATGTGGCTGCCCCAGCTTTCTGGAACCAGTTACCTCCTGTAATACCGACTACCCCCACACTATTGGCCTTTCGGAAAGCAGTAACAGGCCTGAGGCTGTTGATCTTATGGTGATAACCAGTGAGATCCGGCATGCAAGGATCTCGCTGGTGCAAATGGTATGCAGGGGTTTAACTTTTAGAGGTTTTTGTTCTAATATTGATGTTTTATATTTCTGTTGTGAGCTGCCTAGAGTCGCTAGGGATTTGGGTGACATAGAAATTGAATGAATGAATGAATGAATGAGGTGTGTCTTATACTCCAAAAAATATGATAATTAATTGTTCTGTCAGGAAATGTCTCCTCAGTTCTGAGTTGCTTATCTCCTTGTTTTATTTATACCCATTGCTTCTTGTCCTACCCTCAGGTGCTTTCAAAAATAGTTTGATTCCCTCTTCTTTGTGGCAACCACTGAGATATTGGAACACTGCTGTCATGTTACTCCTGGTCCTTTTTACATTAAACTAGACATACCTAGTCCCTGCAACTGTTCTTTATATGTTTTAGACTTCAGTCCCTGATCATCTTTGTTGCTTTTTGCACACTTTCTAGAATGTCAACATCTTTTTTACATCATCCCGACCAGAACTGCATGCAGTATTCCAAGTATGGTCTTACCAAGGCCTTATAAAGTGGTATTAACAGTTTATGTGATTTTAATTCTATCAAATAAATAATTTTACTTGACAATCTTTTATTTTTTAATTGTTAATTGTTTGGTACATTTTTGAACTATTATGTTCTATTTGTTGTTAGTAGAACCAATGCAATAGAAAGGTACAATAATAAAGAAATACTTAATTCGGCAGGTTAGCTTCTGTATGTGGATACTTTGATTCAGTGTATCACGACAGAGAGTAAGAAGAAGGAAGAGCAGCTTCTACCACAATAATCCATATATAGTTACCTGGGCAACGTGGAGTTTTATGTGCTACAGCTGTACCACTGATTGGACGACCATTAGGGGTGACACACCAACAGTAGCCTGTGTAACTGTGGCATTGAACCTGTGAAAAAACGTCAAGTATTTGAAACTCACAGACAATAATATCTCATATTTTTAGTGATAGTGTTGATTTTTCTACCCAGTTAGGACCCATATTTGTGGCACTAGCCTGTTAAAAAAAAAGAACTATCCTTTCCACAGTTTTGCAAAATCCATGCATCATATCAAAATCAATAGGTTCATTTGTTTTTATGGATTTTATTAAATGGATGTAGCTTGAAACTTGAATGAGAATAAACAACAGCTGGATCCCCATAATCTAATTGGGGAATCACCAATAATATCTTCAGTGGATATTCAGTGACAACTCATTCGGTCCTTTTTTCCCTCCTAACTGGCATGGATAGAAAAATAAAATGATGCAATTTGAGTTTATTGTTCAACCAAGAGTTGACTATGTTGAATTTCAAATTCAAATTTAGTCACAACCTTTCTCAAATTAATATTGTATGGTTATGTAATATGAATTAAGCTTGTCCATTTATTTTTTGTCGATGTGGGGGAATATCAGTAAAGAAGAAATATTTCTCCCCAGAGCTGCAGCTTTGCAGCACTCTTCTCTTACTTCCCTTATTTCCAAAAGCACACATCAATGGTGGAATGAGAAGTAGTTTGTTTTCGTAGTTATAAAGTTGGACAAGGCTTTGGTCCACTTCAGACAAAAACATCTCCCTGACAGCTCTTCTCCTCTCAGCCCTATGTTTCTCAATAGGTTGTTTGTATGAGAAAAGAGTGCAATGGGTGTTGCATTGAGCTCATAAATTACAGGCAGCATATAAATACAGTAGTACCTCTACTTAAGAACGCATCTACTTAAGAACTTTTGTAGATAAGAACCGGATGTTCAAGATTTTTTTTGCCTCTTCTTAAGAACCATTTTCTACTTAAGAACCATAACCCGTAAAAATTTCCCGGGAAATCTGAGAGTGGCATGAAGGCCTGGCCATTTTCCTGCTTTTTCCCCTTTAATCCCGGCCATCTCGGGCTTTTCTGGGCTGCCAGAAGAGCCTTTTGGTGGCGCTTAAGGAGGCTTTGGCAGTCCAGAGCGAACAAAGCATTTTCCTTTCTCTGGGCACATGGAGAGGGAATAAACCTCTGCCAGCACCCAGAGAAAAGAAACGCTCCCTTCGCTCTGGGCAGCAAATGTCCTCTTCCTCTTCTTCCTCACCCTCCTCCCACCCAAATTGGGAGCTTTTATTTCTTTCCTAATGGGTTTGCATGTATTATTTGCTTTTACATTGATTCCTATGGTTCTTAAGTAGAGGTACCACTGTTCTTCAAATAAATAAATGCCACTATTCTATCTATATAATCTGCCCAGAACTACCTTGAGATAAGATGAGCGACCTGTACATTTTTTTAAACAAACAAGCAAACAAACAAATAAATCTTGTTATTATCTTTAACTAGGTGAAAAAATTCATCATAGGACAGTGATGGCGAACCTATGACATATGTGCCACAGGTGGCACGCAAAGATATATGTGAGACAATGAGACATTGACCTATGTCAACTCCATCATTCATGCACGCAGTGGCCATCTGATTTTCAGCCTTTCTTTTGATCAGTTTTGCTCCTGAACCCTGGGGACAGAGAAAAATGGACCAATGGGCCAACCAGAAATTCATTTTTTGTCATCCCCAGGAAAAGCCTCTTGAAACCTGAGGATGACAAAAAATGGCTTAACAACCCAACCCGAAGTTTGGAAACTACTAAAGTCCAGAGGCTTCAGTGAGTCCTGGGGGGCAGTGTGGGGGAGTTGTGTGTATGCATGGGGACATTGCATTATGGATGTGGGCACATGTATGCATGCTATGATGTGTGTGTGTGTGTCCCCTTTTGCATTTGAGCCAAAAAAGGTTCACAATCACTATCCTAGGACAATACATTTTGATTCAAAATACTTCATATGAGCTAACTTACAAAATGCATGCAAAATCTAAGACCCATGACTCCTTGTTCACAAATCACAAACATCTCTTCCTTGTGTTTGTGCGCTCTATTAAAGTGTGGAGTGGATAGTCATCCCAACGTTCCATTAATTAAGGGGATCCTTGGAGTTCTCCGTGCTTTGTTTATTTTCTTGCAGATATTTCATCACACAATTAGGCAACATCATCAGTGCATGTGGTGTGGGGCTTGTTCCCTGTTTATATGCATAACTTGCCTGATAATATTGGTCATGATTTTCTTGTTGGTACTTACTTGATTATGGTGTTGTTTTCTGCTTGATATTTTAAAAATCTGATATCAATCTCTTCTTATTTGAGTATAGATGGCTGGAAAGGATGTGGTCTTTTTTTGTTCCTTCTATTAATTTGTTTTGAATGATATGTAAATGTGATTTGTCTCTATGTATCTATTAATGTCTGATTTGTCTAAACACCAAACTTCCAGGAATTTCCTAATTTTTTGGATGTAGTCTGGTCTAGAATGTTTCCAAAAGAAACTACGGTTGACCCTATCCATGAATTGTGAGATTAAGGAGTTTTCATCATGACTTTTGATTGCAAGTTGTGTTCATGGATGTGCTTTGCTAATCTTCTGCTTGTCTAACCTGCAAAGTAGCTGTTACCTGTTATATATGTTGTATTATATGTTATTATATGTTGTAGATGACTCATGTTTTTCTTCTTCCTATGTTAATATCTTTGGTTTGATAGAGGACTCATACTAGTTTTTGATACACAACCCCAATGCTCCATTACCAAAGTAACAATCCAGCCTCCCGCAAGAACAGCTATGTTAGAACATAATTCAGATAAGTACAAATATACTTTAGCAACACAGCAACACAACATAACACAAAAAGAAAAGAGTCCATCTATTTAATGTTTTCCAAAAAATGTATATCCATGCAACTTTCTTAACCTTATTAAAAAGTGTTTTACCCACCACAGCACAACCAACACAAGCTATGAAAAGAATAATATTGTCATACATCAAAACCATCTCAAAAATTACAATCACACAGCATCACTGTAGAATAGAAATGAAATAAAGCCTTCCAAAACATCTTAAAAGATGTATTAGCCCAAGAAGAAAAAAATAGGAGTCATCTACTACAACATACAGTGTAAGAACTGTAACAACTATTATATGGACAGACTGGCAGAAGACTTAACAGGATGCATCCATGAACACCAACTAGCAATCAGAAGATACAATAAAAACTGTATTTTATTTAGGGATCCTACACTCAGATAAACAGGGTTTAATGCCAGCCAAACAATCAAGCAAAAAACAATACCCTAATGAAGGAACTGCCCAGGAAAAAAATTACACTCCCATCAATACTGGCAAAACAAGCTATTGTATATAATTTCACAGTCATTGGCATTGATGATGTTGGATAGTGAAACTTCTGTAAGCAAACAACCAAGCTTAGAGAATACCAAGGACTCCACAGTTTGGAAAATGCCTGTGCTTCTTAATAAGCATTGACTTTTAACTAAAATAAATAAGTAATTCAACAGATGGTAACCCAACTTTCAATAGAATCTCATAACATGTTTGCATTAGTAGAGTTTCTTCCATCTATAATGTAATGGAGATTCAAGATTTCTATACATCCTCAAAACTTTTTCTGAAGAGTCCTCAAACTTCCAAACTACTTTTTGAGAACAAGCAGGATTTTCCTTAGTTCTCCTGGGTGGAGGAAAGGAGGAGACAATCAGAAATAACAGAAATGCACTAACACAACATTGGATATCATTGGATATACTGTATCTGGCTGAGTTTTACAACACTTGCAAGAAATGCTACAGGAAACAGGATATACTTTCACAATACTGCTGGAAGTAGCATGAGATCTTCATCTTAACATCCTTCAGCACTTAGGAATTTAACAGTTAGATCTTATGAACTGCTTTTATTTCAGAAACAACACAGAGCACTTTAGAACCAATCAGTGGTAACTCAAAGTCACAAAAAAGAGAGTTAAGCAGAGAAATAGGTCAAATGAATAATCAAGAATTGTTTCAATCAACCTGGCTGTAAGTCCCATCATCGTTGCATTCTGGGATGAATACTTGCTGGAACTCCTTGCGTGCTTGTTCTTGCGTATATTTCCTCTCTGCCACACATCGTGAAACATCTGAAGAAATGAGATGATATATTAATCCCTGCAGTATCACAAAATTTGCCTTTGTTGCAGTGGCATTTTGCCGTTTATACTGGCTTCTAATGCTTAGTTGAAAGCTATGAATGAACAGGGCTAAAAAATAAAGTGAAACCACTCACAATATTTGCAAGCATGCCTCATGTCTCACAAAAGTCATTCTTTGAAAATAAGGGCATCTGTTGAAGCCCAGTGCTTTATTTGGAAATCTGTCCCCCACCCCCCAAAAAAGATAAAAAGTGATTCAAATATTATAACACAATGGAAAATTAAAATAATGGTGGGAAGCAGACTCATAGCAAATATCATAGACTCTTGGCAATAAAGCTCATAAGGCTTTCGTAAACTTTAAAAATGTGCCTATCGGCTCATAAACATCTATTGTGAATATTATTGGAATTAAACACTTTATTGTAAGTCAACCGAAAACATTTGTTTAAGTATAGAGCTCAAAGGATTTTACATTCATGTAACATTTATTTTACATTCTATAATCAATGGATGATTATAGAGATGTGATATGAATGCTGGGCCAAGTTCCTAATTCAATTTCCATGTGTAGCTCAACTTAATTGGTATTCTATCAACTTGAACTTGTTTTCATAATGTCATCAGAAGAAAGCAGTGGACCGAACACAAAGGAATCTTTAAAAGTTGTGTTTTAGAAGAACTGTTTTCAAAAAGTTCTTAAAAACCTGCCCTCAGAGAGCTCTCCTTCCAATTGACTTATTCACATAGGAAACCCTGCCCACAAAGATTAGCTCTTTTCACAGAGGCGCAAATATAACATGAGCAGAAAATGTGACCAAAAAATCTGGGGGGAAATGTGATAGCAATGGCAAAAATAATAAATCAGTCTCACATTTCCAAGACATTTTACAGTGGTGGGATTCAGCTGATTCAGGCCGGTTTGGACAAACTGATAGTTAAATCACCCCCTCCCTTCCAGGAATCCCAATGCACCCCATTTTGGCTGCCAGGAAAGTTCAGGAAGGGCTACAAGGTCCAAAACAGGGCACAGGAGTGCAGTATACTACCACAGCCCATTTTCGCTCCGAGGAGGCTGCAGAGAGGCCAGCTAAGCCCAAAATGGAGCGCGGGAGTATGGTGCACCCCCATGGCCTATTTTTACTCCCAGGAGTATGAAGGCAGGCCTATTGGGCCCAAAAGGTGGCATGGTTTTGCTCACAGAGGCCAAGTGCTGCCTGTCACACCCCCTACCCATGCCCACCATGGCTATGTCCACCCAGCTGTTCATTAGGGCAGAGAACTGGTTGTTAAATTATTTGAATCCCACCACTGCAAATATAGATTTATTGGAGTTCAGTAACTCCAATGGGTAACACTAACTCCAATCAGTTCAGTAACTCCAATCAGTAACTCCAATGGGTAACACTAACCAAATTACAATTTCATTCTCACCTTCTCCTCCCACCCCAAGTCTTCTGGATGAAAAGAAAAAGGACATGGCTCATTCTATACAGATAATTGGAAGCTGTACACTGATATTTAATTTGTTTTACATTTACTTTTTTAAAAAAATTATAATTAGATTTCTTTGTAAGTCTTATAACCTGGGATACCGTTATTAAAAATGGTGTTCTATGAGCTCACACAAATTTTGTCCATTTATGACTGACAGCTCAAACATTTCAAAAAATCTAAGCAAAATGCACTTTAAAAGTTAGGGAAAATATTCAAATTGTGATATCTGGAATTTCTCCAATCCTAACACCAAAACTAGCCACACAAGGCATCTATATATTCTGCATTCCAAAATGACACATTAAGTCTGCCCCCCCCCTTTGTTCTATGTCTTGGCATGTTTGTATACACGAACACCTTGGGAAACACAGTACAAGTTGCAGACACTTTATTCTGGATCACGTGAACGAGGGTGGCGACTGACAAATGATTGTCAGCCTACCAGGAAGACCAGATTAAGAATAAACTCCACATGAAGGCTAAGACTGAGACTTTATTGAGAGGGGCTAAAAACATTAGAATCTTGTAAGTCTGATTATTCTGTGCTTTCTCACCCGGTGGAGTAGAAGTGGTTAGAATTCAATACTGTAGCCTAACTCTTTTCCATTTCCAGGAGTTCGATCCTCACTGGCTCAAAATTGACACAGCCTTCCATCCTTCCGAGGTTGGTTAAATAAAGACCCAGATTGGTGCGGGCAATATGTTAAATCTGCAAACTGTATTGTGAAGCAGTATATCCCTCTAAGTGCTATTGCTCTTTTACCCATGTGAATTAAGGTGGTTTCTATTTCAGCAAGCTTTCTTGCTTTTTTAAAAACTTAATCTATGTTTTGATAAGGCTTTGGTAACAAATCTGATCTAACTTTGTCAAGATCATCTTCCTTACTGTCTATAATCTCTACACTCTCTATTATCAGCAGCATTCTGAGCTCTGGGCTCAAAGGAGCATTGGGAGATTTGGGGGATTTCCTTTGCCAGCTTCTCCCACTATGCTATACATAATTTATTTCCAATATTTCACTGTGTTGGAAAAAATAAAAATGAGCATTTAATGACAAATTTCTGCGATTCAAAAATCTGTGCTTCCTAGTTGCATTAGAAATGCCTCTTGCGATGAATTTTGATTACAAAATTATTCAAAAAATATCAGTTCTTATACTACAGATAAGAGGAACTCTAAACATACTGACAGATGACTGTCCAAAATGTCACAAATGAATGAATAAAATTTAAAAAAAGTTTGAAATATGTTGATTTATATTTATATATTTATACATATACTGACTACACAGCAATAAGTCACTACAAACGAACTCGAAGTATTGTAATAAGAATCTCATATTTCTGTATTTTATATTATGTACCACGTAATAACAATCTCATATTTCTGTATTTTATGTTATGCACCACGTACAATTACATTATGGAAATTGTTTATTGCTTTTTTTCTTTTTCTTTTTTAATGTATATATTCTAGAATGTCAACTTATCTATCTGCCTAGCAGTTTCTGGTCACAATTCCAAGTGTTGATAATAACCTTTAAAGCCCTACATGGCATTGGACCAGAATACCTCCGGAACCGCCTTCTACTGCACGAATCCCAGCGGCCAATAAAGTCCCACAGAGTTGGCCTTCTCCGGGTCCCATCGACTAAACAATGTCGTTTGGCGGGCCCCAGGGGAAGAGCCTTCTCTTTGGCAGCCCCGGCCCTCTGGAATCAACTCCCTCCGGAGATTACAACGGCCCCCACCCTCCTTGTCTTTCGCAAGTTATTCAAGACCCACCTATATCGCAAGGCATGGGGGAACTAAGACATCTCCCTCAGGCTTTTATATTTCATGTTTGGTGTGCAAGTGTTGTATGGTTTTTAATTATTAGGATTTTTATATATTTTTATTATTAGATTTGTCCCATTGTTATACTGTTCTATTACTGTTGTGAGGGGCAGCATACAAATCTAATAAATTATTATTATTATTATTATTATTATTATTATTATTATTATTATATAACCAATAAAGATTTCTTTTAAAAAAAAAAAAAAGGAAATGCCTCTTGATTTGAAAGAGAAAAACAATCTCCCAAACGAGGAATCCTTTAAAAGACATTCCATAACCAGTTTTGATTTTGCTCTATATCAGAGAAGTCTTCCATTCACACCCAAGACTCTTGCTGCAGTCAATCTATGACTATACTATGGTTGTTAACAGCTAATATTATTTTTAAAATAAAGTGCAATGGTCAGCACAGCTTTTGCACCATATGCCTTAGCCTAAACTCATATCTTTGCTCATGTGCTACTTACTGACATGTGGTTTTAATGAAGCAAGTGTTTTAACTGAAAATAAATCTCTCTTTTGGTGGACTTCTGTCTTCGTTTTTACGGCATATGTGGTTTAAATGTCAAAAGGAAAAGCAATCTAAACTCCAACACAGAAGGGTTATGATTATACATTTGCTCAGGAGCAAATTCCAGTAAAATGTATCAGGATCTATTCTTGCATAGGATATAAAATGGATTGCACCAAAGATTTAGTGCTGATAGAATTATAAGCTGTTTTTCTATATCGGGGTAGGTTCCTCCTAGTTCGGTTCAGCCGAACTGGTAGCAGCCCGCTGGTGATGTCATGGATTGGTAGATGCTGGCCCATGGGCACTGACATCTTTTTTTAAAAAAAAAAATGATTTATTTTATTTTACAATCATGTTGCAGCTTAGTTTTTAGCTTAGTGTTGTAGCTTAGATTTTATAGGCCAGTTTGATATTAGATATTTAACCCAGAGAATGTAAAACTAGATACAGTGGAACCTCGACATACGAGCAGCTCTACTTACAAGCTACTCGAGATAAGAGCTGGGAGGGGAGCGACATTTTTGTTCGCCTCCCGAGCTCACATTCGGGATACGAGCACCAAGGAGCTGTCTCCTGAAGCCGAACACTAACTTCCGCTTTCGGCTTCAGGAGACAGCTCCTTGGCGCTCGTATCCCGCGTGTTTTAAAAGGTTGCAGCCGGCCTGGGGGGCTGGGGGGGTGCTGGCAAGCCCCCCAGGCCGGCTGCAACCTTTTAAAACACGCGCGCCGCTTCGCAGCTCTCTGCTGAATCCGGAACGCTAACTTCCGCGTTCGGATTCAGCAGACAGCTGCAAAGCAGCGCGCGTGTTTTAAAATGTCAGAGCCGGCCTGGGGGTCTCGGGGGCTTCCCCCCGAGCCCCCCAGGCCGGCTCTGACGTTTTAAAACACGCGGACCGCTTTGCAGCTGTCTCTGAACGCTAACTTCCGCGTTCGGCGGCAGCGGTTTTTTTTGTTGTTGCATGGATTAATTGACTTTACATTGTTTCCTATGGGAAACAATGTTTCGTCATACGAGCGTTCTGACTTACGAGCCTCCTTCCGGAACCAATTAGTCTCGTAAGTCGGGGTTCTACTGTACAGTATATGTCTTTTAAACATCCTCATTCAATCATAAGAAAATAACCACATGCTGTGTAATTAAATTAATTTCAGTGGGGCATTGTAAAAAATGCTGCATTGTAAAGAAATTCCATGGCATAATCATGTACAAAATTATCCCCCTGTTTGTTCAGCTATTTTGATTAATGTCATATAATCATTATGGTATATTACATTAATTTAACAAATCAAAACAACATTTATCATTCAAGGAAAGCTATTTAGAAAACAGTCAGTATGACATGTTGGAAGCAAAAAGTATCCTAAAGCAAGACACAGATGCTTAACTGCTCTTGAACCAAACAGACAGAATTTATTTAAATCCACAAACCTTTTGAACAGATGGTACTAATCTGAAACATACAAACTGTTCACACAATTTGGACAGTTCTGGGTTTCCTGTCTTTCCTTCACCTTCATGGCTCCTTCCCTTCCTCTCTCTTGCATCTTCAAAATCATATTACTCAGACTCCCTCACCTCTGTCCTGTGGCTATTATCTATAAGTAGTAAGATTCTTATAATTCCTCTCCACATCAAAAACCTGAGAGCTGTTAAACTGATCTTACTTTTTTTTTTGACATGATTACTAGATTTTAGGGTGGTTTTTTTTTTTTACAAAGGCACTTGCCTACTAATGACCTTTGCGATCTCATTACAAGCAACTGTGTTCTCTTCGCAGATGATGTAAAACTCTTCAACACCACCTACTCTCCAAAAAGACCTAGACCTTGTTTCTGAGTGGTCTAACACATGGCAACTCCAAATCTCAACCAACAAATGCTCTGTACTGCACATTGGCAAAAAGAATCTGAACTCCAAATACAAACTGAATAATCAAATTATCACAGATAACCTAAGCCCACTGCAACAACATCGCCAAGAAGGCTTCAAGAGTTGTTAATCTAATCCTACATAGCTTCCGCTCTGGAAATCTCACACTACTTACCAGAGCTTACAAAACTTTCGCCAGACCCATCCTAGAATACAGCTCATCTGTTTGGAACCTATACCACGCCTCGGACATTAACACCCTCGAAAATGTCCAAAGATACTTCACCAGAAGAGCCCTGCATTCCTCCTCCTGTAAAAGAATACCCTACGAAATTAGACTTAAAATCCTGGGCCTAGGAAGCTTAGAACTGAGATGCCTTAAACATGATCTAAGTATTGCCCACAATATTATATGCTGCAACATCCTGGCGGTCAATGACTACTTCAGCTTCAACCACAACAACACAAAAGCACATAACAGATTCAAGCTCAATATTAACCACTCCAAATCTGACTGTAAAAAATACGACTTTGGTAATAGAGTTGTTGAAGCATGGAACCCATTACCGGACTCCGTAGTATCATCCCCTAACCCCCAACATTTTACCCTTAGACTGTCCATGGTTGACCTCTCCAGATTCCTAAGAGGTCAGTAAGGGGCGTGCATAAGTGCACTAGAGTGCCTTCCGACCCTTGTCCTATTGTCTCTCTTATATCCCATATGTCTTCTCTTCTATCCCTATATCTTTCTTCTATTCTCTCATTGATTATTTTATCCTATACTCTCTTCTATTTTTCTCTAATTCTATTTCCTCGAAGGTGTCCCCCTACTACCTTCATTGTGTATTATTGTGCATAAATAAATAAAAATAAATAAATAAATTTAAAAATTAAGTCCCAACTAACAAATTCAGTGGCTTGAAAGAGTTAAGATAAGGCTCATTTAAAAAAAAAAAAACTTGTTAAATTTACACACTTTTCTGCTTATGTAACTACTCAAGACAGCTCCAGCCACTTTTGCCAATTCAATTGCTTTCTTCCAACCTAAACCTCAATCTGTCAGCTGCTTCCACCATCTGCCATCAGAACAGAAAAAATATTTCAGCAAAGGAGCATCAAGGATATAAAGCAGGTCACTTTGGGGGAGCTGCCACAATCAAAGACCCCAAAGCACATAAAAGAAAGGAAGCATAGTAGTCCTCTACTTACAACCAAAATTGAGCCCAAAATTTCCATTGCTAAGTGAAACATTTGTTAAGTGAATCTTGCCCCATTTTATGACATTTCTTGCTACATTTGTTAAGTGTAAGCATGGCAGTTGTTAAGTTAGTAACAAGTTGTTAAGTGAATCTGGGTTTACCCATTGACCCTGCTTGTCAGAAGGTCGCAAAAGGTGACCCCATGACCCCAGGACACTGCAACCGTCATAAACGTGAGCCAGTTGCCAAGCATCTAAATGTAAATCATATGACCGTGGGGATACTGCAATGGTCATAAGTATGAAAAAGTCATAAATTAGGATAATGCGTGGTTATTTATTCTATTTAGGTAAGGAAATATCTCTGAAAAAATGACCCAGTAGGTAAAGTGTCATTTAACTTCAGAAGAACCATTTCCAAACCCTAAAGCAGTGATGGCGAACTTTTTTTCCCCCTTGGGTGCCAAAAACCCGCACCCATGCGCTACCACATGTGTGTGCATGCTCACATCCATAATTCAATGCCCCTGCTCCCCAGCCCCACATACGCATGTGTGACTCCCCCCCAGTGCCCCCCTGACTTCCAGTGGGCCCAGTAGCCCTGTTTTTCAAACCCCCCCCCCCCACCAGAGCCTTTCTTGGAGCCTGGGGAGAGTGAAAATGGCCTCCCCCAACCCCCTTGAGGTCCTCTGGAGGCCAAAAACACCCTCCCAGAGCCTCAGCACAAGCCAAAAACCAGCTGGAGCTGAACAAGGACAACAGCTCCCATGCCGGCAGATATGGCTGCACATGCTACCTGTGGCATGCATGTCATAGGTTCGCCATCACAGCCCTAAAGGAATTAAAAGGGAGAAACAAGTAGAAATAGTTTGCTCCAAAATACTTGAAAATAATTTAAAATTACTATATTAGACCCTCAGGTGGGAAGAATACTTTATGTAAGATATCACAAAGACGAAGAAATCACCATGGGTGGTTAACAAACAAAGTCAAAGTTGTCATTTAAAAAAAAGCCCAGATAAGAAACTTATAAGAACTTTTATGAAAGCAAGTGATTAAAAAAAATAAAAAGCACTTTCAGGAGCACATGAGAAAGATCATTTAGGCAAGTAATAAAGCATTTTTCAAATATATCTGGAATAGGAAACAGACCACAGAAGCCATTGGGCTGTTAGATGATGAGACCATTAAATGTCTCCTAAAAGAAGAAGATGATAGTAGAAAAGCAGAATGAATTATTTGCTTCTGTCTTCACTGTTAAAGACATAAGACAGAGATCTGTGTCTGAGCTGACTATAGTATTTCAGAAGATGAACGGAGACAAATAGGGGGGAAAAGAGTTAAAAGCAAAATGAGAAACTAAAGCTAAATGAATCCCTGGATTAAGATGGTATCTACTCAAGAAGTCTTAAATAATTCTTAAACATAAGTTAGCAATTTATTTCTCTGAAAATATGCAACTTCTGTTTATCAACTTCTCTTTAGCACTGAAAAAAAAGACTAGGCGGTGCCAATTTTTAAAAAAAGCTATGTGTAAAAAACAAAACTATAGACAGATAACAATATCTGTTCTAGAGGAACAGATCAAAGTCAAAAATATCATTAAAGGGGAAATAAACAAATTCCTAAAAAAACTAAGCTTTGTAAAAAAAAGAAAGAACCAAAATGACATTAAGAAAGTTGGTATTTTTCACATAAGATAGATGTCCCAATAGATTTTGCATGCTTGTACTGTACTTTCAAAAAGTCTTTGACAATATCTCTGTTAACATCTCCTAAACTGAGTTGTTATGGGATTAGAGGGTGAAGCCCTCTAAAGGGGGGTGGGTGGAATAAATGAACATTTCTCACACTGGTGAGATTTGTAAGTGGGTCTTCAAAGGATAATTTTTGGAATGTTGCTTTTTAACTTGTATACAGGTTGTCTGGAGTTACAGGTGATGCTGATTATAACAAATTGTTCAAGCTGTCTCTGCAAAGAAACTGAAGAAACAGTGGACCACTTAGTTAGCCACTACAAGATAATCCACAAAGACAGGCTGCAAACTACAGCATGAGAAAATAGCAACAATGGTGCCCTGGAATACTTGCCAAAAATACAATTTGTCTGCAAGCAAGATCTGATAAAGCCACAAAACATACAAAGCAATAGAAAATGAAGAAGCTAAAGTGCTCTAGCACTTTAGAATTCAAACAGACAACATAACACCCCAGTCTTAACAATTGTTTATAAGAAAGACAAAAGAGTCTGAATAGTGAATATTGCAACACATAGAGATTGCAGAAAAGAAGATAAAGAATTTGGGAAAAAACTGTTTTTCTATTTAGGTAAGGAAATATCTTTGAAACACTTGGCCCCATGGGTAAAGTGACACTTAACTTCAGAAGAACAATTTCCAAACCCTAAAGGAATTAAAGGGGAGAAACAAGTATTTGTTTTATCTTATTTACTTGTCAAAACGTGTATAAGGTAACAGGTATGGTTTAAACATAAACAAAAGCAAAGTAAGTATAGATAAATCTGGACAATGAGACAGTAGGACAAGATGCGCTTATGCGCGCCTCTTACAGACCTCTTAGGAATGGAGTGAGGTTGACTGTAGACAGTCTAAGGTTAAAGATTTTGGAATTTGGGGAAGAAACCACAGTCAGATAGTGCATTCCAGGCATTGATCACTTTGTTACTGAAGTCCTATTTTCTATAGTCAAGTTTGGAGTGGTTTACATTGAGTTTGAAACTATTGTGTGCGTATGTGTTGTTGCGATTGAAGCTGAAGTATTCATTGACAGATAGGACATTGGGGTAGATGATTTTATGAGCTACAGTGAGATCAGATCGAAGTTAATGTAGTTCTAGGTTTTCTAAGTCCAAGATTTCAAGCCTGGTGGAATAAGGTATTCTGTTGCGATCAGAGAAGTGGAGAACTTCTGACAAGGGCATGAGTGACTCTGAGAATAGCCTCCTGATCAAAGTAGGGTTGCAATTGGTGCACTAGGTGAACCTGGAACTTGGAACAACTTACACCCCGCAAGGATACTTTTAACGCCATAAAACAACATCTGGCCTTCCCATGATAGATGGATAAAAATACTGGTCTAAATATCTGACTATATAATCAATCATACTAAATGTGTAGTTTCTGGAATTTGTACCCATATTCTGATAAGGAATTTAACTTCTCCTACATCCCAGCCACTCTGCTAAACTATAGGGGTGGGAGGTGGAGGTGGGGGAGAAAACCAGGATATTCTCCTTCCTCTGAATAAAAAGAAATAATTTTCTCTTAAAAAGTTGATCTGGTAGGATACAGGATGTGCTTTCTTGGAGGAGGGGTTGGGAGTTCCCAAAACATAGATTATAAGAGGTCAGTAAGGGGGGTGCATAAGTACACTAGCGTGCCTCCCATCCCCTGTCTTATTGTCTCTCCTATATCTCCTATATCATATCTCCTATTCTTCTATTCTAATGCTCTTATACTACTTTCATAATATCCTTCTATTCTATTGATATATTCTATTCCTAAATTTTCACTTCTATTTTTGTCTAATATATTTTACTCGAGTATAACCTCTATAACCTTCATTGTGTATTGGACTAAATAGATAGATAGATAGATAGATAGATAGATAGATAGATAGATAGATAGATAGATAGATAGATGGATGGATGGATGGATGGATGGATAGATAGATAGATAGATAGATAGATAGATAGATAGACAGACAGACAGACAGACAGACAGACAGACAGACAGACAGACAGACAGACAGACAGACAGACAGATAAATAGATAGTATATAGGGACTTTTGCTTGAGATACCATGGGGACCAATCAGCTATGCAAGCCCATGTTCCATTAGATCCACAAAATCCATTGACCATTTATAAAGAGAAAAAAGCTCATAATAATTATTATTAACCAATAAAGGATATTCCAATATCTAATCCCTCCTGCAATACCTAAATATGTTAGCACTTTGTCAAAGCTAGCCTTTCAAACTGAAAGTTTCCTTGGATATAATTTAGGAATCTGCTAATTGTGCAGAAAGGCTAAACTGCATTCTTGCTATTTCCATTGATCGGGAGAAGCTACAGTAGATATTAATGTTGCTGCCTTGACCACTCAGCAGAAAAAGAAATCTGTTTTATCTCCATTAGACACGTCTGTTATAAATATTGCTCACAATGGAGACAAGACCCAGTAAGCTGGTAGTGATTGCAGATGTGCGATTTGAAGGTGCTTGAGGTGTAAGCTGAAGAGATGCCATTCAGGGACTAAAACCTTTCATCTCAATTAATTGCTAACAGCTGGGGGACTCAGTCAGCAGATGGGACGGGGTGGGGGAAATTCCTTGTGAAGGAAGCATGTGAGGAGAATATCTCACATGCTTCCAAATTCTCTCAAGAATCCTCATAGTGGCAGACTTAGTACTAGGTGTTGGCATAGACAAATAGCTACTGGTGCCTCCGACACTGAGTCACCTCCATCACCGCCATTAAGGAGAAGGAACAATCATTCACCTCACCACATAGCACATACCACTGGCAGGCAGCTTTTGAGAACTGAGCTGAACCAGCACACTCATCACTAGTCAGGATTAATTGCCAGGCCAAATTCAATGAGCCTGATCATGAGAAGGCTGAACACAAATTCCATCCAGAATCCCAGAGAAAGCAAATTTGATATTTGGGAAGAGGAAGGAAGGCACTCAGAAGAAATTCCAGGAGCTATTCTGTCCCTCACCAAAGGGAAATCTGTAGGGTGGGTGATTTGTGTCATGTTTAGTTAATGTTGTTTTTTGAGGTGGCTGAAACATCCCTTCTACATTTCTTTTTAATGTTTAAAAAGCCTGTCACATTTTATAGCAGCATCAGGCTGTTTGAAGAATACTTTATTCTTAGAACATTTGAGAACATATTTCCAATTTCTCTTCATGATGGGTAGCTTTCTTTATTATTGGAGGGGCAGTGTTTGCCTGTGACATTACAGTGGTACCTCTACTTATGAACTTAATTCATTCTGTGACAAGGTTCTTAAGTAGAAAAGTTTGTAAGAAGAAACAATTTTTCCCATAGGAATCAATGTAAAAGCAAATAATGCGATTGGGTAAACCGCTGGGAGGGTGGAGGCCCTGTTTCCTCCCAGGAGATTCCTAGAGAGGCCCCACAGAGGCTTATCCCCGCCTCTTCCAGCCCTGTTTCCTCCCAGGAGATTCCTAGAGAGGCCCCACGGAGGCTTATCCCCGCCTCTTCTAGCCCTGTTTCCTCCCAGGAGATTCCTAGAGAGGCCCCACGGAGGCTTATCCCCGCCTCTTCCAGCCCTGTTTCCTCCCAGGAGATTCCTAGAGAGGCCTCACAGAGGCTTTCCCCCCCCCAGAGATTAGAATGGCCCCCACCCTCCTTGTCTTTCGCAAACTTAAGACCCACCTTTGTCGACAGGCATGGGGAGTTAAGTTATTCTTTCCCCCTAGGCCATTACAAGTTATGCATTGTATGTTTGTGTGTATGTTTGGTTTTTTATAATAAGGGTTTTTAGTTGTTTTATCAAATTGGATTGTTATATGTTGTTTTACCATTGTTGTTAGCCGCCTCGAGTCTGCGGAGAGGGGCGGCATACAAATCCAATCAATCAATCAATCAATCAATCAATAAATAAATAAATAAATAAATAAATAAATAAATAAATATAACTTTATCTAAATTCAAATTTTGAATTTTGAAAAGGAAATTATGTATTTCCTTTATAGTTGACAGGGAGGAAAATGCAGGATAAATTTTTGGCATGACCCGCATCTTCATTTTCTCTCACCAAAGCTAGTGCCAACTCGTGGAGCTTCCCTAACCTGCTCCTGAGTTGTCATAGCCAGGGGGATGGGGAATCAAGCCTGGCAGCTGCATCGAAGAATTTGCACCTCAGTCAAAACAATGCATATCCTAGCCGGCCAAAATCAAGGCCATCTCCACAGAAGCCAGTAACGTCCGGAGGGAATGAATTCCATGACCCATAAAATTATTTTGTTGGGGAATGTGACTGATGATGAACCACAGGGAGAAGGGGAAACAGGGTCAGTAGTAAGGCATGAACTGAGTGTAGTCAGAGCTGGCTTCACCAGATCCATGCCGACATGTTGCTCCTAATAAACAACTGGATTTTTCTTGAAACTTTGCTTGAGGCTCCTGCTTTCCTTAGGGCATTGGTCAGAATCCTGACATCTACACTTTTCCTCATTTCACAACCAGTGCATCAGGGAGCACAGAATTCATCCACTATAAAAAAAATTCCTCCCCTTTTATCATACAGTTTAATAAGAAAGCCCTTCAATTGGTGAAATGTGATGCAATCTTTGAGGTTCTGAAACCAGAACAACTCGGCTGGAAAAGGCATGTTTGACTGGCCTCCAATAAGTTTCAAGTAACAGAGTCTTCAAAAGTAAGGTTATTAAAGTTACAAAAATCTGGAAAAATAATAGGAAAGGAATTATTAATAACACCAGACAGCTGAAAGGGGGGGGGGGAGCATTGGAAGAATATCTGAAGAATAATGAAGAATACAAACAAAGTTTACTGAATACCAGAGAGACCAAACTGGCATACAAGAAGAACCAAATGAAAAACAGAAAACAAGGTAAGGATTACATGGTTAGCAAACAAGGAGGAGGAGGAGAAGGAGAAGGAGGAGAGCAGCAGCAGCAGCAACAACAACAACAACAAGACTTAACAAATGCTAAAAGAAAATCTAGAGAGAGACAGAGGTGGTAATTCTGGCTGCACAAGACTAAGCATTAAAAACAAATATATACAAAGGCAGAATTGGGGGTTGGGAAAGAAAATGTTGAAAAATGAGGCAGTGATATGGATGGAAAATTAAAAGAATGCCCTAAATAGCACGAGGGCCAATGGACTTGAGGGAGAATTAGCAGGTGCTTCCCTTCTCCCGCAGAGTCTCTGCCCAGCGGACCCAGACAGCCAGCTGACCCACCTTCCAAGTTCCTCTGCTGATCTTTCACACACACCGCCTATCTCAAGACTGACATAAAAGGCCAGCTGCGGGAGGGGGGGATGAAAGGATGACCCACCAGTTCCACTGCCCCGTTGCTCACCCACATAGTCAGCCTTCCTCTTTGGAGTGGGGGGCTGGGAAGGAAGAGCAGCCAGCAGAGGCCCGGACGGCCTTTAAGCTCCTCCCGGGTCGTGGCAAATCCTCCCGCCTGCCGTCCCCTCTTCTGCAGGGCTGCAGCGCTGGGACACTACTGGGCCAATCTGAGGGTGGGGCAGGGGAAACGGTGAGCAAAGGCCCTGCACAGCTGGCCTGAAGTCCGCGCAGAGACCTCCGGCCAAGCTGGGTTAGGGGCAGGGGAGCGCGAGGCAGCAACGGAGAGCCCCGAATCCCCTCCCTCCAGTCTCTTCCCAAGGGGGCTGATTTTTCAAAGGCCGCAGGATGCGGGTGCTTTTTCAAAAGGCAACTGGACTTTGTTTTTCTTTCTGATTCAAGAAACTCCCTCAGATCTGAAGTTGTGGTGTTTGTTATGAGTTCTGAAGAAGCTTCTAAGATGAGAAGCGAAATGTCTTCAAGGAAGGAAAAGTCCCTTTCCCTTTTGAAATAGTACCACTTGGATAACCATGACCTGGTTGAAAAAGTACCAAGAAATAGTACCATGAAATAGATAACCATGACCTGGAGGAGTGAGAATCTCCACAGACATTTAGCAGGAAAGAAAGAAAGATAAATCTTAACCTGATCATTACTTCAGTTATTAATATGATTTAAAGGGAAGAAGAAAGGACTATTTTAAAGACAAAGATCTCCTTTGACATTTTCACAGTTACTTAGATGCTGAGCCTGGTATATTAAATATGTTCAGGAAACACATTACATACAGTATTGGGTTGCTACCAGAACCATGGGGGATGCCGCACCATAGCGGAAATGGAGCTGTGTGTGCAGCTCTGGGTGACTGGCGGGCAGGCGGGCACACGTGTAGGTGTAAGATTTGGCTTCTGTGCATGTGCAGGAAGCAAATTCTCATGAGAAGATGTATATGAGAGAGATTTTGGCAATTTCCGGCAATTTTTTGCTTCTGCGCATGCACGGAAGCAAAAAATTGGTGAAATCTCATGCGCCTGCGCATCTTTTTGCAAGATTTTCTTCCAGTGCATGTGCAGAAGCCAAATCTTGTTCCAATTGATGTGCCCGCTGGACACATGCATACGTGCCAGTCACCCACGCACATCAGCATTGGTAGCGGTGGTAAGTTGGAACCTCTGTCAGAACTATGTTAAGTTTAACGTAGGTACTCATAGGTAAGAAAGCGAGGACAAATCAAGGGAAATATTTCTTCACCCAGAGAGTCATTGATAGTTTCAAGGCAGGATTAGACAGATTCATGGATGCCAAGTGTATCGGTGGTTATTGAAACAGATGTCCATATGCCACCTCTATGTTGGTTGAGGCAGGCAGGATTCCCTTGAGCACCATATGTTGGGGGTCAAGGGAAAGGGAGGGTCTTGCCTTCTCGTTCTGCTCAAGATCCCCATGGAGAATTGGTGGGCCACTGTGTGACACAGAATGCTGGACACGATGGGCTTTGGCCTGATTCAGCATGGCTCTTCTTATGTTCTTATGTTCTTAACACATCCAGCAAACTCCAAAAAGGGCTGGAAATTTTGACCCATCACTAGGGGAAAGGGAAAGGAAATGTTTTGCACTATGGTCCCTGAACACACACACACACACACCATTGGACTTACAATCAGCGGTGGGCTATGAGCCAGAACGCTAAATTGTGCTCACCGCCGTGGCTCATAAGTTCTTGCAGGGCCAGCGCGATTTTGCTGCAAAATCGCTCATGGAGCCACAGGTGCGCCCGTGTTTCAGGGAGGTTTTACCTGCAGTTCCATGCATGATTTTGCTACCTCCACAGGTGCAGCAGCAAAATCGTGCTGGCCCCGCAAGAACTTCAGAAGAGAAGGATTTAGGGGTAGTGATTTCTGACAGTCTCAAAATGGGTGAGCAGTGTGGTCGGGCGGTAGGAAAAGCAAGTAGGATGCTTGGCTGCATAGCTAGAGGTATAACAAGCAGGAAGAGGGAGATTGTGATCCCGCTATATAGAGCACTGGTGAGACCACATTTGGAATACTGTGTTCAGTTCTGGAGACCCCACCTACAAAAAGATATTGACAAAATTGAACGGGTCCAAAGACGGGCTACAAAAATGGTGGAAGGTCTTAAGCATAAAACGTATCAGGAAAAACTTAATGAACTCAATCTGTATAGTCTGGAGGACAGAAGGAAAAGGGGGGACATGATCGAAACATTTAAATATGTTAAAGGGTTAAATAAGGTTCAGGAGGGAAGTATTTTTAATAGGAAAGTGAACACAAGAACAAGGGGACACAGTCTGAAGTTAGTTGGGGGAAAGATCAAAAGCAACATGAGAAAATATTATTTTACTGAAAGAGTAGTAGATCCTTGGAACAAACTTCCAGCAGACGTGGTTGGTAAATCCACAGTAACTGAATTTAAACATGCCTGGGATAAACATATATCCATTGTCAGATAAAATACAGGAAATAGTATAAGGGCAGACTAGATGGATCATGAGGACTTTTTCTGCCGTCAGTCTTCTATGTTTCTAACTTACGAGCCGCGGCGGCAAGTGCAATTTAGCATTCCGGCTCATAGCCCATCGCTGTTTACAATGCAACTAAATTATTTGTATTGTTTTCAGCATTGCTTTATATGAGACAATCCTAAAAGTTCTTTATGGTCAAAAGTCAACCTTTTCTAACTCACTGTTATCCAAAGGTATTGGATCTCAATTCTTATAATCTCACAAAAATACACTGTAGCTAAGAACATGGGCACCAGGCTGGGCAAAACTGCTTTGTGGTTGTTAAAAGATCTTTTTTGTGTGTATTATCACAGAAAATAACAGGAGTTTGGATTTCAAAGCTCAGTGAGGATTTATATCACTGCTGAGCATAGACAAAGGTAGAGCCAATTAGATAATCAAAAAAAAGCATTATAGAATGCTTTATTTAAGCCAGAACAAGGAAGAGACAGAATGTCTCTTTAAAGAATTCTTGGTGCTTTAGAGGGGTTTTTTTGAAGCTAAGAGAGAGGAGGAATGCATTGTGCACAAAACTGTCTCTCAAAGATGTCTCTGTGTGGTCTCTCTCTCTCTCTTTCTCTCACTTTCTTTCTGAATAAAGTGTAAGTGAAGGTAAACCTCTGTGATTGCTGGTATTTATATATAAAGAAGGATGGTATTGTACTGAAAAAATCAAACCCTGCACTTAAGCTGGGAAGCTTCTCAACTTTTTCCTTGGGCAAACAATACAGTAGTTCAGCTCCTATTAGCACCAAAGCACCCATCAGATTAACCAGAAAGATAAATACTCAACAAAAAAATGTACATAGGAATTGATAACTGTACAACATTTTGTAAATAATTCTGTACAACAGATGTAAATAAGTTATTTAGAAATATTTCAGTTCTGGTTTGTTGCTTCTACTCCAGACTTTTTCATTATTCTTTGTTTACACATGCTTTATGGAGCATTAAGTAGGTATTACAAACATTACAAACAGGTCAGTATTTTTTATGCCCTATTCCTCCAGTGTTTATTTTGTGTTACAGGTAGTCCTTGCTTAGCAATGATAATTGGGACCAGAATTTCCATTGCTAAGTGATGCCAATTCAGACATCATGTAATTGTGTGACATCATGTAACTGCATTGCTTAGTGATGCCAATCAAGGCAGTCCCTGTTGCTGTCATTAAGTGAAGATTGCAAGTATCTTCTCACAACTTCCTGCAGCTTCCCAAGCAAGGTATACGGATGGGTGGACTGATATAGTGGTTATTTGCATAGTCGCTGCTGATTGGCTAATCTAGCAGCGGAAAAAATAAACTCCTCTCAGTGGCTAGCAGGCTTCAGGGAAGCCCTTAAAAGTGGCTTCCCTGAAGTCTGCCAGCAGTCCATATAAGTTCTTATTAATGGAAAATAAAGGTGCTGAACTGTTCCTGTGATTCGCTTCTTCATTTACACGCAAATCTAACACTGTGGAAAAAAGTCAGCAGGCAGTTGCAAACTCCAAGAGGCTTGTAAGCCAGTTGGCAGGCAGGAAGTGACTGCTGCTGAGGGAGAGTATATGAACAATTTTGAAACTAGGGTGGCTACTGCCAGACAGTGGGTGTGGTGGTCAGCCAGTAAGTTGTACCATGAGAGATGCAGGGCAAGGAGTGGCTGCTATTAGGTGGGGGAGACATCAAAAAGACTAATGACCTTTTCTGCCTGTTTCCCCATTGACTTTGCTTGTGGGAAGCTGACAGAGAAAGTCACAGATGGTGATTGTGTGACTGCGCTACAACCATTGTAAGTGTAGGCTGATGGCGAAACACCAGATCTCAGTTATGAGACAGTGGAGATTATGTGACAGCTGGAGCTTAGAACAGTCAGTAAACGAAAACTACCTGTATTTAGGAGGGAGGCTGACTAAAACATAATTGCAGAACCAACCTATCAGAACAAAAATGCTTAAGTTTTTTAGGTCCTTGTTTCTTTCATTAACAATTCCCTGTTTTCAAGTCAAGGGGTATTTTATTATATCATATTATTAATTTATGTGATTATTCTTGCTGCCCTGAGTTAGAAGGGGGGGGCTTAGAAGTCTAATTAATAAAATAAATAAATAAATAAATAAATAAATAAATAAATAAATAAATAAATAAATAAATAAATAAATAAATAAATAAATAAATAAATAAATAAATAAATAAATAAATAAATAAATAAATAAATAAATAAATAAATAAATATGAGGTTTTTATATTCCTGTAAGCTGTCTTGAGTCACCATGTGTGAATAGGCGGCAATATAAATTTCCTAAAATAAATAAATAAATGTTAATGCTGCTTCTTGATTATGTCCACCAACAGCTTTTGATTTTGTGGATGAAGGAATACTTTAATTTGTTGTTTTCATCGTGTCGTGCATATGTTGTTTTCATTGTGTTGTGTATATAAAAACACAATATAATTAACAGCCCCTTTACCACTTCTTCAGCTACTTGACACAAACAGTAGACAATAAATTAAGATGGTCCTGCAAACACAGCACTCTTAAATAATGCTGAATTAATGATTACTTAATTAGATTCTTATTTATACACAAACATTACAGGAAAAAAATTCATTGGGGAATAAATAATCCATTGCCGGTTGGGGCTGTATTGATGATAGATGGAACCCATATGTATCCCATATTTTAGTTATGTAAAGGTTGAAATAATTATCTAGGGAACAGACTCTAATATGTTCATCACTCCTTTGTATAGCTAATTTAGCCACATCTGCGAGATGTGATTTTGCGAGTGATTCATGATGACTTGTCAGGAGCTACAGTGTGGTACATAATTTACCTGTTCCTTGTGTTTCATCCTGTACCGATTTTTTTTTAATGTACTGACATTCTAAAACTGAGATTAAAAAAATAAACGTTTGTCACACTATGTCTAGAGAATATATGGCAATTTCCTTACCTTTGCAGTTTCCCCTGTAGGCAATGTCTAGCTGAGGATCTTTGCATTTTGCCCGTAGAAATTCACATCGGGACAAGAAGGTCCTGCCGTCAGACGCACACAAGGACTTCTGAGGGGAACCTGTGCACTCCAGACTACATTCTTTATCTTTGTCTTGTTCCACTCTTAAAAACTTTACAACGTAGAAGGATGCGAGAGAGAAAGAACAACAACAACAAAAAAAAAGATGTGAGAGTTTAGTTTAGTTTAGTTTATTTAGATTTGTATGACTCGGGGCGGCTAACAACAATAAAGAAAACAATGTAACAAATCTAATATTAAAACGTAATCTAAAAAACCCCAATTTAAGAGACCAATCATACAAACAAGCATACCATGTATAAATTCTATAAGCCTAGGGGGAAGGGAGAAAAAAGAGAGAGACTGAAGTAACATTTAAAAGAGCTTGCATGTTATTGATTGGTTCACACAAATTATGTATTTATAGTCTTCGCTAATTGACAAAGTATGTAAATTTGTGTGCAAAACATTTCAGGTTCAATACCCATCATCCCAGATTAAGCTGGAAGAGATGCCACACTGAAATAATAATAAAAAGGAACAGTTTTGATTTCGATTGGACCAGTACACAAGCAAGTTCTTATTGGTTGCTTTCATACAGGAGGATTGGATCAGTGGTCCTCAAACTACGGCCCGCGGGCCACATACGGCCCACTGAGGCCATTTATCCGGCCCGCCAGTGAGTGACAAGAGCACAGGGAAAAGAGAGAGAGAAAGAAAGAAAAGGGAAAGAGAGGGAGGGAAGGAAGGAGAAGTGGAGAGGAAGGAAGGAGGGAAGGAAGGAAGGAAAGAAGGAGAAATGGAGGGAACAAGGAAGAAAGGGAGGAAGGAAGAATGAAATGGAGGGACAGAGGAAGGAAGGACTGTTTTTGGGGAGGGTAATTTTTTTAAATTTTTCTCTCAACATACATTCAAACAACACAGTGTACCATCTAATTTTCCATGAATAAAATGTTGTATTTTGTTAGTAACTAATATCAATCATCAAAAAAGTTGCAAAAGGTTTTTTTTTCTAATTTTGTCATCCAGTTACATTCATTTTCTTTTAATTAAATTCCCTCCTTAATGTTCCTTCAAAAAGTGCAACACCAATTATATTTCTAACTTATTAACCATTATACCAAAGTGTATCCTTCTTTCTTTATACATTTTTCATAAGCCAAGAAAACCTTGTATAGCCAATCAGATGTTAACAAAAGAAAATTAAAAACAAAACATAAACATATATGAATTTCAGATCTTCTCCCCCCTCTAAATAGTACGTTCCCATTTCCTTTTTTACTTTAAAACAAGGTATGTGCAGTGTGCATAGGGATTTGTTCATAGGTTTTTTTTATAGTCCGGCCCTCCAACAGTCCGAGGGACAGTGAACTGGCCCCCAGTGTAAAATGTTTGGGGACCCCTGGATTGGATACTGTAGCCTAGAGGATAATTCTCTGCCTTACAAGGCAAAGGTTGCAGATTCAAGTCCCAGTGCGTATGGCTAGCTGATGAGGCCAAAATAAGGCCGAAATAGATCTATCCTAGTCTCCCTTAATTTTCAAATTCAGCAAAAAAACATGTGACACACACACACACACACACACACACACATATATACCTCCTATAGTTGTGTGGAAATTCAATCTTTTTTTAAAAAAAATGGTGGCTGATATATGTTTGGAGCAATCAAAACTGTAGCAAAAGGCAGAGTAGCAGCTAAAATAGGAGCGCCACCTCAACAAGCTTCTTGAAAAACATAGAATAAATTACTGTTTTCCACCATTAATAGGAAGAAAACTATCTATTTTCTTTCACTTGCTTAATTGAACTACTGCTTATGAGAAAAATGTAATTTTTCTCTGTGTGTGTGTGTTTGTGTGTGGGAGTTATTTGCCTCAGAAATAATTTATATTTGGATTATTTTTTGGCTGTTCACCTGATATTTTATTTTAGATGTCAATATAATTTAATCTAATAAATACATAATTAAATAAATAAAATTGGCCAAGTTTCCCTCTCATCAAATTGAAACAACAATTGGTAGAAGCAGCAATGTAGGAGAATGCCCTTCATAGCAAATAGTAATAATTAGCAAGAAGAATAGCTATTTGCTATTTGAAAAGTCCATATGGTATTAATTTTGAAAGACAGAAAAGAAAGAAATAACTATGGCCCTCCATGACTCTTCAAAAGTATAATCAATTACTTAGTTCTATGAAAGCAGAAAGACATTTTATTTTCATTTCCCATAAAGGCTGGCAACACATAAAAGAAGTAAATTCACCTTAATTTTTCAGCAAACGTCTCTATCTTTCAACTGCTCTAAAATACCAATAAAGAATGCAAGGCATGTATTTATTCAGGAGATCATAGCTGCAAGGCACAAGGGAGAGATTCTCAAAAAAGGTTCTGAGCCAGAGAATGCCAACAAGCCCACACATACAAATCTTTTAATACTGCTTATGTTTTGATCAAGCACAAATGGCTAAAAGCATTAGAAACTTAATGTTTTAATGTTTCTCTCAGTGTCATTGTTATCAAGTCATTCACAAATCTTGTTTTTCCCAACGATTCCATGTGTGGAATTCTAGGCACAAAATTTGTCGGTGTTTCTGCCAGAGGCCAGAAACTCTGATGTAAGAATGGGGAGCCAACAACTTGCATGGCTTCTTAGTGAAGGAACTAAGGAACTTTTCTTATGATGCCACTGTCCAAGTTGCGTTCGAAAGCTACTGACTAGGAACAGGAATGTGTGACACAGGAACTTGGGAATTGAAGCCAGTGAAGAATGAAAACAATCAACAGGTTGAAGGTTTATTCTTCAATGTAGCAAAAATAGAATCTCTCCTATTCTTCTATTTACAGAAAGTACTTTACTACAACTATAAACCATGATACAGTAAACCAATCCACCCCCAAGACTAACCAACCAGAACTAACCAACCAACCACAATAACCACAACAACCACACCCACTGCAAAGGTGCATTGCTTCTTATACTGTTTTAGCCCAATAAGGTTGCAGCTTAGTCACTATGACTCAGCACTATGACTGCTTTGAATACTAACAACATTTTTACCTTAAATGGAACATTACCTAGGATAGTATAATCCTTGACAGCCACTCCTTCCTCTTGACTGGTACTGTGAGATGCCCAGGCCAACATTCTATCTATCTGGCTTGCCCATCTTATACTTATCTCCTCTTTTCTCAGGAAAGTTACTGAAATTTGCAACTTCACTGTGTGAATCATCTACTCATGCAATTTAGCTGCTCCATTTGTGGATTAACAATTGGTGAGATATGTTATGATGAGATCTTAGACTTCTAAGCTCACAGATATTTCTTCTTCAGCATGGGCATGCTTGTGCATTGTTTGTGTGGACTCAAAATTATTTCCATTTTGAGGAGAATGAATATTATTGCATTATTTCCATTTATGTAACAGACGACTGTGACTACAGAGAGATGATAAAGGACAAACAAGTTAGATCCATTATATGAGAAATCTTCCTGAATTACTACCTAGGAAATTTGGTGATTTTTTTAAAAAAGTATTTTACAACATACTTTCATTCACAGTTGATTTTGTTTGATTATGTGAATTTTTGCCTTCAAGTATTATATAAGAATAATAGTAATTGTTGTGAGTGTTCCCTGTCAGCCTTTGGAAATGTCAGATTCAGAGGAGGACCAATATGTAGAAGCTGTCAATTACCCTGATTTAAGAGATGTGGAGGAGGATAGTGGTGATCAGAACTTAATAGAAAATCCATCGTATGATAGTATGCATAGTATTTGTCAGGTGAACAAGGTAAAAATGTGAATTCAAGGGCTGGCCTGACAATATTACTTCTTCAGATAGTAGAGGTGTAGAGGATAGTCCTTGGTTAAGTGCCAAATTTAGAAGGTCAGAGAAAAGAAGGAATGAACTTGGAGGAAAGAGGGTTTGAATATGCTATTCCAAGTGTATAATTAATTACCTCACATACGGAATTGACCGGAAAAGACAGATGATTTTCTACAAAGTGAAATAGACAAGATGGATGCTTTTTGCCATTTCTCCGGAGGAGTCTTTATATTGCATGATAAAACTGTTTTTAAGTAGCGTGAACCTGACCCAGAGATAAGGAGATGTTTGAAGTCAACAGTCTGTTCATTTAGAAAAAAATTATGACTCTGTAATTTTGCCTGTGAGTTTGGATTGCATTTTGTATGCCGGAGATGTATACTGATAAATTCCAATGTGGAAGAAAGTAAATAAAAAAGGGTTATTTTGAAAATTACAAGCCTGTAAAGATCGTATTCTTGGAGCAGCCAGACAGACCAGAACAGTAATGATGATCAGAACTTCATTGTTCAGAACTAGAGTGTAAGATTCTTTGAAATTATGAATTCCTATCTGTACAAAATGCCTTAGAGAACTGCGCATCAAAAGAATCACTGTCATCCACTGCAAATAATTGTGATGGTGGGTTGTTTTTGTTTTTTGTTTTGTTGTTGTTAAATATGAAATTTCCAAAGTGAGCATAGAGAATCTATGAACCATAGCTAATATTTATAGGCATTTATGTTTGCATGTACCAGCATGCATAAGGTAAACCCACTTCATTTTTCTGTAAGAGTTGCAATCTTTGCATTTCCTCACATTTCATTCTAAAAAGTATATAAAAGTCTTAAAGGGAGACTTTGATAATTATAACTTTCTGTAAATTGTGTAACAAAGTCACACGTTTCATTTTAAATCCAATATTCAGAACTGGAGTGCATGTTTAACAGTACAATGGAACACTAACAAACAATAGGAACATTCTTTGCCCATTGTCCCTCTGTTTGCCAGCAACTTTTTCTTCCTTTGTTTGAATAGTGAACAGATTCAGAATAGCTAAATCTGCTCATACAAATAAATCCTTCATCTACAAAGCTATGCTGCCTTTGGTACAATTTTTCTATATGTACAGTTTGTTTTCATCTCTAGAAATGATGAAAATAAATTTGAGAAATAAAATTTCTCCACTTTTCTATATTCTTGACTAGAGACTGAAAACTGATCAAGATATCTATGTTATTTTATGGCTAACTGAAATTAGCATGAAATGTGTTGTATAACCAGTTCTTATTTTTATTAGTATTAATTAGATCCTGAATCAATGGTGGGATTCAATTTTTTAAAAAACTACCGGTTCTGTGGGCATGGCTTGGTGGGCTGGTGTAGCTTGGTGGGTATGGCTTGATAGACATGGCAGGGGAAGGAGACTGCAAAATTCCCATTCCCTCTCCACTACTGGGAAAAGGATATTGCACAATCTCCAATCTGGGGCCAGCCAGAAGTGGCATTTTCCAGTTCTCCAAACTGCTCAAAATTTCAGTAAGGCTATCTTCATGTCACAGTTCTGATTAATTGTTCAGCAAAACAACCCAGTCAACCAAGCAACCATTTCCTTTTTTTTTTAAAAAAATAATTTTTTTATTGTTTTTCATAAAATAGACATACAGACATACAAACATTGAACATAGAGTGGGGATGTATTTCCCCGCTTCTTTTGAAAGTATACATTCAAATAGAAAAAAGAATACATAATCAAATATTTGTTAAATGTTAAAAGGTCTAGTAAAAAATTTTCAAATCTTAAATGCAATGTAAGTACGATATAAGTAAAAATTCTTAATATGTTGCTTATATATAATATATTCATCTAATCAAACATTTAAACAACTCTCAACTACTCTCAACTACTACTACTACTAAACATACATAAACCAAAATTCTTAATATGTTGCTTATGAATAAACTATTATATCATGATCATCAACAAATACATTTGAGCTAATATTAATATTGTTATTACCTAAATAAAAACAAACACATCTCTTATTTTTTCTTATCTAACCATTTATATATATTATTCCATGTTTCATAAAATTTAGTATCTTCTTGATCGTTTAATCGTCTTGTCATCATATCCATTTCAGCGCAATCTAATATTTTAGCTATAACTTCTTCTTTCTTGGGGATTTCCTCCCCCTTCCAATTTTGCGCATATATTATTCTAGCCGCAGTTAATATGTGTATGATTAAATAAAGAGTTTCTTTCTTATAAGTCTGATTGGTAATTCCTAATAAGTAAAATTCCGGGGTGTTATCTATATCATGCTTTAATATTTCTTTTAATATCTTCTCAATCATCTTCCAATAAATTTTAGCTTTACCACATGTCCACCATTGATGGTAATAAGTTCCTATATCTTTCTTGCATTTCCAACATAATGGGGATGTTTTGGGAAACATTTTTGCTATCCTATTTGGTGGGAGATGCCATCTATAAAACATTTTAATTTGGTTTTCTTTTAATGAAACTGACTTGGTCATTTTCCAATTATTAATCCAAACTTTTTCCCATGTATCTATATCTATTTCCTTACCTATATTTCTGCACCATCTTATCATAGTATCTTTTAGAGTCAACTCTATATTTTTATGAGCGATAAGAAATTTATATATTTTCCCTATCATTTTTACTGAATTGGTGGTAATTAAATTGCTTAGCAAATTCTTACTTTTATTAAAAATGTAAAGAGTTTTATCCTTCTGGTATCTAGATCGAATCTGGGCATAATGCCACCAGTCTATTATTATCCCTTCTTCTTGTAATTTATTCCTAGGCTTTAGCTTCATCTGGTCATTTAATAGTTCTTTATATCTATAAAATATTTTCGTATCTTTTATAGACTTTGGATGTGTTATTGCTTCTAGGGGGGCTATCCATTCTGGAACATTTAAGAAGTGATTTTTCTTTATGTCTTTCCAAACCTCTAATAAATACTTCCTCAATGTGTGTCTTTTAAAGTATGAGTGATTTTTTTCCTTGTCATACCATATAAACGCGTGCCAGCCCAGCATGAGATCATGTCCTTCTAAATTTAATATTCTTTTATTCTCTAAAGTTATGCAATCCTTAATCCATGTTAAGGCGGCAGCCTGGTAATATAATTTCCAGTTTGGAAGACCAAATCCTCCTCTTTCTTTAATATCTTCTAAACAGTTTATTTTTATCCTTGCTTTTTTCCCTTGCCATATAAATTTTTTAACTAAATTTGTCAAAGTTCTAAAAAAAGTTCCCCCTGGATTTATTGGAATTACCTGAAAAAGAAATAAAACCTTAGGTAAAATATTCATCTTAATTGTAGCAATTCTTCCTAAAAATGATATTTTCAGGTTATTCCACGTTTCTAAATCTTTTTTAATTTCCGATAATAATTTTATATAATTATCATTTTTTAATGTTATTGTTTTCGCTGTTAAATTTATTCCTAAGTATTTTACTTTCTTTACAGTTTTTATTCCAGAAATATTTTCTAATTTAGTTTCTTGTATTTTATTCATATTTTTAGTTAAGAAAAAAGTTTTGCTTTTGTTTATCTTTAGACCTGCTACCTTTCCGTATTGTTCAATAGTTTGCAATAAAGAAGGAACTGTTGTTATCGGTTCTTCGATTATAAACGTTAAATCGTCTGCAAAGGCTTGAAGTTTGTAAGTTTCGTCTCCTATAGTTAAACCTTTTATTTCAGAATCCGCTCTTATTTTAATTAATAAAGTTTCAAGAGTCATAATGAATAACAATGGTGATATAGGACATCCTTGACGAACTCCCTTATTTATATCAAGTGTTGGTAGTTGATTATTATTTAATATTATCTTAGTCGTTTGTTTTGAGTATATAGTATCTATTAAATTAACAAATTTTAGGCCAAATCTCATTCTGTTTAATTGCATTTTTATAAATGTCCAGTTAACGTTGTCAAAGGCCTTTTGAGCATCTAAGAACATTAAAGATGCTGTCTTATCTGAATGTTGTTCATAGTATTCTAATGTATTTATTACAGTTCTAAGATTGTTTTTAATTTGTCTCCCTGGTAAAAATCCATTTTGGTCTTGGTGTATTATTCCATTTATAATTCTTTTAAGTCTATCTGCATAGATGGCAATAAATATTTTATAATCTACATTTAATAATGATATGGGTCTATAATTTTTGATTTTTCCTGGGTCAGTGCCTGGTTTGTGTATTAAAGTTGTCAACGATTCTGACCAAGATTTCGGAATTTTACCCTCAAGTCTACATAAATTAAAAGTTTCTAACATATGGTTTCTTATTATTTCATTTTCTATCTTGTACCATTCTGCCGGTATAGCATCTGGACCAGTGGCCTTGTTGTTTTTCTGTTTTTTAATTATAGTTAGGAGTTCTTCCATTGTTATTGGTCCATCCAATGTAGTCTGTTGGTCTTCTGTTATTTGTGGTAATTTTGAAGCCTGTAAGTAATTAAAAGCTTCATCTTCGCTAACATTATCTTTGGCATAGAGATCTTTATAAAAATTATACACAATGTCCGCCTTTCCTTCTGTATCATATTTTGTTGTACCATCTTTATCTTCTAGTTTTTTTATCAATTTGGATTGACTCTGCTTTCTAAGTTTATATGCTAGCCATCTGCCTGGTTTATTTGCGTGTTCAAAATAATGTTGTTTTGCTCTTTTAATTTTTTCAGTTATTTGATTTTGTTCTATAATTCTAATTTTATGTTTAATTACATTTATTTCTGTTTTAAAATCTCTGTTCTTGATGTGTTGCTGCGATGCAAATTCCAATTGTTTTAATTCATTTATTAATTGTACATACTTTAATTTATTTTCCTTGTTGTGTTTTGCTATATAGGATATTGTTAACCCTCTTATATAAGCTTTGAGTGTATCCCATAAATTCTGTGGAGTGGTGTCTGGAGTTTTATTAATTTCAAGAAATATTTTTAGTTCCTTTTCAATCCAATCCTTATAATTCTTATCGTTTAATATATTTCTATTCATCCGCCAAATATTCTGTTTATTATTCATTCTTATATAAACCACTATTGGGTTGTGGTCGGCCCATGTATTGACATCTATCTCTACCTCCCTTATTTGTTCTGCGACCATTTTTGGTGTCCATACCATATCTATTCTTGTCCAGATTTTGTGGGGATTAGAATAAAACGTAAATTGTCTTTCATGGGGGTGTCTTTCCCTCCATATATCATTTAACAGTAATTCTGCTTTCATTTTTTGAAAAGTACTAGGTAGTAAATTTCTTGTTTTTTTACTTTTTTTCCTTTTATTATTACTTCCCCCCCCTGAATGGTCTAGTTGCCTGTTCGCAATAGCATTAAAATCACCTATTATTAATACATTCTCAATAGCTAAATCTATTATTATTTGATGTAAATTTTTATAAAATGTCATTTGGTCTTCGTTAGGGGCATAAATAGAAACAACCACTATAGGTCTAGGTTCAATATCAACTTGTACAATCAGTATTCTACCGTCATTATCCTTGAATATTTGTTTAGAATTTATAGAATTCTCAACATACATCACCACACCAAAACAAGCAACCATTTCCTAAGGTCTCCTGGTCAATACTAAAAGAGCGAAGGAGGCTGCACTCATAGCCTTAGCCTTTATTTTATTTTTACAGAGAGCTCAAGCTCAATATTATTCTGGAGAGAGCCAATGGACCCTCTTCCCAACTACAACCTCTGGGTCTGCTTATGTGGGAAGAGAAGGAAGTTCATAGGAATGACCCATTTTCATAGCCTCTCCAGACCTTTGTTCCTTGGAAGAGGAAAGTGGTAATTAATACCGTGTTACCTGAAAAATAAGACCCCATCTTACATTTTTTGAACCCCAAAACCAGTGCTTGGCCTTATTTTTTGGGAAAGTCTTATTATTTTGGGGTGCACGGAGCAAGACAGGGCTCCTCTTGCCATTATTCTCCATAGTGGGTGGAATTATCAGCCAGGATGGGTTGACCTCATCCAATCAGCAAGGACTGAGTCTGTTAATTTAAATACTGGGGGCACTGGTGCCTTCCTCCCCCAGTTATGACTCAGTCCTCAGTCTGGACACATGTAGTCTTGTTCCATCCTAGGATTGATAGTTTCATTAGCTGATATATCTATCTTTCACCTGTTGTCACGCGTTTGTTTGACCTTTCCTGGATTTCCAGCTCTGTCTCCTTAACCTTAACCAGAGGAAATGGTATGTTCAAGGGAGGGCCTATTTTCAGGGGAGAGCTTATTTTGGGGAGAAGTCTTATTTTCAAGGAAGCAGGGTATCTTAGAAACTGGTTCAGATGTTTCCTTTGATTTCAAAATAGATAATTCCCAAAACAGCTTCTGGGCTATTTGGGGTTAAAACAAATTCCCTCTGTGTTAGTTTTCAAGGCTAATTTTTTCCTTAAGTGTGTTATAGCATTTAAGGAAAGAAAAAAAAACAACCACCACCACCTCTCTCAGTCCTGATGTTAAAACACCAGGTCATCCACTGACACTAAATGCAGAGAGATTCATGACCGACAGAAGGAAATAGTTTGTCACCCAGCACATAGTTCAACTGTGGGATTCTCAGCCAGTAGTTGCGCTAATGAAAAGCAATTTAAGTGTTTTTGGAAGGGGACTGGAAAGGTTCATTTAGGATCAGGCTGTCAAAAGCTACTAATACTGGTGTCTGTTGACTCTCTCCTGATTTATAAGGAGAATGTCTTAAATACTAGTTTCTGAGAAGTGATGAGAACTTACAACTGATCTCCAATCCTGATTTGTGAGCATCTCAAATATATCCAGTTGCAACTGGGTGAGAAAAATACTGAACACAACAGGCCTATGTCCTGATCTAGCATGGTTCTTATGCTTTCCATATGATCTTACGGCACTTAAAGCAACTATCAGTTCAAAAACAAAATATAATCCCAAAGTAAAATACGTCAATCAAACTTCAATTGTTTCCTGCGTTACATATCACCAATTTCATACATTTTCAAATACATCTGAAAAGCAACCAAGCTGACCTTCAAAAAAGAAAAAAAGAAACAAAAGAAAATCTAATAAATTCCAAGTCACCAGGAAGATTGGAAGTGATATTGAGTATGATTTCAAAAATAGAACAGAATGGACTGGAATGGAATAGCATAGCATAACATAGAGCATTGCTGGAGCAGAATGTCAGCACTCAACAGCCCCAAGCCTGCTGGCAGAGGTGCATTTTAAGGCTTTACGGAAGGCTGGAACGGTGGGGGCAGTACGACTTTCCAGAGGGAGTTGATTCCAGAGGGCCATGGCTGCCACAGAGAAGGCCCTTCACCTAGACCCTGCCAGACAACATTGCTTGGCTGATGAGACCTGGAGCAGGACCTCTGTGAGATCTGACCCACCGCTGGGATACGTGAGGCAGGAGGCGGTCCCATAAGTAATCTGGTCCTAAGCCATGTAGGGCTTTATAGGTAATAACCAACAACCTACTGCTGATTTGGTTGGTACTCCAAACATCATTAATCAACTTGGTTTAAATCAAGTGAAAATCTGGCGGCGGAAGGTCACAGTTATTAATGGTTTACAGATAGCCCTTGATTTACAATAATGGAGTCCCAAATTTCAATTGCTAAGTAAAGCAGTTGTTAATTGCTATATCAAGTCAACTAGATACAAGAACAGTTTTTCCTGGAATGCCATCAGTCTGCTAAACAAATAATTCCCCTACCACTGTCAAACTATTCTCTAAGGCTGCATTACTATTAATCTTCTCATTGTTCCTATCACCCCTCTCCTCCCACTTATGACTGTATGACTGTAACTTGTTGCTTGTATTTTTATGATTTATATTGATAGTTTTCTGATTGCTTATTTGTACCAGGGGTGGGCAGCAGGCAGGATGTGGTGGAACATAGTTCCATTGGTGGAAATGAACATGCATGTGCAGCTCCAGCTGATCGGCGGCTGTCACTTCCTGGATTACTGTCTTGGCTCGACTCTCCTTTTTTCCCCTACTGCTGTTGCTGCGTCTGCGCTCCTTGCTTTTTTCTCTTTCCTCCTTCCTGGCCTCAGACAAGCTTCCCTCTCTCCTGCCTGGCTCCCTTCTAGCCTCACATGGCCACCTCCCACCTTAGGTGCAAGCAGAAGGTGTGGGTAGAAGCGGCACTGGCAGCATTTATGCTTCTGGCAGCACCCGTTTGCCTAGCTACCTAGCCTGTGGCGGGGGGGATGACCCAGGAAGGAGAGCGCAGGAAACACAAAGCAAATTGTCAACCCAGCTAGCGACACTGATAAGGTTGTAAGTCAAGGACTTAACAGTTCACTTGAATGATGATGATTGTTCAAGCTATTCCCACCAGGTCACATAGCTGGCAAGCCACTCCTACCCAGTCACATGACCATTAAGCCACACCCATAGTGTGGCAGTAAAACTTTTGGCTGCCCATTACTGCCTATGACAATCATTAAGTGTTGTAAAGATTCTTGATTAATGTATCTTGTCTTTTTATTCACACTGAGAGCATATGTACCAAACACAAATTCATTGTGTGTCTAATTACATTTGACCAATAAAGAATTCTATTCTATTCTATTCTTAAGTGAGTGCTCCGTTTTATGACCTTTTATGCCACAGCTGGGGTTTTTTAAATGCACTGTAGTTGTTAAGTGAATCATACCATCATTAAGCTAATCTGGCTTTCCTGATGACTTTGTGGGAAACCAGCTGTGATACGGTGATCACATGACCCTGAGGCACAGGTGCAATACATACAATGTGACTGCCAAACATCCCAATTTTGATCATGTGACTGTGAGGGTGATGCAATGATTGTAAGTATGAAATCAGTCCCAAGACATTTTTTTCAGTGCCTTTGTAGCTTTGAACACTCACTAAAAGAATAGCTGTAAGTCAAGAACTACCTGTATTTATATCAGAAAGATTTAAAATAGATAGAAGAATTTGTGGTTTTGAATATTCTAAGGCAGATTTTGAGATGCAATGGTTTTATTAATGCAGAATAGAATAGAATAGAATAGAATTTTATTGGCCAAATGTGATTGGACACACAAGGAATTTGTCTTTGGTGCATATCTAAAACTGCACACACTCAAAACTGTAGAAATGGTGGTAGGTTATAGGAGAAACCCTTCCATCCTTCCACCTCTCACAATACTAGACAAAACAGTATCAACAGTAGAGGCCTTCAAATTTCTAGGTTCTATCATATCTCAAGCCCTAAAATGGTCAACTAACATCAAAAACTTCATCAAAAAAGCACAACAAAGAATGTTCTTTCTGCACCAACTCAAGAAGCTCAAACTGCCCAAGAGGCTGCTAATACAGTTCTACGAAGGAATTATTGAATCTGTCATCTGCACCTCTATAACTGTCTGGTTTGGTTCTTCAACCCAACAAGACAGACATAGATTTCAGAGGATAATCAGAACTGCAGAAAAAAAATTGCTGCCTTCCATTGAGGACCTGTATACTACACGAGTCAAAAAGAGGGCTGTGAAAATATTTACTGACCCCTCGTATCCTGGACATAAACTGTTTCAACTCCTACCCTTAAAACATAGCTACAGAGCACTGCTCACCAAGACAACTAGACACAAAAACAGTTTTTTCCCGAACACCATAATTCTGCTAAACAAATAATTCCCTCAACACTGTGAAACTATTTACTAAGTTTGCATTGCTATTAATACTAGTTTTTTCCCATCACCCATTTCCTCCTGCTTATGACTGTATGACTGTAACCTGTTGCTTGTATCGTTAACATTTTTATTAATATTGATTGTTTCTTCATTGCTTATTTGACCCCTATGACAGTCATTAAGTGTTGTACCACATGATTATTGATAAATCTATATTTTCTTTTATGTACACTGAGAGCATATGCACCAAGATAGATTGTGTGTCCAATCACACTTGGCCAATAAAGAATTCTATTCGTTCTATATGCTCTCAGTGTACATAAAATAAAATAAAAAATACTTTCATCAAGAATCTTAAGCTACAACACATAATGATAGTCCACCAATATGTAATTGCTAAAATGCATAAACCTTTACTGATATTTGAAACTGAAGGACAAGTTAAAGAATGCATAATAAAAAATGTGGCTAGAGTAGAGGTAGCCCTTGACTTACAACAGCTTGTTCGATGGGCATTCAAAGTACTGAACTATTGTAACGCTCTCTACATGGGGCTACCTTTGAAAAGTGTTCGGAAACTTCAGATCGTGCAGAATGCAGCTGCGAGAGCAGTCATGGGCTTCCCCAGGTATGCTCATGTTACACCAACACTCCGCAGTCTGCATTGGTTGCCGATCAATTTCCGGTCACAATTCAAAGTGTTGGTTATGACCTTTAAAGCCCTTCATGGCATCGGACCAGAATATCTCCGAGACCGCCTTCTGCCGCACGAATCCCAGCGACCGATTAGGTCCCACAGAGTCGGCCTTCTCCGGGTCCCGTCAACTAAACAATGTTGGTTGGCGGGCCCCAGGGGAAGAGCCTTCTCTGTGGCGGCCCCAACTCTCTGGAACCAGCTCCCCCCAGAGATTAGAACTGCCCCTACCCTCCTTGCCTTTCATAAACTCCTTAAAACCCACCTTTGTCATCAGGCATGGGGAACTGAGATATCTCCCCCGGGCCTATACAATTTATGTATGGTATGTTTGTATGTATGTTTGCTTAATAATGGGGTTTTTAAAATATTTTAAATTGTAAATTATTAGATTTGTCATGAACTGTTTTATTGTGTTGTGAGCCGCCCCGAGTCTACGGAGAGGGGCGGCATACAAATCTAATAAATAAATAAATAAATAAATAAAATAAACGGCACTGAAAAAGTGACTTATGACCACTTTTTCACCTTTATCATCCCCACGATCACATGATCAAAACTCAGATGCTTGGCAAATGACTCATATTTATGATGGTTACAGTGTCCCTAGGGGTCATGTGATCCCCTTTTGCTACCTTCCTATAAGCAAAGTCAATGGAGAAGCCAGATTTTATTTATTTATTTATTGGATTTGTATGCCTCTCTTCTCCAAGGACTCGAGATTCACTTAATAGCAGCTTTGCTAACCTAATGAGCGCAGTGGTTCACTTAATAATGGGTGGGGGAGAGATAAAGATCCTAAAATGGAGCAAAACTCACTTAACAAGTCGATGCTAAGTCGAAGACTACCTGTAAATATATATTTTTAAATCCTGAGTAGTGATGGGCGAACCCAACGTTGTTCGGGTTCGGCAAGTTCAGCCGAACTTTACACAAAATTCGGCCGAACCCTAACCGAACCCGAACTCGAACCCGAACGGGGAATCCGTCCCACGAAGAGATTCCGGGGGCAGAGCTTTGACGTCACCGGCAGGTTGCTAAGGACGCCAAGGTGATCACTTCCTGGATTCCATGGAATCCAGGAAGTGATCACCTTGGCGTCCTTAGCAACCTGCCGGTGACGTCAAAGCTCCGAACGTCGAACACGACCCCGAACTTTGCATGAAGTTTGAAAAAATTTCAGGTTCATGTTCAGCATATCGAACACCGCAAAATTCAGTACGGACCCGAATTGTGCGGGTTCGGTTCGCCCATCACTAATCCTGAGATTTATTAAAGCACTAATCTACATGCTAGAAAAGTAGGTATAATAAACAAGGTTCATTCATCTTCTGAAATTGAAATGATTGCAGTGTGTCTGTTTAAAAAAAGTGCACTTTTTTTATCTTAGGAAGTCCTGAGCTTATCCAAACTAATTAGCTCTCCTCATTTTCAAATATATATATTTTGGGGATCCTAATTTATTTTATGTATGTTTGAATGAGAATTTCAACCACTCATTCTCCATCTGAAAGTTACAAGAAGTTAAAATAAACTCTCACAAAAGTCAGGCTCTATTATGGATAACTACATGATCATGTTTCTTTTGTTTTCCTTGCTTTAATAGTAAAGTATTATACCAATGCCAATGTCTTCTTCCAGAAGGGGTGGCATTTCCTGCTTTCTTATAGTAATTGAACTGCTCCGGTTAGTTGTTGTTTTTTAAAGTTCAGCAATGGTCAATTGTTGTCACAGTGCTGTAATTTAGAATTATCTCTCCCTCTAAGTAACTGAAAGAACAGTGAATAAATCCATTCTCTGCATGTCACCTACCTGTAAAATAATCCCTCGGTTCGTTCTGTTGCCATATAGACAGCGAAATGTGTCTCTGAGTGCAAAGAAAGGATCCCTAGCTACACCCAGTTTCTGCTAAAATAGCTGTCAACCAGAAGCTAGTGGCCCAGCCTGTCATGCTCAGGAGAGTGTTTATATTTGAAAGTGCTTGGTAATTTAAAAGAAGTGACACTTTTGGCAGTAGAATGGAGTCTTGGGCCTGCCTGCAGGAAAATCGCTTATATTTAGTGAGTTTTATATTTCTTAATTAAATGTTTCAATGGGACAACAAAAAATATGCAGCTTAAAGATTTTGGCCTATGGTGGATATAAAATTATTAATAAAGGAGAATATATGTATCTCAGGGTGGAAATGAGGGGTTTATTTTATTTTTTATTATTTATTTATTTTGTCCAATACACAATGAGGGTTTTAGTGGGTATATATATATATATATATATATATATATATATATATATATATATATATATATATATATATATGACGGTCTTGGTATATTCGGGTTTCTTCCCGTGTAGGATTTGGAAATTTCTGGCGACGTTTCGATGAGGTCTCACTCATCATCTTCAGGCTGGTGTTTCTGTCCTTTTTCTCAGGCGAAGACTGCGAGACCTGAGCTGCATTCCTTCTATAAATACTGGTGGCTGGGTGTGGTTTGATGGCTCAGTAATTGCCTGCTGTGTAGAAACTTCCTGGTGAGTCAGAGGGGTAACAATTGGGGTCGTTGATGTAGCTGAGGTATGCTGGTTAGTTAATGGTTGTAGATTAGGCGTGATGTCCTGTGTAGTTAGAACTTGTAGGCTGCTTGATTGCTTTACAATGTGTGTCCTGAGTCTGGTTTCTGTGGCTGGGATATGTTTGAGGGCTGGTTTCCAGATGTCTGGTAAGCGAGAGGTATCATCCCGCTTGTTCATATTTTGGGGATGTTTTTCTATCTCGATCGCTTCCATGATTATTCTTTTGCTGTAGTGTTCTGTTTTGGAAATTAATTTGGTACTGTCAAAATCAATTTCATGTCCTGTGGTTTTGAAGTGTTGGAAAAGGGAGGAGGTTTTTTCTTTTTTCTTTAATGCATTCTTATGTTCTGCAACACGTGCATTAACTCTCCTGTTTGTTTGTCCAATATATGTGGCTGGGCAGACAGCCTTTGGTACTGATAAAAAAATAGCCAACATCCTAAGAAACCCAAAAGACAATATCCAACTTGAAAACCAGGGAGTTTATCAAATACCATGTAAAATCTGCCCAGCCACATATATTGGACAAACAAACAGGAGAGTTAATGCACGTGTTGCAGAACATAAGAATGCATTAAAGAAAAAAGAAAAAACCTCCTCCCTTTTCCAACACTTCAAAACCACAGGACATGAAATTGATTTTGACAGTACCAAATTAATTTCCAAAACAGAACACTACAGCAAAAGAATAATCATGGAAGCGATCGAGATAGAAAAACATCCCCAAAATATGAACAAGCGGGATGATACCTCTCGCTTACCAGACATCTGGAAACCAGCCCTCAAACATATCCCAGCCACAGAAACCAGACTCAGGACACACATTGTAAAGCAATCAAGCAGCCTACAAGTTCTAACTACACAGGACATCACGCCTAATCTACAACCATTAACTAACCAGCATACCTCAGCTACATCAACGACCCCAATTGTTACCCCTCTGACTCACCAGGAAGTTTCTACACAGCAGGCAATTACTGAGCCATCAAACCACACCCAGCCACCAGTATTTATAGAAGGAATGCAGCTCAGGTCTCGCAGTCTTCGCCTGAGAAAAAGGACAGAAACACCAGCCTGAAGATGATGAGTGAGACCTCATCGAAACGTCGCCAGAAATTTCCAAATCCTACACGGGAAGAAACCCGAATATACCAAGACCGTCATACCTGTACCCGTGAAAATCTACGAAAACAAATATATATATATATATATATATATATATATATGTAGATTGTTCTGAGTTCGGGTTTTGCCCTGTGTAATGTTTTGCATGTCTAAGCATAGACATGCAAAACATTACACAGGGCAAAACCCGAACTCAGAACAATCTACATACATATACCCGTGAAAATTTACGAAAACAAATATATATATATATATATATATATATATATATATATATATATATATATATTTGTTTTCGTAAATTTTCACGGGTATATGTATGTAGATTGTTCTGAGTTCGGGTTTTGCCCTGTGTAATGTTTTAAACATTACACAGGGCAAAACCCGAACTCAGAACAATCTACATATATATATATATATATATATATATATATATATATATATATATATATATATATATATATATATACACACACATAGTAAAATACATGATGAATGTTATAGAGGAGATACTCATAGTAAAATATATCTATGAAAGAATAGAAAAGAAGATACAGTGTTCCCTCAATTTTCGCGGGAGATGCGTTCCGAGACTGCCCGCGAAAGTCGAATTTCCGCGAAGTAGAGATGCGGAAGTAAATACACTATTTTTGGCTATGAACAGTATCCCAAGCCTTCCCTTAACACTTTAAACTCCTAAATTTACAATTTCCCATTCCCTTAGCAACCATTTAGATTATTACTCACCATGTTTATTTATTAAAGTTTATTTTAAAAAATGTTTTTTAAAGGCAGATGAAAGTTTGGCAATGACATATGACATCATCGGGAAAAACCGTGGTATAGGGGGGGGAAACGTAAAGTATTTTTTAATTAATATTTTTGAAAACCCGTGGTATAGACATTCCGCGAAGTTCGAACCCGTGAAAATCGAGGGAACACTGTATCGTAATAGAACATATCAATGAAAGAATAGAAGAAGAGATATAGGAATAGAAGAAAGGAGATATAGGAGAGCAATGGGACAGGGGACGGAAGGCACTCTAGTGCACTTGCACTCGCCTCTTACTGACCTCATAGGAATCTGGATAGGTCAACCATGGATAATCTAAGGGTAAAGTGTTGGGGGTTTGGGGATGACACTACGGAGTCCGGTAATGAATTCCACGCTTCGACAACTCAGTTACTGAAGTCATATTTTTTACAGTCAAGTTTGGAGCGGTTCTTTATGCTCTCTGAACTTGCTTGTTTTCTTGCAAATGTTTCATTACCCAAACTAGGTAACATCATCAGTACTAGTAAGGAGTGCTGTTTGCTGTCAGTTTATATTCAGTATTATATACAATAAAAAGTGTCATCTTAAATAAGAAAAATATAAGATGCATTTCAAATATACAAATTATGGCAGGCTGGGCATGACCAGTGAATTTCTATCAACCATAATATTTCCCAATGAGTGTAATAATAGCACAGTCAGGTAATAATGCCATGTCGATTGGCAAATCATCCAAGGGGATGGAACATGACTTGTGGCTGAGAAAATAACCACCCTAAATCACCAAAGTTAAAATGAGAAAAATAGAAGGAAACAAATGAACTCCCGAAGATAAAGATGGGAGTTCATCTTCATGTCCTGATGTTTGTAATGCCCAAAACACAATAAATATTACCCACATTAGAAAGTAAATGCTAGCCACCCCAGGTTTTCGGAGAGGGGCAGGATATAAATCAAATAAAATGAAATCAATCAATCAACCAACCAATCAATCAATCAATCAAGTCAATTTACAATCAGAAGCTGTAGGCAAAGAGTTAGCAAGGATCATTTTTCAGTGATCTATCTCAAAAGAAAGCAGAGAATATAACCTAGGCTAAAATAACACTCTGCAAATCATTTTTTTTTTTTTTAAGAAAATGCTGCAAATTCTGTGCAGTAATGATGTTAAAGCATTTGCACAGGCCGATTTCGGGATTCAAATACAATCACCAGAGGTTAGGGTATGTGCCATCCTAAACCATTATTTCTTTAATCACTATATGTTAAATAATCCATAGTGGCTTTCTTCATATGTAACATTAAGTGATACACCAGGGACGCCCACATTTTGAACAACTAATCAATGGCATCACAGTCAATGTAAAAATTCACAAGGTTCTTTTGTGAGATGTACATTTGAAAGTTGGCATGCATACAAAAACATGGAAATAAAACTGTTACACTATATAGTAAAATAATAAAAGCAAAGTAATCATAGCGAAGGACCAAAAACAAGGTCAGGTGTCTCACAATTAATTAAGAACACCATGTTCCAATTGCCGAGGAGTAGTTTAAAAATATTTCCTTAAGGTATCCTGTTTCTTATTTGCCAATCTCTAGAAATCTCTGCCATCTGGTAATTGTTCAATGGTCACCAAACTCAGCCTTTGAGAAGTTCCAACTAATAAGTATAGGTGTTGTAAATATTCCATCTCTCTTTCCTTTAAGTCATATCTAAGGCAAAAGCATTAATGACATATGTATGTTACAGTGACTGCAATAAATAAAGTAGTATCTTGCAATTGCAAGCTTGATTGTAGCCTCCCAACAACCTTAATTGTTTTCTCCTCTGGCTAATGAATGCATGTGAGTTGCTTCCGGAACAGCTTATTGCACGCAGCTCTGGCGTACGAGTGCGGGATCAAGCACAATTTTGATTCCCACACCTGTGCAGCTAGCAAAATCTTGCACAGGGATGCACAATCACATGCATTTCAGCGAGGTTTTTTGCTTGCGGAGAAGCAAAAAACTTCACCAAAATGCGCACACTTCTGCATTCCCCTGTGAGATTTTGCTACCTGCAAAATCAAAACCAGTGAACATAGAAACATAGAAACATAGAAGACTGACGGCAGAAAAAGACCTCATGGTCCATCTAGTCTGCCCTTATACTATTTCCTGTATTTTATCTTACAATGGATCTATGTTTATCCCAGGCATGTTGAAATTCAGTTACTGTGGATTTACCAACCACGTCTGCTGGAAGTTTGTTCCAAGGATCTACTACTCTTTCAGTAAAATAATGTTTTCTCACGTTGCTTTTGATCTTTCCCCCAACTAACTTCAGATTGTGTCCCATTGTTCTTGTGTTCACTTTCCTATTAAAAACACTTCCCTCCTGAACCTTATTTAACCCTTTAACATATTTAAATGTTTCCATCATGTCCCCCCTTTTCCTTCTGTCCTCCAGACTATACAGATTGAGTTCATTAAGTCACTAAATGAACTGAACCTGTTACTGAACCTGTTACTAAAGTTCACCTCTGGGAACAGCTGATTGACAGTGTTCTGGGAGTCTGATCCACCTGCCAATCAGCCTCTCATGCTGAATCAGGCTAATGTGCTGAAGCTGACCATGCTAAGGATGCTAACCAGATGAATACAGATGGATGCTGGTAGGCAGAGGCAGATTTTTTTTTCTTATTTTCCTCCCAAAATACTAACGTGTGTCTTATACTCTGGAACATCTTATACTCCGCAAAATACAGTATGTTGTGGGAACCCAAAGGTGGGGGATGGTAGGAAGACATCTGGAATGAATAAAGTGGTGGAAATACTGAATCTCCTGAAAAGTGATTCCTTCAGGCCGCTAGAAAGAAAGAGAAGGGTTAAAAATTAATGGAATAATGAAAAGAAGGAAGCCCTCCAGAATTATCTCCTGCAGAGGAACAATAGTGGAAGAAGGATATATTTTTCTCCCCTGCCTGAAGACACTCCAGAGGCATCTGGTTGACCACTATTACTAATAAAAAACAATTCTGAACTAGTATGAGCTTTTAACTTTAGTTTATCACTAAGCAAACTGACCTCAAAACAAACTCTTGATGACAATATAACCCACAACTTTTGGAAAAGGAAGAGCCAAATATCTCCTTGGCAAGAGAAGAACTTTAATTTAATTTAATTTAGTTAAGTTTATGTACTGGAACATTGTTACACATGGTATTCTAATTCTGTGGCTTTCGTTTTCATGTTCTTAATCTCCTGAGGAATTTCATGAAGTCAGTAAGACAACTAATCAAACTTTCATCAACATTAATCTACATTAACAGCATTAATGAAATGCTATTACTCTTCAGTTTTATGATGTTTTATCAAAATAGTGTTGTTCATTTATTCTATATTTTATAACATATATTTTATTGAAATAATTTATTTACTTTAGGAATACACACAAATATAGGCAAGAAAATAAAAGAAAAAAATGTGCTGTTTATTTCCAAAATAATTCTGTATATTTAAATCTGTATATTAAAATACATTACATGGTTTTGAAGGTTTAATCGATAATAAGGTAAGTCCAAATGAGGTTATCAGATATTAATTAAGAACTGTGGCTAATATTACTCAAATTATATAAGAATTTAAATAATTTCTTCTAATCTGAAAAATTTGGGGTTAAATAAATCATTTAAAATGTGTATAATATTTTCTTAGGTCAAGGAAAGATTTTGTGTAAGACTCCAGGAGTTTCTTACAAGCAGCTATATTTAATCCAACTATTAAATTGTAAAAGAAATCATCTAGAATTGGTTTTTACTGAGTTGAGTCAAAAATAAAATTAAAGTCAACTAGATTTGAAAGGTATGTCTTCAAAACGAGCATTGCCAAGTTAATATTTTAAACTAAAAATTACAAAAACATTTTCCAATCTGCTTTTAAAAACACTAGAAATGCCAATCAAGTTCTTATAAATGCAGTGTGTGTTTCCTAGATTTTAACCAGTGATACTGAGGAAGTAGCATTTCTGGTACCAATATTAGAACAATAAACTACTTTCTATACCAATGGGTTATCCAGTGCCGCAAACATGCAACAAGAAGAGAAAACCTTTTTGCTACCAGTTGTGGGGTTCAATTTTTTTACTACCAGTTCTGTGGATGTGACTTGGGTGGGCACGGCTTGGTGGGCGTGGCAGGGGAAGGATATTGTAAGATCTCCATTCTCTCCTCACTCCAGGGGAGGGTTACTGAATAGATGGGGATGGGGCTCAGTCAGAGGTGGTATTTACCAGTTCTCCAAACTACTCTAAATTTCTGCTAAATTTCTAAATTTCTCCAGAACTGGTCAGAACCTACCGAATACCACCTCTGTAAATGCTAAGCTATAAAAAAGGCTTGAATTGTTTAAAAATTGCAAGCATCTGAAAAGAGAATCACCAATTATAACCAGCTGGGAACTATAGCAACTTGGGAACATACCAAATGCTCCATTTCCTTATTCCCATCTGTAGCACATATGCCATTTTTTAAAAAAAATTCTGTGTGACATTTGATGTGAGGTGTGAAATCAGAGATCCAAAACTGTTGAAGATAGGAAGGTGTAAAGGCTGCAGATGGTCAGTTTATCACAGCTTATTGTGATAAGTATTGAGGAAGGCAGTCCGTTCTCCTTGCTCCTAGACATGAAGCAGTTTAACATAAATTGGTTAAAGGAGCACTGAAGCTGTACTTTTAATAAATATGTGGAAGAAAAAATGTAAAGCAAATTTTCCTCAACCGCACAAGTATTAAAAGCCAAGTTTCACTATCCTAGCCATATTTTAATATTATCTACCTATTCAAAAGTAGGAAGATTTGTTTGCCCTGTACTGAAAGAGATTTTGTAGCTTTTAAACATTTTAAAAAAGATTTTTATCCCACTTCTTTTTTCATATATGACTCAAGGTGACAATCATACCTAATACTTCTTCCTCCTTCTATTTTCCACATAACAACAATCCTGTAAGGTCAGATGGACTGATAATCACTGGCCCAAAGTCGCCCACTTGGCTTTCATGGTTAAGGCAGGACTAAACCCATAGTCTCCTGGATTTTGCTATCTTAAAACATTTATAGGAAAGTCTTTAGTACCTGAATGATATGAAAAGAAGGCATATATAAATGCAGACCAAAGTGGATAGCGTGAAGTAGAGTCTATTTAGACTAGTGATGGCAAACCTTTTTTTCCTTGCTTGCCAAAAGAGTGTATGCATGCACTATCACACTATTGCACATGCGCAAGTGCCCACACCCATAATTCAATGCCTGGGGAGGGCAAGAACAGCTTTCCCTGCCCCCTGGAGGCCCTCTGGAGGCTGGAAATGGCTGTTTTCCAACTTCTGTTGGGCCTAGTAACCTTGTGTTTCGCCTTCCCCAGGCTCCAAAGGCTTCCCTGGAGCTGGGGGAGGGTAAAGACGCCGTCCATCCCCCATCCTCCCAGAGGCTCTCTGAAAGCCAAAAATGCTGTCCAGAGCCTCTGTGATAGCCAAAAATTAGCTTCTCAGCACACACATGCATGTTGGAGCTGAGCTAGGACAATGGCTTCCATGCCATAAATTTGCCATCAGTGATTTAGACCTTTGCCCGATAGTCCTCTCTCTTCTGGGCTTTAGCTGTTTTGTGTCTTTCTTGACTTCTGTGTTTAATTTATCATTTATTTTCCTAGTAATCTTCAAGCTCAAGTATCATTTGTTTTCACATCATTTCACTGCCATGTCTCTTATTGAAATGATCCGAGTAAACGGCTTTGAGTTAAAACGCTTTATTCTTTCACAGAGAAACAACAGCCGCGGCTTACTTTCACTGCCGAATGCAATCTGACAGGAGACGCGTAAGCCCGGTAGCACAGGAAAACTTTCGCCCGGCAACAAGCGACGCCTGACAGCTCTTTAGTTTGGCGCCCAAAGCCCAGCGGCCAATCAGAGGTAAGTAAACAGTCCTGTCTGATTCTAATGACTTTTGCTTAACAATAACTCTTTAACTAAATTCCCTGGTAACAGAAACTTCTGGATTTAACATCCCTCCCCCTTCTGGTTGATTTATGACAGATGTTCACTCTGATAAATATGTAATAAATTCGTCCAAACGGGCTGGTCTTCTGGGTGCCCGCTCAGACCTTCGTGGGTCTTGGAGGACCTGGGTATCCACCGATGAAGATGGCTCTTCCGGATGGGACTGTCCAGCACCCCCATGGCTGGAGCCTTGCGGAGCTGCAGCTGCGCTGGCTTGACTAGTAAATCCAGGTAAGTCCCAGTCTATTTGTTCCTGGTTCCTAGTAGGTCTTGAGTAATTTCCTGTGGGGTGTGAAGGAGGAGAGGCCCCATTACTTATGGCAGCCATATTGTCCCTTATACTGGCAGATGCCAATCTCCCTCTAATGTGATCTATGTGCCTCTTCCAGAGGCGGCCATCACTTAGGGCAATTGTATATGTTTTTGGACCGGTTTGTTCTGTGACTATTCCACTCTCCCACAATGTGCCCTTATCAAAATTTTTAACATACACGTTTTGACCGATACATACCGAGCGTTCCGGAGTGGTGACATTTACCGTTTTTAACTGGACATAGGCTGGGTGCAGCCTATCCAATGGTGACCTTAACTTCCTCCCCATCAGTAATTCAGCCGGGCTTCTATTTGTAGTCATACTTGGTGTTATATGTTGCATTAAAAGGAAAGTGTCCAGTCTGCCTTGAATTTCCCCTGGGGATGATCTTTTGATGGCCTCTTTGGCCACTCGGACATACCTTTCAGCCATCCCATTAGCCCACGCTGCGTGGACTGAGACCAAAGCATGTTTCACCCCCAACCCGGCGAGGAACATTTCAAACTCCCTCGAAGTAAATTGGGGCCCATTATCCGATACCAGAACATCTGGACACCCATGTGTCGCAAACAATTTCTGCAACACCTTTAACACTGATGTTGTTGTAGTGGACCCTAGTAACAGTATCTCCAGCCACTTGGAGTATGCATCCACCACTATTAAGAACATGTTATTGTTCACTGGCCCCGCTAGGTCGATATGTATTCTTGACCACGGGCCCCTAGGGGTGTCCCACTGTGCAGGGGTGGTTTTGGGAGGATTTGGTCTGGTCTCCTGACAGGACTTACATGTAGCAACCCAGTCCTCAATAGCCCTGTCCAGCCCTGGCCACCATAAATACCCCCTAGCCAAGGCCTTCATCCTGACCACCCCGGGGTGTCCTTGATGCAGCAGCTGCATCACTTGGGGCCTTAGGGAATGGGGGATGACTACCCTATCACCCCATAACACACATTCATGCATCACCGACAGTTCTAGCCGTTTTGTCTTAAACTCACCTACTATTGGGTCATCCCCATTGGCTGGCCATCCTTTTAGAATATAGTGAAGGACTCTTCCTAAGACAGGGTCAAGTTTTGTTTCCTTGGCTACCTCTTCTGCTGTCACGAGGGATGGATTGCCTAAGTCAATTAAGAGGACATCTCCAGCAGGGGCTGGATCTACCACCTGCTGACCCAAGGGGCAGCGGCTCAAGGCATCAGCATGATTAATTTGAGAGCCACCTTTATGCACTAGAATATAATCATAGCCAGCTAAAAATATAGCCCACCTGGACATGCGGGGGGACATGAATGGAGGGGTAGGTTTCCCAGTGGCTAATAATCCCAGCAACGGTTTGTGGTCAGTAATCAATTGGAAAGGGCGGCCCAACAAATAATTATGGAATTTTTTAACGCCGGCAACCAAAGCTAGGGCTTCTCTATCAATTTGGGCATAATTTCGTTCAGCCTGGGATAAGGTCCTTGAAAAGTAAGCTATAGGTGCCTCCTGACCATTATGTAATATATGGGCTAGGACAGACCCCACCCCGTATGGCGAAGCGTCGCATGTGAGTCTGAGGGGTAATGTGGGACTATATTGCACGACTACACTTTGGGAAGTCAGAAGTTGTTTGACAGCAGTGAAAGATGCCTGTTCAGTATCTCCCCATTGCCATTGCGCCCCCTTGTGGAGAAGTCTATGAAGCGGCTCAGCTGCAGAGGCTTTATGCTTCAGAAAAACTGAATAGAAGTTCAATAACCCTAAAAAGGCTTGCAGCTCTGCTTTACAAGTGGGGGCAGGTGCATCTCTAATGGCCCTAATTTTATCATCTGTGGGATGAATTCCTGCTGCATCGATTTTGAATCCTAGGAAATCCACAGATGGAGTTCCCCACACACACTTGTCAGGGTTCAGCCTCAGCCCTTTTGATTGTAACCTGGTCAACACCTGTCGGATTCTATAGTGTAATTGGTCCCTTGTGTCCCCACAAATTAGAATATCATCGAAGTAAGGGACCACCCCTTTAAGCCCCCATAACAAGCGTTCCATTAGTCTCTGGAAAATACCTGGGGCTACACTAATGCCAAATTGCAGGCGTGTGCACCTGAAGGCACCTCTGTGGGTAACTATTGTCTGGGCTAAAGAAGTGGCTTCATCTACAGGAAGCTGTAGGTATGCCTGGGCAAGGTCCAGCCTTGCAAAGACCTTCCCAGACCCTAAAGTGTGCAGCAAGTGCTGCACAACTGGAATTGGATAAGAGTTGTGCTGTAATGCCTTATTCAAAGTGGATTTGTAATCAGCACACACACGCAGAGATCCATCAGGTTTAAGGGGGGTTACAATAGGTGTCTCCCAGGGAGCGTGCTCAATAGGAACCAAAATGCCTTGGGCTTGGAGTTTGTCCAATTGGGCATCTAATTTGTCAAGCAAGGGCAGAGGTACCCTTCGAGGCTTTAGTCTCAAGGGGGGAATGGCTGGGTCTAAGGAGAAGGAGATTGGGGGTCCCTTATATGTTCCCAACCCTGGTTTAAAGACATCTGGAAATTCCTTCACAAAATCAGGTGTGTTAGGTGCAAAAATTTTGTGGACACCGGTGATGGCTAAACCTAGGGGAGCCATCCAATTCAAACCCAACAAAGAATGATTGGCCCCGTCCACGATTAAGAGGGGCAACCTATGGTGCACATTTTTAAAAGTTATAGGGACGCTAGTAGTACCCAATACACTAATTGGGTGTCCCTGAAAGTCTTTGATGACAATATCTGAAGGCAGCAAAGAGTCTCGAGACACATCGGGTAAATAAAGTCTTAGTTTGTGCCACGGCATCAAAGTATATTTGGAGCCCGTATCCAGCTCCATGTGGCAGGGATGTTGATTTAATAGGAGAGGGACAACAATTTTATTAAGGGGAGAAGGAGTAGCTGCAGAAGCAGGGCTTGCAAGGTTACCTCTGTTGGACCATGGTCTCCTATTTCCCCGTCCTTGTTGTCGGAATGGCCGGTAGGAACGCTGGGCAGGGAACGTTGGCAGCAGATCTTGGTTCCCTGAGGTGTCATCTGGCAGGGCGGCACGGCATACAGCAGCGATGTGGCCTCGTTTGTCGCAGCGGCGGCAGAAGGCGTCCTTGAAGGGACATCTCGAACGTGCATGTTGACCTCGGCAGCCAGCACAAGCAGGGAAGTTTTGGCGGAGTTGCCGGTTAGGGGGTCCCCGAATCAGGCAGCACTCGTCGTCCTGGGCATCAAAATCAGCGGTGTAGTAGTCCAGCGAAGAGTTGACTTGTGCGCGAGGATGTGCAGTGAGTTTGCATACCGTTGACAGCTTGTCATTCGATTTCAGTTCAGCGGCAGCAGACTCTGCCACTTCAGCCGTCTGGGCAGCTTTGATCACATCTTGCAGGGTCGACTCTTCCGTTGCTAATAGCTTATTTCGGATGGAGACATTCTTCATTCCGAAGATAATGGCATCTGTCAACCTCGCCTCAGGGTTATCAAACTGACATTTTGCCAATATGGTCCTGAGGCGAGTGGCGAACTGGTTAATTGTTTCCCCTTCGGCTTGTGCCGTGCGGGAAAACTGGTGCCGGTAAACCCTAGCGGGCTTAGTTGGTTTGAAATGGGAGGCTAATTTTTCTTTCAGAATTTGCCACGAGACGGAATTGGCAGGCTCTGGGTCTGTCAGGGTGCCCGCCAGCTCAAAAATTTGAGTGCCGCAATAGTTTAGGAATAAAGCTCTTTTGCGGCTGTCAGTGGCATCTTGCATGCCGGCTGCTTCCAAAAAAATTTCAAATTTTGCCATATAGGCAGTCCAGGTTGACCGTTCAGGGTCAAAAAGCTCTGGCGGCTGAATGATTGACGGGGTAGACATAATGACTCAAGGAGAAAAAGCAGTCCTCAAGACCCTCGTCGCCAATGAAATGATCCGAGTAAACGGCTTTGAGTTAAAACGCTTTATTCTTTCACAGAGAAACAACAGCCGCGGCTTACTTTCACTGCCGAATGCAATCTGACAGGAGACGCGTAAGCCCGGTAGCACAGGAAAACTTTCGCCCGGCAACAAGCGACGCCTGACAGCTCTTTAGTTTGGCGCCCAAAGCCCAGCGGCCAATCAGAGGTAAGTAAACAGTCCTGTCTGATTCTAATGACTTTTGCTTAACAATAACTCTTTAACTAAATTCCCTGGTAACAGAAACTTCTGGATTTAACACTTATCTTCTCTCTCACACTGCACTGCATGGATATCTTTCATGGAGGACCATATTTTGCAACATATATTGTCTCCATTTTTCATCTGAAGCCATGCCATCAAACCATCAAGTTAAAATACCGTATTTTTCAGAGTATAAGAAGCACCTTTTCCCCCAGTAAAAGAGACTGAAAATTTGGGTGTGCCTTATACTCCGCATGCAGCTTTTACTAAGCTTTTTTTCCACCAGCCCTATGGAGATGCTAACAAGTGAAGGCATCTCCCATGCTTTGCTAGCTATGCGATGTTTCCTTTGCCTGTTTTCACTGCTGCTCCCTCCAACAACCAGCTGGGCTTCTGGGCTTTAGGAGCCTTTTTTTTCAGCCTAAGGAGGTGCTAACCAGTGAAGCAATCTTCTGTGCTTTGTTAGCAAGTGATCTTCCACACTTTTTTTAGCACTAACAAGGTGCTAATGAGTGAAGCGATCTTCTGTGCTTTGCTAGCAAAATGATCTTTGATGCTTTTTTCATTGTTTCTCTCTCTGAAGAGAGAGAGAATTGAAGTGTTTTTAGAAACTGTTTTTTATCCCCAACCAGAGGATAATGTGCTGAAGCTGACCAGACTAAGGACTAGCCAGAGGAATACCTGGTAGGAATATTATTTTTCCTCCCCCAAAATGAAGGTGCATCTTATACTCCCAAAAAATAAAGCAGGTGATGTTACCTGCCCCAAAATCCTCTAATAATGTAATGAAAATAATTTTTAAAAGCTGGAGAAAGATTTCTCTTAACATACCTGTCAGGTGCAAGAAATCAAGAACAAGAATAAAGTTCAAAAATTTCCTAATTGCTTATTTGTACCCCATGACAATCATTAAGTGTTGTACCATATGATTCTTGACAAATGTATCTTTTTTAATGTACACTGAGAGCATATGTACCAAAAACAAATTCCTTGTGTGTCCAATCATACATAAAGAATTCTGTTCTACTACAGGTTTATTTCTGGATACTTATACAAACTAAGGATGTGTTTCTAAAAGATACATTTCCGGTTTCAATTCTATTTCATAATTTAAGGTTTCTTTTAGCCAGTTTTTAATCATAAACCAACATTTTTTTGTTTCCAGATATGTTCACCAAATGTGATAATATGTGCCATATGTTAATTTGTTATTTGTACTAGGACATATTTTAGCCAATCTTGCCAGGGCATAATGCCACCAGTAGAACATCTTATACAAATTTTCTTTATATAGTACTGCTAGTGTCATTTTAGAATTAATTTTCCATAACCTTTCCCAATCTTTTAGCTGGATGGTATAGCCAAAATTAGTCATCCACACTATCATATTTTCTTCTACTGTTTACTGTATATAAGTCTAAATGCTATTCTATTGCTCTTGCTAGTTAACCACATGAATATTACCTGCAAACAATGTATAAATTGGACTCCTCTATGGTTATATTAAAATGAAGTTATACCTATCCAGATACTTCTAGGAATCTCCCACCCATCTTTACATAGCAGAATTTCATGGAATCATAGGGGTAGAAGGGCCCTTGGAGGTCTTCTAACTCAATCCTATGCCCAAATTCTTATACCAGTCCAAACCCAATGACAGCCCAATCTTTTCTTGAAAACCTCCAACAATGGAGTACCTACAATTATGGGAAGCAATTCTATTTATTTTTATTTATTTTTTATTTATTTCTTTATTTTGTCCAATAGGCAATAATACACTATGAAGGTAATAGGGGACACCTTCGAGGAAATAGAATTAGAGAAAGAATAGAAGAGAGAGTATAGGATAAAATAATCAATGAGAGAATAGAAGAAAGATATAGGGATAGAAGAGAAGATATATGGGATATAGGAGAGACAATAGGACAGGGGTCGGAAGGCTCTCTACTGCACTTATGCACGCCTCTTACTGACCTCTTAGGAATCTGGAGTGGTCAACCATGGACAGTCTAAGGGTAAATGTTGGGGGTTAGGGGATGATACTACAGAGTCCGCTAATGAGTTCCACGCTTCAACAACTCTATTACTAAAGTCGTATTTTTTACAGTCAAGCTTGGAGTGCTTAATATTGAGCTTGAATCTGTTATGTGCTCTTGTGTTGTTGTGGTTGAAGCTGAAGTAATCGTTGACAGGCAGGACGTTGCAGCATATAATCTTGTGGACAACACTTAGATCATGTTTAAGGCATCTTAGTTATAAGTTTTCTAGGCCCAGAATTGTAAGTCTAGTTTCGTATGGTATTCTGTTACAGGAGGAAGAATGCAGGGCTCTTCTGGTGAAGTATTGTGTTCCATTCTCACTTTCAGGAAATTCCTCTTTAGTTTGTCCCTGTCAGGAACTTCCACCCATTGCTTCATGCCCTGCCCTCAGGTGCTATGGAGAATAAATCAATGCCCTCTACCCAAGGGTGGATTCCTATTACCGCTGCTACCAATGCGCTAAGTGCTCAGTTTAGGTTATGTTGCATGAGCACACGTGTCTCCCAGCCTGGTTTTGCTTCTGCGCATGCACAGGAAGAAAAATCTCGCAAGGGGATGCATGCGAGAGTGAGATTTCAGGATTTTATTTTTCCACGCATGCACAGAAGCAAAAAATCACCAAAATCTATTGCGCGTGCATCCTCTCATGAGATTTTGCTTCGTGCGCATGTTCAGAAGCAAAATAATGCACGCATACACACAAGATAACCAAAGCTGCGTGCACAGTGCAGCGATTGCTACAGGTGTGCTGTCATTTACCATACCAGTAACAACAACCCGCTACTGCCTCTTCCCCAAGGTAACCCTTCAGCTATTGGAAGACTGCTAACATGTCTTTCCTGGGTCTCCTCCTTATGTCTTTTGTAGCACTGGACAACTGAGAAATAAACATGCTATATATTTGAATCACCTTAACTTTTTCCATTCTGCATTTCATATTTTTAAGTCATTGCACTTCAGCTCAAGCTTTTGTGTTTACCAAGTTTAGTGGTGGGTGACTAAGGATGGGTTGCCAGGGTTTTCAGCCCCTGCTGATAAAAACAAAATCACATTGTTCCTGGGCTCCCTCTAGTGGCTCATTCAAGCAGCATCATAGAGGTCAAACTTAATATATTAAGTCCTGGAGACCCTTTCGAATGCTGGCTTCTTCCATCTTATGGCCATGCCCAGCAAGACTTACAAATACTACCTTGGGAGGTATTGCTGATATTTGATAACTTCAAGTTCAATCACAAAGAATACAAATAAGGGCAGAATATGATAAAAAATGTGCTGAGACCAGCAATTTTGAGTCATACAAACACAGGGAAAGTGGGGGGAAGGAGCGAAGGAACGAAGGAGGGAGGGAGGAAGAGAGAGAGAGAGAGAGAGATTTATTGAGAAGTCAACCAACATGCATTGTGCACTCCTAATGATGTGTAAATAATAATACAGAGTATGTTCTCAACAACCTCAAAAGTCAGGCCAAAGAACACAACTTATCCACGTGAATGGCATATATGGGTGGGTGTCTTTATCTAGTATCCCACAACCATATGTTTAATATTGCAGGCAAGATTCCAAGCGGTGAAAGGGAATGCAATCCCAGTTGCTGAGTGTTGGGGCATAGGGATTTCAGTCGAGTAAGAGATGCCACCTGGCAATTTTAATTTTTTTTTTGAAAAAGAAAATGTGAGATTGCGGTTGCAGAAATGCATGATGACTCATAGCAGCAGATTTACATGTACAATAATGGGGAAAACACAACTGTATGGGGGAAAAACCCCCTAAAAATTACAATTATAATTGTATAAAGGGCACATATCTCTAAAACTTATGATTATCAAAACAGTCAAAACTTATTATTATCAAAACAGTCAAAAAAGAATATGCAATTTATGGTTCTCGGTGTTGAATCCCACATTAATGTAGCTTTTCATTTTAAGTTTAAACTAGTTTCTAATATTGTCCATTTTAAAAACAACTGACACTGGGTGAGATAATCTGTAGGAGTGGTCATAGCATTATTATTTTCCTATTATTCAAAATTATTGCTAGCATTTTGGCATAGATGTATATTTATCTTTGACATATTACCAGCTTCATATACAATTACTACAGATTTTTTTTCTTAGTCGCAAAATTGTAACTTAATTACCCAGGACTGCCTTTTGTGGAACACTACATCATCAAGACAATGTTTAAAACATTGTACAAGTTGAAATGAAGCAAATTTATCAGTCATTTCTAGCTCTGAAAACCATTCAGTCTCTCTTCCCAAAAATGTGGATTCCACTTCTTAACAGCATTTTTGTTTTACTCTTAAATCCTTATGCAGGCAGAATTATAAAGCATGTTTCTTCAACTTGGTGGCCTCCAGATGCGCTACAATTATAATTTCTAGGATAACTAATCAGCGTGGCCAATTCTGGTGGAGAATTCTGGGATTTTGAGTTCAAGTTTAGGAGGCTGATATACTGCAAGGGGTCTGCTTTTAATTTCAGCATTAAGAATATGATCCCTTTTTCTTGCAAAGGATTCTTCTATGTTTCTTTAACTTAACAATTACTATATTATTGATACATCTCAGGTTCTTATTTAAACTGAGGAATATTTTTAAAAAGACAATTGAATGGCCTTTGTAGCAAATGCAAGAGCAAGTTCATTTGCTGTGATTACTAATCAGCATGCTTTTGGTAGAGGCAGCTGCTCCAAAGATTCCCTTATCATGATTGTGGCAATGTACAGTATGAAGAAACTCTGGCATTTGTGGAATCTGATGCAATACTGTCCCTGTTCTCAAGTACACACAAAAAAAGAAAACACACACATACACACACAAAAACCCCCTCAGAGACATAAAAGAAGCAGGAGGTAATTTTAGGCTCTCTTGCAATTAAACCCCATATTCTCACCCTGGAGGTTCAATGAGGTTTCATAAATTAATCGAAGCTTTGTTGGTATTCCTTATGTTGAGGATTTTTTTTTTCTCTCTCTCTCCCTCTCTCCCTATTTATATATATAATGAAGGGCTACAAAAAAATTTACTACCACATTGTAAGTAACAATAATAATAACAACAGAGTTGGAAGGGGCCTTGGAGGTCTTCTAGTCCAACTCCCTGCTTAGCCAGGAAACCTTACACTATTTCAGACAGATGGATATCCAACTTCTGCTTAAAAATGTCCACTGTTGGAGCATTCATAACTTCTGGAAGCAAGTTGTTCCACTGATCAATTGTTCTAACTGTCAGGAAATTTCTCCTTATTTCTAAGTTACTTCTCTCATTGTTCCACTCATTGTTTCTTGTTCTACCCTCAGGTGCATATTTGTATTTTATTGCATAATAACTGGTTATTTTTTAATGAAAAAAATGAGATACAAATCAAATTATCATTCCCCTGCCTACCAATAATAAGAGTATAGTGGTACCTCTACTTAAGAATGCCTCTGCTTAAGAACTTTTCTAGATAAAAACTGGGTGTTCAAGATTTTTTTGCCTCTACTTAAGAACCATTTTCTACTTAAGAACCCGAGCCTGGAAAAATTTCCCAGGAAATTTGTGAGCGGCACAAAGGCCCGGCCAGTTTCCTGCCATTCCCCCTTTAGTCCCAGCAATCTAAGGCTTTTCTGGGCTGTCAGAGGAGCCTTTCGGTGGCGCTTAAGGAGGCTTTGGCAGTCCAGAGCGAACGAAGCATTTTCCTTTCTCTGGCTGTTTGGAGAAGGAATAAACCTCTGCCAGCACCCAGAGAAAAGAAACACTCCCTTCACTCTGGGCAGTGACTGTCCTCCTCCTCTTCTTCCTCCTCCTCTTCTTCCTCCTCCTCTTCCCACCCAAATTTCGAGCTTTTATTTCTTTCCTAATGGGTTTGCACACATTATTTGCTTTTACATTGATTCCTATGGGAAAAATTGCTTCTACTTACAAACTTTTTTATTTAAGAACCTGGTCAAGGAATGAATTAAGTTCTTAAGTGGAGGTACCACTGTATACAGAATGCCCGATACAATTTATTTTCCATTAGTTATAATGGAAGAGTTTGCTATATTCTTTTATATTCTTTTCAAAGTAAGCAACAAATCTTGGGGGGAGGGGATTAGTAAAAAACCAAATATATTTTATGTTCAAGGTTACTACTACTACCACCAGTGCCCCCCTTTTTTCCTAACAAGGTTGCTGCTAAGATCTGAGCCACACAGAGCTTTATTTATGGTCTTGGTTTGAATTAAATTAACGTAACTTCTCCAAATGTTTGGGTTTCTAGGCGCCATCCAAGTGTGTCCCAAAGATTGGAAGGTTTGGATTGTATTTTGATTTTCTCTGTTCAGCTATAGTGGCCCATCTAAACCGATGTGAAAACCATCCAGGGTATTAAAATCACATAAGGTAAAAAGAAATGAAACAAAAATAAAATGTTACCCTAAATATTCAACATCTGGCAGAATTAAAGGGTTTTTTTTAAAGAGGTATTATTTCATTCTATTGGCTGCCAAACAATATTTACCAAACAACCACAGTTGCCAATTGATATTACAGGAAAGAAAACAAAATTAAAAATAAAACTTACAAACTTAATTTGGGGAGTTATTGTTGAAAATATCCATTTACGAATGCAGATCGTTCCCTTATCCAGACCATCAGAATATTGGCAGAACAGTCTGAAATCTTTAGACTTTAAGCAAAAAAAAAAAAAAGCAATTATGCCCGATAGTGCAGAAACATCAACAACCACATATTAAAATGATAACATTTGCCACCTTCAAAGAAACCCCAAATCAAACACTTGCCATCTCCTATTACTTAAGGGATACAGCGGTGATGCATATGAAAAACCAGGGTCCATGTTATATCATTTTTGATTTATCATATTTATTCACTCCAAAACAGTAGATTGGGTTCTTTTTTCATTCTTTGAGGGACATAGCCATGTGAAGCAGAAATCATAATGTTGACACATCAGAACTGTCAAAAAAACAATTGCTGCCAACCTGCCTTCCATTGAGGATCTGTATACTGCACAAGTCAAACAGAGGGCTGTGAAAATATTTACTGACCCCTCGCATCCTGGACATAAACTGTTTCAACTCCTACCCTCAAAACGTCACTACAGAGCACTGCACACCAAGACAACTAGACACAAGAACAGTTTTTCCCTGAATGCCATCACTCTGCTAAACAGATAATTCCATCAACACTGTCAAACTATTTACTAAGTCTGCACTACTATTACTACTCATCATTCCTACCACCCATTTCCATCCACTTATAACTGTATAACTGTAACTTGTTGCTTGTATCCTAAGATTTTTATTAATATTAATTGTTTCTTCATTGCTTATTTGATCCCTGTGACAACCATTAAGTGTTGTACCACATGATTCTTGACAAATCTATATTTTCTTTTATGAGAACATATGCACCAAGACAAATTCCTTGTGTGTCCAATCACACTTGACTATTAAAATTCTATTTTATTCTATGTAGTATGGGATTTGAAGAGCTTTTTTCTTAAATACACAACCATTTTAGCGCTTTGGGAGTGAAACATATTTGTATGCATAAGATCTTAACTGATAGGCAAGATCACAGGAAAGATTTTCAGTCACTTTGAGTCTCTTTATTTTCACTTTTCACTCTTTTTTAAAATTCCCCTCTGGTTATCACTTTTCCCCAGTATAAACCTCTCCATTTCTCTTTAATGAAACATCAAAGAGCCATCACATAAAAAGACTGAATTATCTACAGCATTTTGGTGCTGTTCTTTTCATGTCCAGGTTGGGTTAGGGGAAAAAATTGATTGGAATCCTGGATAAAAACACTGAACTAACTGCAGCAATTTTCTACTCCTGGCAATGACTATGCGGTGGCTCCATGGCTAAGATGCTGAGCTCATCGTTCAGAAAGGTTGGCCATTTATTTATTTATTTATTTATTTTATTTATTGTTAGAGTTGGAAGGGACCATGTAGGTCATCAAGTCCAATCCCCTGCCTAAGCAGGAACCCTATAGCATCCTAGCCAAATGGCAGTCCAATTTCCTCTTTAAAATGTCCAGAGTATTGGAGTTCACAACGTCCGCTGGTAGGTTGTTCCACTGGTTGGTCGTTCTGACCATCAGGAAGTTCTTCCTTATTTCCAGGTTGAATCTGTCCTTGGTCAGCTTCCAGCCATTGTTCCTCATCTGGCCCTCCGGTGCCCTGGAGAATAAAATGATCCCCTCCTCTCTGTGGCAACCCCTTGTATACCTGTAGACTGCTATCATGTCCGTTCTAGCCCTCCTTTTCTCTAGGCTATCCATGCCCAGTTCCCACAGTCTCTCTTCATAAGTCTTGGTTTCTAGACCCCTGATCATTTTGGTTGCTCTTTTCTGCACCTTCTCCAGAGTTTCAATGTCTTTTTTGAAGTGTGGTGACCAGAACTGAACACAGTACTCCAGGTGTGGTCTGACCAGGGCATAGTAGAGTGGTATTAAGACTTCCCTGGTCTTGGAGTGTATTCACCTGTTGATGCAGTTTAGGATTGTATTGGCTTTTTTGGCTGCTGCTGCACATTGTTGGCTCATGTTTAGTTGATTATCCACCAAGACCCCGTCGCTACTGCTGAGAGGGGTTTCTCCCAGGCTGTATGTGTGTCCAGGTGTTTTTTTTACCTAGGTGAAGGACTTTGCTCTTGTCGATGTTGAACATCATTTTGTTGGTGTGGGCCCACTGTGTTAGTCTGTCCAGGTCTTCCTGTAATTTGAGCCTGTCTTCAAGGGTGTTGGCTACCCCCACCAGCTTGGTGTCGTCTGTTTGGCAGTTTGAATCCCTAGCGCTGCATAATGGAGTGAGCTCCCATTATTAGCTCCAGCTTCTGCCACCCTAGCAATTCAAAAGCATGTAACAATGCAGGTAGAAAGATTGGGACCACCTTGGGGTGGGAAGATTACAGCGCTCCATATGCCTTTAGCATTAAGTCATGCTGGCTACATGACCACGGAGACATCTTCGGACAGCACTGGCTCTTCAGCTTTGCAACAGAGATGAGCAGCGCCCCCTAGAGCTGGGAACAATTAGCACATATGTGTGAGGGGAACCTTTATCTTTACTTTCCCTGACAATTACTTGGACCAGTCCCTGTAGTTTTCTTGACAAAATTTTCAGAAGTGGCTTACCATTGCCCTCCCTCTCAGGGTTGAAAGACTGGCCCAGGGTCACCCTGTTGGCTTGGTATATAATGCAGTATTAGAACTCATGTCCTGGTTTCTTTCTTTTTCCCATAATTTTCGTTTTTCTTTGAATTTTATAGTTTGATAAACTAATAAAAGTTGAAGTTATGTAACACCAAAGTAAAATTTACAGTGTACTAGTTTCTAGCCTGGTGCCTTAACCTCTACACCAAAATAATAATAATAATAATAATAATAATAATAATAATAATAATAATAATAATAATAGCAGCAGCAGCAACAACAACAACAACAGCAACAACAACAACAACAGCAACAACAATAACAGAGTTGGAAGGGACCTTGGAGGTCTTCTAGTCCAACCTCCTGCTTAGGCAAGAAACCCTTCAAACAGATGGTTATCCGATATCTGCTTAAAAACTTCCAGTGTTGGGGCATTCACAACTTCTGGAGGCAAGATGTTCCACTGATCAACCGTTCTGAGTGTCAGGAAATTTCTCCTTAGTTCTAAGTTACTTCTCTCCTTGTTTAGTTTCCACCCATTGCTTCTTGTTCTACCCTCAGGTGCTTTCGGTGGAATCCATTCTTGTCAATTAGTCCAACTAGTCCATTTGATGGGGGAAACCTCTTACCAAAGATATAAGACAGTCCTTTTTGTCCTTACTAGCCCCTTCTGCCTCCTTTATATATTTATTTATATCCTGCCTTTATTATTTTCTATAAATAACTCAAGATGGCAAACATCCCTAATACTCCTTCAATTTTCCTCACAACAAACCCCCCCCCCCCATCAAATGAGTTGGGCTGGCACTGGCAGAGAGTAAAGGCCCAAAGTCATCAACCCAACTTCATGCTGAAAATATCTTGAACTTTCACCTTTTATACTTTTCAGCCAATGTATACAATGTTGGAGGATAATCTGTGAAAGCTGAAGTCAACCTAACTTCGAGATATCAAGCTAGAAAGGCCATTCTACAAATTCTGACTAAATGTTAGAAAAATCTTTCAACCTAAGAACAGCTTGATAGCGGAACCAAGAAATGTTCCACAAAGCAAGTTCGCTTTTGCTGAATACAGTATAGTCAGACGTGGAGTCTTTGGGGAGATTAAGTATTTTATCTAAGATGTTTTAAATTGGATTTCTGCACTGAGGTGATGTTGGACTTGATTATCTAAATGGCCCTTTTCAAATTAAAACCACTAAAACCCTCATTGTGTATTGGAATAACTAACTAGCTAACTAACTAACTAACTAACTAACTAACTAACTAACTAACTAAATAAATAAATAAATAAATAAATAAATAAATAAATAAATAAATAAATAAATAAATAAATAAATAAATAAATAAATAAATAAATAAATAAATTCTGATTCTATTGTTTTACATAGAGCTTTAGGTTTACTCCAAAATAGGTTTACTAACTGTAACAAATCTTACTCCCACATCATTGAATATAAAGATACAACAAACCTAGGGCCAAGCAACTACATTTGGAGACAGATGGTCAGTCTGGTGTTATTGTGGTAGTTCCAGTCCAGTGGCTGAGAAAGTGAACAATATTTCAAATTTCCAATTATCTCTGTGTGCATTCTATTTCTAATCTAATAACATAAATTGAAGAAAGTAATTTAAGTGATTTAAAGATTGGGAAACTAGCAGGATTAAGTACAGTGCTCTGTTTATCTTGGCCAAGTTAGAGAACAGAGTTGGTAATCTGATCTTAACAGCCCTCACAACTTCCCAAAGGCCATACCAAATTATCTGAACTCTCAATCAATTTATCATATCGTTTGAAAAAAGGACAATGAGTTTCTATGGCAAACTGCAAAACATCAGCTAGTCACCATCTGGTGTTCATCACATGCACAGACATGGAAATTTCAAATGACAGTGATTGCAAATAAATAAAATGTGTCTATCTATTATTCTCAAGAAATCTTAATGTTTGCTAGTACTGCTAATGATGCCCTTCTGATTATTAGCCCTCTCCCCTCCATCTTTCCCCTGTGTCTGTGTCTGTGGTTAATATGTTGGAATCTGAACTGAATAAGGTCAGTTTAATCCCTCACTATATATACTCAGGATTGTAGACAATTCTCCATTCCATGCTATAAAAAAGAACATGAATTAAAATTATCTAGCCACATATGAAAAGACTTAGAGCCTGTTGACTATAACTGTTGATTAGCAAATGTTAAAAACCAGTTAAAAACCAGCTCAATGTCATAGTTAATGCCAGAGCATTCAATTGGTTCTTAATTGATTTCTGTGACTTCCTTACTGAATCCCTAAATACATACATTTGCAATCAAGCACACATAAAGAAGCAGCCTAAAAACTGTACTGTATTAGCTAATGGCTTTTTAAATACATATAAGAAATTTGAGTAACTATTCTTTGTCCAGATGTCAAATGTAAAGGAAGCAGCATTAGATGGATTATGAATGCCGAATTTTAAAAAATTGATTCTTGTGATGTATTTCAAGGTTGATGGTATATCATTTTGCATATGTGATTGGAGTGAAAAAATTAAAAATATATTTGAAAAAAAAAAGCACACATACATGCTAATAATGCTATATTGAGTAGGATCAGGGGAAGTGCATAAAAATTAATACGAAGCTAAAGAATTCTGATCTATTGATAGAAAGGTTACTTCCTTGATAAAGGCAAAGTTATCTTCAAATCACATGGCATTCTAATGATTTACAGGGACACCACTAGGTTATTTTCTTGATCCCAATAAAAAAAAATTGTCTTTGCCTTCTTTCTGTTATTTTTACTTCCAGTCTAATATACAGGCCAAGTACACTATGACTGGACATGACTGTCCTTAATCTTTTAGTCACCAAGGGATGAACCTTTTTTTTAAAGGTAGTAGCTCTAACCCTTAATGGATCTCCTATATAACCAGTCTTTGTCAAGATTCTGGTTAACATCTGGTTGTACAAAGGAAGTTTGGAACTGGACAGTTTAACAGTTCTTGATTCTGATATTTTAAAAGCATTGAAAAAACCAACTGAAACTCAATGGACATGGCTTACTTTATAGTTGCTTCTATACTGGCAAATTTACTTAGCAATGAGGAGCTAGACAATTAATCAAAAACCTCTTTGCAATTAGTACATTCACCATGCACAAAAAAACTAAAACAGGGTCCAGACAAATCTTCCACAAAATTCAATTAAATTCAGTTCAATTTATTAGATTTGTATGCCGCCCCTCTCCGAAGACTCGGGGCGGCTCACAACAACGATAAAAACAATATTATAATAGCACAAATCTAATATTAAAAATAACTAAAAACCCTATCATAATTAAAAACCAAACAGCACATACATACCAAACATAAATTATAATGAGCCTGGGGAAAAGATGTCTCAAATCTCCATGCCTGGCGACAAAGGTGGGTCTTAAGTAGTTTACGGAAGACAAGGAGGGTGGGAGCAATTCTAATCTCCGGGGGGGAGTTGATTCCAGAGGGCCGGGGCCGCCACAAAGAAGGCTCTTCCCCTGGGGCCTACCAGACGACATTGTTTAGTTGACGGGACCCAGAGAAGGCCAACTCTGTGGGACCTTATCAGCCGCTGGGATTCGTGCGGTAGCAGGCGGTTCCGGAGGTACTCTGCTCCAATGCTATGTAGGGCTTTAAAGATCATAACCAACACTTTGAATTGTGACCGGAAATTGATCGGCAGCCAGTGCAGGCCACGGAGTGTTGTAGATACTTGTAGACAATGCTTTGGAATACTGATAAAGTAGGATGAAATATACAATTTAAATCACATGTCATGACATTCATTAGTATTTGCAGATTTGGCTCTCAATATATAGAGGATATTGCCTTTTTAAATAGAACATTATAAAACATTATACATTATAAAACATTAACATTATAAAAGTCACTATGATTCATTAGATGGCATCAAAATCAAATAAATATGTAAGTGCATATTCATAATGTACGTTTCTGAATTATTTTCACTCCCTTCTATTGCTGATTCCTGCTGTGTTCGGATAGTTAGAATAGCACACCTCACAAGTATTTAGCATTAGCATTTAGACTTATATACTGCTTCATAGGGCTTTTACAGCCCTCTCTAAGCAGTTTACAGAATCCGCATATTGCCCCCAACAATCTGGGTCCTCATTTTACCAACATTGGAAGGAGGTTCTAAGCCGCGCTGAATCTCAGGAGAAGGGCGGCCTAGAAATCGAACTAATAAATAAATAATAAATGGAAGGCTGAGTCAACCTTGAGCCGATGGTGAGATTTGGACTGCAGAACTACAGCTAGCAGTTAGCTGAAGTAGCCTGCAGTGCTGCACTCTAACCACTGTGCCACTGTGGTCCATTTCTGTATATTCGACATGGAATATATCTAGAGTATGTTTGATGTGCATATATGCAAAATCCTGCTTCTGCTCTTTACTCTTTCTTTTTAACTGCCTTTCCCAAGAAAGTAAATACTAATAAGAACAAGGATCAGGAGCATCAATTGGCCTTCACATCTCCATTGGGGGGGGGGGGGGTGTAGAGTACAGATCAGCCATAAAAATAATGAGAGGCAAACCTGCAACAAGGACAGTGAGATAAAGTGGTGATGGAAGGGCACATCATGAAGGAAGATCATAGATAATGTCCAGCATCCCCCATCCACAAAACAGAGCTCACCTCAAATGAATATCCTAGCATTTTTCAGGTGATGCTCTTCAATTTGTTGGATTCAGACTTTGCTATATCAGAGTTGTTAGGCTTTCTGTATTTGCTATCATTCATTTCTGGGCAACAGATATCTAATATACTGCTCAAAAAAATAAAATAAAGAGAACATTCAAATAACACATCCTAGATCTGAATGAATGAAACCCCATTCATTTGCACAACTATTCCATTTACACAACAGCATGTGAAATTGAACTCCATCGCCAAGCCACATGATTTCTATTTTGGAGTAAATTGTCCCAAAATCTTGGAACATTTACTTGTATTCCAATTATATCTTCTCTTCTGTCTCTTCTATCCATTATATCTCTTCTATCCATTATATCTCTTTTATCTCTTTTCCTTTCTGCTATTCTCTCTAGTTATATTTTACTCCTATATTGCTCTTCTATACTCTTTTTAATACATTCTACTCGTATATATCCTCTATAACCTTCATTGTGTATTATTGTGTATTGGACAAAACAAACAAATAAATAAATAAATATAAAAATTTTGCCTACTGTCTCTGTCTTACCATCCTATTGTCCAAATTTATCTGTACCTACTTAGTCACTTTTGTTTATGTTTATACCAATACCTGCTATTTTGTAAAAATTTTGACAAGATAAATAAGTAAGTAAGTAAGTAAGTAAGTAAGTAAGTAAGTAAGTAAGTAAATAAATAAATAAATAAATAAATTTTAGTTTCTAGATGCTTGGAACAAACTTCCAGCAGACGTGGTTGGTAAATCCACAGTGACTGAATTTAAACATGCCTGCGATAAATATATATCCATTGTAAGATAAAATACAGGAAATAGTATAAGGGCAGACTAGATGGACCATGAGGTCTTTTTCTGCCGTCAGTCTTCTATGTTTCTATGTTTCTATAAATAAATAAATAAATAAATAAATAAATAAATAAATAAATAAATAAATAAATAAATAAATAAATAAATAAATAAATAAATAAATAAATAAATAAATAAATAAATAAATAAATAAATAAATAAATAAATAAATAAATAAATAAATAAATAAATAAATAAATAAATAAATAAATAAATAAATAAATAAATAAATAAATAAATAAATAAATAAATAATGAACCTCATTGTCTTTAGGGTCAGTGCTTCAGAGTATTAAATCTGTATGTAGTGGAATGGTGGAAGGTCTTAAGCGTAAAACTTATCAGGAAAGACCTAATGAACTCAATCTGTATGGTCTGGAGGACAGAAGGGAAAGGGGGCACAGGATCGAAACATTTAAATACGTTAAAGGATTAAATAAGGTTCGGGAGGGAAAGTGAACACAAGAAGAAAAGGGCACAATCTGAGGAACTGGGAAAGATCAGAAGCAACGTGAGAAAATATTGTTTTACTGAAGGAGTAGTAGATGTTTAGAACAAACTTCCAGCAGACGTGGTTGGTAAATCCACAGTAACTGAATTTAAACATGCCTGGGATAAACATATATCCATCCTAAGATAAAATATATGGGCCATGAGGTCTTTTTCTGCCGTCAATTTTCTATGTTTCTATGTTTCTTTTAAAAAGGCAATTAATTTGCAACCGGGAGTCTAATTCCCCGAGGATTTCCAAGCAAGCTGCGAGCTGCCAAAGCCAAACCACTTAACCACTTTCCTTGCACTTTCACTTCGTCCAAGCACTTTTCGCCAGAACCAAACTGAAATCCTACATGCAGCACTGAAGCGTCCTTACACCTGAACGCAAACTCAATACACTACATTGCTCCAAATCACTTTTGCAATACCTGACAGAGGATACCCAAGGCGCAGAGCTTTACTCAGTATTAATTAATCTTATTAATGCTCCTTCAACCTCTCCGAGAAACGAAACAAACTGGTGTAAATATTAGGCATTAGGCACAGGGAAATCGACCCCAATAATTTTTCTTCTGTTGTGGGAAGATAATAATGAAAAATTCGCGGAGATTATCAACTAGCTTCAAACCAGCATGTCTGTGCGCACAGGAACTCTTATGAATAGAGGTCTTCAAAATTTTGGTGAATAGAGGTCTTCAACTTTTGGGCGGGCAACTTTTAAGACCTGTGGACTTCAACTCCAAGAATTCTGAGAGTTGAAGTCCACAAAGTCTTAAAGTTGCCAAGTTTGGGGACCCCCGCTTAGGAACGATGCCAATTTTAAGATTTCTGCTAATCAAATGTACCCTATCCAACAAAGGTTAACAGTCCTGCTGAAAATTGTGAGAAGAGATGTCGAAGATCCACAAGCCATAATTGCTAGTTTCACATTTTAACATGGGGTGGGGTGGGGTAGGTTTAGCATTAAGGACCGGAGTCCTATTTTTTACTTTAAAATCAAGCTGGTGGCCTCCAAGTGAGGATTTTAGCCAACACGTGTGTGTGTGTGAGAGAGAGAGAGACGCGTGAAAGAAGCGGACAACCTTCAAACTTTGGACACAGTCCAAACTTTGGGCACCGGGACTGCGGGGCAGGTTGTCGCTTGGGCAAAAAAATAAAGGGAATCAGCTGGGAAGCCGGTTGGTCAGTTTAGGGCGAAGGACCGCGCAGGAGGGTTTTGCTGCCCCGGCGCGGCGACAAGAGGGAAGAAGAGAGAAGCAAACAAGCCGGAGGTTCGCCGGCTAAGCCCGGCTTGCCTTACCGTGAGCGCTGAAAACTTCTGAGCCGGCGCCAGGAGGGCCAACTCCGGCAGCAAGAGCCACAGCGGCAGCAGCAGCAGCATCTTCGCCTACAACAAGAGGCAGAGGTCTCTTTTGCACCGTCCTGGTCCTCGCCGGCTTCCCCTTTCCAGCTCTGACCCAGGCGCGTCCTTCCTCGGTTCGCGCTCGGGGTCCCGGCTGCTTTTGCGCGGGGATGTTTGGTCTCTCCCGGAGTCGCTCGCGCCGCTGCTGCGCGGCTCAAGGGAAGCTGCAGGCTTGGGTTCAGCTCTGCTCTCTCTAGCGGCGAATGGCGAGCGGGGTACCCCTCCCTCGGCTTGCTGGAGCTGTCATCTGAGGTTCGTCCCTGGAGCGAGATCAGAGAGCTTCAAGTTTTCCTCCTTAAGCACCCTTGCGGGCAGCTCTGGACTCGGTGGGGATTGGGGACGGATTTGAAGGAGGGTGTTGGAGAGATGGATAGGTGCAGAAGCACCCAAACGCACACCCCTTCCTTCTCTCACTCACTCTCTCACACACTCTCTCTCTCACACACACACTTTCTCTTTCTCTCTCTCATTCACTCACTCTCTCACTCTCTCTCACACTCTCTTTCTCTTACTCCCTTTTTCTCTTATTCTCTTACTCTCTCTCTCTCTCATTCAATCTCTCTCTCTCTCTTTCTTTCTTTCTCTCTCTCTCTCTCTTTCACACACACACCCTCTCACACACCCTCTCCGCACTTTCTCCGCCCAGACCTGCAGCCTCTGTCTTGATTAATTGATTGACCCCCCAACCGCATCTCCTCCGTCAAGCCCGCTTGAAATTTCCAAACCGGTTTATGTTTTATCCGCCGCTTAACCGAGAGAGAGAGAAGAGAAAGTGAGAACCCCGAACGAATCACGTTCGCCTTTCTTCGGCGAGCGCCTTCTTGAAACTTGTTGGCGAGGAGCCAACCTGCGCAAACGGGGAGCAGAAAATTTCGGCCTGGTTTTTGGCTGCGCTAAAAGGGGCTTCAAAGGTTGAGCGGGGGCTACTCGGTACAGTTTTTATGAGCGCTTGTTTGCTGTCCCAACTCCGTTCCATTTGGGAACGTTTGCGCGTTAATTGTGGTCTCTAAGGATAAGCGGGGAGATTTAGAGCGCGTGTGCCTGACGCAGGAGACTAACGCCCTCCCTTCATGCTCAGCATTGCTGGAATATTTCAGCCGTCGTTACGCTGGCACAAAACTGAAGCCTTTTAATAGTGTTAAAGGGGGGGGGGGATTGATAGAATGAGCTGCTGCCGACGCCACGATCTGTTCCTTAGAGTTTGCAAGAGATGATAAGGTGTGTGCCTACAGGATGCCCCCAGCCCAGTCTTGCTTCCAATTATTGTTGAATCTAACTTCGTAAAGAGGAAATCATAATGTTCCCAAGATATTGCTCAATGGATCATTTTGGCATCTCTGCATCCTTTCCTTCTAAAGCAGGGCTCTCCAACCTTGGCAACTTTAATAGCAATAGCACTTAGACTTATAGACCACTTCATAGTGCTTTTACAGCCCTCTCTTTTACAGAATCAGCATATTGCCCCCAACAATCCGGGTCTTCATTTTACCCACCTCCGAAGGATGGAAGGATGAGTCAACCTTGAGCTGGTGGTGAGATTTGAACTGCTGAATTACAGCTAGCAGTTAGCTGAAGTAGCCTACAGTGCTGTCCTCTAACCACTGCACCACCCCAGTTCTTAAGACTTGTGGACTTCAACTCCCAGAGTTCCTCAGCCAGCTGGGGAATTGTAGCAGTTGAAGTCCTCCAGGCTCAAAGTTGCCAAGATTGGAGACCCCTGCAATCTAATCAATGGTGGCTCAATATGGCACCTTTGGGCCACACTGACTGATGGCTCCACCTTCCACTAAAGACTTGTATTTTCAGAATGATTTGGAAAGAGGGGTAGCATTGGAGCTCCATAAATAAGCCGCCAAGAGTTCTTCAGGAGTTGGGTGGCATAGAAACAATGCAATACAATACAATACAATACAATACAATACAAATACAAGCAAGCAAGCAAACAAACATATTTTGATGCCCTAAGCCAGAGTCTGCTTGGCCTTAGGATAAAGCCAGCCTGACCTGTAACATACATAAATATTAGAATTGCAAATATATCCAGCTCGTATCTCAGATTTGTGGGAGATGTGAGCTTTGCTAGCTGATGAATTCTGGAAGTTGAAGTCCACAAGTATTAAAGTTGCCAAGGTTGGAGACCCCTGCCATAAAGAAGATGTGTATGAAAAGGGGAGGAGAGTCGAGCAGGCTTCTTAACTTCAAATGGAAAGTTAAGCGAAAAACAGAGATAGCCAGCATCATTCTGATATCTCAGTGTTCACATTTATATGTTTCTTGTACCTATTTAATTTGGACATGAAAGTTTAAAGAGAATTGTGAATACCACCAGGTTTATTCAGTTAATGTATTCATGGAAAGAAACTGGTGTCGTAGCTAAATGGAAAGTCAAAGAGATGGGTTTTCAGAAGAGACATTAGAAATTTGGATCCTTTGTGTGGGTGGATTTAAAACACATTGAACAAAACAAATATCTGATAACCTGTCTGCAGGAGCTCACTAAATATGAAGAGAGATAAAGAGATATTAAAGAACGGTAGAATTTCAGAAAGAGAAAACAGTATGCTTCTGTCCACTGATTTCTGTCCTAGGCCTACCCACTGGAGACATTGGGTCCTATCTTTTGCTAACATCTGGCCAATGAAAAAAAATGTGTTGATTTAAAAGCAATAACTTTACTCCTGTTTATACATGGAGTGCAGAATGAAAAAAACGAGAAACTGTGCTTATAAGAGCTCAGGATTATTCTGTTGTAGATTTTGTTATTTAGTTAATACCCATTCTCAATTTGATGTTCATGTTCTGTGATTTCACACAGTTAAAATAACAGTTATATGATCCTTCTTTTATGCACAACTGCATACAGAAAACTAGCTTACATTCAAGAAATCCTGTTCAGCAGAAGTATATGTCTCTCCTAACCATTGTCTTTTATGAAACAGGAAATTTGTAAATCTCTGTTTATCTATTTATCAATCACCTTGCAAGTGCTAGCCTCTGGTCCTCTGAAGATGAAATAGATTATGCAGGAACCACAAACGTAACACTTTGGGAGCATCTTCTCATGGCAGTGATAAAAAGATAGATCTGAGAGAGACATGTCTTGATGCATATTAATGCATTATTTCTTAGGGTGGGTTAATATTTTTTAGCTATCAGGTCAATATTTCAAACATCACTCTTAACACATTCTTCAACTTGGTTTCCCAGATAAGACTTTGAATAAATGAATGAGTGCAATACACAACCCCCCCCCCACACACATTCAGACTAGTATAGACCTATTTTAAGCTATTTAGCTCTCATCAGCTAGCAATACCCTTCTAGGATTTGAACTTGGGCTGCTTGTCTTGTTTAGGCAGTGCTCTCACTCTCTATAATATCATTGCAAGATATAAACAACACGGTCAAACTATTTACAAAGACTGCACTATTATTAATCTTCTCACTGTTCTTATAACCAATCTCCTCCCACTTATGAATTCATGACTGAAACTTTGTTGCTTGTATCCTTATGATTTATATTGACTGGTTCCTAATGTGATTTGATTGCTTATTTGCACCCTATGACTAGTATTGTGTTCAACCTTTTACGTTCTTGACAAATGTACCCTTTCTTTATATACATTGAGAGCATATGCACCAAGATAAAATTCCTTGTGTGTCCAATCACACTTGGCCAATAAAGGATTCTACTCTATTCTATGACATATCTCTTTGCGATAGATTTAAATATCTTGCAAAGTTTTAAAATTATATCAGAAAATTAGAGGTAAATGGAGCCACGGCTTTCAGATGGGAATGGGGAATTCAGTCTTTATAATGTAATTGTCTTGATCTAATACATCCTACAGGGAAAATATACTCGATTAACAGGATATATAGTCTTTGGCATGCTAGTTTTGGCTCCCATCCTTGAAATAAAAGTACCCTATCATTTTACATTTGCATATTTTTGAAAGGGAACAGTGTATTGTGTCTGCCTATCTATCCTGACAGGTGGAGAGGGTCTTAGTATGTGTGTAGCATTATTTATGTCTTCCTTTTTAATAATAATAATAATAATAATAATAATAATAATAATAATAATAATAATAATAATAATAATTATTATTATTATTATAATAATTATAATAATTATAATAATAATTATAATAATAATTATAATAATAATTATAATAAACAATGTTATAGCGAAACAAATCTAATATTTAAAAAGAAGCATATAAAACCCTATCATATTTAAAACCAAACAACACATACATTTTTTCAGATTGTTTATGCATGTATGTGTGTGTGTACACAGCATTCCTTTACTTCTTCATGATTGAGTAACCAATAGAAACAACAACCAAAAAAAGAGAGGCCTTGATTGATTGCATCCTGCAGACTGTCATTGGGTAAATGATCTTTTAAGCTGCAGCTGCAGCATCCTCAAAAGAATTAAGCTGAAAGAGGCACCCTGGAACTTCTGCCCCACAGGCAGTGCCCAGGTTTGACACCACAGGTGATCAGGACTCTTGTTCTAGCTTTGTGAGAAAGAGAGAATAGCTTCACTCAGCCACAGCATCTGTGACTTAAGCTATCACTTGCTAATCTTAAAAAGCCCCAGGGCATTCATACTGAATGTGTTCCAACAAGTCAAAATCAACTTTCCCCAAATGTGTCCCACAATTCCCAAACCAGCATAGCCTTTGATGTCTTTTAAATATGGGTAACCTACAGATCAGTATCCTTTACACAGCTGTTTTCTGACAGTGGGCAAAAGGAAGCCTATGTAGCCTCAGCATCATTTGCCTAGTTTAAGCTACTGTTTGTTTTCTGGGGTTTTTTAAAATTTAAACCAACCATTATTAGTATAGATTATAACATTTTTTTAAAATCAGTGTCATGCACAATGTTGACATTTTTATCCACTGTTATCACAAGCTTTGTTGCTCCCTTGATAGTTAGTTGATGTACTATCCATAGAAAAAAATTCTCCATGGTTCATTGGGAGGTGAATAAATTATTAGTTTAAAAACTAATTCTCAATCCTGCTTGTGGAAGCATGGGGGTACTTTGCTTTTTTTGAGGCGCTTTGATGTTTCCTTACTAAACAACTTAGACAATCTACAGCAGAGGTCTCCAACCTTGGGAAGTTTAAGACTTGTGGACTTCAGCTCCCAGAATTCTTCAGCCAGCTTTGCTTTGCTGGCAGAGGAATTCTGGGAGTTGAAGTCCACAAGTCTTAAACTTGCCAACGTTGGAGACCCCTGATCTACAGTGATCCCTAGTTGGGTGTGGTTGGTTTCTTTTTATTTTTCTTCCACTCCTGACGATAAAACTTCCTGTCGCAACCATCTAAAGACCCTTAAAACCCTGCTGTTCTGTTTGGGTCGTATGTGACCCGAAGCCAAGTTTGAGTCCCTGTAAAAAATTTTCCCTGCATATCTGAAACTTGAAATTTCATGACTGTTCATCATTTCAGGGGTTCTCTCTATGAGAATTTTTTTTGGGGGGTGGGGGGCTTAGTTTTTGCTGGGCAAAAAAAGTTACAAATCTTCTGTTCCCGGGTCACCCTGACCCGGACCAAAAACTCTTCATTTGCAGTGCTTATGTTTGGTCTTTTTGAAAGCTTTTTTTCACTTGGAAAGTAGTCTGAACATTTCTGCACACAATGGAATGAAAATTGAACTGAAAAAATTAATCCTTATTGGTTTATTTTGCACATAAATGTGCCTCCCCCCCATTTTTGTGAAATGTTTTTCAAGTTATGGATAGTTTTGCTTGCAAAATGCATTCTATTTTACTGAAGTTGGTGTGGGATTGGTAGCTTGAACATTTCTGAATATAAGAAAAATATAAAGGAACTGAAAAAAATGATTCTTACTGTTTTTTTAACATCAGAAATAAGGCCTTCCCCCCACCTTGGCTGCTTGCAACCATTTTCACTTTTTATTTTTTTATGCTCCAAATCCGAAATAGTCTTTAAAATATTAGGCATTCATTTACTCAATTTAACAATGCTGATCATCAAAAAAATATTTGTGGGGGTGGGGAAAAAAAAATTTTTCTGGGCAAAAAAAAAGTCACGTTTAGTCTGTTCGGGTCATAGAGACCCGGACCAAAATGATTTTTTTAAGGTACTTGAATTTGGTCTTTTAGAAAACTTTTTCAACTGGAAAACTAGTTTGAACATTTATGAACATAATGATATGAAAATTGAACTGGAAAAATTGAGACTTATATTTCTATTTTGATCAAAAAGCCCCTCCCCCATCCTTTCTGAATTTCGTGTCAATTTATATTTTTTAAGGCTACAAATCCCTAAGGAATTTCCCCCCAAAAGGTTTGATATACTAAATTGAACAATCCTGAACATAAGAAAAATATAAATGAACTGAAAAAAAATGGTTCTTATTGGTTTATTTTTGCCACAAAAGGGCCACCCCCCTCGGCCTTGCTGTGTGCCATTATTGTCACTTGTTATACATATTTGGCTAGAAATATTTGGAATATCCTTTTGAAAATCAACCACATTGTAGCCAGAGAACTAATTTTATGGAAGAAATCCATTTTACTAAAAAAAAGTATGTAAGTTTGAAATTAACAGCATATTTTTAATATAAATTGAAATAACTTTATGTGCAAAATAAACCAATATGCATCAATTTTTCCAGTTCAATTTTCATATAATTATGTTCAGAAATGTTCAAGATACAAATCCCACACCAACTTTAGTAAAATAGAATGCATTTTGTTAACAAAACTATCCATAAAGTGAAGACTATTTCACAGAAACAGGGGGGGCACGCATTATATCAGAAAAATAAACCAATAAGATTTACTTTTTTCATTTCAATTTTCATATCATTATGTGCAGAAATGTTCAAGCTACCAATCCCACACCAACTTCAGTAAAATAGAATGCATTTTGCAAGCAAAACTATCCATAAATTGAAAAACATTTCACAAAAACGGGGGGAGGCACATTTATGTGCAAAATAAACCAATAAGGATTAATTTTTTCAGTTCAATTTTCATTCCATTGTGTGCAGAAATGTTCAAACTTGTTTCCAGGTGAAAAAAGCTTTCAAAAAGACCAAATATAAGTACCTAAAATGATCAATTTGCAGTCCGGGTCAAATAGACCCGGGAACATAAGATTAGGGATTTTTTCTAAACAGAAGAGCAGGGTTAAGGGTGAAACTTGGATGATGATGATGCGTTCAAGGACGTTGATCTGCTCAACTCTACTCAACTCTGATTGGCTGGGGAAATGTCCTGCAGAAATGCCCTTTCCCTGTCCAGTCACTGGGCACTGGACCTCCATGGTATTATTTTGACTTTAGCTGCAGTAAAATGGCCATATAGGAAATGTCAGACTCTCAGAAGGCTGGTAGACTTGACCATCTGGAATCCTATTGGGGGTATGTGAACATTGTATGCGTATGCGTGTATTGAGAAAATCTAAAATAAGAATCATGCGTGGCAAACTGGCACACAAATACATACATGGATGTGATATCGGGTTGAGCAAGAGGAGCCTCTTTGCTTGTTCAGAGTTGATTAGGATTGAATGGAAGGAGAAAGTGGGAAGGGAGTTAAAGATCAGAAACACAAACAGGATTGAGAACACTCCGATTCAAACTTTCTGCTGTCCATTTTGAATAGATTCTTTCAATCAGTCAAGCAGATGTTGGGGTTGGGGGGGAGGTTCAACATAGAAATAATAAACTTCTGTGGCTGCTATCTAAAAATCTTACAGATTATTCCATGTCAGCTTCTCACAAATAGCAAGCAATCAATACAAAATAGTCTAAGTAAAAATAAGTTTAAAAAAGTATATTTTGCCTCTTCAATCCTGCCCCATCAGATGCCCATGAGAGGAGTTGGGGATTACTTTTTCTTTAAGTGGGTGATACCTGGTAGGTGGCTATCAGAAATCTACCAGTCACTATCCTAAAACAGCCATGTAACCAGTGAAGGTCTACCATTTTTTTTTACTACCCTACATTGTGGACGTGGCTTATACAGGATGCCCTGCATTTTCTTTCAATGTCTTTCAGTGCAAATTGGGTACTCTGGGGTGGAGCTCAGTTTTTGCTAACCCACTGCACCCCACCACCACCATCCGGGCAGCAACCCACCCCTGCATGTAACCCAAAGTTTAAGGACATCATTTCTATAACTCTGTGGTTTGGTTCTTCAACCCAACAAGACAGACACAAGACTTCAGACGATAATTAGAACTGCAGGGGGGAAAAACAATTACTACAAATCTGCCTTCCATTGAGGACCTGTATACTGCATGAGTCAAAAAGAGGGCCATGAAAATATTTACACACCCCACGCATCCGGACACAAACTGTTTCAACTCCTACCCTCAAATGACACTATAGAGCACTGCACACCAGAACAACTAGATGCAAGAACAGTTTTTCCCAAATGCCATCATTTATATAATATTTCCTCAACATTGTCAAACTATTTCCTAAGTCTGCACTATTAAAAAAGAGGAGCCCATAACTTTGGCAAAGAACAAACAGCTGGTGAATAGAGCACCTCTTCAAACTTTTCTGGACAAGGAAAGAACTAAAGATTGCCCATAAGTGTTCCAGATGGTTGCTCCTCATGAGGAGACCAAAAAATTAGAAGTCTCCAGAGGGTTTAATGCTAGCAAAATTAAGTTTTAACTACATGTTTTAAAACTTTCTTTTGGAATAAACAACAAAAGAACTCCAACTCTGATTAAAACTTTGATTTTAGAAAGATACAAATGGATTAGCGGGGCAAATAAATTTGAAACAAGATTTTGGAATTAATTATAAAGAATCCTACCCATGGGAAAATGCCTTTGTTTTGATTTTTAGTTATTTTTTTTTAAAAAAAACTGGACATTAGAGGAAACGAAAGATTATACAGGTAATTCTCAACTTACAACAGTTCTTTTGGTGACTGTTCAAAGTTACAATGGCACTGAAAAATGTGACTTATGACCATTTTTCATAGTTATGACCATTGGAGCATCCACCATGGTCACATCATAAAAATTTGGATGCTTGGCAAGTTCATAGTTATGACTGTTGTAATGTCCAAGGGTCATGTGATCATATTTTTTGAACTTCTGACAAGCAAAATAATGGGGAAGCCATATTCCCTTAGAAATTATGTTATTACCGGTAATTTAATTACTGCAATGATTCACATAACAAACTTGGCAAGAAATGTAAAATGGGGTGAAATTCACTTAACAAATGTCTCACTTAACAACAAAATTGTTGGTCTCAATTATGATGGTAAATCAAAGACTACCTGTAAATTAAAAGAACACTCAATTCTACAATTACAGAATGGAGCAAATTATACCATAACATTGAACATATTAATGCATTTTTTTTAAAAAAAGAAAAGGTCCCTGAAATTGATATTAATATTGTCAACACAGACATCTGCCTCTTTGGAGAAACCATGTCTAAAAGATGTTATAGAATAGGAACAGGTTTTACCTGACAAGACTGAGACTAAGTTGAAAGTAGATTTACAAATGATAGGCTAGAAGAATTATATGGAAAAAGATATTACACTGGACATATAAAAGAGACTGATAATTAAAAAGGATATAGAAACAATAAACCAAGAGACTGACCTATATTGGTTTTACAGAAGAGGACTGTTAGAGGAATGTTGTGACAAGAGACCAAAAAAAAGGAGGAAAATAAATTAAGTTCTATGATGTTATTTGAGTGAAATAATTATTAAAACTGTTAGAGGCAAAAGGAAAGAATATGAAGTTGGTTTATTTGAGCAAGGTTGACTGACAAGGTTGTTATTTCTGGCAAATCTTAATGGACTTTTGCTGATACTCAGACTGAAATGATTGTACAGTAGTCCCTCGCTATATCGCGCTTCACCTACTGCGGCTTCACTTCATCGCGGGTTTTCAAGAAATATTAATGAGAAAAATCATTCGCGGATCTTCGCTGGTTTGCGGGTTTCTGAGGAAGTCGATCGGCAGATTTAAACAGCCCGCGGAACTCGATCGGCGGGTTTTTCAAAAAAACTATATCTAAAATTGTAAATACTGTATTTAAATACTGTATCTAAAATAAATACTGTGTGGGAAGGGTTTATAAACACTTAAAACAATGAAAACTTACCAAACAATTACAATATAAATACTTAAATAAGTACTATCAGTCGATAAATTCCCCATCGCGGATTTCACCTATCGCGGCCGGGTCTGGAACGTAACACCAGCGATAGGTGAGGTCTTACTGTACTTTACAGATAAGATGAAATATGAGAAGGTATCATTTTATACATTTTACAAGGAGGGGATAAGTTTGAAAGTCAGTTCTTTAGATATATATTTTCTTTATTATATTCTTTCCTTTTTATTCCTCTTCTTCATTTCTCTATTTTTCCCCTCTTTTTCCTGCTCCTATTATTTTATATAATTTTAAGATTGTATTAGTTTTTACTAGTGTAATTATGATCATTTTATGATTTAAAAAGAAACAGAATCCTTATTGCACCCATAGTATTTTGCACCCATTTCTTACTCTTTCCAAGGGCCAGCATGTTTGTGGTTTGGTTAATAAATAGATGTGCTCTACATCTGAGAAGAAGGGGAAAAACACCTTCATATAAATTAGTCATTTTACTATCCAATGCTATCAGTTTGACATATAATTCACTGTATCGAGATACAAGCCTTTTCAAAGTAACGGTTGCTTTTTTGAAACCACAGTACAATCTCCAAACAGCATTTAATATACCTATATTTTTCCATATAAGTCTATGTTTCTCCCCATCCTAAATGTACTTTTGTGATCAGGCAAAGATAGAGAGTTGTTTTGTCTGAGGCAACTTCCCTTCCCGTTGGGGACATGACAGTCAAGGTTCTTCTAAACTAAAGCAAAATTAGGAAGCACAGAGAAGATTTTCTTAACAAGCAAGAATGGTGATGAGCCCTCGAATGGGGGACTGTCTGCTAAGATAAACAACCTGCCAAGAGTTTCTCTCCAGCTGGTTTTGACGCTAGACAAAAGGTTGGGTTCACACAGCTAGAGAAAACTTTCCATCATCTTTTGTGGCTTTCCGTCTCTGACAGGTTGTATAAACAGTCATCTGCAGGCATGTTTTTTTTTTAAAGAAAGACTCCTACTATGGCAAAGATTTGCTGGATTCCATTTATTTCTGTAGTGGGAAAAAAGCAAAAGTGTAAACTCCAGGTTGAGGGAGAGATCAAGATCTGGATTCTGTGAAGTATTTGGTAAATGAGTTCTTGTCATACAGTAGGCAGCCAGGCATTAGAAATGTCACATACTGATGTACGGAGCTTGAATTTGCATAGCTGCCGTTGATTGGCTAATCTAGCGGCGGGAGAAATAAACTACTGTCAATGGCCAGCAGGCCTCAGGGAAGCTTTTCAAAATGGCTTCCCTGTAGCCTGCCGGCAGTCTGTATTAGTTCTAACAGACAATAAAGGTGCTGAATTATTCCTGTGGCTCACCTTTTCATTTATGCACAAATCTAACAAGAAACAGGGCAGGACTGGGCTTCAAATATTTTAGCAAGGGGTTCTCTGCCCAATTGCTGGGTGGCCATGGTCTAATCGGCCTCCTACATCATAGCGGGGAAGGGGCGTTCTTGTCTGACCTGGGCCCCATAGGCTTTCCTTGAGCCTCCAGGAGGACAAAAACATTAGGCCTATTTTTCATCCTCCCCAAGCCTCCGTGCACCTCCTGCACTTACCTGCACCCAAAGTGGGCCTGGCAGAGATGGTGTGGGTGGGGCAAGCCAGTATTTGAGGGTTCTCCAAACTGCACAGAATGTTAGCTAGAGGTTCTCCTGAACCCCTGCGAACCCACACCAGCCCACCACTGAAATAGGGCCAGCCTTATCAAAAGAATTGTGATCTCAGATGGCTCCTACGGGACATCATTAAATGGGCCATTTTTTTTTATTTTAGAAAATCTAGATTGCCATCTACTGGTTACTGACCAGATTACTTACAGGACCGCCTTGCTGCATAAATCCCAGTGGCCAATTAGGTCCCAGAGTTGGCCTTCTCCAGGTCCTGTCGACCAGACAATGTCGTCTGGCAGGCCCCAGGGGAAAAGAGCCTTCTCTGTGGTGGCCCGGCCCTCTGGAATCAGCTCCCTCCAGAGATTCGCACTGCCCCCTCTCCTTACCTTTCGCAAGAGCCTAAAGGCCCACCTATGTCACCAGGCATGGGGCAGCTAGACCATGCCCCCCTTCTCTGACCATTAAATGTTATGTGTGGATGTGACTGAGTTAATTGACTGCTTTTTAATGTAATGGGATCTTAGCTTATAGTTTTAACTAATTAGATTTGTATAGATATTATTTTTGTACTTTATTCTATGAGCCACCCCGAGTCTTTGGAGAGGGGCAGCATACAAGTCAAATAAATGAATGAATTAATTAATTAATTAATTAATAAAATCATAATCACAATCACAATCATAATACTGGCACATGGCGAGTCAAGGCAGTTTACGCGAATATAAAAACATCATATAAAAATAATAAATAAAGTACAATAAATAAAATAATAGTACCTCACCTCACTCCATCCCTGCGACAACACATATTCATATAAGCCATTTAATGGGCTCCATATTAATCAACTCATGCACAGGAAGCAAAATCTTGCTCGGACGCACCTAAGTGCACACCGGGGTTGCGGAGTTCTGGGGGAATCACACCGGTAGTGGCCGTAAGTGGAAACAATCCCTGAATCCAATTATATTAGGAACCAGGCAATATAAATTATAAGGATACAAGCAACAAAGTTACAGTCATACTGTCATTAATGGGAGGAGATGAGTGATGGGAACGATGAGAAGGTTAATAGTAGTGCAGACTTAGTAAATAGTTTGACAGTGTTGAGGCAATTATTTGTTTAGCAGAGTGATGGCGTTTGGGAAAAACTGTTCTTCTGTCTAGTTGTTCTGTTTTGCAGTGCTCTATAGCAGTGTTTCTCAACCATGGCAACTTGAAGATATCTGGTCTTCAACTCCCAGAATTCCCCAGCCAGTATTCGCTGGCTGGGGAATTCTGGGAGTTGAAGTCCAAATGTCTTCAAGCTGCCAAAGTTGGGAAACACTGCTCTATAGCATCATTTTGAGGGTGGGAGTTGAAGCAGTTTATGATGCAAGAGGTCAGTAAATATTTTCACCGCCCTCTTTTTGACTCATGCAGTATACAGGTCCTCAACGGAAGGCAGGTTGGTAGCAATTGTTTTTTTCTGCAGTTCTGATTATCCTCTGAAGTCTGTGTCTGTCCTATTGTGTTGCAGAACCAAGCCAAACAGTTATAGAGGTGCAGATGACAGACTCAGTGAGTATTGAAGAAAAGAAGCACAACCAGAAAAAATGCACCAGGGGGGTGTGCCTGTCCCTCTGATGAATTCACTCCTTGCCTGTGGTCTGTTCTGTCTCTTTTGTCCCCACTCTGACCATTCAGGAAAAGACCATATATTATCTTGAAGACGATGAATCGCAGTGCTTGCTTGCTTTAAGACTAGTTGCCCTACTACCATTTTTTTAGATAGAAAGTAAGACTGCCGCTTCCCAATGTCATGGTAATATAGCACCTTGCTTTGGGGGGATATTTCTCAGCAGCATGAGAGACATCTGCACAATACAGAAGTAATATAGGACCGATTCCTGTAATTGTATTTCTTTTCCTCCAGAGTAACTTCTGTGTCTTCAGTTAGCGCTCTCTTATTTCCATGACCCTGCTTGAATAGCAGCCCCCAGGCCTCCAGCATTATATATTAGTATGTGGACTGATATACAGTCCTTAAGAATCTTCCCCTGCTCCCTAGGACGCTATTGTGTTGAAGGGAAAACATGGGTTCTTATTTGGCTAGACTCTGCTTTAATGTCCTGCAGCGAAGAGGGAATTTTGTAGAAACATCTGGAGACCCAAGATGATGTCAAATGATAAATTCCAACAGAGATAGCCCTGACAGCCACGGAGAGCTGATGGATTGGGAAGCTGCAAAGGTAGTTTTCTATCAGGCAAATTTGAGAATTGTTCCTTTCTTCTTCTAAAGCTGTTACAGCAGTGAGACATTATCAGGAAAAGATACATGTCTTCTTCACACACCCCAATTCAAAAGAACAATTTGTCAGTATCAACAACCACAGGGCTGATAAATCACGAAATTCTTCAGTTTTCAGTTGACATCAATCATGTATTCTTCATAAATAATTCACTCTTTCATCAAAAATGTTCAAGGTTTATAAATTATACTTTATTGTTTATTCTGGAATTCTGTCAATGGGGCTTTAGCATTATAAATGTGGTCTTGTTTTTTTTTTCTTTTTGGGCAAATAATATCACTGCTTTTGGTATAGTTTTATAAACTTGTTACAAATTATAATTGTGTCTGCCCATTGCCTTGAATATGGCAGCCCTGCAGAAATCTGGCACTATAATTCCCAGGATTTCCAGTCATGTATTTTTGTGAATGGAGATGTATGAAAGATGAAACATGTGGAGTTGATTCAGTTCAAAAGGCAAAAAATGCAGAAAGGTTTGCCCATGAAGCTTTCAGCTTAAGCATTAGCTCCGAGAACACATTCTACCTCATAGTTCCCAGTGACTGATAAGATCCCACAGAGCTGGTCTCCTCCAGGTCCCGTTATCTAAACAATGTCAGCTGGTGGGCCCGCAGGGAAGGGCCTTCTTTGTGGCTACCCCAGCTCTCTGGAACCAACTACCCCATGAGATCCAGACTGCCTCCATTCTGTTGACCTTCCGGAAAGCATTGAAGATCTGGCTTTTCTGGGAGGCTTGGGGCCATTGATCTTACAATTTTACAAGGTCCGGACTTGAATGATATGTATAGATGTGATTTTTAACTGTTTTTTCTTAATCTTTTATGATGTTTTTAAATGTATTTTATATCCTGTTGTAAGCCACCCAGAATCCTTCCGTCCAGGTCTTCATTTTGGGTTGTTGTTGTTATTTCTAGTCAGCACAGATTCTCTTACTTACTTACTTACTTACTTACTTACTTACTTACTTACTTACTTATTAGATTTGTATGCCGCCCCTCTCCGAAGACTCTGAAGACATCTTGCAGTCACTCATTTCAGATTGACTTGCTTTTTTCTTCTTGCAAATAAGAATTTCTATTATAACTAGTCAGAGTTACAAGTTGGACTTAGAGTTGGACCTTATTTTTTTGAAACTATAATGAAAACAAAGAGACAGTTAGTGTACTGGTTAAAGATATCAAGAAACTGGAAAGCTATAAGTCCACAAAAGGCACAAAACCAGCTGGGTGACCTTGGGCCAGCCATTTGTCTTAGCCCTAGAAAGAAAGAAAGGGCAAACTATTTCTGAAAAACCTTGCCAAGAAAACCGCAGGGATTTATCCGGGCAGCCTCCAAGAATAGGGCATGACTGAACAGTAGAAAAGCATCCATATGGTTTGCTTCCATATTTACCTGCTTGCTCACAATGTAGAAATTTCAGAAAGTTAAGCATGGGCTTAAAATGTCTCCTTGTTATCTTTCCTCTGAAGAAATCTGCCAGTTTTGTTGGGCTCGGTCAATATTTGAGGTGGGCAAGAGGATTTGAGTTACCTTAAGTAACCAAAGGGATAAGCTTTTCCTTTCCTTCCTTATTCTTAAAAAAGTACCAAAGAAAGAAAACATGTCAGTTTAAATTGAAATAAAAAAATCTACTCTGATTCATGTCATCTACCCTCCCATCCCTGCTTATTGCTGAAGTTAGAGGCTGGCTACTTGCCCAGATGTAATGCCAACATCTTTTTTGGGAGGAATACAGGCCTGATTTGTATTCATTTCTCATTCTCATCCAACAAAGGCAATTCTTTAATCAGAGCAACACAGGTGTTTTCATTCCCCTTCCCCCTTCCCCACCCCTTCCAGTCCTTGCAAAGAAAATAGATCGGCTTAAACAGCCAAAGATTTCTAAAACCCTCTGGCTAAGTGTGACATAGCTCAAAACAAAAGCAAAATCTTGAAACTTAAATGCCGTGAGTGGTAAAAGGGAACGCTACCAAATCTCTGGAAGAATGTATCAAAGCCAAATATAACATGTATAAAATGCTGCTAAATATTTGGAAAAAAACAATTTTCTTGCTTATAATGGAACATACATTTGCCTTCTTCATAGAGCTTTCTGGCATGACTCTAGGAATCTGTGCACGATTAGTATCTAAGAAGAGTTATTGGCGCCTAATGTAAGAGGGAGATGAAATACTTACATTAAGTGGGAGTGGATTTATTTATTGGCATGTCCAATTTTTTTTTTCTTAACCCTTAGGCCAAATAAATTGTATATTTCAAAAGCTCACATAGTCAGAAGTGGAAATTGTAAAAGAGAATATGATAAGCTGGGGAATGAATTTTGGCTACACAATTGAACAAGAAAAATGGGAAAAATTATGGATTAACAATTGGCAGATGACAAGATCGACCGCATTCAAGGAAAACCAATTAAAAATGTTCTACAGGTGGCACCTATCGCCAGAAAGACTTGCAAAAATGTTCCCAAAAACCTCTCCAATATGTTGGAAGTGTAAAAAAGAAAGAGGCACGTTCTACCACCAATGGTGGACATGCACACAGGCAAAAAAGTTTTGGAATAAAATAACAAATTGGTTAAAAGAAATAGCAAATGAAGAAATCGAAAAAAAAACCCAGAATGATATTTATTGGGTATTTTTAATTACAAAAATAGAAAAAGAAGTAAGATACCTAGTTATACATATACTAACAGCTGCCAGAATAGTATATGCCCAACAGTGGAAAACAGATAAAATACCGGAAGAAAACATAATAATTAAAAAAATACTAGACTGTGCGGAGATGGACAGGCTATCCAAAAGATTAGAGGGAAAAGAAGAATCAGATTACTATAAAACAAGGGCAAAATTTTATGATTGGCTAAAAGAAATAAATAAATAAATAATTATGCAAAGCAACACGTCAAATAAAAGAATTCAAAAATTAATATTATGTAAAAGAAGTGTAATTCTCTGATCAAATATCCAAAAAAAAAAAAAATAGTGGGGAAACTTTCATTTCCCAAATGTTGTATATACATGTTTTTATGTATGTTTTTTTCCTTTGTCTTGTATGTCACATTTGTAAAATAAACAAAAACAAAAACAAAACAAAAAAAGCTCACATAGTCTATCTAGTAGACCATACAGATTTCTATTGCAGGAGAACCCACTGCTCTAGAATGGATTTGTTATAATTTAAATCTTTTTGCTTCAGTTATCATCTTATGGAGAGGAGCCAAATGAGATCTCTTATATAACAACATAGAAATCCTGAAGTTAATAAATTAGCAAGAAGGTTAAAAACATATAAGTTGGAGGTATACCAAGTATGGCTTCATCAGGTGCTGCGCCAATGGAAAGAAAGTACCGTATGTCTGGGAGTTGTGAAATGTTTGGCGAAGATACTTGGGCTTGCATTGCTGAGAAATCAGAAATGCCCACTGTTGCTCAATCATTCCTCCCTCTTCTCCCTTTCCTATCCTGGAATACTCTTTAGTTTTAGTAACTTTTTTTAAAAAAAGTCATCCTTGCTCATATCACCAGAGTTTTTCCGCTGGCAATACAAATAAAACAAAATGTTGGATGGTTTACTTTTGTCCTGAAAACACACAAGGAATAAAAATTGCCGGATGCATCACACGCTGGCCACGCCAGTTTAGCGAAGGGGGGGGGGAGTTGCAATATAACACATGACAATAATGTGTCGTTGCGAGTTTGACACCCCTGCACTAGGCAGAAACATCCATTGGGAGAAGAAGAGGGCAAGGGACAAAATCCATTGAGATGCTAGCATGTGACATTATATACTTGCATGTGACAGGGCAAGTGCAAAAATGGATCTTGCATCATAGTGTCACAATACCCATTTCATCATTTTAACACCACCCTGGTTGGAATGGACCTCAACAAAGGCACAACCAGGGGTGGGCAGCAGGCAGGATGGGGTGGAACACAGTTCTACTGGCGGAAATGAAGCTGTGTGCCCAGCTCCAGCTGACTATCCCCCCTCCCATCCTCTTCCTCCTCCTTAGAAAGCGGCAGGGAGACCAGCACCGGCAGGAGTTGCAGGGGGCCCATTTCCTCCCCACTCTTTTCTCAACAGCTGATCGACACCCGTTCGCCTAGCTACCCAGCCTGAGGCGGGGGGGGACCCAGGAAGGAGAGCACGGGAAACGCAAAGCAAATTGTCACCCCAGAGAGAGACACTGGTGATGTTGTAAGTCGAGGACTTAACAATGATGATTGTTCAAGCTACTCCCACCTGGTCACATGGCCGGCAAGCCATTCCTACCCAGTCACATGACCCTCAAGCCACACCCACAAAATAAACCACACTCACAGTGTGGCAGTAAAAATTTGGCTGCCCATTACTGGGCACAACCCTTCTTCTCTAACATCACATGTTCCTACAGCCCCTTCTACCTTGAAAGCAGAATGTCTCTTGAGCAGCTTCACTTTTAATAAGTTTAAGCAAGTTTAAAATTGATGAATCTAATTCACGCTTTTCAAATTTGACAAATTTGAAAACATTTCCCAGTTAAACGTGCATCTGGGAACGAGAAAAGACCCCTCTCCTGATGTTTCTCCTGTCATCCCGTATGTTTCTCATGTAATGAGCATTGACTGATCAGAATGCTCCTCCATTAAAATTGCTAATGAAGGCCATGATAGTGTAAACATAACCGTGCTGAATACAACCACCATATGCTTAAATGTATATGTGAATCAGTAGTGGGTTCTAAAATCCTTTACTACTGGTTTCTGCACAAAGTTGCATGCATGCACAGAAGCATCCCAGGTGGGTGGGCAGAGCCTCCTGCTACAGCCACTACGAGTTCTTAGAACTGGACCGAACTGGGACCAACCAACCACTGATGTGAATTATGTTCTACCTTTGTCACAGAATTCTAGATTTTCCTGGCAACATCACTTAAGTTGTCATTCCATGCAGGCCAATTACTCATACAGTCTTATTTTATTCTGATTGTTTTTCTTATAGTTAAGCCAGTAAGATTCACATTATAGTGATAAAATATTTGGCAAACTGGATTCACTCAGCAGTGCTGGAAGCATTGCTTATTTTTTAAAAAACCAAACACCTCACAATGTTTATCTCTCTTGAAATCTCAGTGTGATAATTCTGGCCATATGTTGCTGATTGAAAAGTGCATACATCGCGGCATCCTTACAAATAAAACGAGCCTATTATTACAGAACATTCTTCTTGTTAGCTGCACTTCCTAACTCATGCTGCCTTTACTTTAGGCATCTACTTTGATTTTTCTTCATTCTTAGATTGAAATCTGTGGTGAAAGAGTTTGAGGAGAAAGATAAAACTGTCACTGAAATTAAAAAATGGAACTTGAGAACAATGGATTGAGAGAGCTGTGTTTCTTCTTTGCACCAAAAATTACAACACTTCGCATCCCTCTGACTATATTTTTTGAGGCAACTTGAACTGCAAGCCAAAAATGTGTTTTATCAAAGTAACATTTCTAATTCAGATAAGAAAGAGAGAAACAAACAATATCAAAAGTCTTCTGCTTAACAGCTGGAGAGAAGGCCAAAGGCTAGATGCTAGAATAGGGGTCTTCAAACTTGTGGACTTCAACCCCCAGTATTCTGTAGTCAGCTCTGGACAAAAGTAGGTTTCTGAGTTGAGTTGTTTAAAGTTATTAAACATTATAGGAATATAATAGTAATTATACTATCATGCTTAGCATCAGCATCCATGCATAAATAGGGGTTTTTTTCAAACTGGTAGCTCCAGAAGTATTGGGATTACAACTCCTAGCATTCCTATTCAACATTAGTAGGCTGATTCATCCCATATCAACACAGTTTTCCACAAAAAGAACTTCTACAAGATTACCATCATCATAACCTTCAAAACCAGCTTGAAAGTGGTGTGTGATTATAATCAACAACAAAACCAAGCATGCTGGTGCTTCCAAACAAGGGGAGTTGAAAGAAAAAAGTGAGATGTTAACATTACATTGTCAATTGTCAATTTCTAAATTAGTCACTTGGTCTGGTTTTATTAATTTGAAAATGCCAAACCAGACTTTCCCTTACAGTTCTCAACCTTTCTAATGCCGTGATCCCTTAATATAGTTACTCATGTTGTGGTGACCCCCAACCATAAATCTAGTGCCAATTCTCCCAACATAGCTTTAATCTGATTGGCAGGAAGGTCAGAGGAACACCCCCACTGTAAATGCTGATTGGTCGGATTGTAAAAATATGTTCCAATATGCCAGGATAGAAGCTTTAGCTCCTAACACCATGGGAAAATTGTCTTTTCCCATAGTCTTAAGCGACTCCTGTGAAATGGTCGTTCAATCCCCAAAGGAGTGCCAACCCCCAAGTTGAGAGCCATTGCCTTACAGGATTCTGCCAAGGTGAATGAAGTTAAGGAGTCAGGTAGAAGATTGAGACAAAGTTCTTTCCAACAAGAAAATGCTCCTTCTTGGAGCTCTATAGAATTCTAACATTTTCAGCTGAAATCTGCCTTCAGAATAGCTTTCATCAAGCTGGTCAAATATATCACAAGGTATAGAGCTAACATGACAATATTACAAATGCCTCATCTAGAAGTCCCTCAAAATACCATTTTCTGAAATACATATCCAGTCTTTGGGTATTCAGATATAGTAGCAAGGGTAACAAGTGTTAAGGGGATGTTGTAACAGTAGCATGATGGGTTCACCAAGAACCCATGTTATATGCCCATGTTACACCAAAACTCTCTGTGGCGGCCCCAACCCTCTGGAAGCAGCTCCCCCCAGAGATTAGGATTGCCCCCACCCTCCTTGCCTTTCGTAAACTCCTTAAAACCCATCTCTGCCATCAGGCATGGGGGAACTGAGACATCTCCCCTTGCCTATGTAGTTTTATGTATGGTATGGTATGTTTGTGTGTATGATTTTTAAATAATGGGGCTTTTAGACTTTTAATGTTAGATTTGTTATTTTAGACTTTAATATTAGATTTGTCACTGTAGATTGTTTTATCACTGTTGTGAGCCGCCCCGAATCTGCGGAGAGGGGTGGCATACAAATCTAACAAATAAATGAATAAATAAATAAATAAATAAATGAATGAATGAATAAATAAATAAACAAACAAACAAACTAACTAACTAACTAACTAACTAACTAACTAACTAACTAACTAACTAACTAACTAACATTACAAACTGATTCAGTTTTTCAGGGTTTCAATCAAATACACCAACTACCAAGGAGCATAAATTAATACTTCAAGAGATGTCTTGGCAAAAGAAACACATTTTAGGGAACTGAAATTGGAAAATGTGCAAACACATACAGGAAATTCTCTGGGAATTATTTTGGCTAAATTATAATGTATGCATCGTTTGTTTGATTGATAATTGACTGATTGATTGATTATGTTAAAAATAGGAATGTAAGAAATGGAGCGCTAAAATTGAATGAACAGAATGATCATCATATTTAAAAACAGTGAACATAGCTCATCCAGGAAGCAGCAGGGTGGGGGGAGCTGAATTGTGTCCCACCTTTTTTTCACCAAAGTATGGAACCATGTGTCAAAAGGAGATTACACTTCTCAGAGACCACAGGCATTGAAGAATGCAGAGGTCAGAAAAGAAGGGCAAAAGCTCAGTTTTAGTCTGAGATGCAGGAAAAGGTGGTTTAGTTTTTAATGGACCCCTGACATTAATCTAATGGGTAAGTTTCCAACCAAGGCAGATAAATGCAACTTTATCAACATTATTTAGCACTGCAGCCTAAAACCATAATGCACAACTATTACTGATACAAAATAAATATTGCTAAAGTAGAAAATCAGAAGAATGAATATTGGAGTAGGGACAGATTAATTTGTTTCCTTATCCTATAGTCATCCTCATATACCACCAGATACCTTACTAAATCTTTTTTAATGTTATTGTGATGTAATAATAATAATAATAATAATAATAATAATAATTATTATTATTATTATTATTATTATTATTATTATTATTATTAATTAGATTTGTATGCTGCCCCTCTCCGCAGACTCGGGGCGGATATCCCTCCACTAGTTGAGGATTTTGTTTTGAGCCATATTTGCTCAAAAAAATGTTATTAAATATCATGTGTTTCATCTCCTCTCAATAAAAGGTTTGCCACATGTAGGACTTTTGGCACTTTGGAATAATGTAGTAATGACTTAAGAGTGACATGCGGTGTTGTGATGTTGTGGTCAGGATTTGGGATCTGTTCAGTTTCCATTGTCTACTTTTGATTGTGGTTCATTGTGTTTTGCACTGCTGGATGGATAACACATCTGGTTTCCAGAGGTCTGAACAATGCCTTGTTCAAGATTTCCAAAGTAAGTCAAGTCTAATGTAGCCTCCTTATTTATACTATTATCAAACACTTTCTCTCTCTCTCTCAAAATAAAAATATTTTTAAAAGATGGATAAGGCACACAGCAGCAATATTATTAGATGGGGGAAAACATTTATCTATTTAAGTACCTCTTTTAAAAAAACAAGAATAGAGCAGGAACAACAGGACAATTGCTGTGGAGATCACACAGCAGGGTGAATGGCAAAGTACCACAAAGCATTTATTTTTCAATGTGATTTTTAAATAGTCAGCATGGCCATAACAGTTCCTGGTAGAATACAGGTAGCAGATCTCTGATTTGCAACCTTCCATCATCCACCCTGCACCATGCACTGATTGGTTGTTATTTTTTTTTGCATTAACAAATGGGAGGGATTGCTGAGCAGAGAGGAACCATAGCCACTAATTGCTGCCTTTAAATTATCATCCTTAAAATCACATTGCTGAAAATTGCTTGAATCTGTACTTTCCTGTAGAATTCACTGGGTGACTGTTGTGTCCAGAGGACAGTTAAGCCTTGTACCCGCCCCATATTCCTTGGGTCGGAAAATACTGCAAGGTGATTGGTTGGCTCAGCCTGGCAGCCCGGGATATATATAGCTGCCAGGCATGGCCATGTTGTTGTTGTCTTGTTTCCATTCTGTGAACCGTTACCTTCTGCTCTAATAAAAAGAACCGTTACTTACTCAGAGAGTCTGCAGTTGATTCTTGAAAGGATTTAACAGTGACCATAGCCAATTACTAACTTTTAAATTTCCCTACCTCTCAGGGTTGTTTGAGAAAAAATATGAAATAAAGCAAGTATATAAATCTAACACAATAAATTGAATTAGTGCTAGGGTTTCCTGTCTAAGCAGGGGAATGGACTAGGAGACTTCCAAGTCCCATCCAATTCTGTTGTTATTATTATTAAATATATACTTGGAATAGTATATCAGATTATTTTACTATACTATTTTAATGTAATGTCCTATTTTGATATTTAAACAGATGCAATTCAAGAATGTTGGGCAAAATGCAAATTCAAGGATCAGGATTATAGCCATTTTTTCTTTCAAAACCATCTAATGTGTTTATAGGCGGTATTACCATATTTAATTATAGTTTCAATGCTACATGGAAAAATACAGAGAAAGCCATTAGAATATTTCTTTTTCATTTTTAATGTTTCTACTATTGTAATTAATATGATTCATTTTAATATCTCATCAATGATAAATAATAATGTACAGTAGATGGCACATGTTTGTTTTCTGATCAGTTCAAGCAAAAGTGTAGTTCCTTCTGAGACAAGACTAAGAAAAAAGTAATCTATAGGTATTTTGAATTTCCTTAACCATGTAAAATATAGTTTATAGTTTTATGCCATTTTTATTTGGAATTTCAATTTAACTTTTATTGGAGTCAGGATTTGTATGAATTGATAACATTTTTCCCTCTTTGCTCATCATTTATCATCCACCATAAAAATACAGGCTAAAATCCATAATGTTAAAATCCATAAGGGGCTGGAGGTGAATCTGAGGAAATGTTGAATGAGTTAACATTCCTTAAAAGCCAATAGGATATATAACCAATATCAGGGGTGGGTTCCAGTTACCTTCACCACCAATTCACATTGCGATGTTTCTCGTGCACGCATGTGTCCCCTCATATAATTCTGTTTCTGCGCATGGCCAGTAGCTATAATCAGTGAAGGGCTGGGGTGGCTACTGCCCGGGCAAGGGGGAATGCAGTGGGGTAGCGAAAATGGAGCTCCACCCCAGAGCACCCAATTTGCACTGAAAGATGTTGAATGAAAATGCATAAGCCATGGCTACAGTGTGGTAGTAAAAATTTTGGTAGCCCTTCACTGGTGAAGGGCTACCAATTTTTTTACTACCACACTGTGGGCGTGGCTTATGCAGGACACGCTGCATTTTCTTTCAACATCTTTCTGTGCAAATTGGGTGCTCTGGGGTGGAGTTCCATTTTTGCTACCCCACTGCGTTCCCCCCTGGCTATAATCAGCCCAAAACAAAGCTGAGGAGCTGATTAGCTGTGTTTCAGGAAAAGGAATAAAGGTAAGTATAAACCTGGGGGCAGGCGGGAGGGCCCTTTTCCAAGCAGCATTAGAAGAAAAAAGCTTCCAAACAGTAAAACATTAGGAATTTTTTTTTTAAATGGTGGCGCTCACAGACCAACACTAACGAATCTGGATTCTTGATACCATAATAACATCATCAGTGGGTCACTACCAGTTCAGGTGATCCAGTCTGAGCTGGGAGGAACCCACCCTTGGTCTATACCACCCCATCTGTCTCATTCCCAGCTTTGGCTGAAATTTGTGAATGTTTTCCATATTCAAGCAGCTTAATGCACAAATTCCACCTCCCTGAAGTAACAATGGAGCAGCAGTTAATTAAAGAACGCCCATTTCCAACACAATCTCCAATTTGGATTAGTGTACAGTAAGATGGTACAATAGAAGCTTTAAATATGCATTGTTATTTTAATGAAAAACTTCAAGATTTAAATGCAGAAATGTTACTACTTTCCAACTCAAGAAAGTTGTTTTGGACTTGCCGTGTTCTCAATTTTATTCCACAGCCTGTTGATGAAATTCCTACAGAATTTCAGAATGAGAAAGGCTCAGGCAACTTTGGTAAGATGTTTCACAAGTCTCCTAAAATTCATTCCATCTCTTTCCCTTTTATAATGGTGAACCCTTAGAAGGGGTTGCAGTGAATTGTTGTGGTTATGAGACAGTTAAAGATTCCGGTACCACTCAGAGAGTGATAAAGGGGTCAAAAGGGGAGTTTGGTTGGTGATAGTAGAAAGAAATATTCCAGAAAAGGTCTTGGAAAAGGCTGTGAACTACCCATGTTCACTCTTCCACTGTCACCAGCCATTAAAAAGGCCATTAATTAAAGAGCATCAAACTGTACTGAACTCCCTGGTATGCAGTTCCCATTAACCAGTACCACAATGAAAGAGATGACCTGCCACCTTTTTTCCTTAAACAGGGGGTGAGCGGGGTCATTAAAAGCAAGCGAAAGGATAATGGATGGTTAAACTATTTATATATCTAGTAGGCAACCTAATGTCGACAAGCTGTTTCAAACAATCAAATCGGCTCTTGCCAGTATTGCATACTCAAATGTTAATATTAATAAACTCACTAAACCACTGCTATTTCAGATTAACAAAGTTAATCTGAAGAAGGGACCTTATAGGACACAATCTGAAGTTAGTTGGGGGAAAGATCAAAAGCAACATGAGAAAATATTATTTTACTGAAAGAGTAGTAGATCCTTGGAACAAACTTCCAGCAGACGTGGTTGGTAAATCCACAGTAACTGAATTTAAACATGCCTGGGATAAACATATATCCATTGTAAGATAAAATACAGGAAATAGTATAAGGGCAGACTAGATGGACCATGAGGTCTTTTTCTGCCGTCAGTCTTCTATGTTTCTATGTTTCTATGTGATGGTGAACCTTTTTTTCCTTGGGTGCTGAAAGAACGTGGGTGCGCACTATCACGCATGCACGAGTGCCTACACCCATAATTCAATGCCTGGGGAGGGCAAAAACAGCTTCCCCTGCTCCCAGGAGGCCCTCTGGAGGCCGGAAACAGCATGTTTCCCAACTTCTGGTGGGCCCAGTAGGCTCATGTTTCACCCTCCCCAAGCTCCAAAGGTTTCCCTGGAGCCAAGGGAGGATAAAAACACCCCCCCCACAAGCTCTCTAGAAACCAATAACTCTGTGCAAGCCAAAAATCAGCTGGCCGGCACACACATGCACATTGAAGCTGAGCTAGGGCAATGGCTCACGTGCCAGCAGATATGGCTCCACATGCCACCTGTGGCACCCGTGCCATAGGTTCGCCATCACTGTTATAGGTCATCTAGTGCATTCCCTTCCACCCCCGCTTAAGCAGGAGACCCTACACCATTTCTGACAAATAGAAGTTGTCAGAAATAAGTAAGGGAATTGTCATGAATTTCTATTAAATCCATTGTTTGGGTGCATCTACACACACACACACATACACACACACAAACACACACATGTGTGTGCGCGTGCAGACACACGTACGTTGTGTTCAATGAATTAATCCTTATCAAGCAAAGGTAGATATAATGTAGGAGGAGCCCAACTCCCTTCTTCAGATCAGTGGAGAAAAGGGGGGGGGGAGGAGGGGGAAGGAAGAGAAGAGAGAAAATAAATTAAATCAAATCAAATCAAATCAAATGAACGCAAAGCAGAGCAGAGCAGAGCAGAGCATGCAGCATTTTAGCAAAGCATTTAATGAAGGAACCTCTTAAGGATTTGGACCTACAGTAGGCATCAGAATAAAGTAAAATAGCGTTTCACCCAGTTCTTTCTCATTTTGTTCTGTATTATTAGAGTTAAGGAAAAGGTATTCACTTGACTAGGGTAAACAATATTACAGCATTTTTATACACTTAAAACTTACTGCAAATGTTAAAGATAATAAGATGAAATATTTTGGTTTCTGTTTTGGCATGACTCAGCATCTCCAGTGGCATAATTGCAATTAATTCTTTGACCATTCTCACACATGCAAATTCACAAGAGTAGAAAGATTGAGAAGCATTGTAATAATCACTTATGGGGATTATTTTGAGATTGAGGGATGTACCTGAACTTTGAAGGTCATGAGGAAGCCTCTACACAGCAATATCTTGGAGAGTCTAGATACAAAGTAAATGTGGTTTAATTTAAATTTAAATCAAAACTGAAGCAAATGTTTAAATAATCATATGATTACTTTTCATGCATGTATATATGTATGAAGCATATATACTGTACATATAAATATACACACATACATAAATACAAATGTGATTTTTTTCCTGTCAAATTATCTGTTGAATTATCAGCAAAAATATGTCATACACACACATACACACACACATTACAATTTTGATATATTTACAGTTATATATATATATATATACAATTACAATATAATACAATTTTGTGGCAAAGTTTGCAGAAATTCTGTCGCCTGCCCTTCCCCAAGAATTTTGAACCATATGGAAACCTGTAAAATCTAACTGCAGATTTCGATAATAGTGTACATTGCAATATGCAAATTCTTGCTGAATTTTTACATATGAACCTGTTTATAAAACTAGAACTGAGAACTGGCTTTCTACATTGTATTATTTCATGTATGGTTCACAGCAGTAGTGGGTTCTAAATCCCATTGCCACTAGTTTGGATGTGCACATGTGCAACACTTCTGTGCATGTGCAGAAGCATCCCAGGTGGGTGGGCGGAGCCTCCCCCCACCGCTTCTACCAGTTCGCTGGACCAATCTACCAGTTCGCTGGAGCAATTCACTGCTGTTTCACAGCTCCTGGATTTCCTTTTATTTTTTTCATCTTTGTTGTCGTTTTTTGGCTTCTCTTCGTGACTTCTTGTAGCCACAAAGCAGAGACAGAGATAAAAAATCATGTCATATTGTGTAGTGTAAAGTACTAGGTAACCAGCAAAGCAAAGAGCAACAATTGCACACGTTCCAGAAAGAATTATAAATACTAGGCTCAGATAAAAACATAATCATGAGACTGAATTCCCAGACTTATAATAACTTAATTAGGGTGGAGTCTCTTTGAAATGCTTGTTTCCTACAATGCTCACATCTGGGCCATACTGCATTTTCTTACCTAAGCTATACTCTTTTCACAGAGAAGAAGGAGACAACCAATTCTCCAAAATACCTGAGGGCAGAACAAGAAGTAATGGATGGAAACCTATCAAGGAGAGGTCTAACCTAAAACTAAGCCCTACATGGCACAGGACCAGATTATCTCCGAGACCGCCTTCTGCCTCACGAATCCCAGCGACTGGTGAAGTCCCACAGAGTTGGCCTACTTAGGGTCCTGTTGACCAAACAATGTTGGTTGGTGAGACCTAGGGGTAGAGCCTTCTCTGTGGGAGCCCCGGCCCTCTGGAATCAACTCCCCCCAGAGATTTGCACTGCCCCCTCCCTCCTTGCCGCCCAAAAGAGCTTAAAAACTCATCTTTGCCACCAGGCTTGGGCCTTTTAGATCTTCCCCTGACCACTGAATGCCTTAAGTATGATTGCTGAATGTTTGGTTAATAAGTTATTTTTTTGGTTAAACTTCTCTAATTGTTTTTAAATTGTAGTATTAATTGGATCATATTATTGTTCTGTTTTATATATGCTGTGAGCCGCCCCGAGTCCTCGGAGAGGGGCGGCATACAAATCCAATTAAATAAATAAATAAAATAAAATAAGGAGAAATTTCCTGACAGTTAGGCCAATTAATCAGTGGAACAACTTGCCTCCAGAAAACACTGGAAGTTTTAAACAAGAGATTGGACAACCATTTGTCTGACATGGTATAGGGTTTCCTGCTCGAGCAAAGGGTTAGACTAGAAGACTTCCAAGGTCTTTTCCAAGTCCTTTAGCTTGCATTCTCTAATTAGACTTCTCATCTGCTTCTTTCCAGTTTCTCACCTACAGCCAGTCAGATTTTATGTATAGGCCAGGAAATGGATACGTCCAGTGGTGGGATTCAAAAATGTTTCAAAAAGGATTCTGCGGGTGTGGCTTGGCAGAGTTGGCATGGTGGACATGGCAGGGGAAGGATACTGCAAAATTCCTATTCCCTCCCCACTCCTGGAGAAGGATCCTGCAAAATCTTCCTTCCCTCCCCACTCCAGGGGAAGGACCCTGCAAAATCTGCATTCCCTCTCCATTCCAGGGGCAGGATACTGCAAAATCTGCATTCCCTTTCCAGCACACTAACCTGCTTTTCAGCTCCATTCTCCTGACCCAGCCGATCAGCTGGGACTCGGAAGGCAGTGAATAGATGGGGGGACGGGGCCAGTCATAGGTGGTATTTGCTGGTTCTTCAAACTATTCAAAATTGCATTTTGGCTCAGAAGCCTCAATTGCAGACACTCATAGCCTGATGGTCAGTGCTGGCAAGATGGACATGAACTTCCTCTGATGGTCTCACAAAAATCCACCTTCATTTCAATACATCAGTGGCTCTTTTATTTATGTAAGCTTTTGCTGGAGTAGAAGAATAAGCCTCATGTATACTGGAGAGGTTTCTCTGAAGAACAAATGAAGACAAAAATACCATCTTTCCTCAGCACCTGCTGCACACAGTAGGATCTGCAGAGCCCTATTTCTATGTACCTGGCATGAGACCAGAATAGTAGTGTTGGGCAAACCGAACTTGCAAAGTTCGGGTTCGTGCTGAACTTTGCAGTGTTCGGCATGCCGAACCCGAACTTTTTAAAAGTTCGGGTTCAGCATTCTTCCTATTTTCCCCACAACAACAATCCTTTGAGGTGGGTTGGACTGAGGGGGAGTGACTGGCTTTCATTGCTAAGGTAGATCTTGAACTCAAGATCTCCCCACTTTTTAGCCTGGTGTCTTAACCACTAGATCAAACTGTATCTCATATATGTTTCCCTCTTTGCATATTCATAATGTGCTATTGGGGAAATGAAAGAAGAGGCAAGAATTCTGTTCATGGATAAATTGTAAACCTGTGCAAGGAAGCCTTATATTCATACCAATTAATAATCGTTTGTTTTTTTATTGCAACCAAGACTGCACCTAAATGAAAGGTAGAGGTGGGGTGGAGAGTGGAAGGAAGGAAGGATAGAAAGACGAGAAGGAAGATAGATGGGAGAGGTGGAGAGTGAAGGAGGGGAGTGAGAAAGAGAAATATAAATACAAACTGATAACTTATAAATATAATAGAGGTGTTTGATTTGAGCACAAAAGAGATCAGTTAGAAATATGTAACTGTGTATATTATGGATTTGTCTGTAAGGTATCTGGATTGATATATGTATGAACATGGAGTTAAAAAAATAAAAGCAAAAAGCAAAAAAAAGACTGCACCTAAATATTATTATGGATGGACAATGCTGTGAGATTTTAAACTCAATAACATCTACAGTCAAAACTTGTCCATCCAATAGAGATTTATGGCATGAAATTTTATTTACTGTTTCAACCTTTGCTCACCATCTTGAAAGTTGAGAATGTTATAAAACTCTAAGCTTGCCTTTTTAATGTTTTTGATTGTGGACTAATATCTTGTCCAAGTGGATTTTGAAAATCACCCTTGTAGGAGGGTGCATTTAATTTCAGTAGTTGGGAAACAACAGAGCATGAAAAGGAAGCACAGAGATTTGGAAGCATCTTCTAAATCACATTCCTCTATTTAATTATAAATAATGATTTTTAGAAATCGTACCATTTAGGATTTAACAATCAAACTAGCAGATAATAGAATATAATCAGGGTTTTATAGGATAGGTAAGGTATAGTGAAAGCCAAATGATTTATGTTGAAACCTGGCACACAAATGTTAAGAAATTATTTCCAGATGAGGATTTGCACCCAATGAGAAGCTTTGCATTTTTTTTCTTTTTGAAAAAGCAATATGATAACTTTGCATTCCATATCAACAGCTTCCCCAATGTCAACTGGATTTTTTTTTACCATATATTCTTTTCTAGGCGGCCTTCTTTCAAGGGTGTTCCAACTGGCTTTTCACTACGTTGTTGCCCATTTATAGCCTGAAAGTTTATTGCCATGTTTTGATTAATCTTTATATAGAGAACAACAGGTGGTATTCTCATTCACTCAAAGTCCACAAAATGAAAGGCAAGCTTTTCTTCTGACATGATTCCAAGCAGGGGTGGATTCCACCCACCTTTGCCACCGGCTCACATCATGACGTTTTGCACGCCTGTGCACACGTCATTCGTGCTCGCACACACACGTTTCCTTGTGCAATTTGGCTTCCGCACATGCTCAATAGATGGGATCGGCCCAAACCACAGCTGAGGAGCTGATCAGCTGTGCTTTGAGCCAATGAATAAAGATCAGTTTAAACACAGGGGCGGGTGGGAGAGCCCTTTTACAAGTAGCAGAACAGGAAAAACTTTCAAAACAGTAAAACATTGGCCAAAGATTCCCCCCAAAACGATGGCGGGACCCATGGACCAGCGATGACTGAATCGGATCTGTGATGCCATTGTCACTTCACCAGCAGTTCGTTAATGGTCCAACCGGTGAGGAACCCACCCAGGATTCCAAGCATTTTTTCTCAGTTTGGACAATAAACACACCATAACCCAGTATTTTTCAACCATGGCAGCTTGAAGATGGGTGGACTTCAATTCCCAGAATGCCACAGAGAGCACAGCTGGCTGGGGAATTCTGGAAGTTGAAGTCCACACATCTTCAAGGTTGATAAACACTGCCATGACCAATTAAATGTTTAACAAATTCCTGCCCCTTCAGACAGCCTATTTTCCTGCTAGCTGCAAATTGCTGCCAATTAGGACTCTTTTTTAGTGTTGGGCGAACTGAACCCGCACAATTCGGGTCCGTACCAAATTTTGCAGTGTTTGGCATGCTGGACCTGAACCTGAATTTTTTTTTAAACTCATGATTTAGTTCGGTGTTTGTGCCGAACACCGCGAAAGCCACCGCCTGGCTGTCATCTGCTGAGAAGAGTAGGAGGAGCCGGGCACCGGTGGCGGCAGAGGAAGGCAAACACCGGGGAGCTGGGGAATCCCACGAAGAGATTCCGGGGGCGGAGCTTTGACTTCATGTATACCAGGAATCCATGGAATCCAGGAAGTGATCACCTTGGCATCCTTAGCAACCTGCCGGTGTACGTGACGTCAAAGCTCCGCCACCGGAATCTCTTCGTGGGAGGGATTCCCCAGCTCATTCAAATGGAGGTCTTTTCATGTTTAAAAAAAAATATTTTTACGAAAAAGAATGCCGCAGCGGCACTGCAAGCAAAGGGGGGAGGTCTTTTCATGTAAAAATAAAAGTTTTTATTTTCACGTGAAAGGACCTCCCTTTGCTTGCGGCGCTGCTGCGGCGTCCTTTTTTGTAAAAATAATTTTTTTTTACATGAAAAAAGGCAATAGCATTTAGACTTATATACCACTTCACAGTCCTTTACAGCCCTCTCTAAGCGGTTTACAGAATCAGCATATTGTCCCCAACAATCCGGGTCCTCATTTTACCCACCTCGGAAGGATGAAATCTCACCAACCTTGAGCCGGTGGTGAGATTTGAACTGCTGAACTACATCTAGCAATTAGCTGAAGTAACTTGCAGTGCTGCACTCTAACTACTGCGCCACTCCAGCTCTTATCATTGAATGGACTGTTGCCTCCTCGGCTTTCTATTCTTCAATTAGTTTTTTTCAAACTAAACAGATAAGAAGGTTTCAAAAGGATGAAAACATGTAGAATACAGAAACAAGCAACAGCAAAATCATCCTTCAAAACATCCAGCAATGAAGTGTAAATATATCATCAAAAGAGATATTTTAAAGAAAATCTCAAGCACTCAAAAAGTACCATGGGAAAAAAGTCTTTTTTCCCCTTAGCAGAAATAAACTTTAGAGTTAAGTATTCAACACAAGTGAAGCATAGGCTCCAGTCAGGTCTGCCATTATGGCGGGAAAATGCTCACATGTGATTGGTCAAACAGTCTGACAGCTCCCTTTAAAAAAAAAAGCTCCCATTTTGCTGTTGCTTCCTTTAAAAGAGCTAGCTGTCAGACAGGGCTTTTGCTGGGTTACTGAACTGTTAGACAATATAATAGCAATAGCACTTAGACCAGTGGTTCCAAATCTTATTTTGGTCATGCCCCACCTAAGAATCTCTAAAATCCTGAGGCCTCCCTACCCACCATGACATATAATTTTTATTATTCAAAAAGTGAACAGAGGAAGCCTAAAAGACCTTTAACTTGGTTTAAACAAGGTTCCAATTGGCCCCCTCAAAAATCAAATTGCGCTCCACATTGGGAACTAGGGACATACACTTATATCCTGCTGCATAATGTTTTTACAACCCTAAGTGGTTTACAGAATCAGCATATTGCCCCCAACACCCTGGGTCCTCAAATAAAGAGCTGTTTGTTAACAAGTTCCTGCTTGTCTCACCTCTTCCATCACTGATCTAACGCTGGTGACCAACGCTGGATCTGGAAGAGAGTAACTTAAAACACTTGGCCAATAAAAATGGTAATATACTCCACTCCACTCCACTCCACTCTACTCTACTCTATTTAGAGAAAGTGAAAGGTTTAAGGCTACCTCTTGAGTTATTATACCAGTTTAGAAACCCATCTCAAACTGCCTTTTAAAAGTGAATTTAATCAATATCTAGGTCTTTAGTAAAGCACTCAGACACCATTCAATAATTCTACAGTCAGTCTGGACTGCTCCCAAACATGAATTCAAAACGGTCCCAATAATATTGTAATAATTGGCCCAGAATCCATGGGACTGGTAGATTTAATCTGTCTTCCCTGCAACCTCTTTCTATAAAGGCATCATTTATACACTTGGAAACGTATGAGCTGACCTATGGAAGCGACTCAGAGTGGCTTTTTAGAATAACAGTAATACATGAATGCACATTAGAGCCATTTTGGTGAGCGACTTTGCTTCTCTGTTAGCTTGTCTAAATATGCTAAATATGTTTATGTTTAATGCAAAACTGCTTTCCAGCTAAGTAAGAGAAATTAGACAAGAGTGAACCTATTCATTCTTCATGGCTGAATGCAAGGATTCCTGAGCTACATAAATGTTCCCAGAGGAACACATTTCATTTTCCTGATCACAGCAGAATTAAATCATCCCAAATAATGCTCCACACAGGGAACACATATATTTGGGTTGCCCAATAGTGACATCTAGTGATTGTTCCAATAAATGTACAATTAATTTACTTTTCCGAAATCCATGCATTAATTTTTACAAAGTTACACACAGGGGTGGGTTCCTCCTAGTTTGGATTGGTTCACCTGAACCGGTAGCGACCTGCTGGTGATGTCATGATGACATCACCGGACCGGATCAGTTAGTACTGGGACGTGGGCGCAGCCATCTTTTTTGGGATTTTTTTTCAATTTTTTGAATTTTTTTATTTCCTTCTAAACATGTTTTAGAAGTTGCATTCCGGCACTGTCCATACAGTCTCCATCTTTTTTTTTTTGCTTTGTTTTTTTGCCACACAGTGTGAAAAGAAGCAAACTGGAAGCGAGGTAAGTTAGAATCCACCCCTGCTTCCAGGTTCCCCTGCCCCCCTTTTGGCCCCCAGGGGTCTGTAGGGAGGCTTGCTAGGCCCAAACTGGAGTGTGGGCTGTGTGTGGTTCTCCCCACACACCCTTTTAATTTAATTTATATAATTTTTATTCTGCCCAACTAGTGAACACCCAAGGCGCTGTAGGGAGGCTTGCTAGGCACAAAACGGGGCACAGGGGGTGCAGCATCACCCCTGCATCCCTTTTGGCTCTCAGGAGCTTGTAGGGAGGCTTGCTGAGCCCATAAGTGGTGTTGGTGGGGCTTTAAATGAGAAATAAATAAATAAAAAACTCTTCAGTTTAATGTAAAAAATAGTATCAACAGAATCTCCTTTCAACCTAGGACTGAACTATCCTATAAAAGCTTTCCAATTACTGTAAATTTTGCTTTTATATTAGTTCATCCAAATGCAATTATTAAGCTATATCCCATTCATAAGGTTTTTTCCTGCAGCCTTAGGTACCTGCCTTCCAAGTCCAACTTTTATTTTTCACGAGTTCTCAAAATCAGTCCAGTCTATAATTCTACCAATAAAATATGTATGCATGTTCAATAAATGCCCAGTTAAGTGATTTTTTAAAAAATCAAGTGGTAGGGATTTAATCTCACAGGCATGGATGTCATCTTTGGCTTTTTTTGACTCCCTTGTAGTCAGCCATGGTTTTAATTTAGTGTTTGGAACAGGAACCCCAGGAAGTCCTAAGAATGAGAACCTGGATTGTGGGGGCAATATGCTGGCTCTGTTAAAAGGTGCTATCGCTAACATGTTGTAAGCCGCCCTGAGTCTAAGGAGAAAGATAACATTAAAAAATCGAATAATATCCCAGAAAATTCAGCAAATTATATCTGTACTGTTGCCAAGAAAATTTATTCAGCCTTGTTCATGAAGACATCATCAGCTGAGCTTTAGAATAGAATAACAGATTTGGAAGAGACCTTGGAGGTCTCCTAGTTCAACTCCCTGCTTAGGCAGGAATCCCTAATACTGTTACTTACTGTTATATAGCTTATATCTCAAACTGTTCTTTAGCTAACTGTTCTTTAGCAAAACTTTATTATTTCTAAACTCAAGGAAACATTATGACAGACTCTTACCAAGTGCAGAGAAAAGCAGCAAAAATGATTAGGAGACTGGAGGTTAAAACAAACAATTACAGGAATTGGATATTTCTAGTTTAATGAAAATAAGAACTAGGGGTGACATGATAGCAGTGTTCCAGTTTTTGAGGGACTGCCACAAAGAAGAAATGGGGTTAACCTATTCTCCAAAGCACTTGAAGGCAGGACAAGGAGCAATGGATGGAAACCAATCAACCAATTTCAACCTAGAAATAAAGGGGAGGGGATCCCTAACAGAGCAATCGATAAAATGGCTTGCCTTCAGAAGTTGCAGATGTTCCAACACTGGAGGTTTTAAGAAAGGACTGGACAGACATTTGTCTGAAATGGTAGGGTCTCCTGCTTGAACAGGTGGTTGGATTAGAAGACCTACAAGATCCCTTCCAACTTTTTCATTCCGTTAATTCTGATAGGACTGAGCAATTTATATCTGAGCTACTGTAGTTACTTCTGTGTTCTCTCTGCCGTCGACTTATGTCCCCCCCCCCCAATATACATAAAACAAAGCCTGAGACTTAGCACTATGAACACATTGACTCAAGGAAAATATCCTTTCTACCTCCACAATGCTGTTTTCATTTGCTGTCTGGTATAAACAGCTTCTACACCAGGGTTTGGCAAGCTGCGACAAGTTTACAACTTGTGGACTTCAACTCCCAGAATTCCTGAGCCAGCATGGCTGAAGTCCACAGGTCGTAAACTTGTCACAGTTGCCAACCCGTTTTCACATGGGGCGCAAACACGACCATCACCGGGCAACACTGCTGCAAGCCTGTTTTAAGGGTTACTTCGCCGCCATTTCGAGGTCGTCCGTGGTTTTGCACTCAGGCGCGGTCGCCCTATTTTTAACTGCTCTCTCTTCCTTTACCCGCGAAGCACAAGGGTTTCTTAATCCGACTCCTGAGGAAAGCCCCATTTCTTAGCCTTGGGAGGTACTATCTGGAGCCAAGAGAGCGGGAAACCTCTTTCAAACCGCTGCTGCAAAAGAAACGACCAACCTGCGGGAAGGGAGGAGTAAAGGGAGGGGGGCTGCAAACCAGGCTGCGCGTAGCATTTCACTTTAATCCAAAACACCTGATGCGGAGAAGGTACTTGGGGCGGCAGAAAACTTTGCCCCGACTGACCGCTTGAGAAATGGAGCGCTCGCCCTCTTGCGACAGGTGAAGGGAAGCGCTGGTTGGAGTGTCAGCTTTAAACAGGTGTGCGAACCCAAGTGTAAATCCATATAGCTCCATGTTACCTAATTCCACAGTAGGTTATTTCCCGGTTACTATAAAACTCAAGTCCAAGTCACCTCCTTCTCCTCCTTCTTCCTCTTCCTCTTCCTTTTCCTCTTCTTCCCCTTCCCCTTCTGCGACTGTTGTTGTTGTTGTTGTTGTTGTTGTTATTATTATTATTATTATTATTATTATTATTATTATTATTATTATTGACAGAGTTGGAAGGGGACCTTGGAGGTCTTCTAGTCCCACCCCCTGCAAAGTAGTTCAAGATTATGAGTCATGATTTAAATTCCATTCAAAGCGTTAAAGTTGGCAGAGTGAAGCCAACCTGCTATTTCAGTCCATAATGTATAATGTGAAAAATGATTCTTGCCTTCTTTCAAACATAGAAACAACCTTTGCATCATTTCTTTGTAGAGAAAGGGGTGAAATAGGAATGGAACTGAACCTTCATATTCTACGCCAAATACCGTACAAATTTATAAATTTCTTTTTAAGGGAAAAAATGTTTGTACACTGCTAGGGAAGCGAGAGGAGAAATTGTCTCCCAACTCTATTTGAAGGCTTTCTCTGACTTTTCTTCCTCAATATTTATTTATAACTACTTTTATAATTTTAATAATACTCAATAATAACAAAAAAGACATTTTTAAAAAATGAAATAACATTGGTTTTGCGCTGCAGCCCTAAAATCCAGCTGCTGTATAGTAAAGTTATTTCAGTACAAAATGCCTTTTATCTAAAAAAAGATGCAGAACAGGGATAGCTCAGACCATCTGCAGCAGGTAAATACAATATATCAGTGGAGTTATGAGCAGTGGAATTTATCTTTACTCAACTCAATTTGTTTCTTTGACAGAGTATTTCAGTATAAATATGGAAAGATATTTTCTGTGTGTATAGTTAAAGGGGGAAAATACCACACATCTAGAAATATGTGATTTATCTCCTATGTTTGGAATGTAGCCATCGCTCAGCTTTGGCTATCTGTTCAAGTCTAAATGTATAGTATTTCCCCAGTTACTGGTCTTTCTCAGTGAGGAAAATGGCAGAGAACAGCATTTCTTGAGGGAAAGTGAATATCTTCGCAAAAAACTGCTTCTTTGTCCAATAAACCACAAAGGACCTTGCCAAAAAAAACCCTGGTCATTTCTCTTCAAAGAGATCACAGCAAGGTTGCAAAAAATCTGATATGAACTCACGAATGTTTCTTAATGCAGCAATAACTTCTCAAACCTATGAATCTATTCATCATATTGTATGCCTTTGCCTAGAACAGGGGTCAGCAACCTTCAGCTCTGGAGTCACATAGAAACATAGAAGACTGACGGCAGAAAAAGACCTCATGGTCCATCTAGTCTGCCCTTATACTATTTTCTGTATTTTATCTTAGGATGGACATATGTTTATCCCAGGCATGTTTAAATTCAGTTACTGTGGATTTATCTACCACGTCTGCTGGAAGTTTGTTCCTAGGATCTACTACTCTTTCAGTCAAATCATATTTTCTCATGTTGCTTTTGATCTTTCCCCCAACTAACTTCAGAAGTTTGATAAGAAGAACCATTTCTCAAGGCAGGCGTTTCTCCTTTTTTCTCTTGGACCAGGTCATGATGGCTTTGTCAAACCATCTGAATGCTGTGGAGTCTGAAAAGCAGAAATTGCGGGGCCAGGTGCGCAGGCTATGCCAGGAGAACCATGTGGCTCTTTCATTCCTCTGCTGCGGGTTCCTATTTCCAGTCGACTCCACAATTGATAGGACTTTCAGTTAAGACAAGTAGAGGAAAAAGGACACTGCGAAAGAGGAGACTCTATGGTAGGGGAGCCATATTTCCGGTTGGCAGAGACAGGAGGATGCTACGCTAGGAGACTCTATGGTTGAGGAACTGGACTTCCAGAATTGAACGGGGGGCTTCTGGTTAGGACCTTTATGGCTCTGTGAGTGTTTAAGATTGCTGACCTCTGGCTAGAAGGTGTCTCCACCCAATGTTTGATTTCTAAAGTTGAAAACCATATTACAATCTGCCTTCCCATTTCCCCAAAAGTTTTTTCCCCAAGGAAGAAAATTCTAGTTTTCTATCTCATCCTTGGAGTGGTTTAGAATTTATTTTGGATTTTGATTGGGTGGTGCTTTTGACGTTAGTTGTAAAATGACAGAAGGTGCTGCTCTTTCTCAATCATTTTCCCTGACTTCATCCTTTCTGATTTCCCAAAGGTTTATGGGGAGAACCCCCCCTCAAGCTGTTCTGCATTGGGGCTGAAATGAGATATAGCAGACCAGGAAGATTATTAAAAAGATTATTTTAGTGAGATGACTGTAGGGTACAATTACTGATGTCCGTGTATCTAAGAAAGTGAAAAATCTGTCATTTATTCGGCATTTCACCATTTTCTAAACCTTTGCCTGTCGGGGGGGGGGAAGATATATTTTTAAAATCATAAGTGCAAGAGAAATTTTTTAGGAAAAAACCCCCTAATGAGAGCCATTATTTTTAAAAATTAAAAATTCAGATGAACATCTCCCAGTGCTAACAGTTAGACCCAGTCCAGTGTTTTCACCTTTGCCCTCATTAATACCAGTTGGTTTGGTCCTTTAGAAAGGAGAAGGACAATATGGCGAGAGCTACAGGAAGTAGAATGATCTGTAAGAATCCCCAACAGTACAATTACCAATGATGCTCATTCTACCCATATGGCTTTTTATGCCTATCTATTCAAGTACAGTGGTACCTCTACCTAAGAATGCCTCTATTTACAAACTTTTCTAGATAAGAGCTGGGTGTTCAAGATTTTTTTTTTGCCTCTTCTCAAGAACCATTTTCCACTTACAAACCCAAGCCTCTGAAACTGTAACCGGAAAAGGCAGGGAGAAGCCTCCGTAGGGCCTCTCTAGGAATCTCCTGGGAGGAAAAAAGGCTGGAAAAGGCAGGAAAAGCCTCTGTGGGGCCTCTCTAGGAATCTCCTGGGAGGAAACGGCCTCCACCCTCCCTGTGATTTCCTCAATCACACGCATTATTTGCTTTTACATTGATTCCTATGGGAAAAATTGCTTCTTACAAACTTTTCTACTTAAGAACGTAGTCATGGAATGAATTAAGTTCATAAGTAGAGGTACCACTGTACATATTTAGATGGTAACAGCCAAATTCCTGGCCTCCTTAATGCTGATTGACTGAAATCTGTTTTAGGACTAAAAATGGTGTTGGAGACTTTGTGGTAGGGAATGCCAAAATTAAAAGCAGCTGCCTGATTATATTCAGATATTCACAGCATTTGCCAAAAATTTATAATGTGGGTGGCATGCTTTGAAACAAAGAATCTGTGGGAGGTCTGTTAAAGCCCACAAAAATGCACAAACATACGACACCACTAGAAGAAAAGTAGGGATGGCCGGGGATTTTCTCTTTCTCTATTTCAGTTCCCTTAAAGAGGCGTGCGCACGCAAAGCATACACACGCATGCGCAGTGCCGAAACATATTAAAAAATCCCCCCCAAAAAACAAGGTGGTGATGCATGCACAGTGCTGGAAACTCAGCTTCTGCGCATGCACAGAAGAAAAAGAACAGGAAAAAATTCCCCAAAAAAAATTTCCAAAAAAAATTTCCCCCCCCCAAAAAGATGACGGTGTCCACAGACTGGCACCGACAGGACCGGTTCCATTACATCATTGTGAAGTCACCAGTGGGTTGCTACTACTTCAAACTGGGAGGAACCCACTTCTGACTCTACTCAGCAAGAAAACTATCAGACAGGACTCAATGAGGTTTAAATATTATGCAAAAGAAAGAAACCTTAAAATAGAATAGCTGATTCCTTATGGCAGTGCAGAAAACTGACATTTAAAATCAGGACTTAAGCAGTTGTGATTTGCCCTGCTACCTGTCACCTTCTTGCCATCTGCTCCCATTACTGGACCTATCGTTTTCTAGACTGTTCCCTACATATTGAAAAAATATATATTACTGTTATTTTTCCTTTTATTCATTAAAAATTAAACTCAGTCAAGTGGACAATTAAAAATGTGTCACAAGTACCATTGACTGGTGCTAATGATTGATACAGGTTGCTGCCAGCCTCCTAGGTATCAACCAAATATCTTCTTAAATTATATGATGTTCCGAGTAGCACAGTTTTTTGCAGTGCTGGTGGTGGTGGTGGTGGTGGTGGTTGTTGTTAGCATTATTATTAGTATTACTAGCATTAGCAATAGCATTGCCAGTGTTAGCTCATTCTGGGCCTTAGCTTTCCTGATTCCCTACTTGCAGATTTGGGCTATTTGCTGATATTCTTATTTAGTTTTGTGCATCTACTTAAAGCTACCACTGTACATAAAAATAAGTATGTAATATCAAAAATGTCAATATCCATAAGAGGAGAAAAGAGTGAATGATATATTAAAAGCATCTTTTTTTCCAGATTGTTGGACTTCAGTTCCTACAATTTTTAGCTCATCATATAACCCAACCAATAGCCGTGTTAGGATTAATGGTATCAGAAATGATATCTGGCACATCTGGAGACTGAGGAAGACACTACCAATTCTTCTTGAATAAGTATCTTTAGCCTCACACAGAGAATCTGAACATCAGGTGAAGAGACTGAGGGTTGCTTCAGTTTTTGCAGTACACCTCATATTTCAACTTCATTCCAAGCTTAGTTTTTGCTACAGTCTCCTCAAATTTTCTGTCCATTTTTTTATTCTGGCTTTCTGAGAAGACAGACATCCAATCGCCTATGATGCCTAAAGAAAAGAAAAGAAGAATTGAGATAATTGGGAATTGAGACACCCCCAGGCTTATATAGTTTATGTATGGTATGATTGTGTTGTATGGTTTTAATGATGGGTTTTAATTTTTTAAATATTAGATTTGTTATATTGTTGGTATAACAATATATTATATTATTATATTATATTGTTATTGTTGCTGTGAGCCGCCCCGAGTCTGCGGAGAGAGGCGGCACACAAATCTAATAAATTATTGTTAATTACAGTGGTAGGTGGAAGGTAAAGGGAGAGAAAGTCTTTCCCCCGAAGAACAGCTATTCTTCAAACTTCTGTGGAGATTGTCAGTCATCCAGGTCATACCTGTGTTTCTGTGAAAATTAATCCCTGCCTTATATATTTTTTTGAACCTGAAATAAGGTCTTATTGTCTTGGTCTTATTGCCATGCACTCAAATACCCAATTGGGCTTATTATCAGAGGATGTCTTATTTTTTTTTGTGGGGGGGAGGGTAGTTGTCTCAGAGATACTTTTCAAAAGGCAGCTGGACTTTTTTTCTCCTTGAGGAAGAAGATGTTTTGCTTCTCGTACAAGAAGCTTCATTGCTTCTGGCAGGATTCTGGAGGTTGGTGTGATGGAAGGATTAGCCTCAAAGTTCTGTTGCTAAGCAAGACAGTTGTTAAATTGAGTTTTGACCCATTCAATGACCTTTCTTGCCACCCTTGTTAAATAAATCACTGTGGTTGTTAAATTAGTAACATGGTTGTTATTTTAATCTGACTTCCCCATTGACTTTGCTTGTCAGAAGATTGCAAAGGCCTGACCCTGGGACAATGCAACTATCATAAATATGAAACAGAGCATCCAAATTTTGATCACATGACCATGGAGATACTACAATGGTTGTAAGTGTGAAAAATGCCCATGTCACTTTTTTTCAGTAATGTTATAACTTTGGTCATTAAATGAACTGTTGTAAGTTATTTGCTGGTATTCTGATTTAGTTTTGTGCTCCCATTACCCCTATTTTTAAATATTTGATCTTTTTGTCCCTCAGTTTGTCAGAGAGCACTTAAGATGACATGCCTAACAAAATGGTTATTAAAATCGACATTTATTTAACCTTGTCATACCATAGATAATCGTGGCATCCAAATCTTAATTCATGATCTTCTGAATCAAGTAGCCTCTTATTTTGGAGGTTTTTCCTTCTCTTGTAGCCAGACCAAACAGCAAGCATCAAAATACAGTACCCCAATTTTGCTTCCTGTATCTCCTGATTTGTACTTGAGTTCCCCTTGTTCATCACTTTGAATACTTTGAGTAATGGGAACTGAAACCCCACATACCATCAAGCCGCTAGTTTAGAGAGGATTGCTAAACTGGCAAAATTATTAAAAACATTATAAGTTACCTTTGCGGAAAAGTACCGGGCCCACTTTTCCATAGGTTCCTGCATTAGCTTTCATGCTTTCAAAACATGTTTCCTTTACAATGCTCTCAATTTTTTCTTCAGTCACAGAAAAATCTAAGAATTTGGCTATTTTTTTAAGAGCTGAGGTTGGATTCTGAATAAGCCAAAAATACATATAATGTAAGTTAATAAGGCTTTCCTGGAAACATTTCAAATATCTCTACTCCAAGTCTTGATCTGGGTACCACACCAAAATTTTGATAATTGCAGGTTGGAGTTGTGTGAATTAGAAAAAATAAACAAGTGAAACAAAGCACAGACTTCATTCTTCCATTGAAATACTGTGTTTTCCCCAAAATAAGACCTGTCTTATGTTTTTTTTAACCCTGAAATAATGCTTGGTCTTATTGCCATGCACACAAAAGCCTGATTGGGCTGATTATCAGGGGATGTCTTATTTTGGGGAAAACAGGGTATTAGCAGGAGTAGATCAACTAATCCAGAGGTTGATTTTTTAAAAAATTCTGATATTTGTTTGTTTGATTGTTTGTTTGTTTGTTTGATTGATTGATTGATTTTTATGCTGCCCTTTTCCTTAAACTCAGGGCAGCTTACAACATGTTAGCAATAGCACTTTTTTAACAGAGCCCCCACAATCCGGGTCCTCATTTTACCCACCTCAGAAGGATGTAAGGCTGAGTCAACCTTGAGCCAGTGATGAAATTTGAATTGCTGACCTACAGATCTACAGTCAGTTTCAGTGGCCTGCAGTACAGCACTCTACCTGCTGCACCACCCCAGCTATTGAGCCTAAAATTTCTGTTGCTAAGTGAGACATTTGTTAAGAGAGTTTTGCCCCATTTTGCAACCTTTCATTTTTATATATTTACCATCTACTTAGAAAAATCAATCAAGCAGAAACCTTGAATTATATTTCCTATTTTTATTTCTTAATCAGTTGTTCATTACCATAGAGTAGTTGGCCAAAAATAATTTTATTCTTAAATTAAACTAAATATTTATTATTACCTCTTTTACCAACAATCAAGTGAACAACACTACAATCAAGAAACAGCAAAAAAGCCAACAGCAAACAGCCTAATCTAAGAACTTCTAAGGCCACTCCCACCAACGCTACCAGGCAAGCCACCAGAATATAAACTGAGGGCAAATCCCACTTCTTACTAGCTACTGATAATATTATCTAGTTTGGATAATGAAATGCCTGCAAGCAAACAAGCAAGCTCAGAGAGCACACAGGATCCCTCACTTACCTCTTTTATCTCCTCATAGGTAATAAAAAATAGATTATTTTCATCAAAATACTTATTCCATTCAATAATATGATCAAAATAAGATCCAAAGACCACTGAAATGAATTAAGCAGAACATATTGATTACTTATCTATAACAGAGTAAATGATAAAGAAAATACATATTTTTGCTATTTAGCCCCACAAACTGACAAAGTAAACAGACAAACAAACAATGGTGTGAAGATTATAAATCAAAGTTTGGAGTAATAGAACAAAGTGCTTCTCTGAATATTTATTCCATGAGAAATTCAGAATACAGTGATCCCCCGGTTATTGCATCCCCGACCATTGCGAACAGGGTAATTCGCGATTTTTCAACCCGGAAGTCAAAACACCATCTGCCCATGCGTGCCCTTTTTTCTATGGGCACGCATGCGTAGATGGTGCCCGGCAGATCAGCTGCTGGGCGGCTTCCCTGGGTCTTCCCCCTCTTGCTGGCGAGAGGGCGAGCAGCGGGCATCAGCAAGGAGTTTCCCCACCGCCCACGCAAACTCCTCGCTGCCGCCCGCCCTTCGCCCGCCCACACCGTTCATTCTCGCGGCCAGAGCGAGCGTGGACAAGCTGTTCGCTGGCGCTAGCTCTCGCCTGCCTGCCCGCTAGCGAGGAGCCGCCTGCCTGCCCGCTAGCGAGGAGCCGAAGATTGGGGGCGGCGCGACGTCGCCACCGGCATGGGGGGCTTACCAGCACCCCCCGGACCCCCAACCCGGGTTTGGGGGGCTGCTAGGAAGCCCCCCATGCCGGCGGGGACGTTTTAAAACACCCGCGCGACTTTCCAATGAGTCCCGAAGACAAACGCGTTGTCTTCGGGACTCATTGGAAAGTCGCGCGGGTGTTTTAAAACATCCCCGCCGACATGAGGGGCTCGCTAGCACACCCCCAAACCCGGGTTGGGGGTTCGGGGGTGTGCTAGCGAGCCTCCCATGTCGGCGGGGACGTTTTAAAACACCCGCGCGACTTTCCAATGAGTCCCGAAGACAAACGCGTTGTCTTCGGGACTCATTGGAAAGTGGCGCGGGTGTTTTAAAACATCCCCGCCGACATGAGGGGCTCGCTAGCACACCCCCAAACCCGGGTTGGGGGTTCGGGGGTGTGCTAGCGAGCCTCCCATGTCAGCGGGGATGTTTTAAAACACCCGCGCGACTTTCCAATGAGTCCCGAAGACAAACGCGTTGTCTTCGGGACTCATTGGAAAGTGGCGCGGGTGTTTTAAAACATCCCCGCCGACATGAGGGGCTCGCTAGCACACCCCCAAACCCGGGTTGGGGGTTCGGGGGTGTGCTAGCGAGCCTCCCATGTCGGCGGGGACGTTTTAAAACACCCGCGCGACTTTCCAATGAGTCCCGAAGACAAACGCGTTGTCTTCGGGACTCATTGGAAAGTGGCGCGGGTGTTTTAAAACATCCCCGCCGACATGAGGGGCTCGCTAGCACACCCCCAAACCCGGGTTGGGGGTTCGGGGGTGTGCTAGCGAGCCTCCCATGTCGGCGGGGATGTTTTAAAACACCCGCGCGACTTTCCAATGAGTCCCGAAGACAAACGCGTTGTCTTCGGGACTCATTGGAAAGTGGCGCGGGTGTTTTAAAACATCCCCGCCGACATGAGGGGCTCGCTAGCACACCCCCAAACCCGGGTTGGGGGTTCGGGGGTGTGCTAGCGAGCCTCCCATGTCGGCGGGGATGTTTTAAAACACCCGCGCGACTTTCCAATGAGTCCCGAAGACAAATGCGTTGTCTTCGGGACTCATTGGAAAGTGGCGCGGGTGTTTTAAAACATCCCCGCCGACATGAGGGGCTCGCTAGCACACCCCCAAACCCCCAACCTGGGTTAGGGGGGTGCTAGCGAGCCCCCCATGTCGGCGGGGACGTTTTAAAACACCCGCGCCGCCCCCAATCTTCGGCTCCTCGCTAGCGCTGCGGAAGTAAAAACACCATCTGCACATGCGCAGATGGTGTTTTTACTTCCGCAGCGCTACTTCGCAAAAACCCGCTCGTTGCGGGGGGTCCTGGAACGGAACCCTCGCAAAGAGCGGGGGATCACTGTACTACCGTACTTTAACATCAGACAAACTGGATGCAGTGGAAATTCTCCTTTAAATAATATTAGAGAAATGTAATTGCCCAATACATATTCATTCTTTCCATTGATGTTTTATATTGATTCCAGTGTGATCTTTTATTGTACCATTTCTATTTAACATTTTGTTCTGATTAGTAACAAAGTGGAATACTTTAGGAGATGTAAATTATTGATCACTATTATTGGTTGTGGTTGTTATTTCTTTTATTGATTAAACATGAAACTCAGTCAATTGAACATTTAAAGATGTGTCATAATATCATTGACTGATGCTAATGATTGATATGGGTCGCTGTCAGCATCCTAGGTATCAACCAAATATCTTCTTAAAATATACAATGTTCCAAGTAGTGCAGATTTTTGCAGTTCCACTGGTGTTATTGCATTTGGTATTATTATTATTGTTGTTGTTATCATCATCATCATCATTTGACTCACAGTTTGAGACTTATAAAAGCTTCACAGTTCAAGTCCTAACCAAGGGTTTGTTTGTTAAGAACAAATCATGCCAAACCAATCTCATTTCATTCTTCAACACTATGACTAAATTATTAGACCAGAAAAATACTGTGGACATAATATACTTAGACTTCAGCAAAGCCTTCGACAAAGTAGACCACAACCTACTTCTTCATAAGCTAGAAAAAAGTGGCTCCAGTACTCTTTAATATCTTCATAAATGACCTAGATGAATGAATAGAAGGAGAACTAACCAAATTTGAAGATGATACTAAGTTGGCAGGAATAGCTAATACCCCAGAGGACAGGCTCAAGATACCGATGGATCTTGACAGATTTGAACAATAGGCCCTATCTAATAAAATGAAATTCAATGCAGAGAAAAGTAAATTTCTACACTTAGATAAGAAAAACCAAAAATATGCATACAAACTGGGTAAAACCACACTCAATAGCAGTGACTGTGAGAGAGGGTCTAGGGAGGTACTAATACCACTCTATAAAGCCTTAGTTAGACCACACTTAGAGTACTGCATCCAGTTTTGGTTGTTGGGTTGATTGGTTAATAGGAGCATCTATAGGAGGAATTGAAAACTTATGCAAATTCAGTCAAAATCTTGCTTTTTCTTTTTTATACATGCACATTTCTAAACGATACAGGGTTTTACTGCATAGTTGCAGCCGATCTATTGACATTTTTGACAATTCATTAGATTGACTGAAAGTGACTTGTTCACCAAAAGTGAATGATTTTCCACGCAGACTGTATAATTCCATTTTTGTTTATGTTGTATGACAATATGTCATTTCAAAAATAGTCAGCCACAGTTAGATGGAAGATTTCATAGCATGGTGTAACAAATATTAGGCTAATGTGCAGTTAATCCAGCTTTCAGTCTGTTATATGAACTTTGGAGTATAAAATGAAACATGGAACTATTATTGCTTTGTCCTGTAGCAATGGAAATACGTTTCAGTATTGAAAGATAAAGAGAACAAAAAAGCCAGAAGAAATCTTGCTTTTCTTCCACCGACAGATGGAGGGTACAGGAGACCAAAAGAATAAGGCCAAGGGCTCTCTACAGTCCATTTCTCCCCTTATTTGAATCATAATTTATTTTGTTTCCAATGAAGAAAGAAGCCTACCTTTTCCAGTGACAAAATCTTCAAAGAACTCATCCCAGGTTTCCTGTTCAGGAATCAATTTGACGCCTTTGGAAAAATGGAAGTAAGATACAACTGTGTCCTTTGGATTCCGTAACAAAACCAGTATCTTTAAAGCAAAATCATATATTGACATGTAAATATAAAATCTAGAAGACCAGAAACCTGAAAACATTCCATTTTTAAAAAATTGGAGTATGAAAGTTCAAATGTACCTGTAGGGGAGATGGATGGAATAGAAAATAACAGATAAACAAGGAAATAAGGAAATGAATTGAATGGGGGTGAAAGATAAAATCAGGAGAACAGTAATTTTTAAAAAAGTTTTTCAAAGACCCATTTCCTAAGATCCTAAATAAACTATTGTAAGCAGCAAAGCTCAGACTATTTTACCTGAATTTTTAAACAATGGTTTGGGTTTGAATATTTAAGTGGAGATTTTATTTGTTTCTTTTATTTCTTAAATTTATTTGCAGGTCATCTCATCTTGAAATAACTACAGGTGATGATGTGATATCACCAATGTGTTGAACTTGCCTGAGACTAAAATGACACTAAATAATGACATCCAGTGGCAACAAGTCTCAGACTTTGGGCTCCAATAATACATCTTTTTTGAGTGCTTGAAAATCAAGCAGCAGACCCAGTACCTTTCTGAACAAATGGTTGTCCAATCTCTTCTATTTCCATTTCCTAAGTAAAGTATTGTAAGCTAAGAATATTTGACATGAGATTTAACAATGGCTCAGTCTGAATAATTAAGTGAAGTTATCACTGATTTGATGAATTTGTCTCATACAACAGTAAATAAGGAAATCAAGCTGCAACAATCCCAGATTTTGAACTTCAATGATGCACCTTTCTTCCATGCTTGAAAACCAGAAAAAGAAATGATACATTTTTTATTCTGAATAAAATACTGTTTCTCATAGCTAAGATCCAGGCCTTCTCAGGTCATGAAAATTTGATGAGATGCTGGGAGTGTTGTCCTATTTTGCGGTGTAAATTTATTTGATAATATCTTATTATTAGATGATATATAACATCACAAAAAGAAAATGCAGGTACTTACTTTTGCCTTTTTTTCAAAAATAGATCTGGGCAACTTTTGAGGGATGAGGTGAGTTTTTATAACTCTTCTGGAAGCCTGTTTGTCCATCACCTTAAATAATGTTAAAATCATAATGCAAGCAAAATCATGCAGAAATATAGGGATATCAAAGTTCTTCTCAACAAAATGAGTCTTGTTATATATTGAATATAATAAAGTTGTGTTAAGCCCAGCTCAAGTGAAACTAACTTTTAGATGAACCTAACTTCAGCTGTTTTGGAGGGAAATTTAGACCATTCATATTTGGTGGGTTCGTTCTAATACAGTGATACCTCATCTTACGAACACCTATTCATATGAACTTTTCGAGATACGAACTCAGTATTTAAGTTTTGTTTGCCTCTTCTTAAGAACCATTTTCACCATAAGAACCCGAGCCCGGGTGCATGCGCTCTCTTACTACATGTGCGCTCCCTTACTGCCGCAGGGATTCTATTTATGCCACTCCTCTCCATAGACTCGGGGCGGCTAACAACAATAATAAAACAACATATAACAAATCTAATATTTAGAATAACTAAAAACCCTTATTAAAAACCAAACATACAAACAAATATACCATGCATAAATTGTATAGGCCTGGGGGGAAGGAATATCTCAATTCCCCCCTGCCTGATGACAGAGGTGGGTTTTAAGAAGCTTACGAAAGGCAAGGAGGTTGGGGGCAATTCTGATCTCTGTGGGGAGCTGATTCCAGAGGGTCCGGGCCACCACAGAGAAGGCTCTTCCCCTGGGTCCTACCAAACTACATTGTTTAGTCGACGGGACCTGGAGAAGGCCAACTCTGTGGTTGCTGGGATTCGTGGTTGCTGGGATTCGTGCGGCTGAGAGGTCGAGAAACTGGTTGCTGGGATTCGTGCGGCTGAGAGGTCGAGAAACACCAGGACAGAGGATAAACCTCTGTTCTGGGCCTGCCAGAGATCATCCATCAACACGACCAAAGCAGTTTCCGTGCTGTAGCCGGACCTGAATCCTGACTGCTGAGGGCCTTAATAATCGGCTTCTTCCAAGGACCGCTGGAGGTGGAGCGCCACCACCTTCTCAACAACCTTCCCCATAAAGGGAAGATTGGAGACTGGACGATAATTGTTAAGAATGGCTGGGTACAGGGAAGGTTTCTTGAGGCGGGGGCACACAAATGCCTCCTTTTAGGGATCGGGAAAGGACCCCCTCCCCAAAGAAGCATTGACAATCTCCTGGACCCAGCTCCATGTCACCTCCCTGCTTGCCGAGACCAGCCAGGAGGGACACGGATCCAGTAAGCAGGTGGCAGAACTCACAGCTCCAATGGCCTTGTCCACTTCATCAGATTCCCTTTCCTTGTGACTGCCGCGCCACAGGGAGTCCCTGCCTCCGGACTGCCAACGCCAACTGTTGCCAACCAAAGCAACCCCCTCTGCCTGCCTGCATTTCCCCAGTTGCCCGGCTTCCAAAAGGAGCCAGGCAGCTGGAGGAAAGAGGGACCATGGACCCTGCAACCCCCCCTCTGCCTGCCTGTGTTTCCCCGATTCTCACGGCTTCCAAAAGTAGTTTCCGTGCTATAGCTGGGTCTGAATCCTGACTGCTGAGGGCCTAGATAATCGGAACTCAAAGCTCCAATGGCCTTGTCCACTTCATCAGGTGTCACCAGGTCAAACTCGCTCCAAGCAGATGGACTAAGACGGGCCCCTGTCACCTCAACTGTCAGCCGACTGCACTCCAATTGGGGCTTGTAGCATAGTAGGAAGTAAAGTGTGGTATTTAAGGTCAGTTCACAGATGATGGTTTCTGGAAGATCGAGGGCATGTCTAACTTGGATATTTTTAAGGTTTAGTGATTTTTTATAAAAGATGGCAACTCCATCTCCCCTACAGGTTTCATGGGATAGTCTCTTACTGTAATAATGGAGTCAGACAGGGAAGCATTCAGCCATGTTCCGCAGACAAATATAATGTTGAATTTAGCAGTTTTTGATAAGAGGAGTAGTTTGGGAGATATTGAGGAAGTAAGGAGCATGCATACTTATTTTGGGGTGATGAGGGATTGGTTTTGGGTGATGGGGGTTGGATGGTGGATGGTGGATGGTGGGACTTATTTTTGATGGAATTAGTGTGGTAGTCAATATATAGGTCAGTATATCCTTGGTCTTGAAGTCTTTTAAGATCTGCTCAGAGTTCACAGTGGAGATTCATTGTAGGATGAAGGTTTTTTTGGCTTTGGTGTCATTTCTACTAATAGAGTTTATAGTATGGATGAATTTACATTTGAAGGATTCATCCTTGCAAACTACTCTGTGGGGCCACCGAACCGTGTCTATCCTTGAATTCAGGACCATTTCTAGAAACTTCAATGATGTCTTTGGGGAGTTTGTTGGTTCTACAATTTTGTAAACCTTTAAGTTATCAGGTTCATCGGTGACATGCAGCCCAAATAAGATAGCAATTAATCAAAGGCAAATAACATGGAAGGTTTAGCAAGCAAGAAAAACAGGCTTTTAAAAGGCAGAGTTCAAAAATTCCTTTCCATTGCAACTTGTTTGAAATGTAGATTGCGTTGATTTACTACTGGCAATTCACTCCTGGCAATTATCTTCTTTACAGGGATTTGCCTGTTATTTACATTATATTAATTACAGGGATTTGCCTATTATTCTGCAGTTCAATTTGAGTCAATAAATGCTGTTGTATCTATGCTGGTCTGTTCTTGCCTAATGCAGCCCACTACACAATAAGTCCCACTGAACTTTGTCATCATAAACTGCTGTGGTAGACTGGAGGAAGATGTCAAAGAGGGGACTGAGTTTGGAGTCATTGTATTAGAAGAAACAGCACAAGTCGGACTTCCTCAGGATTCCTTGCTGTTTCCAAGGGAATGCATTCAATCTGGTGAGACTCTTTAAGGTATTTGACTGGGGTATTTTTCCTCTACAATTCTCTGTGAAAAAGGTCATGAGCTGAACTAAGATTTCATGATGAAATACAAAGCTACCGAAAATAATTTCAAAATAAGGACAATCTGACTGAATCTTTCATTCAAGCCCTAACTTTTTACTTGTTTGTCTTCATGCAGCCTGTATATGCTCTCTGAAGTGTTGATATATATTTATCGCTGATACATGGTAGCATACTATATTATCAAAAATCAAAGATATTTCATTCCTTACTACAATGGAAATTACACTAAATTAGGTTGGTTAAACAAACCAGCCAAGATAAAAATATTGTCGCTGCTGACTTGGGCCTTGATGTCAGGCAGTGCCTCCTTTATGACCTCTGTCTATGAATTACCACTTCCCATCAATGCATACACATTGGGATAAGTGCAGCTCTTACTTCCAAAAAGGATGCATGTCCCTACTTTATCTTATTTCTCATAGATTCAGGCTAGCAAAATCTGCTTTGTTTTTAGTAGAGCTTCAATGATCTTCAACACATTTTTTGCAGTGAGCTGATTAAATCAAACACACAGACTCACACACAAATCCTTATTTATGTTCTGCACCTATCAAGGTTTTTTTTTTCCTAATGAGTGAATTTTACTTTGTTAAAACAGAGCTGCTCTGTCCTATATCACTTTTTAAATCTATCATGTGACTTTCTTGCCATTTGATAGTTGCTACTGAGTATTTCGCCAACTTCTAACCTCAAATTTTCCTGGCCCTCCAAATTCAAGAAGAGAAGTTAGTGATAACTCTTGCAGTGTTTCCAGCCTTTGTTTCCATTTGTCTTCCTCATATTCTCCAGAGGCAGCTTCCAAATGCATTAGGATCTTCTGAACCCAGAATGAACCTGAAGAAATGCAGAAATGCTATCAGTTAATATCTAAAAAGAATATTCCTGACCACAGATAGTTTCAATGATATCAGAGTTGAAACTGTAAACACAGAATGCAGGAATAAACATTGACAGGACGGGCAGCTTTTTTAGAAAAAGAGAGAGGTGAGTGCAGCTCACTTACTGGCATATGTTTATCCCAGTAAGTTTAGGTATGTAGACTTGCTGAGTAAGAACAAGTAACTAGACATTAAGCATTGTTACTAAAAATGGCAACTATCAATTGTCTTCTTTAAAGTAAGAATATAAAGACATAGAAAACTATCTGATAGAGCTGTATTATAATCTATATTGCATAAAATATTAATTAATATTGGTCTCAAAATCAAAGTCTTTGTAAATTTGAATAGATAAAACTATCTGGTTTGATTACATATACACTATATGTAATTCTTTGTGGTATATCCACTGAATATAGAATTTATCAACACACCAATGTTTTAGTCTGCTCAGATCCTGATAAAGTCATTTCTCAGTGCCACACAAACAATAAAATGGATTTTACCATAAAAACATAGAAGATTGGTGGCAGAAAAAGACCTCATGGTCTATCTAGTCTGCCCTTATACTATTTTCTGTATTTTATCTTAGGATGGATATATGTTTATCCCAGGCATTTTTACATTCAGTTACTGTGGATTTACCAGCCACATCTGCTGGAAGTTTGTTCAAGGATCCACTACTCTTTCAGTAAAATAATATTTTCTCATGTTGCTTTTGATCTTTCCCCCAACTCTTTTTAAATGCATTTTCATACATTGCATGGATTGATTTGGAAAATATGTAATTTACATTTTCAGAATTACAGTATTGTTCATACAGTTGATTACTTTTAAGCAGAAATGCCAACATCATTTTAAGCAGAAATGCCAATATCATTATTTGTTTATTTCTTAAAATACACAGAAAATCAAGAATGCCATCTTAGACATAGTAATCTTTAAGAAATTTCCTTAAGGCAAATTATTAAATGCATCACAATAAAATGTGTAATGCTTTGGAATCTGCAACTTTTTTATTTAATAGGAAGTCTGTTATAAACTCTAAAGAAACAATTAAACATGGTTACATATATGCAAAATCATTCCTTGCAAAACTATAATATTTACCTGATTTGGGGTATGACACTAGTATGATATCATCTTCTCGAGCTCTAAAAGTATGAATACTTTTCAGGACTTCCAGGCAACAGAAATTAGCAGGATATAACACCCCATCATACATAAATGTCCGTTCTGAAAGAGCTGTTTTTTCATTTTCTTCGAACTTTTCATCTAGAAATTTGATTAGTGGTTGTTGACTCATGATTGTGCTATTCTAAGATCACAGATGTGTAGCCTGGAGATTCAATTGGCTTCATAAGTGAAGGTAATCCATTTATAGAGAAACCAATTGTCACATGACAAAGAACACACAAAAAGAACAGATCATGTTACTAATTAACTAGTGAGGAATAAATCTATAATCAAAGTTCATTTAACCTTTCTTCCTGCAAAACATTTTCCAATGAAGTTGTGGCCAATTTAGATTGAGTAGATAATGTTAGAGAGAAAAATATTCTTAAGGAGATAACTGACCAGAGGCAAACTTCTCTGAAAATGGAGATAGAGTTTCCGAGTTCGTAGACTATCCACTGTTGACCTCTCCCAATTCCTAAGGGGCATACATAAGTGCACCTGTCCTTACTGTTTCTTCTGTTCCCTTCTGTCCCCTGTCCTTACTGTTTCTTTATTCTTACTTGTTACATGTATAAGAATATTATTACTTCTAATGCTTTTCTTTTTCCTTTCAAATTTTAGACGTTTACCAGTATCATGTATTTAATTATTATTGACAAAACAAATAAAATAAAAAAAATAAAATAAAAAAGCTGGCTGAATAGCATGTTAGAAATCTCAGAGCAAACTTTCTCAGATCAAAAGAGGAAGCCGTAATTAGCCATTGCAAAGCTAGAACATCGGCAATCTTTGACTTACAATCCTTATTTATTTATTTATTTATTTGATTGATTGATTGATTGATTGATTTTTATGCCACCCTTCTCCTTAGACTCAGGGCAGCTTACAACATGTTAGCAATAGCACTTTTTAACAGACCCAGCATATTGCCCCTACAATCCGGGTCCTCATTTTACCTACCTCGGAAGGATGCAAGGCTGAGTCAACCTTGAGCCAGTGATGAGATTTGAACTGCTGACCTACAGATCTACAATCAGTTTCAGTGGCCTGCAGTACAGCACTCTACCTGCTGCACCACCCCAGCTATGGAGCCCAAAATTTCTGTTGTTAAGTGAGACATTTGTTAAGAGAGTTTTGCCCCATTTTGCAACCTTTCCTGCCACATTTGTTGAGTGAAATCATTGCAATTACATTAGTAACATGTTTGTTAAGTGCATTTGGCTTCCCTGCTGACTTTGCTTGTCACAAAATTGTAAAAGGCGATCACTGCAACATTATAAATATGAATCCATTGTCAAGCTTCTTAATTTTGATCACGTGACTACGTGGATGCTACAATGGTAATAAGCAGGGGCGGGCTACTGATCGGACGGGGGGAACGCAGTGGGATAGTAAAAATGGAGCTCCACCCCAGAAGACCCATTTTGCACTGAAAGATGTTGAAAGGAAATGCAGGGCATCCTCCATAAGCCATGGCCACAGTGCGGTAGTAAAAAGTTTGATAGCCCTTAATCACTTTTTTCAATGTCATTGTAACTTAGAAAGATGATTAAACAAACTGTTGTAAATTGAGGACAATCTATATTCTGCTCGGGATTTTAACCCTCATTTTTCCCATCTTTTCTTCAGTCCAAGTGTCACTGCCATAACCTGCCCATTCTTGTCATCATTGACTTTGCTACAAAGTTGAATCAAAGTTTCACCAGTTGTTTATAATGACTTTGAAAGGCTTGAAGAAATAATAAAATTGAATTATTTATTTATTTATTGATTGGTTGATTGATTGATTGCACTTTTATGCCGCCCCTCTCTGAGGACTCGGAGCAGCTTACAACCTATAATGGAACAATATATAACATCCTAAATCCAATTAATTTAAATTTATAATCTAAAAAATCCAGAAAACCATAGAAAGACAAGTCATTCCCATTCAGTCAACTTACTCTCAACACATTCAACAGCCAGGAGGTTAGAGTCTAGTGACCCCAAGCCTGGCGGCATAGATGAGTCTTAAGACTCTTGTGGAAAGTGTGGAGGTGTGGCAGTACGAATCTCAGGGGAAAGCTGATTTCAGAGGACCGGGGCCCCCCAGAGAATTCTCTTCCCCTGGGCCCTGCCAAATGACAAGGCAGTCCTGTAGGTATTCTGGCCCGATGCTATGTAGGACTAACCAACACTTTGAATTGCATCCAGAAACCAATTGGCAGCCAATGCAGTACGCGGAGTGTTGGAGAGATATGTGCATGTCTGGTTTCTGAACGTTCTTTGAAGGTAGCCTTGCAGTTCCGCTACCTGTTAAGGCAAACCGGTCCAAATCGACTGATCATAAGAAGAGGAAATTTGGTATATGTTAGAACCAGGAGCTTATCTCTTTCGAATTTGGGGAAAATTTCTGTATTAAACCAAAATAAAATTTATAAGGAATTCTGTAATGAAGGACAATAGTTTCTTAATCATTGTCTTTCAATAATTATTCAACCAACATTGCATAGAATAAGGGAGTACATACTTAAATAGGTAATCATAGGTTTTATTAATTAATTCTGGAAGAGTTCTTCCACATAAAAATAAGTATGTAATATCAAAAATATCAATAGCCATAAGAGGAGAAAAGAGTGAATGATGTATTGAAAGCATCTTTTTTTCCAGATTGATGGACTTCAGCTCCTATAATTTTTGGCTCATCATATAAGTCAACCAATAACCATGTTGGAGTTAACAGTATCTGAAATGACATCTGGCATGTCTGGAGACTGAGGAAGACACTACCAATTCTTATTGAAGAACTTAAGTATCTTTAGCCTCACACAGAGAATCGGAACATCAGATATTTGTAGCACTGAGGGTCGCTTCAGTTTTTGCAGTACAGCTCATATTTCAACTTCATTCCAAGCTTAGTTTTGGCTACAGTCTCCTCAAATTTTCTGTCCATTTTTTCATTCTGGATTTCTGAGAAGACAGACGTCCAATCACCTATGATGCCTAAAGAAAAGAAAAGAAGAATTACAGTGGAAGGTGGAAGGTAAAGGGAGAGAAAGTCTTTCTCTCAAAGAACAGCTATTCTTCAAACTTCTGTGAAAATTCAGAAATCAGTCATCCAGGTCATCACTGTGTTTCTCCAAAAATATGACCCTGCCTTATATTTTTTTTTGAACCCTGAAATAAACTCTTGGCTTTGTTGCCATGCACTCAAAAGCCTGATTGGGTTTATTGTCAGGGGATGTCTTATTTTGGGGGGAAAGGGATAGTTTGTCTCAGACATACTTTTTCAAAAGGCAGCTGGACTTTTTTTCCCCTTGAGGAAGAAGAACAAAACGTTCTGCTTCTTGTCCAAGAAGTTTCATTGCTTCTGGCAGGATTCTGTGGGGTAGGGTGATTGTTCTCTTGCTAAGCCAGACACTTGTTAAATTGAGTTTTGACCCATTTCTTGCCAAATGCTGTTTGTTTGCTTGCTTGTTTGTTTTTTTGTTTGTTTGTTTGTTTGTTTGTTTATCTATCTATCTATCTATCTATCTATCTATCTATCTATCTATCTATCTATCTATCTATTTATTAGATTTGTATGCCACCCCTTTTCTTTCTTGTTAAATGAACTATGGTGGTTAAATTAGTAACATGGTTGTTAATTTAATCTGACTTCTCTATTGACTTTGTTTCTCGGAAGATTGCAAAGGCCTGACTCTGGGACAATACAAATACGAAATAGAGCATCCAAATTTTGATCACATGACCATGGAGATACTGCAATGGTTGTAAGTGTGAAAAATGGCAACGTCACTTTTTTCAGTAATGTTATAACTTTGGTCATTAAATGAACAGTTGTAAGTTAAGGTCTGTATCATATTTCCTGATATCTGAATAAAACTACCTAAGCTAATGTCCTAAAAACATTATGAATATCAGCCTTTCCCTATCCATTGCTAGACTCCAGCCCTTATTATTCCTAGCCGACACACCCTTAAGTATTTGGAATTGGAATTGATTGATTGATTGATTGACTGATTGATTGATTGATTGATTGATTGGACTTATATGCTGCCCCTCTCCATGGACTCTGGGCAACAATTCATTAAAAATACAATATATAAAATACTTCTAAATCCAATTAACAGAAAAATTAATTTAAAATATCTTTTAAAAAATCCCACACACCATGAAGCCAAAAGGTTAGAGAAGACTATTAAGTGTTATTGACAAAATTATTAAAAATATTACAATATTACCTTTGCGGAAAAGTGCCTTTCCCATTTTTCCAAATTTTCCTGCAGTACCTTTCATGCTTTCAAAACTTGTTTTCTTTACAATTGTCTCAATTTCCTCTTCAGTCACAGAAAAATCAAAGAATTTGGCTATTTTTTTCAGTTCCGAGACTGGATTCTGAAGAACACATCAATATATAACATAAGTAAATGATGCTTTCCTTCAATTCATGTCTTGATCTGGGTACCACACAGTTGTTTTGATATTTATAGGTTGGGCTTGTGCAAATTAGAATAAATAAAGAAATAAGCAAAAGTCTTTATTGTTTCATTGAAATATTAGCAGGAGTAGATTGGCTGATCCAGAGATTGGCTTTAAAATGAAAATGTTTTTGAGATATTTACTTACAGAAAAGTAACCAGGCAAAAACCTTGAGTTACTGTATTTTTAGGAGTATAAGACGCACCAGAGTATAAAATGCACCTTAGTTTTGGGGGAGGAAAACAAGGGGGAAAGGCCTCTGCCTCCTAGCAATTTGCCAAATAGCAACCTGCACAGATAATATACACTATTTGCTGTGTATTTATGTTTATATATGCCTGACTCATAGAAATAGCAAAGAATTGGAGAAATGTACATTACAGTAGTCCCTCACCTATCACTGGTGTTACGTTCCAGACCTGGCCGCGATAGGTGAAATCCGCGATGGGGAATTTATCGACTGATAGTAGTTATTTAAGTATTTATATTGTAATTGTTTAGTAAGTTTTCATTGTTTTAAGTGTTTATAAACCCTTCCCACACAGTATTTATTTTAGATACAGTATTTAAATACAGTATTTACAATTTTAGATATATTTTTTTTAAAAAAAACCTGCCGATCGAGTTCGGCGGGCTGTTTAAATCTGCCGATCGACTTCCTCAGAAACCTGTCAACCAGCGAAGATCCGCGAATGATTTTTCTCATTAATATTTCTTGAAAACCTGCGTTGAAGTGAAGCTGCAGTAGGTGAAGCGCGGTATAGCGAGGGACTACTGTATTGTTATGGAATATTTAAGATTAGGATAGGATCTAGAAGATTGAAGATGGCGGGACCCAGGGGAAGAGCCTTCTCTGTGGTGGCCCCAACTCTCTGGAACCAACTCCCCCCCAGAGATTAGAATTGCTCCCACCCTCCTTGCCTTTCATAAGCTTCTTAAAACCCACCTCTGCCACCAGGCATGGGGGAATTGAGATACTCTTTCGCCCTAGGCCTTTACAATTTTATGCATGATATGTCTGTATGTATGTTGGTTTTACAATAGGGGTTTTTAACTGTTTATATTGGATTGTCATATGCTGTTTACTACTGTTGTTAGCCGCCCCGAGTCTACGGAGAGGGGCGGCATACAAATCCAATCCAATCAAATCAAATCAAGTACAAGGACTGTGTATATAGGTTATTACTTGAGAAGAGAAATATAGTTCTGCTGTCAAGTTGTTATTTGTGAAAACATAAAACAGGTCCCATGAAAAAGAAGAAATAAAACACATAAGCTTATATTGGAGTCAGTGTATTTATGTACCCAATATACATTTTTGCACAATTCTGCTACAATAATGCTCTGCAAAGTGAAGAAGATCACTTAAAAACATAAATCTCATAGAAAGCCAACCATTATGGCAGTATATTAATCCCAGAAAGTTTTCTTAAATGTAATCACATTAACTCCTCCCAATTATTTAAATAGATCTACTCCAAACATGACTAAGTCAGGACATTTCAGATTATACTTTTACAGATCATTGAAATTGATGTGGCTTTCTGGAAGAATTCTCTTCTATTTAAAAGAAGATACAATAGCACTGGGCCTCTTCAGATCAAGCCTTTATTTTAAAAACCTTCTTCATTTTGTTAAGTTGTCCAGAACAATAATAAAGCAATCTTTTTTAAAAAAAATAAGTTTAACAATTTGAATATTCTATAGGCATTTATAGTTATTGACTTGGCTCCTTTCAGCAAAAAAATGAACAGCCAGTTTCAGACTTTGCCTCTACCTGCAGTTTGCCTCAGGGCAGTTTTAGTTTCACTTTCATTTTAGCATGTGGGCTTCCCAGCAACTTCAATCAATCAGCTGAGTGTCGATAGGCAGTGGCTTGTGCTAATCAGGCTCTGCTGCTGTTTGCTGCAAGGAGGTAAATTACTCTTTGGGGGTGGCTGGGTGGGGCTACATTCAGTATATAAGATGTACCCTAGTTTTCACCCTCTTTGGGGAGGTAAAAAGGTGGTTTTATACTCCAAAAATAAGGTACATTTCCTGTTCACTTTATATAGTATTTGGCCAGACATAATTTTATTATTAAATTAAATCTAAATATTTTCTCTTAAAAACATACCTCTTTTATTTCCTCATAGGTAATAAAAAATACATTGCTGTCATCCAGATAGTTGTTCCATTCATTAATATGATCAAAATAAGATCCATAGGCCACTGATAGGAAAGCAAAAGTAAAACATTTTGACATTCAACTATTCGTTTTTTCCATCAATATTTTATATTGATTTCAATATCATCTTTGATTCTACTTTACCCTTTCTAGTTTACATTTTTCTGATTATTAACAAATGTGGATTACCATACAGAGTTTAAATCATTGATCATCATCATCATCGTTGTTGTTATTGCTATTATTATTATTTTATTCATTAAACATGTAACTTAGTCAACTGAACATTTTAAGATGTTTCACAAGTATCATTGGCTGGTGCCAATGGTTGATACAAGTTGCTGCCAACGTCCTAGATATCAGCCAGGTATCTTCTTAAAAGATACTACAGTATTCTGATTAGTGCAGGGTTTTTTTGCAATTCAGCTGGTGTTATTGCAGAAAGCTGCAGTTTCTCAATCTGTTTTGTAAAATTCTTGCATATGGTACTATGTGCTCTGATGGCAATGGGTACTATGGTTACATGTTTTGTCCATAGCCTTATATTTTCAATGGCCAGGGCATGATATTTTGTGATTTTGTTTCAAGTTATTTTCCTTCGACTCTGGCATCTCCTGGTACAGCAATATCAATAAACTGCATACTTTGGCCCTTGACAACCATGATATCTGTCGTATTTTGTGGTTGTTGTTGTTACTACTACTACTACTACTACTACTACTACTACTACTACTATCATCATCATCAACATCATCAATCATCATCATCATTATTAAATTGTTGGGTTGGTTAGCTAATGGGAATCTACAGAGAAAATCAAAAACATATGATCACTCAGTTTTACTTAATCAAAAAACAATTTAAAAGGTACAGGGTTTGATTGTATACTCATGGCCATCACCTTGACATTTTGACAGTCCCTTATTTGTTAGCCATGTATGCTTATTAGATTGTTTATACTAGACTAAAATGAGGTCAAGACCAAGCGCTCTCTGCAATCCACAGTTCGCCTTATTTCAAGCATGTATATTTTTTTTCCTATGAATAAGAAAAAAAGAACACCTTCTCCAGTGATAAACTCTTCAAAGAACTCATCCCAGGTTTTCTGGTCAGAATTCATGTTTATGCCTTTGGCAAAATGGAAGAAAGAAACAGCAGTATCCTTTGGATTCCGAAACAAAACCAGCATCTTTGAAAGGAAAAAAGAACATATTGGCATGTAAGTATAAAATCTAGGAGAGCAGAGCAGAGCAGAGCCAGAATAGTAAAAAGAGTCCATTTTTAAAAATCAAAGTATGAAAGTTCAAATGTATTTGGAAACGAACTGAATAGGGATTGGGGGCAAAATTATCAAATTAGGAGAACAATGTTTTTCTTTTTAAAAAAGTTATTTCACAACACAGAATAGTGAAACAACCCAGACGAAGGAACCTTGGGGTCTTTTATTCTAGTCCCGTGCTCTAGCAGGAGACCCAGTACTTTTCTGAACAAATGGTTGTCCAATCTCTTTTATTCCCATTTCCTAAATGCAGTATTGTAAGCAGCAAAGCTAGGAATGTTTGATGTGAGATATAACAATGGCTCAGTCTGAATAATTAAGTGAAGATACCACTGACTTGATGAACTTGTCTGATACAACACTAAGTGATGAAATCAAGTTGCAACAATCTCAGACTTTGAGCTCCAATGTTGAACGTTTCTTTCTTGCTTGAAAAGCAGAAAAAGAAACCATTCAATTTTTATTTTGAATAAAATATAGTTTCTTATAGCTGTGCTCCAGGCCAGTTCAGGACCTAAAGAGTTGGTATGATCATGGGCTTCTTGTCCTATTTTTCTGTGTAAATCAATTTAACAACACCTTATTGATAGATATATACTAGTGAGATATAAAATCATAATTGAGAAAACACAGGTACTTACTTTTGCTTTCTTTTCAAAAATTGACCTGGGCAATTTTTGAAGGATGAGGTGTGTTTTTATAACTCTTCTGGAAGGCAGTTTTTCCATCCTCTTTAATAATATTAAAAACATAGGAAGTTAACATCATTCATGCAAAGAAAAAAATACACAAGTATAAATTAGGGACATCATCCCTAAAAAAACCCTGAGTCCCACTGATCTTTGTTATTCTAAACTCTGTGGTGGAATCTACAGATAGACTGGAGGGAGGTGTTAAGAGTTTGGAGTTATTGCGTGACAGAAAGCAGCACAGATCTGACCTCCCCAAGAATCCTTGAACCCTACAATAGCATTTGGACTTATATAGCTCTTCACTGTGCTTTTCAGCCCTTTCTAAGCAGTTTACAGAGTCAACATATTTCCCCCAACAATGTGGGTCCTCATTTTACCCACCTTGGAAGGATGGAAGGCTGAGTCAACCTTGAGCCTGGTGAGACTCAAACTGTCAAACTGCTGGCAGCCAGCAGTCAGTAGAAGTAGCCTGCAGTACAGTAATACCTCATGATACGAACTTAATTGGTGCAAGGAGGAGGTTCGTAAGACGAAAAGTTCGTAAGACGAAACATTGTTTCCCATAGGAAACAATGTAAAGTCAATTAATCCGTGCAACCAAAAAACCCCCCGCAAAAAAACGGCTTTCCGGCTGTTTTAAAAGGTGACAGCCGGCCTGGGGGCCTTCCCAGCACCCCCCCGAACCCGGGTTTGGGGTTCGGGGGGGTGCTGGCAAGCCCCCCAGGCTGGCTGCGACCTTTTAAAACACCCGCGCCGCTTCGCAGCTGTCTCCTGAAGCCGAACGCAGAAGTTCGGCTTTGCTGTTCGGCTTCAGGAGACAGCTGCGAAGCGGTGCGGCTCTTTTAAAAGGTCGCAGCCGGCCTGGGGGGCTTGCCAGCACCCCCCCGAACCCGGGTTCGGGGTTCGGGGGGGTGCTGGCAAGCCCCCCAGGCCGGCTGCAACCTTTTAAAAGAGCCGCGCCGCTTCGTAGCTGTCTCCCGAAGCTGAACGCTAAAGCCAAACTTCCGCGTTCGGCTTCGGGAGACAGCTGCGAAGCGGCGCGGGTGTTTTAAAAGGTCGCAGCCAGCCTGGGGGGCTTGCCAGCACCCCCTGAACTCGGGGGAGTGCTGGCAAGCCCCCCAGGCCGACTGCGACCTTTTAAAACACCCGCGCCGCTTCGTAGCTGTCTCCTGAAGCTGAACGCTAAAGCCGAACTTCCGCGTTCGGCTTCGGGAGACAGCTACGAAGCGGCGTGGGTGCTTTAAAAGGTCGCAGCCGGCCTGGGGGGCTTTCCAGAACCCCCCTGAACCCCAAACCCAGGTTCGGGGGGGTGCTGGCAAGCCCCCCAGGCCGACTGCGACCTTTTAAAAGAGCCGCGCCGCTTCGCAGCTGTCTCCTGAAGCCGAACGGCAAAGCCGAACTTCTGCGTTCGGCTTCAGGAGACAGCTGCGAAGCGGCGCGGGTGTTTTAAAAGGTCACAGCCGGCCTGGGGGGCTTGCCAGGAACCTCCCGAACCGAACCCGGGGTTCAGCCAAATTTTGCCTCTTCTTACAAACTTTGTTCGAGTTACGAACTGGCATTCGGGAGGCTTCTGGGAAGCCCCGCCGCACGGCTGTTACCTTTTAAAACAGCCGCACGGCTTCTCAGCTGTCTCCGAACGCAGGTTCGTAACTCGAAAAAAGTTCATAAGAAGAGGCAAAATTTTGCTGAACCCCGGGTTCGTATCACGAGTTGTTCGTAAGACGAGGGGTTCGTATCTTGAGGTACCAGTGTACTGCATTCTAACCAATGCATCACCACAGCAATCATTCTGGTCAGATTCTTGTAACACAGAGAACTAGCAACAAAACTCTTGTTCAAGCTGTTCCTTGTGTTTTGTGGTTGCTTTTGCCTCACCCTACCTAATTATGTGATTGTTTCCTACAAACCATACTGATTGATGTGAGAAAAATTACTGTGGAATTCATAGTGCAGGGTAAACTCCATTCCTTCACTCGCAACAGAATATCCTACACAACTAAACTTACAACCCTAGGTTTAGAAAGCTTAGAACTATTTATTTTATTTATTGGATTTGTATGCTGCCCCTCTCTGGAGACTCGGAGAACTATGTCTCCTTAAACACAATCTAAGCATAGCCCATAAAATCATCTGCTACAACGTCCTTCCTGTCAATTGTTCTGCTTCAACCACAACAACACATGAGGACACAACAGATGCAAACTTAATGTAAACCACTCTAAACTTGACTGCAGGAAATACAACTTTAGTAACCGAGTAGTTGATGCATGGAACCGGGGGAGGGTGCAGTGGGGTAGCAAAAATGGAGCTCCACCCTATGACACTGTAGTAATATTCTTCAGGCAGAGAGATGTATGTGTATAGACTGATAGAACAATAAAGCTATATAACAATTTGCTACATTCCAACCTCTCCCAAAGAGCCCTGGTGGCTCAGAGGTTAGAATAGATACTGTAGCAAACTCTTCCCACAGCCTGGAGCAGTGGTCCCCAAACTACGGCCCGGGGGCCGGATGCGGCCCACTGAGGCCATTTATCCGGCCCGCGGATGACTCCCAGTGCCATTAACCATCTGTTTCTGGGGGGCGGGGACCAAGGTGGTCGGGAGATTGCTGTCGGGGCAGCAGGGGCCCGCTGACATCAAGCCCCGCTCAGGGAAGCAGCGCGCTTTTCAAACACGCTGCTTCCCCGGGCAGCCAGCTTTGCTCGGCGCCATCAGGCTTGACATCAGTGGGCCCCTGCTACCACAACAGCAACCCCCTAACTGCTGTGCTCACCTTGTGCCACAGGGGTGGGGGTGGGGCGCTTGCAAGCCCTGGGAGGATGACATGCGGTGTTGGGGCTGCTTCTAGGCTGGTCCCTTCAGTTAATTAAAACAAAACAAGCCGGAGGGGGGAGGGGACGGACACCGGGGAAGCCTTCCCTCCACTCCCCCTGCATGCCTTTTCGGCTGGGGAGCGAGAGAAGCGAAGACAGGCAAAAGTTGGACGTGCATGCTCAGTTCCCTTTGAAAGCTAACGAGCTGCCAGGGCAGCACCGCCTGCGAAGGTGGTCAGCCACGGCCACAGCAGCCCCCTTGCGAGCCAGAGGCAAGAGAGATGCGCCTTTTCCTCTTCCCGCTGAGAGGGAAAGCGAACGGCTTTGCTGTGTCGAGAAAGGGAGGGAGGAAATGAGAGGGAAAGAGAGGGGGGAAGAAAGAGAGAGAGAGAAAGGGAGGGAAGGAAGGAAGGGAGAGAGAGAGAGAGAGAGAGAGAAGTGACTCTTGATTTAAGCATATGGTAAAAAGCACTCAACTAATAACAGAAAAAAAACCCAGCCCTCACCTGTTTTTGTAAATGGTTCAAGAGTTCACACACACACACACGGGGAAGGAGACAGGGATGGAAAAAGAAAGGAGAAGTGAGAGAGGGAAGGAATGAGAGAAAAAGGGAGGAAGAGGGAGAAATGAGAAACAAATGAGAGAGAAAAGGGGGAGAGACAGGAGAGGTACCCAGAAATGAGAACAGTGGTAGAATTTTGAGGAGGGATGATTGATTATTAAATATGGATTGACTATGGAATATTGGTAAAATATATATTTAAGTGTTATTTAATATTAGGATGTGTTAATTCGTAAAATTGGATTAGAATTTTAGAACTATAGAATTACATAGGTAAAATTAATGGAAGATACATATGATAAACAAGGGGTTTATGATATGTACTGTATGATTTTATGAGTTTGCATTATGCATTTAAAATATACTTGGAAATGTAGAAGATTGATGAAAGTTAATAATAGTAAATGCTAAGAGCCTGAAAATTAATTGAGCTTGGAAATATTGAATGAAATTATAGAAAAGTATAATTTATGGAAATATATTAATTGATGCATTATTTTTCTATTGGTATTTTACTTTTTCATAGGTTTTTTTAATAGTCTGGCCCTCCAACAGTCTGACGGACAGTGAACTGGCCCCCTGTGTAAAAAGTTTGGGGACCCCTGGCCTGGAGTTTGCTCCTGAAGAGGCTAAAGGTTGGCTCAGCCTTCCATTCTTCTGAGGTTGGTAAAATGAGGACCCGAATTGTTGGGAGCAATATGCTGACAATGTAAACCGCCCAGAGAGTGCTGTAAAGCAGGGCCCCCCAACCTTTTGGACCTCAGGGACCACTAAATTCATAATTTTAAATCCCATGGACCATAATTCATAATTTTAAGTCCCACAGACCACTAATGTGATTTTTTTTAAAAAAGATAAATACTTGTGTAAAATAATTATCAGAGAACTTCCATTTTATTAATATGAAATGTTTCTATTTAACATAACAAAATTATAAATGCTTATTTAATTATAACAAATCATAAATGCTTATTTAATCATAACAAAATCTTTAAATATTATTTAATTGTAACAAAATTATTAAAGGTAGCGTAATTATTACAAAATAATTGGAGCTTATTTGACGATGGCTTGCTGATGTTGTTGAGAAAGTCAGTCCCATATTCCAGAGCTATAGCTGTAGTCTTTTCCTTTCCTTTCCTTTTGTTCCTTTCCTTCTTTTCTTTCCTTTTTTCCTTTCCTTCTCTTTCCTCTCCTCTCCTCATCTCTCCTCTCTTTTCCTCCCGTTTCCTTTCTGCTTCTTCATTTCTTTTCGTCTCTTTCCTTTCATTCTTCCTCTTCCTCTTCCTTTCCTTTCCTCTTCTTCCTTTCCTTTTTTCTTCCTGGACTGGATTAATTGCTCTCGGCCGTATCTGGCCCAGGGGCCAAGATTTGTCCATGGACCACCAAAATTTTCTCATGGACTTTACAGCACAGGTTGGTGACCTGTGCTGTAAAGCATTATTGGGACGGCATATAAGTCTAAGTGTTATTGCTATTCTTCAAGAGTCTTTTTAGGCAGATAAAGAAGGGTGAAGGAAATACTTTGCTGCATCTTGATTTCATTCTTATTTTTGTGTTGTTGAAAGAGAAACCAATGCTACTCTTCTAACAAATCTGATTTGTGAGACCTGTCCAGTTTATCTTATTGGGTCCTGAAAGCTCCCTTGAGATATACATTGAGGAAATTATTCAAATGTGGAATGGACACTTGGATCCTTTCCTACTGTTTAAGTTATCTGACTGTTATTGATAAACTACAGTTTCCCACAATAATGTATGAAAGAAGACATGGGCTGACCTAAGAATTCCTGATAAGATACAACACAAAATATTTTAAAATAAGGACAACCTGAAAATCGTTGGCACAATTTTCAATTCAAGTCCTTATTTTTTTATGTGCCTGCCTTCATATAGTTTGTATATGATCCCAATGCGGAGGTTTTTACCTCTGATATTTAGTGGCATATTATCAAAAGCTAAAGATGCAATTTCATTCTGTATTCCAATGGAGATAAGACTAAATAAGTCTGGCTAATCTTTGGAACAGAATTAATTCATCTAAAAACCAAAACAGACAAGCTAAAAATGTTGTCTCTGCTGACTTGGGTCTTGATGTCAATGGTGGCTCCCTTGTATCTTCTGTCAAAGTATCACCATGTCTCATCAATACATATACATTTTGATGAAGGCCTGCTCCTACTTTAGTTTATTTCTTATGGTTTAATGTTATAATATTTTAATACTTTGTTTGTAGCAGTTAGAACTCTAATGATCTACAATACATCCTTGCTGTGAGCTAATTAAACTGAACACAGAAACCTCAGGCATACATCCCCATTTCTCTCCTGCGTTCATCCAGTTTTTTCTCCCCTTTTCTAATGAGTGAATTTCACTTTGTTTAGTCTCAAGGTGCTCCATGCTATATAGACAGCATTCCTGTTTACAAACCCTTCTCAGCTTTTAAATCTTCCGATTTTTCAAGCATATCATTTCAAGCATATCAGAGTTGAAAATATAAACACAGAATGAGAAAATGTGGGAATAATTTTTCCTGCCACTCGATAGAAGCTACTGAGTATTTCTCCGACTCCTAACCTCAAATTTTTCTGGATCTCCAAATTCAAGGTAAGGAAATAGTGACATGTCCTGTAGTATTTGCTGCCTTTGCTTCTGTTCGTCTTCATCATATTTCCCAGAGGCAATTTCTAGCTGTGTTAAAATCTCCCCGACCCAGTTTGAACCTGGAGAAATGCAGAAATGTTGCCACTTAATATGTAAAAGTACATATCTTGACCATAGGTCATTTCAAGCATATCAGAGTTGAAAATATAAACACAGAATGAGAAAATGTAGGAATAAACATTGTCCATGAAGCTTCAAATAAATGAGAGGCAGGCACACTCCAGGTGTCTGTTTTAAGTATGTAGACTTGTTGAGTAAGAATTTCATATACATAAGAACATAAGAGGAGCCATGAGGAATCAGGCCAAAGCCCATCGAGTCCAGCATTCTGTGTCACACAGTGGCCCACCAATGGGGATCTTGAGCAGAAAGAGAAGGCAAAACCCTCCCTTTCCCTTGACCCCCAACAAATGGTATTGCCTGCCTCAAAGAAAGATAGAAGCGGCACATGGACATCCGTTTCAATATTGAAAAATAACTAGACATTAGGCATTGTTAATAAAAATGGCAACTATCAACTGTTTTCTTAAAACAAGAATATACAAATACAGAAAACTGTCTGATAAAGCTATATTATAATCAAAAGTCTTCAGAGAAGGGTGGCATACAAGTCTAATTAATAATAATCATAATGATGATGATGATGATGATGATGATGATGATAGATTTTTTTTTATAATTTCCTTTTTCAGGGGTATCTGAGAGTGTTTCCATCATTGCACATAATCCTTGTCACTGTCCCAAAGTGTAGCACTAGATATTTGATGTTTTTAGGATATTGTTTCTATATCTGAATTCTATATCTATACACCTGCATTTTTCTTATTAGGAAATATGGGGAAACTTTTCTACCTGACGGGCCGGATGAGCAACAAGGAAAGACAAAATCACTCACATAGACTGGAGGTTTCCGAAACATAAAATATATTGCTTTACAAATATAGAGAACCGCAATGATGCGGAAGAATGTCTGTTTATGACCAAAAAGTTGAGGTTATCTGCCAAGCCGATGACGAATGTCCCAAAGCCCCCAAGGTTTAGAAAGAATGCCTCCAAACTGGGCTGCAAAGGTACTCACTCTATTTTTCAAGAGCTACAGTCTTTCAAAACACAATTGTCCAAAAGCTGGGTTTTTCCGAGGATGCAAGATGTTGGTTTAGAGCAGAGGTGGGCTACTGCCCGGATGGGGAGAATGCAGTGGGGTAGTGAAAGTGGAGCTCCACCCCAAAACACCCAATTTGCACTGAAAGATGTTGAAAGAAAATGAAGGGCATCCTGCATAAGCCACGCCCACAGTGTGGTAGTAAAATTTTTGGTAACCCTTCATTGGTTTAGAGACAAAACTCTGGATCTGTTTCTGTGTCTCTGTTAAACCACGACCGATAACTCCTCCAAATAGCACTCCCACATAACCTCCCCTTTTAAGCCTGCTGCAGAATTCCCTAATTACTCCCAGCTGTGATTTTCAGAGTTTCTGCATCTGCATGGCTGCTACTGTCTTCCCATAATCCTGTGCACCCAAACATTGAGGATGGATTCATTAATCACCCCCTCCTTATCCGACCCAGATGAGGCCCTAACTGGGGGTTCCATGGCAGGGCCTCCACCTCTACCTCTCCAGCACCTTCAGCTTCCATCTCTCTTTCCCCCTCACTGCCTGAACCCTCCGAGAGCTACACAGGTCTCCAATGCACCAACGAACCCAGCTCATCCGGTTCAAAATCTGTTACCAGAGGAGCTGGCCTTGAACCAACCACAATAGAAACAATATCCTAAAAACATCAAATATCTAGTGCTACACTTTGGGACAATGGCAAGGATTATGTTTGTGCAATGATGGAAACACTCTCATATACCCCTGGAAAAGGAAATTATAAAAAAATATATGACTGTTCTGAAATGGGCAGACTAACAGTGGAGTTAAATGGACAAAAAGACTGAATATCAAAACCTATGGATTAAATGGTACGAATGGATTAAAAAGAAAGAAAGACTAAGAGACAATGGGAGATGGAAATGGGAGAAGAGACAACAAGAAAAAGTGATGTATAACTCATAAACTACAAAAGTATAGATATGAATATATATATATAGATGTAAATCTGCTTAGAAATATTAAAATCTGGAAAGTATGAAAATGATTTTTTTTTTTAAAGAAAGAAAGATCTCCATAATTCTATATTCTATATGTACAGAGACAAAGGCATTCTTTGAAAAATTGTGATGCTTACCTGTTTTGGGGTATGACACTAGTATGATATCATCTTTCCGAGCTCTAAAAGTATTAATTATTTTCAGAGTTTCCGGACAACAGACCATAGCAGGATATAACACCCCATCATACATAAATGTTCTTTCTGAGGGAGCCGTCTTTTCATTTTCTTCCAACCTCTCATCCAGAATTTTGCTTAGCTGCTTTTGAGTCATGATTGTGCTATTCTAAGGCCACAAATGGGTAGCTTGGAGATTCAGTTGGCTTCGTAAGTGAAGCTAATACATTTATAGAGAAATCAACGGTCACGTGACAAAGAATACACTCGAAGAACTGCTCTTGTTACTAATTAACTGCCATGAAATAAATGTATGAACAAAGTTTATTCAACCCTTTGTCCTGCAAAAAAATAAATCCAATGAAGTTGTGGCCAAGTTGGAGAAACTTGTTAGAGAAAAATATATTCTTATAGGGATAAGAAATCTGAGGCAACCTCTGAAAACAGGGTTAGAGTTTCTGAGTTTATGAAACACTGCCTGGACAGCATGCTAGAAATCTCAGAGCACTTTCTCAGAGCAAAAAAGGTGACAGTAATTAGCCATTGCAAAAGTAGAATATTCTGCTAACAATTTTAACCCTCATTTTTCTTACCTCTTTTTCTTTGTTCAGTTGCCATTGCCATAACCCAAGTATTGTTGTGACCATAGGCTTTGCTACAAAGTTCAATTAATATTTGGCAAGTTATTACTGGGTGCTTAAAATAATTTTGAAAGGCTTGTGGAATTCATATAATTAAATAATTATTATCTATAATGTAATAATAGTATAATTTTTATTACATGTCCTATCTGATCTGGAAGAATGAGTATGTTCTAGACACTACTGGCTAGAAAAAGTTGGTTAATAGCAGTGGAGGGCTACCCAAATTTTTACTACCACACTGTGGGCGTGGCTTTTGCAGGACGCCCTGCATTTTCTTTCAACATCTTTCAGTACTCTGGGGTGGAGCTCCATTTTCACTACCCCACTGCGTCGTCCCCCCGTCCGGGCAGTAGCCCACTCCTGGTTAATGGGGTCTCAAGGGACAAGTAGTTTCTGTTGTGGCACCTTTCATAAAGCCTTGAAAACTTAGATCTGAGTCCTTTGTTTTAGATTAGACACCATAGTTGTATGCTAAGTGTTTTTAGTTTTGTTTCTTATATTGTGCCTTTTGTGTATTTTATTTCTTTTATTATGATGATTGTGATCCCGCTGTGTAGAGCGCTGGTGAGACCACATTTGGAGTACTGTGTTCAGTTCTGGAGACCTCATCTACAAAATGATATTGATAAAATTGAACGGGCCCAAAGACAGGCTACAAAAATAGTGGAAGGTCTTAAGCATAAAACTTATCAGGAAAAATTTAATGAACTCAATCTGTATTGTCTGGAGGACAGAAGGGAAAAGTGGGGACATGTTCGAAACATTTAAATATGTTAAAGGGTTAAATAAGGTTCAGGAGGGAAGTGTTTTTAATAGGAAAGTTAACACAAGAACAAAGGGGCACAATCTGAGGTTAGCTGGGGGAAGATTAGAAGTAACATGAGAAAATATTATTCTACTGAAAGAGTAGTAGATGTTTGGAACAAACTTCCAGCAGATGTGGTTGGTAAATCCACAGTGACTGAATTTAAACATGCCTGGGATAAACATAGATCCATCCTAAGATAAAATAAAGGAAATAGTATAAGGGCAGACTAGATGGACCATGAGGACTTTTTCTGCCGCCAATCTTCTATGTTTCTATACATAAAAATGCAGAACAGGGATCCCCAATCCCCTATGACAGAAACCAGGCTGTGAAAATTGCAGCACCGGACTTACCCGGCAGCAGGATTTGCTGGAGGGACCGGGAGACACTGGACTCTCATGGCAGCAGCCATCTTGAATCCCGAGCGAAGTCTCGTGAGATGAGACTTCGCTCGGGAGTTCGGGCCTGTCTGGCCCGGCTGCTGATTGGTCCGGGCGGGGCCTGCTTGCTCTATATAAGGGCGAGCAGGCCCGGGGCTCTTCCTTTTCGCCCGGACAGCAAGCCATGAGCAGACACTTGTCAGTTCTGCTTGCGGCAGCCATTTTGGAGGAGCCTCATGCAGCAGCCACCATTTTGTGCAGCCTATGGTGGGCGAGAAGGCCTCCTTTTGCCTTCAGGCGAAGAGGATTCATTGCGGAGCCAGCAGCAGCTGTGCTCCGCCCTGGTTTGCCCCCCAGTTTCCTGGGTTCGGGGTGTGGGGGTGCTCTCCTCCGGTGGCCTCCTGGGGTGTACAGGGTCCCTGGGGGGGGGTGAGGCCTTTGGAATAAAGGCCCCTATAAAGCGGTGCAGCGAGGCCTTGCTGCAACCGCTGGGGAGGGTGGAGGTTTTCCCCTCCAGGGGGTGCATTGGGAGGCCTGCAGCATAAGCAGGCCTTGCCTCGTGGGTGCAGCCTCCTTGGGGGTAGTTCTCTCCCACCCCCTTCTTTATTCTGTTTAACATAAAAATAGTTTGGGGCAGGCCCATGGCCCCTAAAAAGAGGCAAGCCCAGGCCCTTCCGGCCCAACCTGTGGTTCGGCCTAGGAGGGCGGCGAGGCCTTCTGCTTGGGCTCGTGCCAGTGCGGAAGGGCCCCCGGGGGTGGTCCCGGCGGCAGGGGGGGTGGGATTCATGCCCACGGTCCCTCAAACCGAGGTTTCTCCTTCTCTCTCTTGGGCCAGGGTCCTGGAGAGGCTCGATGAGCTGGAGCGGTGGCGGTCTGGGGCAGGCCCGGAGGGGCTTCCCATGACTGCCTCCGCAGCATGGGGTAACGACCCCGAAGAGGAACCAGCCCACGACGTGCAGATGGCTGGCACCGGACAGACGGGCAGCACCGGGCAGACGGGCCACGCTGGGCAGATGGCCCAGCCTGGGCAGTGGTCCTCGTTCCAGGGCCCAACCAGGATGGGCCCACCGTGGATGGCTTCTACCCCTTACGGGGCAGGTGAGGTTGCACCACATGTAGGCACATCACCGCTCTTGCCCATCCAGGGTCCCGGGTTCATCCCGCCAGCTTTGGGGGGTGGCGACAGTTTCATGGGGTCTGCTGCAGGCACCTGTGGACAGGTCTGGTCCCCGCCGGCTCCGCCAGTGGGGGCGCCGGGGGTACCTGTCCCACCTGGGGCGGGGGTGGGGGGTTGGATCCCTCCTCCACCGGCCATTATGCCACCAGTCCCGTTCATGTATCCACCGGGGCTTGGGGTGCTGGGCTCGGGGGCCACCACGGTGTGGGACCCGTTCGCCAGCATCAAGCCTGGGGCCATCCCTTGTGGGTGGCCCGCGACACCTTTAGGGTACCATCTTCACCCGTCAGTTAAGGAGGCAATCTGGCGGGGTGAGTACGTTGATCTTTTCTCCATTTTGAACAGGGAGGTCCCTAAACAGGACAAGGAGGTGGTCCCTGGGGAGAAGGTTAAAAAGACGCAGGTCACGAAATGCTTCAGCTCGTGGCTGTATGCCTTTCTGACCTTTGCGTCGGTGGTAATTCAGAGGCAGCCGGGTAGGGCCGCTGCCTTGCTGAAGTACATCGACCTTATAGCGAGGGCCCATTTTGAATATGGGGGCACCATATGGAGGCATTACGACAAGGGGTTCAGGATGCGTATTGCCCATGACCCCTACTTGCCTTGGGATATGGTGGTACCGGACCTGTGGTTCCAGGCCACGCATATGTCAGGGAAGGAGGGCTGTGATAGGACCGATAGCGGTCACTTTATGGAAGAGGAGCCTGCGACGCCCGCGCCGGCCAAGGCCGTGGCGGGTGCCATTGGAAAAGGGGCCTCTTTGGTGTGTCACGAGTTCGCTGCAAAGGGGGCGTGTTTCCGTCCCTTTTGCAGGTTTCGTCACGCCTGCGGAAGTTGTGGGGGAAACCATTCCGCAGCCGTGTGCCCCCGCCCCAAGAAGGGGATTGAAAAGAAAGGCTCGGGTCTCCCAAGGCCTCCCCCACCTGCTGGGGGAAAAGGGGCCCAGCCCAATTAATTTAATGGTGCTTGAGGGTTGGTTGGGTGACTACCACCCTCGCTCGAGAGCGGCCGCTCTCTTGCTAGGTTTTTCGGAGGGATTCAGGATCCCTTACATGGGTGTTAGGAGGGCCTTCATGTCTGACAACCTTAGGTCGGTTGTTGGTCATGAAGACATTGTTAGGGAGAAGATTCGGAAGGAAGTGGCCGAGGGCAGGGTCCTCGGGCCCTTCCCGAATCTTCGTGTGTCTCCCTTAGGTGTGGTCCCCAAAAAGGCGAGTGGTGAATTTAGGTTGATTCACCATTTGTCTTTTCCAAAAGGGGAGTCAGTGAATGACTTCATTCCTGACGAGCTGTGTTCAGTCCGGTGTGCATCCTTTGATGCAGCCGTGACTATGGTTAGGAAGTGTGGGGTGGGAGCCCTTATGGGTAAATGCGACATTAAGTCGGCATTCCGGCTCCTCCCCATACACCCAGACGACTTTGAGCTGTTGGGCTTCCATTTTGAGGGGGGTTATTACGTGGACAGAGCTTTGCCCATGGGGTGCTCTGTCTCATGCTCGCTTTTCGAGAGTTTTAGCACCTTCTTGGAGTGGGCGCTCAGGAGGCAAAGTGGTCTGGGTACGGTCGTTCACTACCTTGATGATTTCCTGTTGGCGGGGCCTGCGCATTCGGAGCAATGTTTTGCTTTAATGCGGGACTTCGAAGCCCTTTGTGCTCAATTAGGGGTGCCTTTAGCCTCTGTGAAGACCGAAGGCCCCGCCACCAGGATTACCTTTCTGGGTATTGAATTGGACTCAGAGGAGCAATCTTCTAGATTGCCCCTAGAGAAGTTGGTAAAGATTAAGCGGAAGCTTGACGAGGTGCTGGGCTGCCGGAAGGTGACCCTACGGCAGCTCCAGGAATTGGCAGGCATTCTTAATTTTGCCTGTCGGGTAGTTGTTCCTGGAAGGGCCTTTTCCAGGAGGTTGTATGATGCGATGAAGGGGCTCCGTTTGCCCCATCATCGCACCCGCCTTTGCGCTGGGGTCAGGGCTGACCTCGGCGTGTGGCGGGACTTTTTGGTCAGGTTTAATGGTTTGTCTTTCTGGAGGCACGAGCTTCTCTTGGAAGCTGAGTTGCAGCTCTGCTCTGATGCCGCGGGGACTTGTGGTTTCGGGGTAGTGTTAGGTGACCAGTGGTGCTGGTCGGCATGGCCTCCGGAATGGAGTGCCTCTTCGTTGGTTAAGGACCTGACGTTCTTGGAGCTCTTCCCCTTAATTGTGGCCTTAGAGCTTTGGGGGGAGCAGTTTAGGGACAAGACCGTGCACTTTTGGTGTGACAACCTAGCGGTTGTCCATGTGGTGAATGCCCTGTCCTCTAAGAGCGACAGGGTCATGCGGCTTGTCCGCCATTTTGTGCACAGGTCCTTGTCCCTAAATGCATTGTTTTTGGCTAGGCATGTCCCCGGGTTGGATAACGGGGTCGCGGATGCCTTGTCCCGTGGTCAGTTGTCCAGGTTTCGGACCCTGGCCCCGTGGGCCCGAGAGTTGCCAGAAGCGTTCCCCAGCCACCTCTGGAGTCTGGGAGGGATCCAGAGTGGTGGAGAGTCGCGGCATCCCGGGCAATCCCCTTGTCTGTAACGCCCGGCACCCTTGGGGCATACCAGCGTGCGGGTAAGGAGTTCGGGGATTTCAGGCAGGGCAGGGGTTACCAGCTTAGCTGGCCCGTCCCTGTATAGCGCCTGGCCGGGTTCTGCGTCCAGCTTGGGCAGCGTGGCCTGTCAGTTAGGACGATCCGGTCCTGGTTAGCCGGCCTCGCCTTTCTGTCCAAGGCGGGGGGTTTGCTGCTTGTTTCGGGTGACTTTGCATCCGGCAGGTGCTGGAGGGCTGTATGGGGAGCGAGCGGGGCCCCCTGGTGACACTCGTCAGGCTCTGACGGTGGAGCAGCTGTCTTTAATCAACGTGGTTTTTGGCAGTCTGTGTTCCTCATTGTAAGAGGCCCGTCTTTTTTTTGGTGCAGCGACTGGTGTCATGCTTGGGGCCCTTGGGGTCAGCGAGGCCTGGCCTCATCTCAGGCTGGCAATTCGCTCCGTGCCTTCCAGCACGCTGATCTGGCCGTTAGACAAGGGGGGGGTCCCTTGTGTTAAGGCGGTCTAAGTCAGATCAGCTACGCAGAGGGGTTACCATCTACCTTAGTGCGGCCGCCGACCAATCAGTGTGTACGGTGGCCGCCCTACAGCTTTGGTGTTTTCTGCGGGGATCAGGTCTGGGGTACCTGTCTAGGCATTGGGACGGTACCCCTTCTGACCCGTTTATACTTTTGTGCGTTAGTACCCAGGGCTATGGCCCAGGTGGGCACGGATCCCGCCGGTTATGGAACGCGTTCGTTCCGTATCGGCGCCGCCACTAGCACGGCACTTTCTGGTTTCCCGGCCCACTGGATTCGGGTGATCGGCCGCTGGCGGTCAGCGGCATATTTGGGTTATGTTAGGCCCGCTGAGGATCCTAGGCAGGGCTTAGGCTAGGTGACCTCTCTGTGTGTGTTTCCTCTTGCAGGTCCCCAGGCTGACGTGACACCGACGGCGCTGCTGTGTGGCCACAGCATGATTTGCTGGGCCGGCCGCCTGGCGGCCAGGAGCGCTGTCGGGACCCAGCCGTCCCTGGGGCGGTGGGTCAGGGTTGCCTGGATGGGCCGGAGAGGTATGAGGTGGGAGGGTCTCCTACCGGTGTGGCTGGGCGGTCAGCATTTGGTGGCTGCGCCCGGCAATATGGGGGGCGGCTCCTGGAGTCGTTCCCAAGTGGGTTTGGGTGGGCAGTGTCCTGTGGCCGCACCCAGGTGGCTGGTATTGCACTTAGGTGGCAATGACCTGTGCATACTGGGAGGCCTGGCGCTGATCATCCAGGCACGCGAAGACCTGTGAAGGCTTCGTGAGGTCTGGCCCACCACGCAAGTGGTGTGGTCAGAACTATTACCTAGGCTTGTTTGGAGGGACGCCTCTTCCCTTAGGGCCATTCACCGGGCTAGGCGACGGGTGAATAGGGCTATGGGTAAAACGGTTAGAGAATTGGGTGGAGTGGTAGTACCTCATCCCCTTATATCAATAGACCAGCCATGGCTTTACCGGGATGATGGCGTTCACCTGTCTGAGCAGGGGAACGTCATTTTCTTACAGGACCTGCAGCGGTCTCTGCGTGAGCTGGCGCAGCTAGAGGGGGGAGTCGGGGGGCCAAGATAGAGATCTGACCCCCGCTCCTGTGGCAGGTTAGGGGCGGAAAACTGGGGTGGTTTAGCAACCGCGCGTTCTCCCTTGGGCATCTTTGGGGATGATTGACAGGTTCTCCGCAAGCTCATGGAGGGAGTTTCTGCCTGAGCAGCTGGGGGGAACCTGTCTTTGGGTCCTGCACCTTTAATTCCCGGATTCGGGTTAGCCGGTGGGACCCCCCTCATGCACAGCATGGCAGGGTCGCAGGTGACGGCCTGGCCCTCACCTGGACTTGCATCGAGATACGCCCATGAGTTGCCCAGGAATGTTTTTTGGCATAACGTCATTTCCGCCCCGGAAGTATTTGTTTGACCCTGCAGGTCCATTTCCGGGTCATAGTTGATTATGCTAATTTATGCAAAGTATTGAATAAATTATGCAAATTTATGTTAATAAAAATGACCCAATTTAAATCCAGCTCTTGTGTCCGTGTCGTTACTCCGTCTCTCCAGCAATTGCAGCACCGGACTTACCCGGCAGCAGGATTTGCTGGAGGGACCGGGAGACACTGGACTCTCATGGCAGCAGCCATCTTGAATCCCGAGCGAAGTCTCGTGAGATGAGACTTCGCTCGGGAGTTCGGGCCTGTCTGGCCCGGCTGCTGATTGGTCCGGGCGGGGCCTGCTTGCTCTATATAAGGGCGAGCAGGCCCGGGGCTCTTCCTTTTCGCCCGGACAGCAAGCCATGAGCAGACACCCGCCCGCCCTCCCTATTTTGCAGTGTGCTTAGGGGTCGCCATTAGGGGGCCGAATGGGAATTTTTTGCAGTTCTGCCTTTTAGCCGGGCTGTTTTTTCGCCCATTCCACACTGAGGAGATGGATGTGCGGTTAGGGGGTGCTTGCATTTATTAGGTTAATTGGCTTACCTTTGGTCATTTGGGTAGGCAGGTTAGGGGCGGAAAACTGGGGTGGTTTAGCAACCGCGCGTTCTCCCTTGGGCATCTTTGGGGATGATTGACAGGTTCTCCGCAAGCTCATGGAGGGAGTTTCTGCCTGAGCAGCTGGGGGGAACCTGTCTTTGGGTCCTGCACCTTTAATTCCCGGATTCGGGTTAGCCGGTGGGACCCCCCTCATGCACAGCATGGCAGGGTCGCAGGTGACGGCCTGGCCCTCACCTGGACTTGCATCGAGATACGCCCATGAGTTGCCCAGGAATGTTTTTTGGCATAACGTCATTTCCGCCCCGGAAGTATTTGTTTGACCCTGCAGGTCCATTTCCGGGTCATAGTTGATTATGCTAATTTATGCAAAGTATTGAATAAATTATGCAAATTTATGTTAATAAAAATGACCCAATTTAAATCCAGCTCTTGTGTCCGTGTCGTTACTCCGTCTCTCCAGCAATAAGTGAAACCCCATTCATAGGATGCAGGCCACATACAATACTCCAACCTCTCCAGTCCATGGAAAATCATCTTTCCATGGAACTGGTCCCTGGTGCCCAAAAGGTTGAGGGCCACTGGACAACTAACACCCCCCCCCATTTTTTTTTTCATTTTTAGCTACTTCTGTTGAATGTAGGACATGAGAAGAAAAGGCAGGATATGTCTTCCTTTTCCTGGATGTCTAATAACTCTGTCCATTCCCATCCCCTCTCTGCCAAGCTCTTTCAGCATTAAAACATGAAAAAAAGGTTGAAAAGAATGTGAAACGGAGTGAAGAGTGGTTTGGTGTTTTTTTTTTTAAAAAAAAATCTCATTGAACTTTTTCTTAATGCCAAAGCAAAAAAGAATAAATATCAACTATCTTTTGACCTTTTCTTCCAAACTCCTTCAATTGCTGATAGTCTTCGAGTCTTCAGAGAGGGGCGGCATACAAATCTAATAAATTGAATTGAGTTGAATTGAATTGATATTGTGACCTCCTTGCCACCCATTTCTAATTGTCTGTATCCTTCTTTATCTGATCAGACATCTAATAACTCTAAGTATGGATTATTGATCCATCTCCCCCTGGGCTAAGGTTTGTGGTAAAAAAAAACCTTTCTGTCTGCCTTCTCTCTCCTCTTTCCTTGACCCGCATATTATTAAAATACCTTGAGAGCCCCATCTTTTTCTTTCATAATACAGCAAATGATTGGGAAATTGAAGCAGGCTGCTTTCTCAGAAAAGTTGAAATACCACCCTCTTTCCCAATGAGCAGCTTCACACAATTACAAAGGTGTTGCAAGTAGTAAAATCTTAGAAGAAGAAAATCTACTTGCAACACCTTTGTAATAATATGCGGGTCAAGGAAAGAGGAGAGAGAAGGCAGACCGAAAGGTTTTTTTTTACCACAAACCTTAGCCCAGGGGGAGATGGATCAATAATCCATACTTAGAGTTATTAGATGTTTGATCAGATAAAGAAGGATACAGACAATTAGAAATGGGTGGCAAGGAGGGCACAATATCTGCTTAACTTATTCAACGTCTGTGGAAAAAAATGGTTTTGAAAAATACAATTGAAAGACTAGTTTTTATGACACTGAAGAATTATTTCATATACACATTGGCCCAATAACGTATTTTTGCAAAAATATGTAATTGGCCCAACATGTATATGAAATAACTCTTCAGTGTCATAAAGACTAGTCTTTCAATTGTATTTTTCCAATGATTTTTGGAGAAATGTTTTCCCCTTGATCATTTCTTGTTCAGGTCAAAAACCAGAAGTTATAATTCAGAGTTCAAAAGTTTATTAGGCCCATAAGGCAATAGTACTAGGTGTGGCTGGTCCCCTGCCAAGTTTGAAACACTCATTTATAGATAGGTATGGACAACTTGCAAGCAAATTTGGTGTAATGGTTAAGTGAGCAGGTTAGAAACTGGTAGACTGTGAGTTCTAGTCTTGTTTTGAGGATGAAACTAAATTGGGTGAGCTTGGGCTAGTCACATTTCCTCATCTTTAAGGAGGAGATAATGGCAAAACCTTGCTAGAAACCTAAGGGGATTGTCCAAGTAGTCTCTTAGAATTGGACATAATTGGATGCGAAGTGGGGGAGGTTATTCTGGACATATACAGTCCTAAAGTTGTCATTTTATCTTTCTTTCTTTTTCTTTTTCTTTTAAATATACTTTATTAGTTTATAAAAAAAGAAAGAAAACAGGGGAAAAGAGGAATGGGAATTAAAAAAAGAGATATGGGATGGGGATGGGGTAAACAGTATTATTATACAACAGCTTATATATATATTATTGTATACACATTCTGAGTATTTGTCTGAGTATATGTAAATATTTTGTATTCAATATTCTTATTTGGATAATCTTATGGCTGTAATATTTAATAGTCCAAGAATAACGTGGAAAGAAAAGGGATAGAAAAGGAAAGAGGGAAGAAAGAAAAGAAGAAGGAAGAGAGAAGAGAGAGAAAGAGAGAGGAGTAGTAGTTTATCTTTCTTAATATCAACTGCTACCACCACTCCTGCCATGGAAAGGCAGCCAAAGGGGAGTCTGGCAGGTTCTGGGGGACAGGCACCACTACTCCTGCCATGGAAAGGCAGCAAAGGGGAAAATAAGCCTGTCCCCCTCAGCTGCCTTTCCTGAACTGCCCCCACCCTCCTTGCCTTTCGTAAAGTTCTTAAGACCCATTTCTGCCGTCAGGCATCGGGGAACTGAGACATCTCCTCCAGGCCTATACAGTTTATACATGGTATGTTTGTGTGTATGCTTGCTTTCAATAATGGGGTTTTTAGTGTTTTTTAAATTATTAGATTTGTTCTTACATTGTCTTTGTTATTGTTGTGAGCCGCCCCGAGTCTACGGAGAGAGGCGGCATACAAATTTAATAAATAATAATAATAATAATAATAATAATAATAATGGCGGTGGCGGCACTTGGGAGCCTGAACGAGCCGTTCCCATCATGGAAAGGCAGCCGAAAAGGAAAGTCTGGCAAGTCCTGGAGGGCGGGCTCGTTCAGGCTCCCAAGCGCCGTCACTGCCACTACTGCCATGGAAAGGCAGCAAAGGGGAAAATAAGCCTGTCCCCCTCAGCTGCCTTTTCATGGCGGCAGCAGTGGTGGTGGTGCTCAGGAGGCTGAATGAGCCCATCCCCCAGGACCTTCAAGAGAAGAAAACAAGGGAACTTCAGGCTGCCATAGAGAAAAGCGCAAAGCCCGCACCATTCCAAGCACTTCCGGTCTGAAGCCAGACGGTTTTCTCACCAGAGTGGCCCAACCGAAAAAGTGAATCATTGTGGAATCGAAAAGAGGCAAATAGATAAGAATAGATAAGGGGGGGGGAGGGAATAAGATGTGTTCCCAGTTTATAACTTCCTGGTAAATCTTGCAGCTTCTTAAACCACCTCTCTCTCAAGGAAAACGAGAGTTTAGATGAATCTTTAGTGGTCTAAAACAGGGGTCTTCAAATTTGGCAACTTTAAGATTTGTGGACTTCAACTCCCAGAGTTCCTCAGCGAGCAAAGGTGGCTGAGGAACTCTGGGAGTTGTAGTCCACAACTCTTAAAAGTTGCCAAGGTTGGAGATCCCTGCTTTAGAAACACTCCTTTTAAGGAGTATTTCAGGTTTATCGCCATCACCATATATTTCCATGCACTTCATTTGTGAAAATTGGAGCAGTCAAGAGAGGGGTCATGGTATAATAGTAATATTAAGGCAAGTTCAGCAGGGAACTGTAATTGTAAATGATTCTATCACTAGCCATTTCTGTGACTAAAGGAACAACTAACAAAATGAATTATCCTTGTTTGTTTTGTTTATTTGTTGAGTTAGGGGTTAGGAGTGCAAGAGTCTTCAAATCTGGCAAGTTTAAGGCTTGTGGACTTCAATTCCCATTTCTGAGCTAACATGACTGGTGGAGGAATTCTGGAAGTTGAAGTCCACAAGTCTTGAAGCTGTCAAGTTTGAAGTATGTAAAAAGTATACATGGTTATAAAAAGTATTCTGCTACACTGATATTTTATTAAACAATATAATACTACACCATTTGGTTCAGAATACTTTTTTCCTTGTTTCCCCCTCTAAAATCTAGTTGCATCTTATACATCGGTGCATCTTATACACCAAAAATACGGTAATTTCCCCACCACCTGTCAAGTTATTCACTAAGGCTGCATTACTATTACTATTAATCTTTTCATTGTTTCTATCACCCATCTCCTCCCACTTATGATTGTAACTTGTTGCTTGGATCCTTATGATTTATATTAATATTGATTGTTTCCCGACTGCTTATTTGTACCCTATGACAATCATTGTTTTGTACCTCATGATTCTTGGCAAATGTATCTTTTCTTTTATGAACACTGAGAGCATATGTAATCAAAGACAAATTTCTTGTGTGTCCAATCACACTTGGCCACTAAAGAATTCTATGATTATTTTCTGTGACTTTATTTATTTACTTACTTACTTACTTACTTACTTACTTACTTACTTACTTACTTACTTACTTACTTACTTACTTACTTATTAATTATTTAGATTTGTATGCCGCCCCTCTCCGCAGACTCGGGGCGGCTCACAACAAAGTGAAAAAACAATGTACAACTATATGATTTGAGGTTGTGCAAAAATATGAAGTGGCAGTTATAGCAGCTATCAAAGTATTGTAATAATGAACACTTCACTGTGGATCAAAGCTGAAACAACTCCTAGAGAATATACGGATGGAATCTGAGTAAAAGAATGCACTGGAAATTAAATAAAACAGCTTTACAAACAGTCAATTAAAAGCATCCATGTAGATCACAAAAATAATAAACAAAAGGGGCTATTTTTATAATGTGGAAATTGAGGCTTTGCTAAATATTTGGAAGAAGTGGAAACTTTTACTGTGGGTGCCATAGTTACAGGTAACTTCAAACTTGGCAATTTTAAGACTTGTGGAGTTCAACTCCCAGAATTCTCCAGCCAGCATAGCTTAGCAGGAATTCTGGGACTTAAAGTCCACAAGTCTTTAAGTTGCCAAGTTAGGTACCCCTAAAATAGGGTCTTCCAAACATCCTTCCAAGGAATTCAGCTGCTTTAACCATTTAAAGACATCTACTTCAATCATGTCAGAATGTTTGATGAAGCTTTTTTTTTTAAATACTTTGAGTAACCATGGTTAAAAATATGCAGTCAAGAATTGCTTCTCCAGATTTCACTGCTCCAAAGATATAACTCATGTATTATCTATTGTTTGCCCAAGAAATGAAAACGATTGACCCACCTTTTAATAAACAGCAGGAAGAAAAACTGGTTGAACAAGTTAGCTCTTCTTACTTGCTTCCCATATTGACAAGCTGCTTCCTTGCTTTGTACAAGGTGTGAAATAACAAACTCCCCACTTTGATTTCACTTAAATACTATTTTCTTGAAATTGCCTTTACTAGGCACTCGATACCTGTTAGACCCTTAACAATGGAGCTAATCGTCACTAATTTATACTGTAAACTTCTCTTTGCTGTTGGCTAATCTATAAATCTCAATTGCTTACCTAAAAGCAAATTGAGTAACTGGGAGGTATATAGAGGAGGAGGAGGAAGAGGAAGAAGAAGAAGAGGAGGAGGAGGAGGAGGAGGAGGAGGAGGAGGAGGAGGAGGAGGAGAGGAGAGAGAAGTAGATTGAACACTATAACCTGCTCAGTGAGTAGTATGCCATGACATACTTTCCTTGCCACTGGTTATGCTCATTGTGGCAGATTGGGGGTGATCACTCTAGGACAGAGTTCCCAAACTTTTCCGGCTTTGTGAATTAGCCAGCGGTAGGAGAGGATGGGTCCTTGTGAGTGGTCAGCAAGTCTCACACAAATGGAGCACACATGCTCATGATTGCCCACTGTTTGCCTAAGTGGGATGTATGTGCATGTATGCACACTCTCCCATTTCCATGGCTCAGTTGCAACCACAGCTCTAGGCTTAATAAATCCTGCTTAATTTTAAATTTCCTTCCATCTTCACTGTGGTATCTAAGCTGCGATAGCTTTAATGAACACTAAGGGAGCCATGAACAGAATATCATTGAAGAAAAGGTCATGTGGGGGGGGGAAGGGTTAGAAAGCTACTCAAGAATAGATTTCATGGGTGGCCAGCTGCAAGATTTTGAATTTATTTTTCATTTATTGACTTGGGAAATTTATTTGCCACCCATCTCATATCCAACAACTTTGAATGTGTGTGGCACAGTTCATTGAACTTGTGAACCTCAGGGTGTGTCCCAAGTTGTTATCCTAGTTCAATTTGATAGCACTGTCCCATAGTTAAAAGAAAGAAGGGTTGTTCATATGTTGCACACACAAATGAAAGTAAATTAACCAAGCATTAGATTTAGAGGCAGAAACAGTAGATTGCCTGCCATGGTGCTGAAATAGCCTTGGAGAAGGGTTTATGGACAACTGCTTGAGAAACATGAAGGGACATGTGAGGAACAGAGTGAAAGCTTAGAACTATGTGACCTTAAACACAACCTAAGCATAGCCCATAAAATCATCTGCTACAATGTCCTTCGTGTCAACGACTACTTCAGCTTCAACCACGACAACACACAGGCAAACAACAGATACAAACTTAAAGTAAACTGCTCCAAACTTGACTGCAGGAAATACGACTTTAGTAACCAAGTAGTTAAATGCATGGAACTCATTACCTGACTTTGTAGTATCATCACCTAACCCCAAAAACTTTACCCTTAGACTATCCACTGTTGACCTCTCCCAATTCCTAAGAGGTCAGTAAGGGGCGTGCATGACTGCACCATCGTGCCTTCCGTCCCCTGTCCTAAGGCTTCTCTCTTACTAGTATCATGTATATAAACATTGTTATATCTTTGTATACTACCAATACATGAATGAATGAATGAATGAATGAATGAATGAATGAATGAATGAATGAATGAATGAATGCTGAGCGATTAAGTCTTGAAATCTTTCAAGAGTTTTGTTTGTCATTATTTAGGAATAATAAATAATTGGGTGATTGGGGCATGAGATCGTGTCATTGGAATGATTAGACGCTTAGATGAATTGGAGTTGAAATTGAGACAATAGAAGAATCTTTTGGTCACAAATCCTTTGAGTATCTTGTTTTTCAGGTTAATGTTAGCACCAGTCTGTATTTCTATTAGTAAGAACAGTTAGAAGGGATGAGTAGAACAGAACAAAGGAAATTGTCATGCTTGCACATTATGCTTGATTTTTATAGCTGCAAAAGTCTTTTTCGTATATGTTAATGATTAACAGCTGTAAGTAGAAAGGAACAAAACCATTAAAGCTTTACTTTGGGAAATTTAAGATCAAATGAAATATAGGTAGTCCTTGGCTTACAATCATTCACTTAACGACTGTTCGTAGTTACAATGACACTGACAAAGTGAATTGTAACCATTTTTCACACTTGTGACAATTATCATATCCCCATGGTCATGCGATCAAAATTTGGATGCTTGGCAACTGAAATGTATTTATGATGGTTGCAATGTCTTGCGTAATGCAATCACTTTCTGACAAGGAAAGTCAATAGGAAAGCCAGATTCATTTAATTTTTTAATAAGTCTTATTTGTTTGTTTGTTTGTTTGTTTGTTTGTTTGTTTGTTTGTTTGTTTGTTTGCTTGCTTGTTTGTTTGTTTGCTTGCTTGCTTATTTATTTATTTAATTTATTGTATTTATATGCTGCTCCGTCTCCCAAGATTCGGGGTGGCTTACAACATATATTTATGTCAATCTTGCTCTAACATGATTTTAATTTTTTTAAAAAATTAATAGTGCCCTGGGGATCCTATATAGAGTATCTTTGTACTGTACATGGAACAAGTACAGTGATACCTCATCTTACGAACGCCTCGTCACACGAACTTTTCGTGATACGAACCCGGGGTTTACTATTTGTTTACCTCGTCCTAAGAACCATTTCCATCTTACGAACCCGAGCCCGCTCTGTTACTGCATGTGCGCTCTCTGATTGCCATAGGGATTTCCCTGCCTTGTGACTGTCAGAGCTGGGATTTCCCATTTGATTGCCACCCCCGCCGGGATTCCATGGGGGGGGGGGTGAAGCTGCATTGGAACATGGAGCTGGCTTAGGAGCCACTGCCTGCTCAGAGGAGAAGCCGCTGCGGCCACTGTTTCCTTCGGTGCCACGCCGGGCTCTGAAGCGCCACAAAGCTCTCCCCACCTCCTCTGCAGTGGGGAGGCTCCGAGGGGAGGATGACCATGTTTGGGCACTGGAGTCCCCCTCACCTGCCTCTAGCCCCCTCATGCCCCTGGCCTCACGCCACTGCCCACTGCATGCTCGCTCGCCCTATCCGCCCCTGTCTCTTCCTTTCTCCTACTACTTCTCCTGCAGCCGCCTTCCCCAAGGAGCCTCCCATCCGCAGAGAAGATGGGGATAACTTTGCTCCTCTTCGGAGCCCAGCACTGCTCCAAAGAAAAGGGGGGCCGCAGCGGCGGGGGCTGCTGCGGCTTCTCCTCCTCTTCCTCCTCCACCTCCTGTGGTTGCCTTCCCCAAAGAGCCTTCCAGCTGCACAGAAGGCGGTGATAGCTTTGCGCCCCTTCAGAGCCCGGCGCGGCTCCAAAGGAAAGGGTGGCCACAGTGGTGGTGACAGCTGCGGCTTCTCCTCCTCTTCCTCCTCCTCCTCCTGTGGCCACCTTCCCCAAGGAGCCCCACCGCTGCCGCCCACCCGCTCACCCACCCTATCCGGCTCTCTCTTGGGCTTTCTCCTCCTCCTCCTCCTGCGGCTGCTTTCCCCAAGGAGCCTCCCATCTGGAGAGGAAGCAGTGAGAGATTTGTGCCACTTTGGAGCCTGGGGGAGCCTGGCGCAAAGCTCTCCCCCCCGCCTCCCCTAACAGTAGAGAAGAAAAGCGGTAGCAGACCAAGCCACGGGCGCAGTGAATGCATTTGCCCGAAGCCAGCTCAGTTCTCTCAGCGCAAAAGCTGAGGGGGCTGGGGCTGGCCTGCCCGCCTGCCTCTGCCAGTTGCCATGACAACGCATTCACTGCGTCCGTGGTTTGGGCCAACACCGCTTTTCTCCTCTGCTGTTAGGGGAGGTGGGGTGTGTGAGAGAACTGAGGAGGAAAAGTCCAAGGTGTGCGCACGCCCAGAGGGAGAATCCAAGAGCTTAGGATTTATGCCCGGCGAAAGATGGGGCTGACTTGGCAAATGGGATGGATGTGCCAGAGAAGATGGCAAGGAGAACCGTCCCCCCAATCTGCCCGCCACGCTCCCAGCTTTGCTACTTGGAGAAAGGATGGGGCTTTTTTCAGGGCTTTCTCTCTCTGTGTGTTGGTCATTAGTTTTAGCTGAAGGGGAGAAACAAGCATTTGGTTTACCAGCAGCATATTTCTGCCTGGCCGAAAGAAATGCTGTGTGGTTTAGTTATTAGCTTCATGGGAAGGCGAGGGAAAGAGCGAGAGTTGTGCCTGCCTGCCTGCCTGCCTGCAGAGACTCTTCTCACTGTAGGGTTGCATTGACGGGTGTCTGATAGAGGATCGTGAAGATTTATGGAAAAGAAAATTTAAAAATAAATAAATAAAAACCCAACAGCTTCACCTTGTGTGTGTGTACAGAGGAAGGAAAGCAGTTTTCTATTTCTTAAGTTTAACTTCTTAGGACCCTCCCCATGATTGAATGCTGGCTTGTGATTGACGTATTCCCCTCGTTATCCAAAATAAGCCAGGAGAATCGGGGAAGCGCAGGCAGGCAGAGGGGGGGGGGAGCAGGGTCCCTCGTGTCTCTTATCTCCAGCCTCCCGGCTTCTTTTGGATAACTGCAGTGGCAAAAAAAACCCCAGAGATTAAAAAATGACCCTGTTCCAAAGCAAACCAAAGTGAGAGTTGAGTCACAAAACCGAGTCTGGAGCCCTGTTCCCTTCAGCAAAGACAAGAGAGCCGGTGGTTTTAAACCTTCACATTTTTTCCACCTTCCCAATGCAAACCCCCCAACCTGCCTTCAATGTCAAGACCACATCAAAACACAGATCTCTGGGAAAATGACAGGGATGTCGTTGCCTCCTTTCCTTGCAAGGTGATTTCAGGACTGGGAACACAGGCGAACCAGCTCCTCAGGAGTCAGGACATCGAGCCTTGCTTGCCGCCGGGGGAATCTCATGGCAACAGGAAAAAAACCCACCAAGGCAGAAGAGATTTTGGACTGCCGTCTTGGGAAGCCAGAGAACGGTTTGCTGAGAGTGCTTTCTCCAAGTGCTTCGGGAATGCCCGCCCCGCCTCTCCTAAAGAGGGGCGGGGCAGACGGTCTCGAAGTGCTCAGAGAAAGCGCTCCCAGCAAAGTGGCTGCTTTCTCTGAGTGCGGAATCCCAGTGGGGGCTGTAATCGAATGGGAAAGCCTGGCAGTGACATCACAAGGCAGGGAAATCCCTGCCGCAGTCAGAGAGCCCACACGCAGTACGAGAGGGGCAGGCGGGCGTTCCCAAAGCGCTCGGAGAAAACCTTCTCACAGCCCCTTCACTGGGAGCCCTTTCACCGAGCCAGCCCTTTTGTAGCTGCCCCTCTGCTACAGCCCCACCCTCCCAAAGGATGGGGCTGCCATGTCCCGGAGGATTCCATCCCTCTGGCTAGGACAACAGGATAGTGGCGGTGGCGGCGGTTTCCCTTTAAGAAGCAGCAGCAGCACCAGGAATGTCACGTCCACCCCCCCTCCGCCCCCTGCCCCCAAACAAGGATCCAAATCCCAGCAATAATGTGCAAAAGGGGTGAGTTTTGGGCTTGCACGCATTATTTGCTTTTCCATTGTTTCCTATGGGAAACATTGTTTCGTCTTACGAACTTTTCACCTTAAGAACCTCATCCCGGAACCAATTAAGTTCGTAAGATGAGGTATTACTGTATATTGATAAAGAAAATGTCTTGCTGATAACATACGAACACATAAAAGTGGTATTGTTCAGATATATGGATTCTTATATTCATAGATAGCAATGAATGGAAAGACCCAGAGAAAGAATGATGCGAGTTTCAGGGTGGAGTAGGATTCATTTAACAAATTGTGGCAAGAAAGGCTCTGAAATGGGGCAAAACTCACTCAACAACTGCCTTGCTTAGCAAAAGTAATTTTGGACTCAATTGTGGTTGAAATTATATGACTTTTTGCATTTTGATCTCTTAATTCCTCAAAAGGCAGCCTGCTCAGAAGCCAAAAACCCGGTGAAAATTGCTACCATCTCGTGGTCGTGTGTGCCCGATGTGAAATTAGCATACTGTATGTTATTGGAGCTCTCTCTCTCTCTCTCTCCACACATACTTTGGGAAATAGGTGGTGCTAGCAGAAATTATCTTAAAGCAGAAGACAGAGCCATGGTAGGAGCAACCGGAGAGGTTTTGAAAAAGAAGGTTTATGACAATCCTAAAATTAGGCCAGGACACAAAACTGACTCCATAGAAAGACTATAATTACATACACTTTTTTGAAATAGGTGATAATAGCAGAATCTTGCCATTCTGCTTTTCTTTTACCTTCTCTCTCTCTTATCTCATTAAACCAGTTTGAACCACTTCCGACACACCCCAAATATTTCCCCCAGATATTTCCTTCAAGGCAATCTCCATGGATATTTGCCTTCAATCTTACATCCTGAGGGCTTAAAATCCTCTACAAATTATTTGCTGTATAACTTTGTAAATTATAGAGGAGAAATACTTTCAAGATTCTCTAGCGATAGCAATAGAGATATTTATTACTAGCAATAAAAATATTTCAAGAAATCCAAGTGTTTCTTGTTTCTTGACTTTGTCAGTCTCCTACAGCTTGACATTAATCTTAAAAGCCTACCACAGCAACCCTTCCATACAATTGTATGTACTTACCAGAGTTACTCTGGGTCTTTCCCTCTCACTTTCCCCTAACCTTTAAAAACTCAAAATTCTCTACCGCAAGAATCCTATCTTGCTCCTTGGTCTGCTAGTTTTACATTACTGTTCATGAAACAGAGACAGTTTTCCGTCTTTTAAATTAGCCAGCACAAATAATACACTACAGAGAAAGGAATTTATGTGGAATTAGCTCCTTCATATATCCAGGTGGCTGGATTAAGAAAGAAATACAAGTATTATTTAACAGAAATTGGAGGCCGTTTTTGTGTTTCACATTCCCTTCCATTAAATCTCATTGATGGATTTAATTGGGAGGGGGACGATCTCTGGGATGACAGAGACTGAAGCATATGGGTTATTACTGGGAGAGGCAGATAGGGAGGGAGCAGAGGGGTGAGCCGCTCACAAGGAACTAGAACTCACTGCATAAAAGCAATTTCTTGTTCCGGCCCCTCTGAGTTATCCAACTCAACCTGTATAACTGGTGACAGGCGCAGCCAGGACCCAGGTCTCAGGCTGCTGCTGCTCAATGCCAGGTCGATTGTGAACAAAGTGTTAGTGCAAAGGTGTGAATTTCCCGTTGCTAGCAATCGTTCAGATTGGCAGCAGGCAATTAATTAAATTTCTGTTAGGATTTATGATTAAGATTTCAATGAATATTACATAACAACGTTTCAAATTCATTTCAGGATTTAATAATAAGTATGCAAATCTGTGTATATGCGTGTGAGGGGTGTGAGTGAATTTTGTACGCTTGAAGATAGAGTTTGTTGATTTCTATACAATTAAAGGCATATTTTAGATTTATTTCTAACAATTTCCAGTTGTATATTTGTAAAATGCTTTGTCATAAAAATGAATAGAAACGACTATCTTACCAGCAGGATTGACTAAATGCAGTTTAGTCATTTATAGCTTAGAACTTTAGAGAAATTTTGACAGAAAACTCTTGAAATAATTTCTATTCCCTTTTCATACAGAGAATTCATACATATATTGCTAGTAAATAGAATGCCTTGTTTCTGTGAATCGTTTAAAGAATGGATAGCTATTAGCTTTTTTCCTACATCTTCATGCCTTGCAGTAACGATCATAGTTTACCAATTTTCCCACTTTAGTTCCTTCTAAGCGCTCGTTAAATGCGGTCTCCATCTCCTTGTTGTTTGCTTCACTAAACAGTGTTTTCCAGTCACTTACTCCACCTGAAAACAAATAATTATTTTCCTTATCTTTATATGAAAATCACACATCTTGTAATGTCAGTAAGTATTTACCTATACCCTGCAATACTACTGAATTCTCAGTGAAATAAAGAATAATTAGAAAATGCTCTTTTACAAATACTCCATATCTGCCTTTCTCGGTCTACTTCCATCCATTCATCCATGCATGTATGTATGTCACCAATTAATCTATAACTACTAGTTTGAGCTGGAAGACTGTAGAAATTGAATGAACAAATAAATGCATGAATTGATGAATAAGAATGTCCCTATATATAAACATCAGTGAATGAGCAGAAGCAGCAGATTAATACAGATAAAACAAATTTGATTTTAAAAGTATTTTTTTAGATCTCTGCTACTTTCCTGCAGTTAATAGAGTAGTACCTCTACTTATGAACTTAATTACGGTAGTTCCATGACCAGGTTCTTAAGTAAAAAAGTTTGCAAGAAGAAGCAATTTTTCCCATAGGAATCAATGTAAAAGCAAACAATGCATGCAATTGGAGAAACCACAAGGAGGGGGAAGGCCCTGTTTCCTCCCAGGAGATTCTAGGAGAGGCCCCACAGAGGCTTCTGCCCACCTTTTCTGCCCCTTTTTTCCTCCCAGGAGATTTCTATAGAGGCCTCACAGAGGCTTCTCCCCACCTTTTCTGGCCTCGTTCCCTCCCAGGAGATTCCTAGAGAGGCCCCACGGAGGCTTCTCCCTGCCTTTTCCGGTGACAGTTTTGGAGGCTCGGGTTTGTAAGTGGAAAATGGTTCTTGAGAAGAGGCAAAAAAATCTTGAACACCCAGTTCTTATCTAGAAAAGTTTGTAAGTAGAGGCGTTCTTAGATAGAGGTACCACTGTATTTTTGTATGTATATATATATAATTTATTTATTTATTGGATTTGTATGCTGCCCCTTTCCCAGGACTATTGTATAGTTATATAGTTATATACCGTAACTATCCAGTGTTTTTTTAGAGATGCAGTAAATGTTGTACTTCTCTTTCCTTCTTTAAAAATGGAACAATTATGGACATAGGATTTGGAGGCTGGGAGTTTATTCACCATCAAATCATTAAAGACAAATTAAACTCTATCATGGCTAACCAAATTTGTAATTATTATGCTTCTCGTATTGTGTGTCCACTTCCATTTAAAAATAATAAGAGTTTATTTTTTTCCCTATAGTTCTACAAAGCGTAGTTCTCCTTTAAGTTGATAGATTTGATCATGCATTCTGTGATGGCTGATGAACTCTTGATTCTTTTTTAAAAAATGCAAATGCTCAAAGGCAAATTAGTTATCATTTCATATCATTTTTCCAATCCATTAAATAGGGACAAATAATTAACTCACATTAAAATAGGATGTCATATTTGCTAATAGCCTCAATGATGGAACAAGTGCAACATTATGGATTTTCAAAATTTACCTTTCCGGAAAAGAACTTCACCAAATTCTCCATGGGTTGTTTTAGATTTTTCTTTCATTGTCTTGAATGTGCTCCTTTCTGCAACTTCCTGAAAGTCTTCCTCATTTAAGTTCAGTTCAAGAAATGTGGAAATCTTTTTGGCTCCTAAAGCTGGGTTCTGAAAAAGAGATCAATTTGTACTGCAGGTGAAAAAAACCCCACATTTATGTCTCATTTCTAAGAAAGATATCTGATCTACTTTGGAAAGGGAATGATGCAATGTATCTTCATCACTTTCATGTCTAAGATTCCCTATGATTTTCTTATTCTAAATGCTATGACTACATTCTACACCATGCCTCCATGGTTTCAGTTACAATTAGAAAGTTCTACATTAATATATAAATAGACCGTATTTTGTGGTGTATAAGACACACCTTTTTCCTCCCTAAAAGAGGCTGATAATTAGGGCGCATCTTATACTCTGAATGTAGCTTTTTTTTCCAGCCCTAACTAGCTGTTAACAACCTTCACAGTTCTTACCTTGCAGGTTACTTTGTTACATTGCTACTCTCTGTGAAGAATGTTTTCCAAGCCCTAAGTCTTTGCAGGGTTTTTTTTCATTTCTCTAACTTGCACTTTCCAGCCCTAACCAGGTGCTAACGATGTTCCCAGCTCTTACCTTGCAAGTTCTTTCATTGTTACTCTCTGCAAGGAAGAATGTTTTCCAAGCCCTAAGTCTTTGCAGGGTTTTTTCCATTGCTCTACTTGCTCAGACTGTTTCCTTCCAGGTGCTAATGATGTTCCCAGCTCTTTCTGGCTTGCAAGCTGTTTAATTGTTACTCTCTCAAAATAATTTTTTTAAGCCCTTAACCAGAGAATAAAATAATGACCAGATTAAGGATGCTAGCCAGATGAATACCTGGTAAGCAGATTCTTTTGCCTATTTTCCTCCCCAAAAACTAAGGTGCGTCTTATATTCCGGTGCATCGGATACTCCGAAAAATACAGTATGTATAAATACAGACACACACACCCCGATATAATAAAATAATTATTTTGAGAAAAAAGAATCAATAAACAAACACAGACTTTCCTAATTGAAAATTATATGTTGTGACTGCTGGAGGATCATGGGTCTTTCTCAATTATGAATTCTTACAGAAAAACCTTGAGGTCATTGGTCATCTTTTTTTTCCTTGATCATTTTGGTAATAAGAGTAGGAGGCCAATAAAAGAGCTTCAGTTAGTTAGACTTTTTAACTGTTTCTGTAGAATGCATTTAAGGAAACTATTGAATATTTTGGCATGATGAGACTTATATTTTGGGAGAAATTTTAGGAAATGTTAATAGATGTTTGGAATCGATTCTGAACATCTAGGAGTGATTCTGATCTCATTTGTTCCAAAAGGTATAGTGTTAAATTTCTGCTTCATCCGGAAGCTTTCATCATTTTTTCTCTAAGACTTTCCATTTATTGCTGTTACAAGTTAAGAATCCATATATCTGAACAGTATTAACTTTACCTCTTTTATCTCTTCATATGTTATTGGCAGAATATTTTCTTTATCAATATACTTGTTCCATGTACAAAGATACTCTATATAGGATCCCCAGGGCACTATTGAAATTTTATAAAAAATAATTAAGATAACGTCAGAACAAGATTGATGACAATCATAATATGTATATGACTCATTGAAAATATAATCTGATCTCTGAATATCATTCTATAGAGTTGATTTTTTTTCCCCAATCCTTTTCCCCCAGTTCTAATATCCCTGAATATTGCTATTATCTAGGATAAATACTTTATTCTTTTTAATTATGTCTGGTATGTTGTGAGTTATTTATATATGAAAATCACATAAATATTAACATGATCTTAAGTGTTTAATTTTGTGATTCTACTAAGAAATTATACTTTTGCTTAGATGCCAGTGTACTGCAGTTCTTACTCAGTTCTGACATGGTTTATAATCTGAGCATAAACAAGCATATAGAAGCAATATAAGTTAACTGGAAGATTGATATTATTATTATTATTATTATTATTATTATTATTATTATTATTATTATTATTATTATTATTATATCTAAATAATACTCTCAAGATATAGTAGGTTTCTTTTTGCTAAATATTGGTAACTGGATTTAAGTCAAAATAATAAATAAATCTTGCCCTTTTCATTTGGCCTATATCTAACAATGACTTTACATGAAATTACATTAGCTGCCAGATGTTAGAATGAAATACCTTGAAAAACTGAATTACAATTTTGGAAATAGTTGTAGCAATAGCACTTAGACTTATATATTGCTTCACAGGGTTTTAAAACACACTCTAAACGGTTTATAGAATCAGCATATTTCCCCCAACAATCTGACTCCTCATTTTACAGACCTCAGAATGATGGAAGGGTTGAGTCAACATTGAGCTGGTCACAATCAAACTGCTGGAAGTGAGCAGGGACTTAGTCTGCAATACTGTATTCTAATCACTGCATCATCATGGCTCATCTATTTCTGTGGGCTACTCAAATGCGAAAAGGCCAGCATACAGAATGAATGAACAAGTGAGTGAGTGAATGAATGAATAAACATATTTTTTCTGATATTCTATTGATCTATTAGTTGGATTTATATTCTGCCTTTTCTGCAGAAGGCTGCATATATAGCACACCTTCTTATTTTTTCCTGTAATAACAACCTTGGGAAGTAGACTGGATTGAGGCATTGAGAAATATTTGCTTCTCTTTTCAAATAATATTATTTGCTCCTATATATAAAACTGTCTGGTTTGGTTATGCAATCCACACACTGGACCAATACAGAATTCTATTCTAAAAGGAATCTGTTCACATGATTAACTATGATATATTGAAATAAACTGAGAATTGAACTCGAATTTGAAATGTCTCTGCTTGAACAAAGCATACAATAATCAATAAAAATAATGATAAAAGAGACAGGTACTATGTTCTTCGTATCTACAGACATTAAACAATTGGAATAAATAGAAATCTACTTTTTCCTATCATGAAAGCTCTGAAGAATTCTTCAAATGTATCATAGGAAGGATTAGGACTGAATTTTCTTGAAAAATGGAAAAAAGATGCAGCAACATCTTTTGGATTTCGAATCAGCATCAGTACCTAAAACCGAAAAACATTAGAATATCAAATGAGAAAACATAAATTATATCTCCAAAATACACCAGATTCTTTGAAAATTATCCTCAGCTACTTTTTATAACTGAAATCTTATATACACTTGCTTTGAATCACATTCAGTTCCTGGAATATTACTGTATATTAATGCAAAAATGTTAGAAAACTGAATGGCCGAGTGAGAATATATTGCTAGATTAGGTGGCAATATATTCTCCACCACCCACCCATCTAATATATCCTATATTGGAAGTTTTTTTAAAGTAGTTTTCCCTTGCCTTCTTAGGTTGAGATGAAGTGACTAGTCCAAAGTCACCCAATTGGCTTTATATCTCATTTAGCCCGATGCCATAACTACACCAAATTGGCTATCTAGATTAGTATGGAATCTCCATTTTAAAACTATTTACAGTTACTTAGATTAGATGAGATTTATTAGATTTGTATGCCACACCTCTCCGGAGACTCGGAGCGGCTCACAACAGCAAAACACAGTACAAATCCAATGATTTTTAAAAAACAGTTAAAACCCTTAATATAAAAACAAACCATACATAAAACGGAACGGCCCAGGGGAATCAATTTCCCCATGCCTGATGGCAAAGATGGGTTTTAAGGAGTTTGCGAAAGGCAAGGAGGGTAGGGGCAGTCCTGATCTCCGGAGGGAGTTGATTCCAGAGGGTCAGGGCCATCACAGAGAAGGCTCTTCCGCTGGGTCCTGCCAGATGACATTGTTTCATCGACGGGACCCAGAGAAGGCCAACTTTGTGGGACCTAATCGGTCGCTGGGATTCATGCGGCAGAAGGAGATCCTGTAGATATTCTGGTTCGATGCTGTGAAGGGCTTTATAGGTCATAACCAACACTTTGATTTGTGACCAGAAACTGATCGGCAACCAATGCAGACTGCGGAGTTCTGACGAGATATGGGCATATCTGGGAAAGCCCATGATTGCTCTCGCAGCTGCATTCTGCACGATCTTAAGTTTCTGAACACTCTTCAAAGGTAGCCCCATGTAGAGAGCATTACAGTAGTCGAAACTCGAGGTGATGAGGGCATGAGTGACTGTTAGCAGTGACTCCCGGTCAAGGTAGGGCCACAGCTGGTGCACCAGGCAAACCTGGGTAAACACCCCACTTGCCACAGCCGAAAAATGGTTCTCTAATGTTAGCTGTGGATCGAGGAGGACACCCAAGTTGCAGACCCTCTCTGAGGGGGTCAGTAATTCCCCCCCCCCCCCGGGTGATGGATGGACAGATGGAATTGTCCTTGGGAGACAAAAGCCACAGCCACTCCGTCTTATCAGAGTTGAGTTTGAGTTTGAGTACTTCCCAAAATGATACCTCTGAACTACCAATATCAATATTGCTACAGGCTTAGGGCATTAAATAAACTACTTACTTTTGCTTTGTTCTTGAAAATAGAGGGTGGGAATTTATCAGGACGGAGATGAGTAAACATCACTCTCCTGGAAGGATAGGTATCCATCCTCTTCAATAAATAATAAATCAAATAAAGCAATAATTAAATAAATAATCAACTCTCAGAATTCCCCAGCCTTTGGTCAATTCAGATTTGAATAATTCTTGGACACTCTTTAAATTAAAGCTTTCAAAGTCACAAAAGTTATATTAGAATTTCTCTTTTCTGTCCTCCACCCCACAATCTTAAAATAAAAAAATGCTCTGAAATACATTTATTAAATTTAAAAATCATCTCTGATTTTGCAGGGTGGGGGGAACCTTGGTAAATACAATACAAACCATGGACTAAACTAGGGTAGGTTAATAACCACACATTTCAAATATGCAAATCTCAGGTTTTCTCACTGAATTTTAGCACTAAAAGTAACACACTTACTAGTCAGTGGATTGGTTAATGTATCAACCAGGGTCAATTTTTATCTTTTCAAAGATTGAATCATGCAGAATCAACCTAGCTGTCTTTGATCAAACATAGTCTGACTGACTCATTTTATTCTGGAGACACCCTGCAAAAATGCTCAATATTTTACCTCTATTGCTGTTTTAATATACAGTCTGATGAAAATTCACCACCATTGGTAGCCGATGTCAGTCAGTCTGCACAATTAATACTAACCTTATACTTTTCAGTATCTCCTATTTCGAGATAGGGAAATTCTGCTAAGAGAAGTTTTTCATTTAACTTGTCAGGTTCATGTTTCTTTGCAGATGCTATTACCAAATCAGTAACAATCTGGCCAACCCAGTTAGTACCTGGGGACAGGGGGGAAACAAAATTAAAGACACATAGGATATACTTGTATAATAAAAACATAAAGGCAATACCAATCAATTTACAATTAATGCCTAGAAAAAAGAGTAGGAACCTTGCACATTCCAGTGAACATATCACACTATTTAGTGTTTACCATTTTATTGCCAATACATATTCAAATAGTCACTAACCAAGGGAGTTCCAAAAAGAAAAAAGAAAGAAAGAAAGAAAGAAAGAAAGAAAGAAAGAAAGAAAGAAAGAAATGAGAAGCTGTATTAACCTTTGACTATGTCACAAAGGTGTTGGATCAAGGTGGTGCCGTGGATATTGCCTATCTGGACTTCAGCAAAGCCTTTGATACGGTTCCACATAAAGAGCTGATAGATAAATTAGTGAAGATTGGAATTAATCCCTGGATAGTTCAGTGGATTTCAAGCTGGCTGAAGCATAGACATCAGAGAGTTATTGTTAATGGCGAGTATTCTGAGCAGAGACAGGTTACAAGCGGTGTGCCACAAGGGTCTGTTCTGGGTCCTATTCTTTTTAATATGTTTGTGAGTGACATAGGGGAAGGTTTGGTAGGGAAGGTTTGCCTATTTGCCGATGACTCTAAAGTGTGCAATAGGGTTGATATTCCTGGAGGGGTCTGTAATATGGTAAATGATTTAGCGTTACTAGATAAATGGTCAAAGCAATGGAAACTGCAGTTTAATGTTTCCAAATGTAAAATAATGCACTTGGGGAAAAGGAATCCTAAATCTGAGTATTGCATTGGCAGTTCTGTGTTAGCAAAAACTTCAGAAGAGAAGGATTTAGGGGTAGTGATTTCTGACAGTCTCAAAATGGGTGAGCAGTGTGGTTGGGCGGTAGGAAAGGCAAGTAGGATGCTTGGCTGCATAGCTAGAGGTATAACAAGCAGGAAGAGGGAGATTGTGATCCCCTTATATAGAGCGCTGGTGAGACCACATTTGGAGTACTGTGTTCAGTTCTGGAGACCTCACCTACAAAAAGATATTGACAAAATTGAACGGGTCCAAAGACGGGCTACAAGAATGGTGGAAGGTCTTAAGTATAAAACCTATCAGGAAAGACCTAATGAACTCAATCTGTATAGTCTGGAAGACAGAAGGAAAAGGGGGGACATGATCGAAACATTTAAATATGTTAAAGGGTTAAATAGGGTTCAGGAGGGAAGTGTTTTTAACAGGAAAGTGAACACAAGAACAAGGGGACACAATCTGAAGTTAGTTGGGGGAAAGATCAAAGGCAACATGAGAAAATATTATTTTACTGAAAGAGTAGTAGATCCTTGGAACAAACTTCCAGCAGACGTGGTTGGTAAATCCACAGTAACCGAATTTAAACATGCCTGGGATAAACATATATCCATTGTAAGATAAAATACAGGAAATAGTAAAAGGGCAGACTAGATGGACCATGGGGTCTTTTTCTGCCGTCAGTCTTCTATGTTTCTATGTTTCTAACCTTATTTAACAACTGCACTTTTCACTAATTGCACTTTCCAAATGCTTTTTATAAAATATAGCCTCTCTAAAATGCATTGGAGTAATCAAGGCAGGAAACAACCAAGGCATGAATAATTCTTGCCAGATTCCACGGGCTCATAAAAAGGTTCTGTAATTTGTCCACATAATGCCAATTCTCATAGAATTACAAGCAATTGGGCTTTCTGTATGACTTTTGTGTTTATATTGCTTATTAGATGAAATTATCAAATCTACATAAATAATGCTAAGTTTCACTATCTCCTATTTCAAGATACAAAAGTTCTGCAAGTAAAAGTTTAGAACTTAGACCTCTCAGAAAACCCAAGTTTGAAGACTGAGCATCAGGGATAAGAGAAGCCTTGAAATAAAACACAGTACTGCTGCTTTGACAAAGTGGCCATGTCCCTTGAAAAGGAGTCACTTCTCAAGATTACTTTGAAAACTGTTTTTAATTGCTTCTGCTAGCTAGGATGTAACAATTTGCCAAAATATATTTAAAAAGTAATCCTTTAAAAATATGATAGAATTAGACACCCATTATAATTTTTTCTTCAGATACTGTCTTTTCTACTTCTCTGGAATGAAAGTGACAATCATTCAGTGACATTATACATTCAACAAGTATGTCACATTTAATTATATAATATTACTGTAGGGGCATGCAGCTATAAGATAAGAAGCAAACAAACAAACAAACATTGAGAAAAATATTAAGAAAGTGGAGAGAGCAGCAGGCCTTATAATGAAAATGAAACAAGAAACCATAAGTTATGCGAGAATAAAGAGGATAACCATAAAAGTGCGAGTTAAAAGTGCAAGTTAATCCGATAGAAAATCTGGATGACAAAATTAGTTCTTTTTTTAGGAGAGGAAGAGGCATTTGGCACTATATACCTAAAATAAAAAGGCTTATTTGGAGTTAGAAGCAATACATTAGAAAATTAGTGATTGTTATGGTTTTCAAAATGAATTTTACAGCAACAGTCTGCTAATATAAACACCGCTTTAATTTAACAGGTCGGGACACCCAGGAAAGGTATTAGAGGGGTGAACAGGTAGTAGAAAGGAAGTGAGGGAAGGAGAGAGAGGTGGAGAGAGAGAGATAAGGGAAGAAAGGGAGAGAGAGGTCTAGGAGGAGTGAACGGAAAGTAGGTAGGAGGAAGAAAGAAGGAAGGAGGAAGGGGGGGTGCAAGAAAGAGTAATTGATGGGGCAGACTGCTGTTATTTAACAAATTTTTATTATTATTATTGAATAGGGGTCTATGAATAAAGGGTAAAATGTTTAATTATGAACCCTGTATGATGTACACAATATTGGAAGGTATATACATTTTGAATTTGTACTTGTGAAGGTGGAGAAAAATTATTATTAAAAAAAACAAAACATTTAGTCATCGCTGGTCTACCATTGCAACCTAATAATTTTGGCAAGGATCTCAGTAACTTCAGAGAGCAATCTATCTCTGAAAGGAAGTCAGAACTGCTAAACTTTCGTAGCTGAAATGTCATCAATTTAGAATCATAGCAGGTTTGGCACACATTCAACTGATAATTTGATGTCTGTTTAATATTATATGGCTTCTTTCTATAGATATAATGATAGTTTTCTTTTCACAGTGCAACTTCAGAGGTTAAATAGATATTATGGAGACCCAAAATTTCTCAGGTGATGACAAAAACCAGGAAATTACAGCTATGCAAAGATGTTTTTCCTATTATCCCTGAAGTTTCTCTTCCCTTTGATTTTATTTCAGGCTGTTACCTTACAATTCATCAATTCATCACCATTTCAAGTAAAATCTAATAGAGCAGGGCCTTTTAAATATATATTTAAATAAATATATATTTAAAAGGCCCTGTCTACGGAGAGGGGCGGCATACAAATCCAATAAATAAATAAAAAATAAATAAATATATCAAAAGCCTAGAGTCACCTTTGTAGGTATAAGGAAATGAACAAACAAACAAACTCACCACATTTGCAGTATCCTGCTAGAACTACATCATCACTCCTAGCTTGGAAGGCCTCCAAAGCTTTGAACTGCTCTGGGTTGCAAAAGACAGTTGGGTATACAATTCCTTCATGAGTTATCAGCAACTCCTCTCGTGTCATCTGCTCTGCTTCTTTCATGACTTTTTCCAGAATCTCAATAAACTTTTTTCTCACGTGTGCCATTTCTGCCTTTCTGGGGGTATGTGTGGTGGAAAATATATATATTCAGCTGTCAGAAAAAGAGTGATTAAAAACCTGTGTTTACAGTGCAAATCGAACTATCCAAATACAAACAAAAACAGAAAAAAAGATTTTTCTACAACTGAAGGCATTTCAATCCCGGATACTTTTTATTAGGATTGGGTTGACCTCTCCAGATTCCTAAGAGGTCAGTAAGGGTGTGCGTAATTGCACTTCCGTCCCCTGTCCTATTGTCTCTCCTATATCTCATATATATACCGTATCTTCTATCCCTATATTTTTTCTTCTATTCTCTCATTGATATATTTTATTCCTATATTTTCTCTTCTATTCTTTCTCTAATATATATTTACTCGAGTGTATCCTCTATAGCCTTCATTGCTTATTATTGTGCATTGGATAAAATAATAAATAAAATAAAATAAAATAATAAAATAAAATAAAATAAAATAAAATAAAATAAAATAAAATAAAATAAAATAAAATAAAATAAAATAAAATAATAAAATAAAATAAAATAAAATAAAATAAAATAAAATAAAATAAAATAAAATAAAATAAATAAAATAAAATAAAATAAAATAAAATAAAATAAAATAAAATAAAATAAAATAAAATAAAATAAAACAGGAAAAACATCCCGGTAGTTAATGACTATGTCTCTATAAACACTTACTATGTTGGAGAGTTAGATTACTACTGTCTGCAAGAGCTTATTATTAGGATGGTTCTGGAAAAATATAGTTTTAAATTTTAAAAAAACTAATGACAATGTCCCTATTCTGCTTGAAACTTTAAGTCTTTCCAGTTATAAGTTATAACCTTCTCTAATACAGTGCTATTCAGTTTGGCTGCAACATCAGTACACCTAAAACATGAGCAAATATTTTTCTTTGAAAAAAAGAAAGAAGGAAGGAAGGAAATAATTTTATCCTGCTTCATTTTTTCCCTTTCGCTCAGCTTTGCTTGTCCACTCCTCAATATTTCTGCATTCTTTGAAATATATCAAGACTGGCTTACATTCTTCCACACTCTTCCCTCTGCAGTAACAGACAATGTTTCTGATGCACCTCAGTATTTAAGCCCTTGTGACTGTAAATAATTTACATGGAGATCTATGGCATTTCACTGGCAATTTATCAAGATACAACCTGCAAAAAGCTGGAGAAGAGCTGTGGGCATAGCATGAACAATCCCATGACTCCAAATCTGTGGCACAGTTCATTGACGCTTGTGGACTTCAGGGCTAGTCCCAAGATGGGGACAATTCCAGCTGCTTTGGAAAAGATGCTATTCCAATTCAATTTAGAAGCACTCTTCTATAATTAAAAGAAAAAGGGAGAGATTGCACACTCAAGTAAAAGTGAATTTGCTGAGTGTTATGTCAAACGTGAACCCGTCCCCCAGGACCTGCCAAATTCCCCTTTGGTTGCCTTTCCATGGAGGGGCAGGTCCCGGGTGACGGGCTCGTTCAGGCTCCAGTGCGCTGCCGCCACTTCCGCAATAGAAATGCAGGCTCCTGCTCATCCCCAGGGCTGAGCCACTGGCTTCCTGCCGGGTGCTCCCAGATGGCCTCAGCAAGATTCGGTGTATAAGACGCACCCAATTTTTAAAGCACCTTTTTGAGGTAAAAAGGTGCGTCTTATACTCCAAAAATACAGTATTTAATCCTCATTCATGAGTCTGTATGCCAAATATCCTCTGAAATGCTGCCCTCCTAGAATTTTTTTAAAAAAGGTTAACAGACAAACCAATTGGATTGTACCCTTCCTCTTATCATCTCTCTTCACTATCCACTTAACCATCTTTTTTTTTTTTTACCCATATGACTTTCCTTATGGGAGAAAAGGTTTCAACATCCTTTAAGCTTATTTATTTTGAACCAGCTTTTTGACAATAATGTGACAGATGTCAGCAACTAGATTTATTTTCACATTTTGAGAAAAACTAAAAATTGTGCTTGTTGATTTCTGCATACTGAGACACAGCATCAAATTATAGCAATTATTTTCTGACTAATATTATTTTTTGTATAGACAAGACTGTGCTCCAAGGTCTGTTTATTGAATTTATATACTTTTATATACAGGGTGCATTCCAAAAGTAATGCAATTGAATTTCCTGCACTTCTCCTATTGGTCGGAGTGGGACCGAAGCACTTGGAGTAGGTGGGGGGGACACTAAGCTTTGCCGCGAAACCAGTCTCAGTGCTCTCCAAGCTGTGGAAGCGGCAGGACGTCAGTATCATGAAAAAAATGGAATCGACAATCTTTGCAACGTACAGAAATTGAACCTGATTATTTGGACAACATCATCACTGGTGATGATTCATCACTGATGAAACCTGGGTTTTTTAATACGACCCAGAAACAAAACGCCAAAGCTCTGAGTGGCACACCAACCAGCCCCACATGCCCAAAAAGTCATGAATGAGAAAATCAAAAGCGAAAACAATGCTCATTGTCTTTTTCGACAGTAAAGGAGTGGTGCATAAGGAGTTTGTTCCTCAAGGACAGACAGTTAATGCTGCCTACTACGTGGATGTGCTGGAAAGACTCCGTAAAAGGGTCATCAGGACAAGAAAAGACATCTCCGCTAACTGGCAACTCCATCATGACAATGCACCTTGCCACAACACGCTACAAGTCCGTGGGTTCATGTCCAAACACCAGGTGTCAATGCTTCCCCACCCCCTATAGTCCTGGCTTCACCCCAGCAGACATCTTTTTGTTCCCTCGGATTAAGGCAGCCCTGTAAGGAACCCGTTTTTCGTCCATAGAAGAGATCCAATCAGCCGTGATGAAGACCTTGTGAGAGGTCCCCGAAGATGCCTTCCAGGGTCCGTACCGGTCATGGCAGAGTTGCTGGAAAAAATGTGTAGAGGCCCAAGGACAGTACTTTGAAGAATTTTTTTAAAAAATAATTGCATTACTTTTGGAATGCACCCTGTACAGCTTAACTAGGTGCTCCCTGATATTTTCTCCCTTAACATGAATTGAACTCCTCCAACTGTTTTCAATTGTCCAAGAAAATTAATGGAGAATTGAAAAAGGAAAAAAATGTACACCATCAATGAGGGGAATATGTTGCTGCAGTTGCTAGTTTTTCCTGATGCTAATATCCTACAAACATATTTGTCAGTACACATGACTAGTTGGGTTTTACAATATAATTAACCTAAGCCAGCGATATATGGTTAAGTGTTGCAATCAGCTATAAAAGAGAATCTGCTCTCTCTCTGATCTCTCCCTGATTACTTTGTCTGTGTGACTATGTTGGAGAACTGTTTTGTGCTAAATGCTGGTTTAAATAAAGTATATGTATTTTGTAAATAACTTCTTATATGCATCGAGTAAGACTTACTTTGTATATGTATTGAGAATATTGCTTGCTGCATATGTGAATGACTTGGATTGGTACTGACTACGATATTTGTCTAATATAAATAATAGTTAGATATTTAATGTATGTAGCCTGGTTATTTGAAGTACTACTCATATCTATAGAATATTAGCTGGATATCTGCCACATCCATGTTTCCTGTGTGCATACCCTCACTAACTCTGCTAACTCCTTAATACTTAACAATCTGCCCTATAATAAATTATTTATAAGCAAATAATTTATTTTTTTTAATATACAAAAGTAAATGTTGGGCCAAAATTTTTAAAAGCTGGTGTGAGAAGCAATTTTGCAGCTTCCAAATAGCCATAACACTTCCACAAATGCAAGCTTCTACTTGTCATTTTCCTCAACCAGACACTTAAAATAATAATAACACAGTTGGAAGGGACCTTGGAGGTCTTCTAGTCCAGCCCCCTGCTTAGGCAGGAAATCCTACACTACTTCAGACAGATAACATTTTGGTAGCCCTTCACTGTCATAATGGTTGCCATGTCTTGGACCTTGTGATCACCTTTTACTTTCTGACAAATGAAGTCAACAATTTCATTTGATCTGCCTTGCTTAGCAATAGCAATTTTCGGCTCCATTAAAAGATCCAACATCTGCTTGAAAACTTCCAGTTTTGGGGCATTCACAACTTATGGAGGGAGGTTGTTCCACTGATCAACTGTTCTGAGTGTCAGGAAAGTTCTCCTTAGTTCTAAGTTACTTCTCTCCTTGTTTAGTTTCCACCCATTGCTTCTTGTTCTACCCTCAGGTGCTTTGGCTTTTCTGCAGCCTCTCCCCCACTTGGGTTTTTAGCTAAGAAGGAGTATTCTGGAAACACTGAGGGCTAAAATGCAATCAGAAAGAAATCCATAATATATTTTGGGCAGCAGTAAGCAATCCCCTCCACTTTCCCCTCCTTCCTTTGTGCCGTTTGCATCCGGCTGGTGAAAGCTGCAGAAGCAGCAGACGTCCTCATGTGGAGCCACAATAATTAAAAACAAAATCCCTGGTAAATTTAAAAAAAATTCTTCACACACTCAGTGCTTCAAAGGCTGGGCTCCTCCACTGGCCAATGCCCTCACCATGTGTCCACAATAAAGAAATAAACCCCGGTAAATTTAAGAAATAATTCTGCACACACTCACATATTTCAGAGGCTGGGCTCCTCCATTAGATGATGCCTCACCACATGTGTACAATAAAGAAATAAACCCTGATAAATTTTAAAAATTGTTCATTACCAGCGCAGCAGGTCCTCCTCTTGCCAACCAAAGAATTTGTAAAGTCGTTTAAGAGACACTGAAAAGTAAGGAAGGCAACTTGCAAGCCACATGCTACAAAAACCAAACCTTCCTCTAAAGACCGGTACCAGTATGGATGGGGAAGTGGTTGTCGAGCCAGCGAATAAGGGACCTGCTGGCTCTCCCTGCACATGCACAGATGGTTTTTAAAATAAATAAATTAAATTAAAAAATATATATTTTTAAAAAGATGGCAGTTTTGACAGACCACCGTCAGCTCCATTTCTGCTGGTGGAACGGCGTTCCACCCCGTTCCACCTGCTGCACACCCCTGGGATCTGGACTTCAAACCACTAAAGATAAGCATAGGTGCCGGTGCCCACCAACAAGGCCGAGCTACAAGCATTCCTGGGGCTGCTTAATTTTGACAGTATTTTCCTACAAAATAAAGCTACCATCATGGAACCGCTTCACAGGCTGCTGTCTAAAATTACCCCATGGGTATGGGATCCCTAACAAAACAGAACATTGCAGGCAGTAAAAACCTCCTCTCCAAAGACAGTTTCTTTTCTTTTCTTTAATGAAAGAAATGTATTACATAGTATAACATTGAATAATAATATACTATTATCAAAAATATATGAACAAAAATATAGTAAACATGTTGAGAAAGAAAGAAAAAAGAGAAAAATATAGAAAGGAGAAAGTGGGGAAAGATAAGGAGAAACTTAGAAAGGTAAAAAGTGAAGGGAAGAAGGGGAAGGGGTATTTGCAATATAGCTGACACTTTGAAGTTATACGACCTCAGGGTACGGGTGAGTAATATGTGTACCTATCCCCATTAAGTTGTAGATTGTACAAGATCATGAGTCAATATTGCTCAAACATGGATGTTTTTTCTGGACAGGGTAAATGGGGATTCAAGTTGTGGGATTTGATAGTTGTCCTGGACAATACCTTTTAGTACAAATCTATAATACTGTACGTATTCATGTAGTGTTGGTTGGGAGGGAGTGTTGTTGAGTTTTTCTTCTTTTTTGAGGATGGTTAAGTAATTTTTTGGGGATAACCAGTGATACCATTTCTCCCAAGCCTTGTAGAAGTTTGTTTCATTCTTGTTTATTTATTTATTTATTTATTTATTTATTTATTTATTTGTTTGTTTGTTTATTTATTCCAATACACAATTAAGGTTTTAGTGGGTATATATCTATACACACATAGTAAAACACATGATGAAGGTTATAGAGGAGATACTCATAGTAAAATATATCTAGGAAATAATAGAAAAGAAGGTATAGTAATAGAACATATCAATGAAAGAATAGAAGAAGAGATATAGGAATAGAAGAATGGTATAGGAAATATAGGAGAGCAATAGGACAGGGGACGGAAGGCACTCTAGTGCACTTGTACTCGCCCCTTACTGTCCTCTTAGGAATCTGGATAGGTCAACCGTAGATAATCTAAGGGTAAAGTGTTGGGGGTTTGGGGATGACACTATGGAGTCCGGTAATGAGTTCCACACTTCGACAATTCGGTTACTGAAGTCATATTTTTTACAGTCAAGTTTGGAGCGGTTAATATTAAGTTTAAATCTGTTGTGTGCTCTTGTGTTGTTGTGGTTGAAGGTGAAGTAGTCGCTGACAGGCAGGACGTTGCAGCATATGATCTTGTGGGCAATACTTAGATCTTGTTTAAGGTGTCTTAGTTCTAAACTTTCTAGGCCCAGGATTGAAAGTCTAGTCTCATAGGGTATTCTATTTTGAGTGGAGGAGTGAAGGGCTCTTCTGGTGAAGTATCTTTGGACATTTCCAAGGGTGTTAATGTCTGACATGCGATATGGGTTCCAAACAGATGAGCTGTATTCGAGGATGGGTCTGGCAAAAGTTTTGTAAGCTCTGGTAAGTAGTGTGAGATTGCCAGAGCAGAAGCTACATATGATTAGGTTTACAACTCTTGAAGCCTTCTTGGCTATATTGTTGCAGTGGGCTTTGGCACTTAAATCTTTTGTTATTAGTATACCAAGGTATTTTTTGCGGAATCACAGGTCCATCATGAGTAGTAGTAGGTTCCGGGCTGTTTTTTACATTTCCAGCAGAGGGGAGACAAGTTTGGGAATTTTTTGGAAAGTCTGGCTGGAGGTAAGTGCCACCTATAGAACATTTTGTATTGGTTTTCCTTATAGAAAGTCGCCAATACCATCTTATAATTTATGGACCAATTTTTCCCCACACATTCAAATTAATTGGGTTTCTAAAGACAGTTTCTTAATGCAGTTCAATGAGACATTGCCAATGGTGCTGGTGTCTGATGCATCAGCTTTTGGGGTGGGAGCAGTCCTGAGCCATAGACTTCAAAAGTATCGCCATCCAGTGACAACAATGAGTCCAGTCCAGCCAAGGCTGAAACCTCGAACTTGATGTTCCAATAAGTTTTACTGAGGGAGTCTGAGAAAGAAAACATTTCCTCTCTGACTCCAGCCAACGCCCCAAATGAACTGCGCAGGTCATTTAGAGCAGTATCACATCCTACGTACCTAAATGATTACGTATGCAAAATTAAAAGGTGAAAGATTTATACGAAATTATGCATTGAACTAAGGTGTGAGGGGAGGAATGTTATGTCCTGAGAAGTTGGGAAGTTTTCTCTTCAGTCTCTCCAGGAACTCATCAGGTAACATCTGATTGGCCCCTGATTTAAAGGGCACCCTATTTAAATCCCTGCCTATAGCAGAGCTTTGCTGATGTTTACTAGCTATGACCAATAAAGAGCTGAAGCCACTAAACCGCCTCCTGCCTCTTCAGTAGAGAAACCTAACAGCCTTATTTTAGAGACAGAATGGGAGATTGCCTGCCATGTTGCTGAAATAGCCCAGGAGTAGTGATGGGCGAACCTAACCCGCACAATTCGGGTCCATACCAAATTTTGCAGTTTTCGGTATGCCGAACGCGAACCCGAATTTTTTTCAAACTTTGGGCAAAGTTCGGGGTTGTGTTCAGCGTTTGGAGCTTTGACGTCACCGGCAGGTTGCTAAGGATGCCAAGGTGAACACTTCCTGGATTCCATGGAATCCAGGAAGTGATCACCTTGGCATCCTTAGCAACCTGCTGGTGATGTCAAAGCTCCGCCCCTGGAATCTCTTCATGGGAGGGATTTCCCATTCAGGTTCGAGTTCGGGTTCAGTTCGGGTTCGACCAAATTTTGCGTAAAGTTCGTCCGAACTTGCCGAACCCAAACACTGTTGGGTTCGCCCATCACTACCCAGGAGGAGGATTTAGGCACAACTGCTTGAGAAGCATGAAATGACAAAATAAAAAAGTGATTTAAGTTTTGAAAGTAATGTAATAGACATGGGGTGAGCAAAGGGCCCTTCTTCCTTCAAAGGAAGAAAGAGAAGGCTTAATTCAGATTAAAGTCAGTCAAAAATACTCCACATATCTTTAAAGAGTTTTGTTTGTACATTTAGGAATAATAAATAATCAGATAGTTGAGGGAATGGGATCATGTTATTGGAATGATTAGACGTTTAGATAAATTGAAGTTGAAGTTGGGAAAATAGAAGAGTCTTTTTATCACAAATCCTTTGGGCATCTTTTTTTTAAAGGCTAATGTTAGCACCAGTCTCTCTTTCTATTAGTGAGAACTGTTAGAAGGGTCAAGTGAAACAGAAGAAAGGAAGTTGCCATGCTTGCAGTTACGTTTGAATTTTGTAGCTGCAAACGTCGCCTTCGTATAGGTGAATGATTAACAGCTTTAAGTAGAAAGGAACAAAACAATTAAAACTTTATTTTTGGAAATTTAAGATCAAATGAAGCATAGGTAGTTCTTGAGTAATTCTTACAACTATTTACTTAGTCACTGTGTGCACTGAAAAAGTGAATTGTAACCATTTTTCACACTTATGACAACTATGACATCCCCATGGTCATGTGATCAAAATTTGAATACTTGGCTACTTGGAATGTATTCATAATGCAGGGGTGAGCTACTGACCAGACGGGGGGACACAGTGGGATAGCAAAAATGGAGCTCCACCCCAGAGCACCCAATTTGCACTGAAAGATGTTGAAAGAAAATGCAGGGTGTCCTGCATAAGCCACACCCACAGTGTGGTAGTAAACATTTTGGTAGCCCTTCACTGTCATAATGGTTGCCGTGTCTTGGATCCTGTGATCACCTTTTAATTTCTGACAAATGAAATCATTGGGGAAGCCAGATTCATTCAACAATTTCATTTGATCTGCCTTGCTTAGCAATAGCAATTTTGGGCTCCATTAAAAGATTCAACCTAGAACAGTGATGGCAAACCTATGGCACAGGTGCCACAGGTGGTACGCGCAGCCATATTTTCTGGCATGCAAGCCATTGCCGTAGCTTAGTTCCAGCATGAATATGTACGTGGTCAGCTGATTTTCAGCTCACACAGAGGCCCTGGGAGGGCATTTTCAGCCTCCAGAGGGCCATTAGGGGGCATTTTTGTCCTCTCCAGGTTCCAGAGAAGCCTCTTGAGCTTGGTGAGAGTGAAAAAAGGGCCTACTGTGCCCACCAGAAGCTGGGAAGTGGGCCGTTTCTGGCCTCCAGAGGGCCTCCAGGAGGTGGGGCACTCACGCTTTCGCAATAGCACACATGCATGTGCTTTCGGCACCAGAGGGAAAAAAGGTTCGCCATCACTGACCTAGAAATAAGGGGAAATTGTCTGACAGTGAGAACAATCAACCAATTGCCTTCAGAAGTTGTCGCAGCTTCATCACTGGAAGCTTTCAAGAAGAGAATGGATTGCCATTTGTCAGAAATGTCATAGGATCTCCTGCAATTCTGTTAATCTGTTAATTCATATTTGTTTTCCTTCTTCAACAGTCAGCTTTCCACAGAAAAATTAAACTTACATTTGACGTATTTAGGTTTAGTAAACTTTATTTGTGTGTTTAGACCAAACCTTTGTACAATAGTTTCCGGTTATTAGCAATCATTCAGATTGGTAACAGGCAATCAATTAATGTTCTGTTAGGATTCATGATTAAGATTTCAATGACAAATACATAATTACATTTCAAATTGATTTCAGGATTTAGGAAGATGTATGTAAATCTGTGTATTTGTTTGTGTGTGAATATATATATATGCTTAAAGAATTGGTGCGATTGAGAGTTTGTTGATTTCTATCCAATAAAAAGTCATATTTTAGATTTATTTCTAACAACTAGTCAGTTGTATACTTGTAAAATACTTTGTCATAAAAATGAATAGAAATGACTATCTTAACAGCAGGATTGATTAAATGCAGTTTAGTCATTTATAGCTTAGAACTTTATAGAAAGTTTGACAGAAAACTCTTGAAATAATTTATATTCCCCTTTCATACAAAGATTATATGAAACTCAACACAAGTAAATAGAATGCTTTGTTTCTGAGAATGGAATCATTTAAGAATGGATAGCTGTTAGCTTTTTTCCTTGATCTTCATGCCTTGCAATAACGATTGTAGTTTATTAATCTTCCCACTTTGGTTCCTTCTAAGCGCTCTTTAAATACGGTGTCCATCTCCTTGTTGTTTGCTTCACTAAAAAGTGTTTTCCAGTCACTTACTCCACCTGAAAACAAACAATTATTTACCTTTTCTTTATATGAAAATCACACATCTTGTAATGTCAGTAAGTGTTTGCCTAAAGCCTGCAATACTACTGAATATTAAGAGAAATAAATAATAATTGGATGTTGTATAAATGCTCTTTTCAAATGCTCCATATCTGCCTTTCTGAGTATATTTCCATCCATCCATCCATCCATCCATCCATCCATCCATCCATCCATGCATTTTATATGTAGCTACACAACTCAGAGTGCATAGTCCATAAAAAATATATACTGTCAATTTATAAACAGAGGGAAACGGCTGCTGTGTGTATTTATTTAGTGGATGTTTTATTGTTTTAATGTTTTTAAGTTCTTTTACATATAGTTTTAAAAATGGTTAAGTCACCAATTAATCTTTAACTACTTCAGTTGAGAAATTATAGAAACTGAATGAATGAATGAATGAATGAATGAATGAATGAATGAATGAATATGTCTCTCTATATAAACATCAGTGAACTAGCAGGCGCAGCAGATTAATATAGACACTACAAATTTGATTTTAAAAGTTTTTTAAAAAAAATCTTTGGCACTTTCCAAAGTGTATATAAAATATTTATATACAGTAATCAGTAGTGGGTTTCACTTATCTTTGCTACCGGTTCGGAATTGTGATCGCATGCGTATTTGGTTCACTCACGTGCGGTGCTTCTGCGCATGTGCAGAATTTCCTGCACATGTGCAGATCATCTATGATGATGTCCGAGTGGATGGGCGGATCATCCCGCCACTGCTGCTACAGGTTCGCCGAACTGGGGTGAACTGGTAGCAACCCACCACTGACACTAATTCTCCAGTGTAAGTCAGAGATGCAGTAAGTATTGGACAATTATTACTTCTGTCTCCCTCTTTAAAAAAGGAACGATCATGGACATAGCATTCTTGAGCCTGAGAGTTTATTCATTATCAAATCATTACAGACAGATTAAACTCTAGCATGGCTAACCAGATATGCAATTCTCTCAATTTGTGTCCATTTCCATTTAAAAATAAGTATTTTTAAATGTATTTCTTTTTTCTATATTCTAAACATAGCACAATTCTCCTTTAAGTTAATAGATTTGATCTAGGATGGCTGCTGAATTCTTGATTCTTTTTTTAATGCAAATTAGTTAGAATTTCATTCCATTTTCCCAATCTATGGAATAGGGGTGAATAAGTAACTCACATTAAAATAGGATGTCATATTTACCAATAACCTCAATGATGGAACGAGTGCAACATTATGGATTTTCAAAATTTACCTTTCCGGAAAAGAACTTCCCCAAATTCTCCATGGGTTGTTTTAGATTTTTCTTTCATCGTCTTGAATGTGCTCCTTTCTGCAACTTCCTGAAAGTCTTCCTCATTTAAGTTCAGTTCAAGAAATGTGGAAATCTTTTTGGCTCCTAAAGCTGGGTTCTGAAAAAGAGATCAATTTGTACTGCAGGTGAAAAAACCCCCACATTTATGTCTCATTTCTAAGAAAGATATCTGACCAACTTTGGGAAGGGGATAATGCAATGTATCTTCATCACTTTCATGTCTAAGATTCTGTATGGTTTTCTTATTCTAAATGCTATGAGTACATTCTACATCTACACCATGCCTCCATGGTTTCAATTTCAATTAGAAAGTTCTATAAATAAATATATGTATAAATACATACAGAGAGAGAGGGGGGGGGAGGGAGAGGTAAAATAAGTATTTTGGGAAAAAGAATCAATAAACAAACACAGAGTTTCCTTAACTGAAAATTAGATGTCCTGATTGCTGGAGGATCATGGGTCTTTCTCAATTATGAATTCTTACAGGAAACCTTGAGGTCATTGGTCATCTTCTATTTTTTTTCTTGATCATTTTGGTAATAAGAGTAGGAGGCCAGTAAAAGAGCTTCAGTTAGTTAGACTTTTTAACTGTTTCTGTAGGAGTGATTAGAATTCTGATCGGATTTGTTCCTGTCAGTATTGCGTACTGCACTGGTTGGGTTTTGAATATATGAACTAACCAGCTGGATGAAACAGTATAATATTTATTTGTTTGTTTGTTTGTTTGTTTGACTTATATGCCGCTTCTCTCTGTGGACTCGGGGCCAATGTTCCCTCTAATTTTTTTTCGGTGTGGGCGGAAAAGTATAGTGTCTGAGCGACAGTCCCTTTGGGACTGGGCGGCATAGAATTATAAATAAAATAAATAAATAAATAAATAAATAAATAAATAAATAAATAAATAAATGAATGAATGAATGAATGAATGAATAAACAAACAAACAAACAAACAAACAAACAAATAAATAAGGAAAAAAGGAAAAAAATCCCTTCTTTTTTATTAAAAGAACCTAGTACCGTATTTTTCGCTCTATAAGACGCACCTGCTGATAAGACGCACCTAGATTTTAGAGGAGGAAAATAGAAAAAAAATATTTTGAGCCAAAAAGGAGAGAGGAAGAGAGGAAGGAGTGAAAGAAGGGAGTGGGGGAGGAAAGAAGGGAGGAAGGAAAAGGAAAGCAAGAAATGGATGGAGGAAAGGAAGGAAGGAAGGAAAGAAAGAAAGGGGGAAGGGACAGGAACAGAGGAAGGAAGCAAGGAAACTTATGAAAGGGGAGAGTAAGAGAGGAAGGACTGAAGGGAGGGAGGGAGGGAAGAAGGTAGGAAGGAGAAAGAAAAGAAGAAATAGAGGAAGGGAAGGTAAAAGAGAGAAAGAAAAAGAGCAAGAAAGAAAGCAAGAAAGAGAGAAAGAAAGAAAATGAAAGAGAAATAAAAATAGAGAGGGGGAATGAAAGAAATGGAAGGAGGGAAGGAAGGAGAGAAAGCAAGAGAAAGAAAGAAAGCAAGAGAAAGAAAAAAGAATGAAAGAGCAAGAGAGCAAGAGAGAAAAAGAAAGAAAGAGAGAAAGAAAGAAAGAAAGAAAGAAAGAAAGAAAGGCAACTTCAAAGAAAGGCTCACTGAGCATCTCTCACTCTCTCTCTCTCTTTCTATCCCTCTTTCTTTCTTTCTCTTCCTTTCTCTCTCTCCTCTTCCTTTATCTCCTCTCTCTCCCTCCCTCTCTCTTTCTCTCCCCCCTCTCTCCCCCTTTCCCTCTCTCTTTCTCTCTCTCCCTCTCTTGCTATCTCTCCCCCCTCTCCCTCTCTCTTTCTCTCCCACCTCTCCCCCCTTTCCCTCTCTCTTTCAGGAGAGGCGGGGCCGGCGAAGGTGATATTCAATGTCGGGGGCGCTCGGGCGGTTGCGCGCGCTCCCTATCTCCCTGCTAGCCCACTCGGAATATTCAAAATAAGAAAAACTTAAGGCTTTTCTTATTTTGAATATTCCGAGTGGGCTAGCAGGGAGATAGGGAGCGCACGCAACCGCCCGCGCGCCCCCAACATTGAAGACCTCCGCTGAGAAAAACCTTTGCCGGCAAATGCGGCGGGCGGCGGAGGGAGAGCAAGGAGCCGGTTCTGGCGGGCGCGGGGCTTGGCTGGCTGGCTGGCGGGGGGAGCGCCGCTGGTGGTGCGGAGGGAGACCCTCCTCCGGGAGGGAGGGGGCCAGGCAGCAGCTAGCCAGCCAGCCGGCGGGATGGCGCTTCCGAGTTCGCAGCCTCCCCCCCCTCCCTGCCTGCATCTTCGCTCCATAAGACAGGGCTGATTTTTCTTCCTACTTTGGGAGGAAAAAAACTGCGTCTTATGGAGCGAAAAATACGGTAATTAAAAAAACCCAGAATCCATTACTATTAAAAGTAAAACTACCAGCAAAACTATTAATAAAAACAGGTGAGGACTCAGGTTTTTTTCTGTTATTATTTAAGTGCTTTTACCATATGCTTTAAATCAAGAGTCACTTTTCTCTCTGTTTCTCTCTCTTTCCTGTCATTTTCTGCCTCAATCATTTTCTCATTTCTCTTTTTTCTCCTTTTTTCTATCATTTCTCTCTCTCTTTCTTCCTCTCACTCTCTTCCTTCCTCTCTCATCTTTCTTTCTTTCTTTCTTTCTCTCTCTTTCTCTATCTTGCTTTCTTCCTCTCTCTCACTCTCTTCCTTCCTCTCTCATTTCTTTCTTTCTCTCTTTCTCTATCTCTCCCCCTCTTGCTCTCTCTCTCTTTTTCTCACTTTCCCTCTCTTGTTTTCTTTCTCTCACTCTTTCTCTCGTTCTCTCTCTCTTGCTATCTCTTTCTCTCCCCCCTCTTTCTCTCTCTCTCTCTTTCTCACTTTCTCTCTATCTTGCTCTGTCGCTCTCACTCTCATTCTCCGGAGGCTGGCGAAAGTGATTTACAATGTGGGGCGCATGGGCCGGTGCGCACTCTCCCCATCTCCCATCTACTTTGAACATTCAAAGTAAGAGCGAAGGGTTTTCTTATTTTGAATGTTCTGGGGGGCTGGCAGGGAGATGGGCAGAGCGCACGCCGGCTGCCCCCCGCCCAACTGCCCCGCCTCTCTTTCTCCTCCAGAGAATGCCTGCCCCTCCTCTCTTGCAGCGGAGGAGAAAGAGGGACGGGCGGGCGGGGGGCAGCCGGCGCGCGCTCTCCCCATCTCCCATCTACTTTGAACATTCAAAGTAAGAGCGAAGGGTTTTCTTATTTTGAATGTTCGGGGGGGATGGCAGGGAGATGGGGAGAGAGCGCGCTGGCTGCCCCCGCCCGCCCGCCCCTCTTTCTCCTCCGCTGCAAGAGAGGCGGGGCAGGCATTCTCCGGAGGAAAAAGAGAGGTGGGGCAGGCGGGTGGGGGGCAGCCGATGCGCGCTCTCCCCATTTCCCTGCCAGCCCCCCAGAACATTCAAAATAAGAAAACCATTCACTCTTACTTTGAATGTTCAAAGTAGATGGGAGATGGGGAGAACGTGCGCCGGCCCCGCGCGCCCCACATTGTAAATCACTTTCGCCAGCCTCCGGAGAATGCCGGCCCTGCCTCTCTTGCAATTGGAGGCGGATCGGGCGGGGGGGGCAGGGCCGAGAGGCCAGGAGCGCGAGGGGGCCGGAGGCACCATGGAGAGGCATGGGCGCCCGCGGCTCCCTTCTACTGCCCGCGCCTCCCCGCCCCCCCCCCCCGGCGGGCTGGCAGGGGGATGGGGAGCACGTGACCGAGAAAAAGGGTGCGCGGGGGGTATTTTGGAGCGCACACGCGCGCACACGCGCAGCTTACAGGGATCAGTGCTCGGGCCGCTTACAACATTTTAGTAAAAATATAATAAATAAAACATTTCTAGCCCAATTAATAAAATAATTAATTTAAAATTTTCTTTAAAACTAAACATTTAAAATCAAAGAAATACATACATACTATCACACCAAATACTGTACTTTCATTGGGCAGAGGCTGGGGTCTAATGCCCCCAAGCCTGGTGACATGAATGTGTTTTCAAATTGTTACGGAAGGCAAGTAGGGTGCAAGCAGTGTGAATTTCTGGGGGGAGTTGATTCCAGAGGGCTGGGGCTCCCACACAGAAAGCTTTTCCCCTGGGCCCCGCCAGCTGGCATTGTCTGGCTGATAGGATCCTGAGGAGATCACCTCTGTGGGACCTAACTGGACGCTGGGATTCATGTGGCAGAAGGCGGGGCACCAGGCGAACCTGGGCAAATGCCCCCCCTCATCACATATGGTGTTCTAAAGTTAGCTGTGGATCGAGGACGATGCCCAAGTTGCGGACCCTCTCTGAGGGGGTCAATACTCCCCCCCCCCCCAGGGTAATGGATGGATAGATGGATGTGTCCTTGGGAGGCAGTAACCACAGACACTCCATCTTGTCTGGATTGAGCTTGAGCCTGTTGACACCCATCCAGACCCTGACAGCCTCCAGACACGGGCACATTACTTCCACTGCTTTACTGAGTGGACATGGGGTGGAAATGTACAGCTGAGTATCATCAGCATACTGGTGGTAACTCACCCCATGCCCTTGGATGAGCTCACCCAGCGGTTTCATGTAGATATTAAACAGCAGGGGAAGAGGATCGACCCCTGAGGAACCCCATAAGGTAGGGACCTAGAAGTCGATCTCTGACCCCCCGCTAACACTGACTGCATCCGACCAACCCCTCCAGTCAGCACAGAAGGATACCATGAAAGCTGCTGAGAGGTCAAAAAGCACCAGGACAGAGGATAAACCCCTGTCCCGGGCCTGCCAGAGATCATCCATCAGCATGACCAAAGCAGTTTCCATGCTGTAGCCGGCTCTGAATCCTGACTTTTGAGGGCTTCTTCCAAGGCCATTGGAGCTGGAGCAACACCCCCTTCTCAACAACCTTCCCCATAAGGGTAAAGTTGGAGACAGGACAATAATTATTAAGTATGGCTGGGTTCAGGAAAGGCTTCTTGAGGAGGGGGTGTACAAGTGCCTCCTTGTAGGGAGCCGGAAAGGACCCCTCCCTCAGAGAAATGCTGGTAATTTCCTGGACCCAGCTCCATTTCACCTCCCTACTGGCCATGACCAGCCAGGAGGGACACAGGTCCAGTAGGCAGGTGGTGGAACTCATAGCTCCAATGGCCTTGTCCACTTCATCAGGTGTCGCCAGGTCAAACTTTCTCCAAACAGGTGGACTAAGATGGGCCCCTGTCACCTTGACTGACTCATTGTCAGCCGACTCTGCATTCCAATTGGAGTCTGGATGTGAGCGATTTTATCTGCAAAAACTGGCTAAATGCCTCAGCACTACCCTGCAAGGGTCCCAGGGCCCGGATTTCACTCGTCACCAGTTATTACTTTAAGGGATAGGCTTTAATAATGTTACTTTAATAGCTAGGCTGCAATTATCCATAAAAGGGAGACAGATTTGTTGCTCTCTGTTCTGTTGCCTTCTATTGCATTGTATTGTATTGTTGGCTGTTGGTGTATGCATGCTGGTTAGTATTGATGCTAAAGTATTGCTGTTTGTGAAACACCCTGTGTGGTAATATACAATATATTATGCTGTGTGCTAATACTGTTATGTGCTAATAAAAGAATATATTGCTGTGTGCTAAATGGTATATGTACTTGCTGTGTGCTAATACTGCTGTGTGCTAATAATATAATATATTGCTGTGTGCTAAATGGTATATGTACTTGCTGTGTGGTAATACTGCTGTGTGCTAATAATATAAGATATTGCTGTGTGCTAATAAGAGAATATAAATCTATGGAACTACAACCTTAAATTAACAATATTTTCACCCTTTAAAGAAAATCTGTATTTTATTTAGTACAGTGTTCCCTCGATTTTCGCGGGTTCGAACTTCGCGAAAAGTCTATACCATGGTTTTTCAAAAATATTAATTAAAAAATACTTTGCGGGTTTTTCCCCTATACCACGGTTTTTCCTGCCCGATGATGTCATATGTCATCGCCAAACTTTCATCTGCCTTTAATAAATATTTTTTTTAATCAACTTTAATAAATAAACATGGTGAGTAATGATCTAAATGGTTGCTAAGGGAATGGGAAATTGCACTTTAGGGGTTTAAAGTGTTAAGGGAAGAAGGCTTGTGATACTGTTCATAGCCAAAAATAGTGTATTTACTTCTGCATCTCTACTTCGCGGAAATCCGACTTTCGCGGGCGGTCTTGGAACGCATCCCCCGCGAAAATCGAGGGAACACTGTATTTTATCTTTGGCATCTTAGTCCAGTAAAATTAGCAAAAATCTACCTAGGGATTTCTCCTAAATGCTGGAAATTTAAAACAGATATAGGAACATATTTCTACATGGGTGGATATATACGGAGGCCAGGATCTACTGGGGAAAAAAAATTGGAAATGGGTTAGTGACATTACACAAACTGACCTGGAATTGAGACCAGAAATATTCTTTTTAGGTATGATTGATTCAAAAATAAACAAAAATAACAGATTATACTTGATTATACATTTGATTATGGCAGTGAGGATTTGTTACGCCCAAGAATGGAAGAAAGACACCACGCCCACCAATGTACACATTAAAAATAAAATAATGGAACTGGCAGAAATGAATAGATTAACTATGCGAATAAAAGAGAAAGAAGATTCGGACTTTTATAAAATATGGGACCAATGGTACAATTGACTGCAAAAACTAAGAAATAAACAGTGAAAGAAAAAAAATAAACAATCAAGAAGGTAAACAAAGAATTAAATCACAACACATTGAGGAGATTTTAAGAAAACGAAGAAAAAAGACATCTTAGTTATGATAGATCTTAGACAGGAAATTATGAACCAAATGGCTGTTTTTCTTTAATGAAAAGTAAGGTATATTAATTTGACCTAGAATGAATTAATTTTTTATTACTAATACAACTTACTAGTATTAATTAATAATATATTACTATTTAAAAAAGGAATTAAACTGAAAAGATGAGGCTACAAAAAGATATATGCTAATGATATAAAAATATGCAAACAATTTAGAAATGTATAAATTACCGGTAAAACAATCTAGTAAAGAGAGAGCAAGGTCATCTCTCTTGTTTTTAATGTGTTTATACTTGTATGTAATATATATAAGTTCTTTTAGTCATATTAATTGGATTTTTTGAGATATATACTGTTTTGCACTTTTGATATGTTATGCGCCGGCCCCAGTCCTTTGAGAGGGGTGGCATACAAATCCAATCAATCAATAAATAAATAAATAAATAAATAAATATTTGTATATAAAATCTTTCTTTTCCAATAAAAATTTAATTTTAAAAAAGAGAATATATTGCTGTGTGCTAAATGGCAAATGTACTTGCTATGTGCTAAACAAAGGTCTATGGATTGTATTATGGTTAGTGTGCAATATTAATGATATTGTATACATTGTGAATTATATTTATATTGGTCTGTGTTCTTGTCTGAACAATCACCACTGCCACACATACTCTGTTTGAAGTTTGGTATTGGAATACTAACAGTTCCAAAAAGGTATAGTGTCAAATTCCTACTTCACTCTGAAGCTTCCATCATTCTTTCTCTAAGACTTCCCATTTATTGCTATTATAAGTATCCATATATATGAACAGTATTAACTGTACCTCTTTTATCTCTTCATATGTTATTGGCAGGACATTTTCTTTATCAACATACTTGTTCCACGTACAAAGATACTCTATATAGGATCCCCAGGGCACTATTGAAATTTTAAAAAGAATAATTAAGATCACATCAGAACAAGATTGATAACAGACATAATATGTATGACTCACTGAAAATTTAAGCTGATCTCTGAATAGCATCTCTATAGAGTCAATTTTTTTCTAATCCTTTTTCCTCAGTTCTAATATCCCTGAATACAGTGGTATCTCTACTTAAGAACGCCTCTACTTAAGAACTTTTCTAGATAATAACTTTTTGCCCCTTCTTAAGAACCATTTTCTACTTAAGAACTCGAGCCCAGAAAAATTTTCCAGGAAATTTGAAAGTGGCATGAATGCCCGGCCAGTTTCCTACCATTCCCCCTTTAATCCTGACCATCTCGGGCTTTTCTGGGCTGCCAGGGGAGCCTTTCAGTGGTGCTTAAGGAAGCTTTGGCAGTCCAGAGCGAACAAAGCATTTTGTTGCCTCCTGGAGCATCTGGGAAAGGCAAAAGGGGGCACTTTGCCTTGGCCGAATCAACTCAGCTTCAGCCAAACCGAGGAGACACCACAGTGAAGGAAAGGCACCGGCTACAAAGCGAGAGAGAGAGAGAAGAGAGGAAACCTTCAGCATGGGAAGGAAGGTAGCAGCAGGAGCAGCTGCCGCCTTTTGGTCAAAGGAACAGGAGGTTCCCCCCTCTCACCCGCCTGGGTTTCTCTCTCTGGTGCAATGTATGGGAGGCAGCCTCGCGCTGGGTGTATGGGAGGCACGTGCTCCTCCTCGCCGCCTCAGAGTCCCTCTTTTTTTTTAAAGCCTTAAATTTTTGGATTTTTTTGATTCCGCTCACCTCACTTTCTTCCTTCGCCAGCGACTGTCCTCCTCCTCTTCTTCCTCTTCCTCCTCCCACCCAAATTCCAAGCTTTTATTTCTTTCCTAATGGGTTTGCATGCATTATTTGCTTTTACATTGATTCCTATGGGAAAAAATGCTTCTACTTGCAAACTTTTCTACCTAACCCTGCTGTTCAGTTCGAGAAAACTCCCCAATCTTATGTTCCCGGGTCTATTTGACCTGGACTGCAAATTGATCATTTTAGGTACTTATATTTGGTCTTTTTGAAAGCTTTTTTCACCTGGAAACAAGTTTGAACATTTCTGCACACAATGGAATGAAAATTGAACTGAATAAATTAATCCTTATTGGTTTATTTTGCACATAAATGTGCCTCCCCCCGTGTTTGTGGATTTTTTTTAGGTTTATTTATAATTTTGCCTGCAAAATGCATTCTATTTTACTAAAGTTGGTGTGGGATTGGTAGCTTGAACATTTCTGAACATAATGATATGAAAATTGAACTGGAAGAATTGATGCATATTCATTTATTTTGCAAATAAAAGTCTCTCCCAACCTATTTCAATTGATATAAAAATTATGCTGTTAATTTCAAACTTACATACTTGGTTTTAGTAAAATGGATTTCTTTCATAAAATTAGTTGTCTGGCTACAATATACTTGCTTTTCAAAAGGATATTCCAAATATTTCTAGCCAAATATATATAAAAAGTGAAAATAATGGCACACAGCAAGGCCGGGGGGTGGGTGGCCTTTTTGTGGCAAAAATAAACCAATAAGAATCATTTTTTTCAGTTCATTTCTATTTTTCTTATGTTCAGGATTGTTCAATTTAGTATATCAAACCTTTTGGGGGGAAATTCCTTAGAGATTTGTAGCCTTAAAAAATATAAATTGACACAAAATTCAGAAAGAATGGGGGGAGGGGCTTTTTGATAAAAATAAAAATATAAGTCTCAATTTTTCCAGTTCAATTTTCATATCATTACGTTCATAAATGTTCAAACTAGTTTCCCAGTGGAAAAAGTTTTCAAAAAGACCAAATTCAAGTACAGTGATCCCTCGATTATCGCGAGGGTTCCGTTCCAAGACCCCTCGCGATAATCGATTTTTCGCGATATAGTGGTGCGAAAGTAAAAACACCATCTGCGCATGCGCGCCCTTTTTCCATGGCCGCGCATGCGCAGATGGTGGAGTTTGCATGGGCGGCGGGGAAGACCCAGGGAAGGTTCCTTCGGCCGCCCAGCAGCTGATCTGCTCGGCAGCGCCGCAGAAGCGAGGAGCTGAAGATCGGGGTTTCCCCACCGCCCACGCAAAGGGGAAACCCCGATCTTCGGCTCCTCGCTGCTGCCGCGCTGCCAAGCAGATCAGCTGCTGGGCGGCCGAAGGAACCTTCCCTGGGTCTTCCCCGCCACCCACGCAAAGGGGAAACCCCGATCTTTGGCTCCTTGCTGCTGCTCGCCCGCCGCTCGCCCGCCCGCCCGCCGCCCGCCGCTCGAGAGCAAGAGGGGGAGAGATAGAGAAAGAGAGAGAAGGAAAGAAAGAGATGAGAGAGGGAGGAAGAGAGTGTGAGAGAGGAAGAAGCAAGATAGAGAAAGAGAGAGAGAAAGAAAGATGAGAAAGGAAGAGAGTGACATCATCGGGTGGGAAAATATTTTTAATTAATATTTTTTGAAAAATCGCGATATAGCGTTTCGCGAAGATCGAGATTGCGAAAATCGAGGGATCACTGTACCTAAAAAAAATCATTTTGGTCCGGGTCTATAGGACCCAAAACAGCGTCAACGTGATTTTTTTTTGCCCAGAAAAAAATTAGCCCCCACCCCCACAAATATTTTTATGATGATCAGCATTGTTAAATTGAGTAAATGAATGCCTAAGATTTTAAAGAATATTTCGGATTTGGAGCATAAAAAAATAAAAAGTGAAAATGGTTGCAAGTCGCCAAGGGTGGGGGGAGGGCTTATTTCTGATTTTAAAAAAACAATAAGAATCATTTCTTTCAGTTCATTTATATTTTTCTTATATTCAGAAATGTTCAAACTACCAATCCCACACCAACCTTAGTAAAATTGAACACATTTTGCAAACTAAACTATCTATAAATTGAAAAAAATTCAGAAAAACGGGGGGGGGTCTGCCTTTTATAACCAAATTAAAGCAATATGCATAATTTTTTTCAGTTCAATTTTCATATCATTGTGTGCAGCAATGTTCAGACTACTTTCCAAGTGAAAAAAGTTTTCAAATTGACCAAACATAAGCACTTCAAATGAAGAGTTTTCGGTCCGGGTCAGGGTGATCCGGGAACATAACAAGTGTGACTTTTCTTTTTTCAGCAAGAAAGAAACCCCCCACCCCCCCAAAAAAAATCTCATAGAGAGAACCCCTGAAATGATGAAAAGTCATGAAATTTCAAGTTTCAGATATGCAGGGAAAATTTTTTACAGGGACTCAAACTTGGCTTCGGGTCACATATGACCCGAAAAGAACAGCAGGGTTGGTCACAGAATGGATTAAGTTCTTAAGTAGAGGTGCCACTGTATTCCTACTATCTAGGACAAATACTTTATTCTTTTTAATTATGTCTGATACGTTGTGTGTTATTTAGTAATCAATTTATATATATAAATCACATAAAAATTAACATGATTGCAAGTGATCCTACTACATTTAGGAAACTAAGAAATTATAGTTTGGCATAGATGCCAATGTGTTGTAGTTCTTACTTAGCTCTGACATGGTTTATCTGACCATAATTACAAGCAATATAAATCAACTGGAAAATTGATAAGATTATTATTATTCCATCTAAATAATATATTTTCACTTTTATCCTTATATATTTTACTTCATGTTTATTTTCTTCCTCTGTATTTGTGTATTGGATAAATAAACAAACAAACAAACAAATAAATAAACGAACAAACGAACGAACAAACAAACAAACAAACAAACAAATAAATAGTAGATATAGTAGTAGATCAAGATATAGTAGATTTCTTTTTGCTAAATATTGGTAACTGGATTTAAGTCAAAATAATAAATATGTATCTTTTTTTCCCATTTAGCTTATATGTAACATATATGTATGTTACATATACACATATGTAACATATGTGACTTTACATGAAATTACATTAACTGCCAGAGGTTAGAATGAAATACCTTGAAAAACTGAATTACAATTTTGGAAATAGCGGTAACAATTGCACTTAGACATTTATATTGCTTCACAATGCTTTACAATACACTCTAAGCGGTTTATAGAGTCAGCATATTTCCCCCAACAATCTGACTCCTCATTTTACCAATCTCAGAATGATGGCTGGGTTGAGTCAACATTGAGCTGGTCATAATCAAACTGCTGGAAGTGAGCAGGGAGTTAGTCTGCAATACTGTATTCTAATCACTGCATCACCATGGCTCATCTACTTCTGCGGGCCACTCAAATGCGAAAAGGACAGCATACAGAATGAATGAACAAGTGAGTGAGTGAATGAATGAATAAACATATTTTTTGCTATTCTATTGATTTATTAGTTAGATTTATATTCTGCTTTTTGTGCAGAGGACTGCACACCTTCTTATTTTTCTCCTAATTCCCCCCCCCCCGGGAAGTAGACTGGACTGAGGCAATGAGAAATATTTTGCTTCTCTTTTGAAATATTTTTTCTTCTTATATATAACTGTCTGGTTTGGTTCTGCAACCCAACAAGACAGACACAGACTTCAGAGGATAATCAGTACTTCAGGGGAAAAAAAAAACAATTACTGCCAACCTGCCTTCCATTGAGGACCTGTATACAGCACGAGTCAAAAAGAGGACCGTGAAAAAATTTACTGACCCCTCACATCCTGGACATAAATTGATTCAAAATGATGCCTATAGAGCTATAAACTAGACAACTAGACACTAGAACAATTTCTTCCAAACACCATCACTCTGCTAAACAAATAATTCCCTCACTACTGTCAAATTATTTACTAAGGCTGCATTACTACCGTAGTAGTCTTCTCATTGTTCCTATCCCCCATAGAAACATAGAAACATAGAAGTCTGACGGCAGAAAAAGACCTCATGGTCCATCTAGTCTGCCCTTATACTATTTTCTGTATTTTATCTTAGGATGGATATATGTTTATCCCAGGCATGTTTAAATTCAGTTACTGTGGATTTATCTACCACATCTGCTGGAAGTTTGTTCCAAGGATCTACTACTCTTTCAGTAAAATAATATTTTCTCATGTTGCTTTTGATCTTTCCCCCAACTAACCTCAGATTGTGTCCCCTTGTTCTTGTGTTCACTTTCCTATTAAAAACACTTCCCTCCTGGACCTTATTTAACCCTTTAATATATTTAAATGTTTCGATCATGTCCCCCCTTTTCCTTCTGTCCTCCAGACTATACAGATTGAGTTCATTAAGTCTTTCCTGATACGTTTTATGCTTAAGACCTTCCACCATTCTTGTAGCCCGTCTTTGGACCCGTTCAATTTTGTCAATATCTTTTTGTAGGTGAGGTCTCCAGAACTGAACACAGTATTCCAAATGTGGTCTCACCAGCATTCTATATAGTGGGATCATAATCTCCCTCTTCCTGCTTGTTATACCTCTAGCTATGCAGCCAAGCATCCTACTTGCTTTCCCTACCGCCTGACTGCACTGTTCACCCATTTTGAGACTGTCAGAAATCACTACCCCTAAATCCTTTTCTTTTGAAGTATTTGCCAACACTGAACTGCCAATACAATACTCAGATTGAGGATTCCTTTTCCCCAAGTGCATTATTTTACATTTGGAAACATTAAACTGCAGTTTCCATTGCTTAGACCATTTATCTAGTAAAGCTAAATCATTTACCATATTACAGACGCCTCCAGGAATATCAACCCTATTGCACACTTTAGAGTCATTGGCAAATAGGCAAACCTTCCCTACCAAACCTTGCCCTATGTCACTCACAAATATATTAAAAAGAATAGGACCCAGAACAGACCCTTGTGGCACACCGCTTGTAACCTGACTCTGCTCAGAATACTCGCCATTAACAATAACTCTCTGATGTCTATGCTTCAGCCAGCTGCAAATCCATTGAACTATCCAGGGATTAAGTCCAATCTTCACTAATTTATCTATCAGCTCTTTATGTGGAACCGTATCAAAGGCTTTGCTGAAGTCCAGGTAGGCAATATCCACGGCACCACCTTCATCCAACACCTTTGTGACATAGTCAAAGAAATCAATGAGATTAGTCTGACATGATTTGCCTTCAGTAAAGCCATGCTGATTTGGGTCTAATAAGTTATTGTTTTTTAGGTGCTGATTTATTCTCTTTTTGAGTAGAGTCTCCATCATTTTAACTACAACCATCTCCTCCCATTTATGACTGTATGGCTGCAACTTGTTGCTTACAATTTATATTAATATTGATTGTTTTCTGATTTGATTATTTGTAGAGGAGCCTTGGTGGTGCAGAGGTTAGAGTGCAGTATTGCAAGCTACTTCTGCTCATCACCAGCTGCCAGCAGTTTGGCAGATTGAATCTCAGTAGGCTCAAAGTTGACTCACCTTTCCATCCTTCCAAGGTCAGTAAAATAAGGACCTAGATTATTGGGGGCAATACTCTCTGTAAACCGCTTAGAGTGGGATGTAAAGCACCGTGAAGTGGTATATAAGTCTAAATGCTACGCTATATGCTATCCTATTACAATTATTAACTGTTGTACCTCATGGTTCTTTTCTTTTGTGTACACTGAGAGCATATGCACCAATGATAAATTCCTTATCAATCATACTTGGTTTATATAGAGTTTTTGTTCTAAAAGGAATCTCTTCATATGATTAACTATGATTTATTGAAATAAGCTGAGAGCCTGAACTCGAATTTGAAGTGTGTCTACTTGAGCAAAGCATACAATAATCAAGAAAAAATAATGATAAAACAGACAGGTACTATGTTCGTCATATCTACAGACATTAAACAATTGGAATAAATAGAAATCTACTTTTTCCTATCATTAAAGCTCGGAAGAACTCTTCGAATGTATCATAGGGAGGATAAGGACTGAAGTTGTTTGAAAAATGGAAAAAAGATGCAGCAACATCTTTTGGATTTCGAATCAGCATCAGTACCTAAAAGCCAAAAAACATTAGAATATCAATGAGAAAGCATAGATTATATCTCCAAAATCCACCAGATTCTCTGAAAATTATCCTAAGCTACTTCTTATCACTGAAATTTTATATACACTTGGCTGTGTGAATGCCTGAATCACATTCAGTTCTTGGTATCTTACTGTATATGAGTGCAAAGATGTTAGGGAACAAAATGGCCTAGAGCAGTGATGGCAAACCTATGGTAGAGGTACCACAGGTAGCACGGGGAACCATATCTGCTGGCACGCGAGCCGTTGCCCTAGCTCAGCTCCAAGTACATGTGTGTGCCATCCAGCTGATTTTTGGCTCACACAGACGTTCTGGGAGGACATTTTTGGCATCCAGAGAGCCTCCGGGGGTGATGGGGGAGAACATTTTTACACTCCCCTGGCTCCAGGAAAGCCTTTGGAGCATAGGGAAGGTGAAACATGAGCCTACTGGACCCACCAAAAGTTGGAAACAGGACATTTCCAGCCTCCAGAGGGCCTCCGGGAGGGTGGGGAAAGCTGTTTTCACCCTCTCCGGGCATGAAATTATGAATGTGAGCACTCACACATGCGCAATAACATGCACCCATGCTCTTTCAGCACCCAAGGAAAAAAAGGGTTGCCATCACTGACCTAGTGGGACAATATATTGCTAGATTAAGTGGGTGGGTAGGTGGATGGCAAGATTGGAAGTTTTTTAAAAGTAGCTTGACCTTGCCTTCTTAGGCTGAGAGGGAGTGACTGGTCCAAAGTGTCCCAGCTGGCTTTCTATCTCATTTAGCCCGATGCCTTAACCACTACACCAAACTGACTATCTAGATTAGTATGGAATATCCATTTTAAAACTATTTACAGTTACTTCCTCAAATGATACCTCTGAAGTATCAATATCAATATGAGCCACGGTGGTACACTGATTAGAATGCAGCACTGCAGGCTACTTCAGCTAACTGCTAGCTGTAGTTCAGCAGTTCAAATCTCGCCACTAGCTCAAGGTTGACTCAGCCTTCCATCCTTCCAAAGTGGGTAAAATGAGAACCCAGATTGTTGAGGGCAATATGATGATTCTGTAAACCACTTAGAGAGGGTTGTAAAAACACTATGAAGTGGGATATAAATCTAAATGCTATTGCTATTGCTATTGTTACAGGTTTAGGGCATTAAATAAACAACTTACTTTAGCTTTGTTCTTGAAAATAGATGGTGGGAATCTATCAGGACGGAGATGAGTAAACATCACTCTTCTGGAAGGATAAGTATCCATCCTCTTCAATAAATAATAAATCAAATAAATAAATAATTAAATAAATAATCAATAATCCCAAAATTCCCCAGCCAGCATGAGAAACACCAGATTAGTCAATTCAGGTTTGAATAAGTCTTGGATACTCTTTGAATTAAAGTTTTCAAAGTCACAAAAATTATGTTAGAATTTCTCTCTTCTGTCCTCAACCCCACAATCATAAAATAAGAATTTGCTCTGAAATACGTTTATTGAATTCAAAAATCACCCCGGTTTTGCAGGGGGGAGGGGGAAATCTTGGTAAATATAATCCAAAACATGGACTAGACTAGACTAATAACTACACATTTCAAATATGCAAATCTCAGTTTTTCTCATTGAATTTTAGCACCAAGAGCAACACACTTACTAATCCCTAGATTGGTTAATTATTATTATTATTATTATTTATTAGATTTGTATGCCGCCCCTCTCCATAGACTCGGGGTGGCTCACAACAGTGATAAAAACAATACATGGTAATAAATCTAATAATTAAAATCTAAAATAACAGTTTTACATTAAAAAGTCTAAAAAAAAACAAAAAACCAATAGTTAAAATACATACACACAGTCATATCATGCATAAAATTACATAGGCAAGGAGGGGATGTCTCAGTTCCCCCAAGCCTGACGACAGAGGTGGGTTTTAAGGAGTTTGCGAAAGGCAAGGAGGGTGGGGGCAGTCCTAATCTTTGGGGGGAGTTGATTCCAGAGGGTCGGAGCTGCCACATAGAAGGCTCTTCCCCTGGGTCCCACCAGACAACATTGTTTAGGCGACAGGACTCAGAGTAGACAAACTCTGTGGCACCTAACCGGCTGCTGGGATTCGTGTGGCAGAAGTACATATATCAACCAAGGCCACTTTGTACCTTTTCAAAGACTGAATCATCCAGAATCAACCTAGCTGTCTCTGAGCAAACATAGTCTGACTGACTCATGTTATTCTGGGGACACCCTGCAAAAATGCTCAATATTTTGCCTCTATTGCTGTTTTAAGAGACCAGTCTGATGAAAATTCACCACTATTGGGTAGGGTATGTCTGTCAGTCTGCATAATTAATACTAATTTAATTTAGTTTAGTTTAATTTAATTGATTTCTATGCTGCCCAACCCCATGAGACTCAGGGCGGCTTACAACAGTAAATCATACAATACAATGATAAAAAAGTCAAATATTAAATACTAAAAAAACAGTAAAACCTCATTATAAAACCCAACAAACTGTCATACCGAGTCAATCACAATTCGGCCCTGACAAGATGTTAGCATTCATGGCCCCCAGGCCTGCCAGCAAAGCCAGGTCTTCACAGCCTTTTGGAAGGCGAGTATGGTGGGAGCAGTTTGGGCATCGGGAGGCATAGTTCCCTCTAAGCTGAGCAGTGAGCAATCGCTCACTTAAAAATCATCATCAACTCAGAGTTTTCCAAACCTGCCCAGAAGCCGAGAGGGAAAGAGTGAGAGGGAAGGAGAGAGAGAGGAAGAGAGGAAGAGAGAGAAACAGATAGAAAAAAGAGAGGAAGGAAAAGAGAAAGAAAAAGAATGGGAGTAAGGAAGAGAGAAAGAAAATCAAAATCTAGTTTGAAACTAGCTCAACTATTTAAGTGGCATTTTGATATTGATAGAGTTGCCCTATTATGAGCTCACTGTTATAGACACACAGTACAGTGGTACCTCGAGATACGAGTTTAATTCGTTCCGGACCTGGGCTCTTAAGTCGAGCAGCTCTTATCTCGAACGACTTTTCCCCATAGGAATTAATGTAAATAATTTTAATTGGTTCCAGCCCTCAAAAAACTCACAAAGTTAGTCTAAATTATGCAGAAAGACATGTTTTTAATGAAGAAATGTACATGTACATATAAATGAATAATGAAGTTTCTTTCACTTAACTTGTAAACTTTCTTAAACTTTTAAATTTACATATGTTCAACTTCTCTGCCACCCAATCCTGTAGGACAGAGGTCCCCAACCCTTTTTGCACCAGGGACCGGCTTTAAGCGATCAAGAGAGGAATGGGTGAATGAATGGACGGAGGGTGGGAAGGAAGGAAGGAAAGAGGGAAGGGACAGGAACAGAGGAAGGAAGCAAGGAAACTTATGAAAGGGGAGAGTAAGAGAGGAATGAGTGAAGGGAGGGAGGGAGGGAAGAAGGTGGGAAGGAGAAAGAAAAGAAGAAATAGAGGAAGGGAAGGTAAAAGAGAGAAAGAAAAAGAGCAAGAAAGAAAGAAAGAAAGAAAGAAAGAAAGAAATGGGGAAGGGACAGGAACAGAGGAAGGAAGCAAGGAAACTTATGAAAGGGGAGAGTAAGAGAGGAATGAGTGAAGGGAGGGAGGGAGGGAAGAAGGTGGGAAGGAGAAAGAAAAGAAGAAATAGAGGAAGGGAAGGTAAAAGAGAGAAAGAAAAAGAGCAAGAAAGAAAGCTGCAAGCACCCCCCCCCCCGAGCCCCCCAGGCCGGCTGCAACCTTTTAAAACACGCGCGCCGCTTCGCAGCTGTCTCCTGAAGCCGAACGCGGAAGTTAGCATTTGGCTTCAGGAGACAGCTCCTTGGCGCTTGTATCTCGAATTTGGGCTTGTAAGTAGAACAAAAATATCTCTCCCCTCCCAGCTCTTATCTCGAGTTGCTCTTAAGTAGAGCAGCTCTTATGTCGGGGTTCCACTGTACAGTATTTTATTTTGAAATTCTCTGAGGCAAAACAGGGTGGGTTTTTTAATTGTTTGTTTGTTTGTTTGTTTGTTTGTTTACTTACTTACTTACTTACTTACTTACTTACTTACTTACTTATTTATTATTTCTGTGCCGCCCAGTCCCAAAGGGACTGCTGCTCAGACACTATACTTTTCCGCCCACCCCCCAAAAAAATTAGAGGCAACACTGTCGGGAGGTAGTTGGTTCCATAGATCCGGGGCAGCCGCAGAAAAGGCCCTCCCCTGCGGTCCCGCCAACCTGCATTGCTTAGTCCATGGGACCTGGAGAAGGCCAACCCTATGAGATCTAATTGGTCTCTTGAAGGTAGGTGGCAGGAGATGGTCCCGTAGATGGTCCTAATCCATGTAGGGGTTTATAGGTGATAACCAGCACCTTGAATTGTGACCAGAGACTAATCAACAGCCAGTGCAGCATGCGGAGTGTTGGTGTTATATGGGTATACCTAGGTAGAACCATGACAGCTCATACAGCTACATTCTGGACTATCTGTAGTCTCCGAACACTCTTCAAGGGTAGCCCCATGTAGAGTGTGTTGCAATAATCAAGATGGCCTGAGTGACCGTGAGCAACACCTCCTGGTCCAAATAGTACCTGGTATACCAGGCGAACCTGGGCAAAGGTCCCCTGGCCACAGCTGAGAGATGGTAGTCGAGGCTCAGCTGTGGATCCAGGAGGACTCCCAAGTTGCAGACCCTTTCTAAGGGGGTCAAGGTTTTCCCCCACCCCCAGAACAGATGGAATGGTCCTTTGGAGGAAATGCCCACATCCATTCAGTCTTGTCGAGGTTGAGCTTGAGCCTGAGCCTGTTGGCTCCCATCCAGACCCTTACAGCTTCCAGGCACCAGCACATCACATCAAATGCTTCACTGAATTGGCACGGTATACTAACCTTATACTTTTCAGTATCTCCTATTTCGATATAGGGAATTTCTGCTAGGAGAAGTTTTTCATTTAACTTCTCTGGTTCATGTTTCTTTGCAGATGTTATTACTAAATCAGTAACAATCTGGCCAACCCAGTTGGTACCTGGAGACAGGGGGAAACAGAATTAAAGACACAGAGAATATACTTGTATAATAAAAAACATAAAGGCAATACCAATTGATTTACAGTTAAAGCCCGGAAAAAATTGTAGGAACTGGACACATTCCAGTGAACATATCACAGTATTTAGTGTTTACCATTGATTACTGTTCTGTTCATGACTCTCAGATCGAAACCGCCCAAAATCCTTTATTTTATGAATAAATCAAACTCTTGATTGATATAAGCACACATAATGAAAAGCAGCTTCTAAATGGCCTAGAAGAAGGGAGCATTTTCTCTTTGGAGCTAAATGTCAACAATGACATTTGATGAATACCTACAGGACCGCCGTCTGCTGCACAAATCCCAGTGGCCGATTAGGTCCCATAGAGTTGGCCTTCTCCAGGTCCTGTCGACTAAACAATGTCATCTGGCGGGACCTAGGGGAAGAGCCTTCTCTGTGGCGGCCCGGCCCTCTGGAATCATCTCCCCCCGGAGATTCAAATTGCCACCATCTTCCCCATCTTCCGCAAGATGTTAAAGGTTCACTTATGCTGCCAGGCATGGGGAGATTAACTTTCCCTCTCTTCTGACTATAGCACTTGAGAATGGCATGACTGTGTCGCATTGATTATTTTTAATATTAAGGGGTTTTAATTCTATTTTTATTAATTGGATTTGCATTATTGTTTACTGTATTTATTGTTGTTGTGAGCCGCCCTGAATCTTCTGAGAGGGGTGGCATACAAATCTAACAAATTAAATTAAATTAATGTCTGGAAAAGGCGCCAAACTCGATCTGATCAGCATTCCTAGATAACACAGTCCAGTTATCATTTAAGCATATGAATTTTGCTCATCGGAGTCCAGGCAACAAGCATTCAGCAGAGAAATGAGGTTTATTATGGCAGAAATTATGTTTATTGGCCTTCTTCAAGCACACCCCCAGTCTTACATCTCTTCCATTGAATGACATTGAATCCCCATACCAAATTTCCCAAGATCCTTTGGCTTTATACCCCTGGAAGTGACATCACACCACAAAGAGGCTGTCAATACACTAATATCTTTTACTATGCAACTCCTCTTGCCTACTGAGCAATCTTCTATAGCAAGGGTCTATCCACTGACTTTCCATTCTAATGTCTTCCTCATCCTCTGACTGGAACTACTTCTCCATTGTCATATCAGCCCCCTCTAGTGGTTCCTCAGGCTCACTCAAGTCACTTTCTCCCCCACTCTTGCTTTCTGCTTCAACTGGCCACCCCCCTGGCCCAGGGTATCCAGAGGGACCTGGCTCATCCTCCTCAGAATCTGACATGACCTGTGGTGGACACTCAAAACAATTACCAAGATATTTACAAATAGTCACTAACCAGGGGAATTCCCCTCCCCCCCAAAAAGGAGAATCTGTATTAAGTTACCTAAACACTGCACTTTTCACCAATTGCACTTTCTAAATGCTTTTTATAAAGTATAGCCCCTCTAAAATGCATTGGAGTAATCAAGGCAGGAAATAACCAAGGCATGAATAATTCTTGCCAAATTCCACTGGCTCATAAAAAGGTGCTGTAATTTGTCCACATAATGTCAGCTCTTATAGAATTACAAGCAATTGGGCTTTCTGTATGACTTTTGTGTTCATACTGCTTATTAAATGAAATTATCAAACCTGCATAAATAATGCTAACCTTAAAAGTTTCAATATCTCCTATTTCAAGATACGAAAGTTCTTCTAGTAGAAGTTTAGAACTTAGACCTCTCAGAAAACCCAAGTTTGCAGACCGAGCATCAGGGATAAGAGAAGCCTTGAAATAATACTTTTGCTTTGACAAAGTGGCCCTGTCTCTTTCAAAGGAGTCACTTCTCAAGATTACTTTGAAAACTATTTTTAATTGCTTCTGCTAGCTACAATTGCTACTTTGCCAAAAGTGAACTTTTAAAATTTTAATAGAATTAGACACCCATTATATATACAGTGGTACCTCAAGATACGAACCCCTCATCTTACGAACAACTCGTGATACGAACCCGGGGTTCAGAAAAATTTTGCCTCTTCTTACGAACTTTTTTCGAGTTACGAACCGGCATTCGGAGACTGCTGGGAAGCCGCATGGCTGTTTTAAAAGGTGACAGCCGGGCGGCGGGGCTTCCCAGAAGCCTCCCGAACACCGGTTCGTAACTCGAACAAAGTTCGTAAGAAGAGGCAAAATTTTTCTGAACCCTGGGTTCGGTTCGGGGGGGTGCTGGGAAGCCCCCCAGGCCGGCTGCGACCTTTTAAAAGAGCCGCGCCGCTTCCCAGCTGTCTCCTGAAGCCGAACGCGGAAGTTCGGCTTTGCCGTTCGGCTTCAGGAGACAGATGGGAAGCGGCGTGGGTCTTTTAAAAGGTCGCAGTCGGCCTGGAGGGCTTCCCATCACCCCCCCGAACCCGGGTTTGGGGTTCAGGGGGTGCTGGGAAGCCCCCCAGGCCAGCTGCGACCTTTTAAAACAGCCACGCCGCTTCCCAGCTGTCTCCCGAAGCCGAACGCGGAAGTTCGGCTTTGCCGTTCGGCTTCAGGAGACAGATGGGAAGCGGCGCGGCTCTTTTAAAATGTCACAGCCGGCCTGGGGGGCTTCCCAGCACCCCCGAACCCCGAACCCGGGTTCGGAGGTGTGCTGGGAAGCCCCCCAGGCTGGCTGTCACCTTTTAAAACAGCCGCACGGCTTCCCAGCAGTCGCCGAAAGCCGTTTTTTTGCCGGGGGGGGGGTTGGTTGCACGGATTAATTGACTTTACATTGTTTCCTATGGGAAACAATGTTTCGTCTTACGAACCTTTCGTCTTACGAACCTCCTCCTTGCACCAATTAAGTTCGTATCATGAGGTATTACTGTATATATTTCCAGATACTGTCTTTTCTACTTCTCTGGAATGAAAGTGACAATCATTCAGTGACATTATACATTCAACAAGTAAAGTTCAACTTTAACTTTTAACACCGTGGCAGTGAACCTATGGCATGGGAGCCCTTTTTGTGGGCAGACAAGCCATTGTCCCAGCTCAGCTCCACCGTGCATGCTCCAGCCACATGATTTTGGGATATCTGCCAGGCTTGCATTGCATGCAAGTGGGAGATAGCCGTGCAAATGTGGGGATGGGGGCAGCACGGTGGTGTGGTAGGGGGAGCAAAGGGGGACGTTTTTGTCTCCAGGCTGCTGCAGGGAGACCTACTAGGCCCAAAATGGGGTGTGGGGGCTCGCATGTGCAGGGCCCTGCAAAGGGGTCATGCGTGCATTGCATTATGGGTGTGGGCATGCTCATGGGATTTTGGCCCGTGATAACAGAAAGGTTAGCCATCACTGCTCTGATATCACAACCTAATCATTTTGGCAAAGATCTCATTAACTTCATAGAGGAATCTATTTCTGAAAGGAAGTCTTAGTCAGGATAGAAAACATTTGGACCTAATAGAGCAGTGATGGCGAAACTTTTGTATTGACCCCCTCAGAAAGAGCATGCATGCCTGTTATTGCACATGCGCGAGTGCCCACACCCATAATTCAATGCCTGGGGAGGGCAAAAACAGTTCCCCCCACCCCTTGGAGGCCCTCTGGAGGCCGGGGATAGCCTGTTTCACAACTTCTGGTCAGTTCCAGTGGAAGTTTATGAAAGGCTGGGTGAATGGAAGGGTTCATCTGGAGCCAAAAGAAACTGGTCCAGATAAGATCCAACCCGAAAGCTGCAAAGCAACACAAGGATGATGAAGACCCTGCTCAGTTTCTCCAAGGCATCAGGCCAATATTTCAATGGATAGAAGTTGCTTCTGCTTGAAAAGCATAAAACATATCAGGAAAGACTTCATGAACTCCATCTGTAGAGTCCGGAGGGCAGAAGGGAAAAGGGGGGACATGATCGAAACATTTAAATATGTGAAAGGGTTAAATAAGATTCAGGAGGGAAGTGTTTTTAATAGGAAACTGAACACAAGAACAAGGGGGCAAAATCTGAGGTTAGTTGGGGGAAAGATCAGAAGCAACGGAAATATTATTTGACGGAAAGAGTGGTAGATACTTGGAACAAACTTCTAGCAGACGTGGTTGGTAAATCCACAGTAACTGAATGTAAACATGCCTGGGATAAACATATATCCACCCTAAGATAAAATACAGGAAATAGTATAAGGGCAGACTAGATAGACCATGAGGTCTTTTTTCTGCTGCCAAAGGCTTCCCTGGAGCGAGGAAGTGTAAATATGCCCCCATCGCCCAGGAGGCTCTCCGGAAACCAAAAATACCATCCCAGAGCCTCTGTGTGAGCCAAAAATCAGCTGGCCGGCACACACATGCATGTTGGAATTGAGCTAAGGTAACAGCTGGCGTGCCACCAGATATTGCTCCGTGTGCCACTTGTAGCACCTGTGCCATAGGTTCGCCATCACTGTAATAGAGCCTTCAAAGACATAGGATGTTGTCATATCACCCACCCACCCAGACACATACACACACACATCCCATGATTTTTAAGAATATTTTGTAACAGCATACTTTCCGATGTTAGATTACCACAGAAATTCTAATTTTCTAACTATTGTGGCACACTTTGATCACAAATCCTCAAATGACAAAATAATGCAACACAGATTTTAGTTTATGCTGAACGATAACCACAAGGCAAGTGCAGCTGAAAATATTGAGTAAGTCTGATGGAATGCTGGCTGACTGGAACATGTTCCTGTTCTGAGGTAAAAGCAATCTCGTGGGATGAGTAGTTACATAACAGGACACTGGAAATTAGTTGCGTAAGGTGATTTCTCAAGTTAATGCTGGGTGTTCAATGCCCGCACAAGATATCCCTTAATGGGGAATAAGTAACGTTTTAATTATCTCGAGTCCCATTTAGCATTTTTAAAGGGCAGAGGAACACCGAAGTCATCATGGAATTTGTAGGGACATCTTTGTTTTAAACTGATATACTGTGTGCCTACATCATACTTTTAATCTATTCCCCACCTCAAAATGGCAGGAAATAAGGGCTTAAAGGGGGCTCTGAATATGACTAAAAGGGCATTCAGTGACTGTAGGATGGTCTGGGCTTTAGTTTGCTCCTTCCTGCTTTAAGCGGAAGTCCAATGAGAAGACCTGGATACACCAATGATTCCATTAATATGGCACATGGAAAGTAAAGCAGAAGATAGGTCATCATTTCTTTCTGCCTTACACATGGAACACCAGCCACATCTCACAAAGGGAAGAAAAACTTTGTGAGATATACTGAAAAGCCAATCCTCTACATTACAAATATTTATGTTGGAAGCCCACAACTGGGAACTGTGCTGAATAACACACCCATAGACAACTACAGGGTAATTAGTATATTCAAAGGCCTTCTCTGTGGGGGCCCCGGCCCTCTGTAATCAGCTCCCCCCAGAATTCACACTGCCCCCACCCTGCTCATCTTCCGCAAGAGTCTTAAGACTCATTTATGCTGCCTTGCCTGGGGTGATTAGATCCCAGCCTCCTGGCCGACGAATGGTTGTATGGCTGTTGGGTATGATGGATTTTTAACATAACTGGGGATTTTAGATTATTTGTTTAGTTTTAATTAATTGGATTTAGCTATCGCATTCTGTTGTTTTTATATATATGTTGTAAGCCGCCCCGAGTCCTTGGAGAGGGGTGGCATATAGATAGATAGATAGATAGATAGATAGATAGATAGATAGATAGATAGATAGATAGATAGATAGATAAATAGATAGATAAATAGATAAATAAATAAATAAATAAATAAATAAATATTATACCTTTAACAAAGATGTAATTCCCTTTTAAAGCTGTCTAAATATGAACAACTATAAATGTTCCATAAATGTTTAAACAAGTTGGCATGTGACAGTAGACAGCCTAACTAAGAAATTTCCAGGACCATCTGCACCAACAGTGACACGGCAAGGCATTATAATATAAACGGACAGCAAATCACACTCCTTACTAGCACTGATGATGTTACATAGTTTGGGTAATGAAATGTCTGCAGGAATACAAGCAAGCTCAGGGATCAGGTCCCCTGATTTCAAGCCTGAGCTACAAATATTCTCTTTTATTGATGTGCCAAATGTAAACACAGTCAGAACCCTGCAGGAAAGTTAAAAAAGACAAATGATGTTAAAGCACTTGAGCAAATTGCACACTTGAAAAAAGCAGGTGCCAAGTACTATTCAAATATAAGGAGGTTTTTGTTTTAAGTGTGAGTTTTTGTTTTGCTTAACTTTCCCTGAAGTGATATATTAAAGGGCTATTTGCATTCCTTCCTCAATCTGAAAAATTATTCAGAAAATTTCCAGTATAGAGGACTTATCTTTATGTGAAATGCTTCCAGTCAGAACTAGACCAAAAATTCTCATTATATACCATAAAATATATTAAAATGTGCCCTTTCCAAGTAGGATTTTTCTTTGGAATTATAAAAGATTGAAAGCTCATGAAAGCCATTGAACATGCAGGCTAAGAACTGCTAGTGTCGTTAAACTTTTATAGCTGAAATGTCAGCAATATAGAATCAAAGCAAGTTTGGAACCTATTCAACTGATCGATTTGATGTCTGTTTAACACTATATGGTTTCTCTCTATAGAAGTAAAGATAGTTTTCTTTTCACAGTGCAACTTTAGAGATTAAATAGTAATTATGGAGGACCTAAATGTTTCGGGTAATGGTAAAAACCAGGAAATTACAGCTATGCAAAGATGTTTTTCATATTATTCCTGAAGTTTCTCTTACCCGTTGATTTTATTCCAGGCTGCTACCATACAATTCATCAATTCATCACCATTTCAAGTAAAATTTAATAGAGCAGGGCCTTTTAAAAATATGTATCAAAAGTCTAGAGTCACCTTTGTAGGTATAAGGAAACAAACAAACAAACTCACCAGATTTGCAGTATCCTGCTAGAAGTACATCATCACTCCTAGCTTGGAAGGCCTCCAAAGCTTTGAACTGCTCTGGGTTGCAAAAGACAGTTGGGTATACAACTCCTTCGTGAGTAGTCAGCATCTCCTCTGGTGTCATCTGCTCTCCTTCTTTCATGACTTTTTCCAGAATCTCAATAAACTTTTTTCTCACTTGTGCCATTTCTGCCTTTTTTGAGATATGTGTGGTGGAAAATATATGTATTCAGCTATCAAAGAAAGACAGTGATTAAAAACCTGTATTTACAATGCTAATCAAACTGTCCAAATAGAAACAAAAACAGGAAAAAGATTATTCTACAACTGAAGGCATTTCAATCCCGGATACTTCCTATTAGGATGCAATTGGAAAAACATACCAGTAGTTAATGACTATTTCTCTATAACTCTCTATAACTCTATAACTATGTCTCCATAACTCTGCAGTAGACTTACTCGGCTGGAGAATTAGATTAATACTGTCTGCCAGAGAGTTAGCTTACTATTATGATGATTCTGGAAAAATATAGCTTTAAATTCTTTAAAAATCTAATGATAATGTCCCTATAAACAGTTATTCTGCTAGAGACTTTAAGCTGTTCCAGTTACAAGTTTTAACCTTCTCTAATACAGTGCTATTCAGTTTGGCTGCAATGTCAGTACAGCTAAAACATGAACAAATATTTTTCTTCACAAGAAGAAAAGGAAGGAAGGAAGGAAGGAAGGAAGGAAGGAAGGAAGGAAGGAAGAGACAGAGAGAGAGAAAGAATGAAAGAAAGAAAGAAAGAAAGAAGAAATCATTTTATCCTGTTTCATTCTTTCCCTTTCGCTCAGCTTTGCTTGTCCACTTTTCAATATTTCTGCATTCTTTGAAATATATCAGGATTGGCTTACATTCTTCCACAGACTTCCCTTTGCAGTAAGAGACAAAGTTTCTGATGCACTTCAATATATCAGTTCTTAAGACAATAATCAATCTTGATGCAGATCTCAGCCCTTGTTTTCCTGGCAATCTAATGCTCAACAAGACGTAGCCTGCAGAAAGTTGGAGAAGAACACACTCTGGTGTGTTCCTAGCATAAATAATCCCATACCCCTGCCCTCCCCCTGTTGGTTGCCTTTGTATTTAATTTTGTGTTTCACGTCACCGGCTAGCATTTTTCTCCCTTTTAAAAATTTTCTTTCTCCTTCCTCTCCTCTCCCTCTATTTTAATTGTAAGAGTTTTCTGACCTTTGCATTTTTAGTTTTAATTTTGATCAACTGAGTTTGAGAGCTAGAGCTCAGTGTGATTTGCTTTCCTACTAAAAGAATGTTCATTTCTATTACTTTTAGAGCGAGTTCTGCTCATCGGCTCTGAAAATGCTTCCGCTGGTTTGTTTCTTTTTTAAAATGGTTTTATTTAAAACATTTACATAGCCACCCATTTTTTACATCAAGCTTTGGGCAGCTCCCCACCAATAATTAAAACAACATGAACTGCAAAACAAAATAATACATCCAATCCATTAAAATCCTGGATCTTATTATTTCATTGGAAAATAATATGTTTCACAAAAGCTAAATATGATTCACAAAAGCTAAAGGAAATTTTATTTTATTGTTGTCTGAGTGAAGTTCACAGTTAGAAAGCCTCTGAGGCAGCCTTCCTGATGCTTTGGATTACAACTCCCATAATCCCCATACTGGTATAGCATTGTTACCCTGCATATTCCAGCGACCAGTTAGGTCCCACAGAGTTGGCCTTTTCCGGGTCCCGTCAACTAAACAATGTCGTCTGGCGGGACCCAGGGGAAGAGCCTTCTCTGTGGCGGCCCCGACCCTCTGGAACCAGTTCCCCCCGGAGATTAGGATTGCCCCCACCCTTTGCAGCTTTGAAGGCTCTCAATTCTTCCCTCCTCCCATCTGAAAAGGCGCACAGACTTTCTTTGCCCGTCCCCCAATTAATCCCTTCCCCAGACTTGGTCCGACCCAGCACTCCCAGGGTGGGGCTCCTTCTCCCTGGCAGCTGCCTGCTGAACAGCCAGTGGAGGATCAGCCAAAGTATCCCCCCCTTCTGCTTCTCACACTTACAAAGATCGAGTTTTTTCCTTGGGAATGTAAGGGGCATGGTCGTTTTCTGGGAAGGGCAGAGGGTTGTCTGGGTGTGTGGGAAAGAGGCATTGTTTTGGGGCAGGTTTTCTTTGCAGGTGAAAGAAAATGATTGGAAGGAGAGCAGGCTTAAAGCCAGGGAGCAAAGGAGAGGCAGAGGGAGGGCATTGGGGAAGGAGGGGTTGTCCGTCCCACCCACCCACCCACCCCGGCAATGTTGTCCCGCTTTACCAGGTTTATAATCTATTTATTTATTTATTTATTTATTTATTTATTTATTTATTTATTTATTTATTCATTCATTCATTCATTCATTCATTCATTCATTTATTTATTTGCTTGCTGATTTGATCTGATCTGATCTGATCTGATCTGATCTGATCTGATCTGATTTGATTTGATTTGATTTGATTTAATTTGTATGCCGCCCCTCTCCGCAGACTCGGGGCGGCTAACAACAATAATAAAACAGCATATGACAAATCTAATATTTAAAATAACTAAAAACCCTTATTAAAAACTAAACATACACACAAACATACCATGCATAAATTGTATAGGCCTGGGGGGGGGAAGGAATATGTCACTTCCCCCACGCCTGACGACAGAGATGGGTTTCAAGGAGCCCACGAAAGGGCTATTGTATGTCCCTGAAAATAAGACTTGGTCTTATATTTTTTGGGGAGCTCCAAAATAAACACTAGAGCTTATTTTTGTGGAAACACGATTTCAGGGTGATCATCCCAGCTGAGCGCCTCGCCTTCCCAGCCTGCACACAAAAGGCAGCAAGAGTGTGAGAAATGACAACATCCTGCAGTGACTGGAGCCTGCTGGTCCCTTGTTTTGCACATTCTGGGGCTGTGTAGCCCAAGCAGCAAATGGAGGCAGGGGGGGGGGGTAGGTAGGCAATCTGAACACACCACGTGAAAATGTGAGAGTCAGGCCCTAGGAGGCGGGCAGCCACGGGAGGCTCATGTTCACACAGTGACGTCAGCAGCAGAGCCCAAGGCACAGGATGTAAGGCGGGAGATGTCGATACGTCGCGCAGGCCATGGGCAAGCTGAGAGGTACCCAAAGATGAACATCCCACAGCCACCCAGCGCTCTGACTTACCCACCACCTCTTGGCTCACCATCTCCTGTGCTGGCCATGCCCTTCCCCTTTCACTAGGGCTTATTTTGTGCTTAGGTCTTCTTTTCAGGGAAACACGCTAAAAAGACAAAATATAAGCTCTCCTGAGGCAGACTTTGCCCTTTCATGCTTATGTTGCAATATTCTGACCGGCTTACATTGCAAAATCGCAATTTATCTTTTCACCCTTGCTCCCATTCTTGAGGCACTACATTTCTGCTCAGGAACTGTACTCTTTATTAGTATTTGCTCCCCCGTATGATATGAATAGCCAAAATAATAACTCTGGTTTGAACTCACGGTTGTAATCGGCGAGATCTGGCCATAGAATGATATGTATGGATTTTAATTGTTTTAATGTTTAAGATATTTTATTCTAATAATTTATTTCTATTGTTAAGCCACCCAGGGTCCTTTGGGAGTTGGCTGACATGTAAATTTAAAATAACAATAACAATGCCAATTATTATTATTATTATTATTATTATTATTATTATTATTATTATTATGATGATGTCAGTACAACACAGCAAACGAGATCACTATGCTGGATTTCGTATTTCATCACCAGTCCGGCGCTTCCCAAGCACCTAGGACTGCATGATGTAGCGGTGAATTATGTTTGCCGATCCCAGTAAAGTGGCCTTTTGCAATTGACAGATGGAGATTTTGTCAATTCCAATGGTTTTCAAATGTCCGTTGAGATCCTTTGGTACTGCGCCCAGGGTGCCAAGTACCACTGGGACCACTTTCACTGGCTTATGCCAGAGTCGTTGCAGCTCGATTTTTAGATCTTCATATTTCACTAATTTCTCTAGCTGCTTCTCCTCAATTCTGATGTTCTCCTCAATTCTGCTATTATTATTATTATTATTATTATTATTATTATTATTATTATTATTATTATTATATTAGTAGTAGTAGTATTTTATATTATTATTATTATTATTATTATTATTATTATTATTATTATTATTATTATTATTATTGAAACATAGAAGATTGACGGCAGAAAAAGACCTCACGGTCCATCTAGTCTGCCCTTATACTATTTCTTGTATTTTATCTTAGGATGGATTATTATTAATTTATTTATTTTGATGTTGTACCATGTGGCCCATAAAGCTTTTTATTTTAAAAATGTAAATTCCAAGACTGTGACTGTTCTAGTTGCAAGCCAAATCTACAAATTATGGCAATAAAGCATGAAAGGTCAGCAAATTACAAGATTTGAGGCATTTGCTGAAAATGGAACTTCTCTGACTTTGTTGATCTATTCAGCAGGCTGTAAGTCTTATCTTAAGAGAACACCAAGAAAGTAGGAAGTAATGTAAATTCCCACTCATAGGCAGAGTTATTTCTTATTTTACAGGTAGTCCTCAACTTACGACCAATTTTTTAGTGACTGTTCAAAGTTGCAACAACTCTGAAAAAAGTTACTTATGGCTGTTTTTCACATTTATGTCCACTGCAGCTTCCCCACGGTCACCTGATCAAAATTCAGACATTTGGTAATTGGCATGTAAACACTGTGGAACTATCAAATGATTGGAAAAGAGCTGATGTGGCGATTCCCATCTTCAAAAAAGGGGGGGGAAATGGGTCCAAGAAACTACAGCTCTATCAGTCTGATATCACTATGAGGGAAGACACTGAAAAAGATAATATAGTCCCTATATAAATTATTTACATTTTCATTATGTTATTTATAGTTATCAATTATATAGGTATATTATTTACTTATTTATTGGTATTTCGTCTGGTTTCAAGCCACTTATAAAGATTTTCTCTTGTTTATTTTGTAATTCAAATGTGAGCCTGGACATTTCAGCGAGAGTCCATAAGTTTATTTATAATAATATTGTCTGTTGGGAGATTATTATCCATCCACATTTGTGCATAGGTTGTTCTCGCTACAGTTATTATAGGGATGATCAGGTAGTATTTTGATTTTGTGTATTGCCCTAGAAAGTAGGCCTCTGGCTTCAATTCTAAATCGCATATTTCTTTTAACCATCCTTTGATTTTCCGCCAATAATTAATTACCTTGCAGGAGAGATACCTTGATTATGAAAAAGATAATCAAGCAACAGATCTGGGAACACCTAGAGGCAAACAACATCATAACCAGAAGCCAACACGGCTTTGTTAAAAAACAGATCATACCAGACAAATCTTTATTTTATTGATTAGATTTGTATGCCGCCCTTCCCTTTTTGCATTTTTTGACAATGTGACTGGATCAGCAAAATTTTAAGGACATAATTTAATTGCATATATCCAGGCTATTTGAACGGAAAGAAAACAATTAGTGAAAACATGTCACTATTGTATACTCCGGAGAGGGGCGGCATACAAATCTAATAAATAATAATAATAATACTTTAAAGCACTAATAGGAAGTGCTAGAATGAAGCTGTGATTATACATGGTACTAGTAAGAGAGAAACATTAGGACAGGGGACGGTAGGCACTCTGATGCATTTATGCATGCCCCTTACTGACCTCTTAGGAATCGGGTGAGGTCAACAGTGGATAGTTTAAGGGTAAAGTTTTGGGGGTTAGGTGATGATACTACAGAGTCAGGTAGTGAGTTCCATGCATTAACTACTCGGTTACTAAAGTCATATTTCTTGCAGTCGAGTTTGGAGCAGTTTACTTTAAGTTTGTATCTGTTGTGTGCTCATGTGTTGTTGTGGCTAAAGCTGAAGTAGTCGTTGAAAGAACGGAGATTGTAGCAGATGATTTTATGGAGTATGTTTTGGTTATGTTTAAGGTGACATAGTTCTAAGCTTTCTAAACCCTACATAAGTCTAGTTACATAGGGTATTCTGTTGCAGGTGGAGGACTTCCCCCCGCAACAGAATACTCTACATGGAGGACTTACTTGGACTTATAGTAAGGCATCTGATAAAGTAGACTATGATCTATTATTTGATAAAATAGAAAAATGTGGATTAGACAGTATCTGTTGTGAAGCTCCATTTTCGCTACCCCACTGTGTTTCCCCCCCCCCCCCAATCCGGGCAATAGCCCACCCCTGCTTTTGTTGGCCTGCACACTTCTTAAGGACTACAACAATACCCTTTCCATCAGTAGCTGGTTCTACTCCTATTGTCTTGCGATGTAACGGAAGGAGGTACGTGCCTTAAGGTTGTTGGACTCTGTGATGTAAGTTTGCTTGCTCCTTTTAATAAGGAAACTTGTGCAGTTGCGAACAATCATCCATTGCAGATGAGTAGACATTGTGGAGAATTCCCTCTTCTCGATCCTGCATCCGGAAGTGAAAAAGAAGCTAATTGTAGCTTCTAATGGTGTTTCAAAACACTGTTAAGTGTTCACTAAGTTACCTCAAGTATGATAATAATCTGACCAGGGTTGATTGGATTTGAGCCAAAGAATATTATGTACTCATTAACTGAGGACAACATATCTACCAGGGTCCTATCCCAAAGTACTCTAATGAGGTAACATAATATTTTATGAATCTGAATGAATGTTTGTATTTTAATATTTGTTCATTATTTAGCTAGAGGGCTGGGTTTCCAAGGGGGTGGGTTAAGAAAAAGGAAAAGTAACCAGGAATTGGAGAATGGAGCAGAATGGAGAATGGAAAGAGGAGAATAAAAAGAAGAGAAATGGATGTGAAAGTCAGCAATGGAAACAAGGAAGATTTATGTATGAGGAGCATGAACCATAAACATAAAATAAATATGCCTTCGGCGTTATGATTTCTAGGCATCAACTTAATTTTTCCAGTCAGTCTTTCCAATCAGAGCTTTGGAATCCTTGAACCGTACACATTATAAGAAAGCTGTTTGGCATAATAATGTAGATAAAGAATATGAGGCATATAACATGAATATAAACATGGAAAATTCTAACCATGACAGCAGATATGATAGGAGACATGATAGCAATGTTCCAATATGTCAGGGGTTTGCCACAAGGAACAAGGAGTCAAACTATTCTCCAAAGCACCTAGGGTAGAACAGGAAGCAATGGGTGGAAACTAAACAAGGAGAGAAGCAACTTCCTGACAGTTAGAACAATTAATCAGTAGAACAGCTTGCTTCCAGAAGTTGTAAATGCTCTAACACTGACAGTTTTAAAGAAAATGTTGGATAACCATTTGTCTGAAGTGGTGTAAGGTTTCTATTTAAGCAGGGGGTTGGACTAGAAGACCTCCAAGGTCCTTTCCAACTCTGTTATTATTATGATTCTAACCAAAAGTCTTGGGGCTATTGACATGCAGTGGGGTTGGGCTATTTAAGGAAGCTTGTATCTGCCTTTTTGATCTTGCATGGCTCACAATGACAAAAGGGAAGGAAAGATCATGAACAATATCTTACAAAAATCAGAGTTTTAACTTTTTTTTCTCCCAACGGCAATATGGCCCACATGAGCAGGTCTAACCCTGCTTAGCTAATTTCATGCTTATAGCTTTGTGTGGTTTTGCACAAGGATATTGTCATGGATAATGATGCCCTTTCTGGGGAATCATTCTATCAGTATTGGCTGAAGATAAGGGAGGACAAAGTATAAAAATTTAATTCTTTTTCCCTGAGAGAAAATATACTTTTAAATTGGTGACCACAAAACATCTTTCCTCTATACATTTAGATCTTATAAATTAACTTATCTAATAATAACTATGTTCTCTGTAACATTAAGATGGCTTTGCACAGGCAGGTTGAAAAGCACCTGAGATAACTATCATAAGCCAGAAAATTATAAGCGATTCTGGCATATTCACAAGTGATAAGAATCAGCTGGAACTATGAGTCAAAGAAACAGAAAAGCTCATAGAGAAATCCTCCTCCTTCAAGCCTGGACAAAAAATATTGGATTTTTTTTTTACAAGGTCTTGCATATTTGACTTTGGTAGATTGTTTCCATGCATCATGGAAACTGAAGTTGGAATTTAAAATGTTGCAAGGTGGACTTCCTTTCCAGATAATGGTGAGAATGGACTATAGTCAGTGAGAAAGATACATAAATTTATTTATTTATTTATTTATTGGATTTGTATGCCGCCCCTTGCTCATTTAACCTGTTAGATTAAACAATTGATGTTTTCAAAAAGACATAGTTTTGTTTATGTAGTTGTTTTGAAAGTCTTAGCAAACAATATTATAAAGTTATATGGTCCCCTAGGTCAGTGTTTCCCAACCTTGGCAACTTGAAGATATTTGGACTTCAACTCCCAGAATTCCCCAGCCAGAGAATGCTGGTGAATTCTGGGAGTTGAAGTCCAGATATCTTCAAGTTGCCAAGGTTGGGAAACACTGCCTAGGTCATTTAAAACTTTCCTAAATTAAATTCTTATTTAGCTTTTTATTGTTTATTTTCTTCTTTTTAATCTTTTTAATCTATTTCGGAATGGATTTTACCAGGGGTGAAATGCTCCTGATTCGTTCGTGCCTGTCAGTCGTTGGAGAGCCAGCTGTGAAGGGAGCATGAGGCTCCGCTCACCTAGCCAGATGCCCCCATTTGGGCCCTTTTACCATCTGCGCATGCACAGAAACCTTTGCACATGAGCAGAGGATAAAAGGACCAAATGACAGAATCTCGGCAGGTGGGCACAGCCTCACACTCCCTTCGCAATCTGCTCTCCAATGACCGACAGGCACGAGCGAACTGGGAGCATTTCACCCCTAGATTTTACTCACCAGGTAATTTTTCAGACTTGCTGCTTGGAAGACCTTTTAAATTGAAAATAATTATAAATTCAAGATTGTTTAGAAAAGGAAGTTGAATGAACCCATTATCCTTAAAAGTTCTGCTGTGTTTGAGAACTTAAGAGCTCTCCTTATCTCCCAGCATCAAATTGACAAGTCAATTGCTGTTCTGTGGTCTCTTCAGGAGGTGAAGATGTCTGGAGCAAAAGTGGGAGATCTCTCAACCTATCCTTGCATTGAAACAGATTTGTCAGTGGTCAATCAATCTCAGCCATGTCATTGTCTCTGTTCCTCTGAGATGACTTAACTCATCATGACATTGCATGAAGTTCATGAAGAGTGTGACCAATGGCCGAGGCACAATATTGTATCTACAACTTCTGCCTCACACTTCCCAGAAGACAATCAGAGCCCACAGAGTTGGCCCTCTCCAGATCCTGTCGGCCAAACATTGTCAACTGGTGGAACTGCGGCGAAGGGCCTTCTCTGTGGCAGCCCCAGCACTCTGGAATCAACTATTCCAGAGTGCTGGGGCTGGAAGAGATCCGCACCGCCCTCACTCTCCTGGCCTTCCAGAAAGCCTTAAAAACATGGCTTTGCCATCATGCCTGGGGCCATTAAGCCATAAGCATCCTGCTCCAGCCCAGAAGTGATTATTGTTTTTTGCATGTGGATTTTAATTGTTGTATATCATTTTTATTATTGTACACCACCCAGAGTCCAGCTTGATGAGCTCCTTCTTCAACAGTTTTGTTTAACTTTTAAGCCTACAATATACTCCATATTTTAATTTTGTTTCCAATTTTGTCCCGCCAAACATAAGTTTCATTTCCAGGTTATTTTCTTCTCTTGGTTAATTCCACTGAAAGAGATTCTGATATTGGTAATATGCCCAGGTAATATATTTTGAGCAAATTGGTTGCAAATATATCCTGATTATTTTTCCTTAGTACACTGTTATTTGTTTGTTTGTTTGTTTATTTATTTAATTTCTTTTACACGGCCAGCCATCTCAGCAAAGTAATTGTGAGATGCACACAAGGATTAAAAACACACAAAACGGTAATATTGCTGCTTTTTTTATTTGAAAAGAAAATAAACAATGGTCTAAACACTTAGTAACTGGATGCTGCGTCTGTGTGGTTAATTCAGCCAAAATACAATTCACGTGGCAATATAATTTAGAACAGATTTTCTTTTTCTTTTGGCAAAGTGCAAAGGACTGAAGTTGTGCCTTTTAGATTCTGGGTTTCTATAAACGTTGATTATAATGTCAGAAGTTCAAGACAATGGAAAGATAGCAACAGAATAGGTGTGACTGGAGATTACATTTATGTAAAAGTTCTGGGTTTAAGAGAAAGATGAATTCAATAGATCTATCCTCAAGTCAAATTGATCTTTCTGATGAAGTCAACATTTGTTGACACACACACACACACACACACACACACACACACACACAGGGATTAAAACAGAGATTAATTTTTAATTTAACAGAATTACAGAGTTGGAAGGGACTTTGGAGGTCTTCTGATCCAACCTCCTGCTGAAGCAAGAAATTATACCATTTCAGACATTGATTGCCTTCTTAAAAATATAGTATCTCCTTTTCATGATGTAGCACTGTCTATTCTCTTAACCTTCATGTGTCAGCCTTATAAATACAGTAGATCAATCAGGAAACATGACTAGATGAAGTAATTTATTTTATTATAAAGGTTCATTAACAGAATTTTGCAAGTCTGAAAGCATTTGTCCACATTCTTGCTGTAGGCTATTTTTACTGACAGTTCTATTGGTTGTGTCTGGTTTTCTTATCTCCTAAGGTCATTCTCATGTACCATTACAATATAGTTGTCTGCATTATTTAGATAACTTGGTCCAATCAATTATTTAAGAAAAGATCAAAAAAGTGGTCCTTTATATTCTTACAAACAACTATCTTTGAGCTTGAGACTTGAAAACCATCCTCCTAGGAATATTTCTGGAATGTTTCCTTCAGAGAAGGGCAGCATACAAGTCTAATAAATAAATAAATAAATAAATTAATAATAATAATAATAATAATAATAATAATAATAATAATAATAATAATGCAAACAGCATGACGATACGATGTTCTCTGGAGAAAATAAAATATATTTGGTATTAATTATATAACTTTGGCAGAAATCTGACCTAACCATGCAATAATTTATTTTTGTGCTTGGAATTTCATCATCCCTTTAATGTATACTTGGAATGTGATATTACAGAGAAGGCATCAATGTTTTATAATCTGGGAAAGAAGATTGAATCTTATAAAATATTCTTGTATGTCATATTTTTATGAATGTCTTTTTTTTCTCAGGTTTTAAAGTTCTTCACCTATATATGTGGAGTGGCAGAGCAGGTACAGTGCTGTACTGCAGGCCACTGAAGTTGACTGTAGATCTGTAGGTCAGTGGTTCAAATCTCATCACCGGCTCAAGGTTGACTCAGCCTTCCATCCTTCTGAGGTGGGTAAAATGAGGACCCGGTTTGTGGGGGCAATAGGCTGGCTCTGTTAAAAAGTGCTATTGCTAACATGTTGTAAGCCGCCCTGAGTCTAAGGAGAAGGGCGGCATAAAAACCAGATAGATAGATAGATAGATAGATAGATAGATAGATAGATAGATAGATAGATAGATAGATAGATAGATAGATATTGTTCTACTTGCCCAACACAGTTTCTGTACTTTAAAATTGTCTTGATATAATCATGTGCACTGCAGCATAACTATTGTGAAGTTGCCTTCCTTTCCCTAAGTTAACTTTCAGAAAAAGCCTGTATGAGCAGATTGATGAGGAAGTTGGCTATTTCATATACAGTATTTAAATGTTGAGGTTTACCATAGTGTGTCTTCTCTGTTTCAGCAACTAATATAATCTCCTTGTTGGAAGGAAAGTAGGAGATCAATGGAACAAGTCTTTCCATTAAAGCTTCCATGAAGCTTGCAAGAATACCAGTCCCAAACAGTAGGTGAAAATTGGCCAATAAAAACACTTTGGAAAGCATTTTATAATATGGATTTACTAAGTATGTCATGCCAGCTTTATTAAAATAATATGTCATGAGCGATGGTTGGATAAGAACCTAAGCATGCCTCACCTTCACTCTAGGCCATTGCAAAACTACACTCTAGAATTTGGGCTATCAGCCCATTGAAATATTTCTCCCAGAACGTAATAACAATAAAAAAGCCACTAATAGTCTTATGTAATGAAATTTGCTGGAGATTTATAAATGCCAATAAAGTTTTCATGAATCATAAGCTTCGTAATGATAAGTCATGGAGATGGAAATCTCTATCCTCCAGCCAGGAATGAAATCTCATCTAGCAATAGAGAGCTGACTTCTGAAACATTTAAAACTCTATTTGGTGAAATAAGAGAAACAAATTTGAATTAAAAGACCAATGCAGGGAACAGTGAAATAAATGCATTTGTTTTCCAAATGTCAAAACAAAATTGGAGGGGGAAAAAACTACTTTTAAAAACAACATCAACAAAAAGCCATAGTGCAAGGCTATCCGTATTATATATCCAAGCTAAAAATCTCTTGGGAATGGGACATATAACAAAGTTAGGAGAAGTCTGCAAAGCAGGGCTTCTAGAATTTTTTTCCAACCCATTTAGCAACATTGAACATCAAAGGATTTCCTTCTGTGTAACAAAGGAATATATTGTGGCTGCACAATTTCCTTCCTATTGCACCTTGAGTGTGTGTGCACGAGCTCAGCAGAATCTGCCCAACTGGCTTTCTATACCACTGTTTCTCAACCTTGGCAACTTGAAGATGGACAGACTTCAACTCTCAGACTTCCCTAGCCAGCCTAGTGACGACTATCTGCCTTTAAACTGCCAAGGTTTTCCTCAGCAGCTCTTGGCTAGGTTCATTTCATTTTAAAACTTCTTTTTTTCTTTTGCTGGCTCCTGATAGGTGGCCCTCTTTTTTCCATTTTCAGAGAATAATCCTGATGAAAATCAGACAGATTCCAAAACCCAAGATCATGACATTCTGTTGGATGGAAAAAGTAAAATGGAATTTAAAACAACAAACTCTAAAATGTGATGCAATTTCACATAGCAAATCTCATATGGATTCTGTGCATTCACTAATTCATTCCATGTTATAGGATAATTTTATAAAACAGTAAAATGGCTTTAAAAAGGAGATGGTTACCCCAAAACAAGGTCTTAAATAGTTCAGCAACATCCAGTTTCTGTTATGTCATTGTGGGTACAGTATTAATCCTTGAGGAAGGGCAGTGTCACGTTATGTAAACCATATAATGCAGTTACATGATACTGGGTACATTCGCTTTTTAAACTAAGTAATATAAACCCATTATGTAAACTCAAACAGTTCTATTATGTAAGGCTCCCATTTATTTTCCAGATGAATAATAGAATAAATGCTTCTTTATTTTCATCAAACTGCTTCAGGCAACCCTACTTGTTTACCTATACAACAGGTGACTCAAGATACATACTATGGGAAAAAAATATTGCCAGTGTTAAGATGAGATATTAGCATTCTGAGGGAGAAGCATTATGAAAAGCTAGAGAGGACAATCCAAGAGATTAGGAGACCATGGGAGACCTATGGAGAGGAATATGAATGGAATATGGAATAACAAGAGTTGGAAAGGACCTTGGAGGTCTTCTGGTCCAACCCTCAGCTCAAGCAGGAGACCCTATATCTATGATGGCGAACCTATGGCACGTATGCCACAGATGGCACATGGAACAAACATGTTTATTTTTATGTGAAAGGACCGCCCTTTGCTTGCAGCGCCGCTGCGGTGTTGTTTTTCGTAAAAATAACAATGTTTATTTTTACGTGAAGACCTCCCTTTGAAGGAGCTGGGGAATCCCTCCCACAAATAGATTCCGGGGACGTAGCTTTGATGTCACTGGCAGGTTGCTAAGGATGCCAAGGTGATCACTTCCTGGATTCCATGGAATCCAGGAAGTGATCACCCTGGTGCCCTTAGCAACCTGCCGGTGATGTCAAAGCTCCGGCCCCAGAATCTCTTCGTGGGAGGGATTCCCCCTTAGAGTTCAGGTTCGGTTTGGGTTCGGCCAAATTTTGCGTAAAATTCAGCCAAACCTGCCGAACCCGAACACCGTTGGGTTCGCCCATCACTACTAATCATCCTTGTTACCTTTGTCTACATTCTTTCTAGAGTTTCAACATTGTGGTTAAAACTGGATGTAGTATTCCAAGTGTGGTCTTACTAGCACAGTAAAAAGCAGTGACCTTGATACTATCCCTGTGTTGATGCAGCCTAGGATTGCTTTGGCCTTTTTGGCAGCTGCAGCAGACTGCTGGCTCATACTTAAGTGACTGTCTGCTATGACTCCAAGATCCTTCTCACAGTTATTGCTATTGAGCCAGATGCCACCTATTCTATACCTGTGCATTTGGTTTTTGTTGCTTATGTATAAAACCTACTTTGCTCACCACTGAGTTGCATTTCAAGAAAGACTGAGGCAGCTGAAGAGCATTGCATAAAATTGTGCCACTGCATGAAATGGTGGAAATCAGAGTAAAAGGTCCAGTGGGCAGAATTAGCCATCCACAAAGGGTCAAGTGACAAAGAAGGCATTCTCTCTTTAATTCTAGTTGCTTGTCTCCTTGATTAGTTTCCATCCATTGTTTCTTGACCTACTCTCTGGTGGGAAACTAATCAAGGAGAGAAGCAACCTGCAATTAAGGTGAAACCTCCTAGAAGTGAGAACAATTAACTTGCCTTCAGAACCTGTGGGTGCTTTGTCACTGGGGTTTTTAAAGGACAGACTGGACAGTCATTTGTCTGAAATGATATAAGGTCTCCTGTTTAACCAGGGAGCTGGACTAGAAGATCTCTAAAGTCCCTTCCAGTTCTATTCTCATTGAGTGAGATGCTGAAAAGCAAACTATGCCCCTTAGGTAGTTGGATGCAACATTGCAATGGAAATGCGAATAAGTAGAGTTTGCATTGCTATTTCAAAATGCATGCTTAGTTAGCTATTCTTGGTTGAAAATAGATACCTATGGTGGGTAATGACAAATAGAGCAGTCATTAAAAAAATATCAATAGCAATTTACAATTTATGTATTGTATGCTTGTGTGTATGTCTGTTTAATAATGGGGTTTTTAATACTTTATATTGTAAATTATTAAATAAATAAATATAAATAAATATAAATAAATATAAATAAATATAAATAAATATAAATAAATATAAATAAATATAAATAAATATAAATAAATATAAATAAATATAAATAAATATAAATAAATATAAATAAATATAAATAAATAAATAAATAGCAATGGAATTTAGACTTATATACCGCTTCATATTACTTTTACAGCCCTCTCTGAGCGGTTTACAGAATCAGCATATTGCCCCCAACAATCTGGGTTCTCATTTTACCCACCTCAGAAGGATGGAAGGCTGAGTCAACCTTGAGCCGGTGATGAGATTTGAAGTGCTGAACTATAGCTAGCACTTAGCAGAAGTAGCCTGCAGTGCTGCACTCTAACCATTGTGCCACCCCAGCTCTTCCTATGAGGAAGAAAAACAGTAAGGAAATAATTAAAAAGTATGTGGGATAGAAGCTATGAGTGAGGAGTATAAAACAGAGGGATGATAGGAAGAAGAATTCAGAAAAAAAGCCTTTGGAGGAAGAAAATAAATGCATTATGCTAAGAATTTCTGAAAGCACTAATTAAGTTTGCAGTCCTGTACATCCATTATGGGGCGACAACCTCATTGTGAATATAGTCAGACTTATTTTTGAATAAACATGCGTAGGAATTTCCTGCTAAAATGTTTTAATGAAGGAAATGTAATGAATATCACCTTTTAATTACAGGCAGGCCAACTTATACAATAATGTTTTTTTAAAAAATACAAGGGTATTTGCCTAAGATTGAATTTACAATTGGAAATAAAATAAACAATGTACAGTGATCCCTCTATTACCGCGAGGGTTCCGTTCCAAGACCCCTCGCGATAATCTATTTTTCGCGATGTAGGGTTGCGGAAGTAAAAACACCATCTGCGCATGCGCGCCCTTTTTTCTATGGCCGCGCATGCGTAGATGGTGGAGTTTGCGTTCCCCGCCGCCCACACAAAGGGGAAACCCTGATTTGGCTCCTCGCTGCTGCTGCGCTACTGAGCAGATCAGCTGCTGGGCGGCCGAAGGAACCTTCCCTGGGTCTTCCCCCTCTTGCTGGCGGGCGGGCGAGTGGCGGGCATCAGCGAGGAGCCGGGGTTTCCCCTTTGCGTGGGCGGCCAGGAAGACCCAGGTTGGGGGTTCAGGGGGGTGCTGGGAAGTCCCCCAGGCCAGCTGTGACCTTTTAAAACAGCCGCGCCGCTTCCCAGCTGAGTCCTGAAGCCAAACGCGGAGGTTCGCCTTTGGCGTTTGGCTTCAGGACTCAGCTGGGAAGCGGCGTGGCTGCTTTAAAAGGTCGCAGCCAGCCTGGGGGCTTCCCAGCACCCCCCCCGAACCCGGGTTGGAGTTTGGGGGGGTGCTGGGAAGCCCCCCAGGCCGGCTGCGACCTTTTAAAACAGCCGCGCCGCTTCCCAGCTGACTCCCGAAGCCAAACCCGGAAGTGGTTTTTTTTTTTAATTAATATTTTTTTAAAAATCGCGATATAGCGTTTCGCGAAGATCGAGATCGCGAAACTCGAGGGATCACTGTATACCTGATTGGCTCCAACAGGACAAAAGAATAACTAACTTCATCTTGATCTATTCCTTTGAGCAATCAGGGAGAAAACACTCATTCTGCCATTTTAGCGGTATTTTATTTATTTATTTATTTATTTATTTATTTGTTTGATTTTTATGCCACCCTTCTCCTTAGACTCAGGGTGGCTTACAACATGTTAGCAATAGCACTTTTTTTTAACAGAGCAAGGCTATTGCCCCCACAAACCGGGTCCTCATTTTACCCACCTCAGAAGGATGGAAGGCTGAGTCAACCTTGAACCGGTGATGAGATTTGAACCGCTGACCTTCAGATCTACAAGTCAGCTTCAGTGGCCTGCAGTACAGCACTCTACCTGCTGCGCCACCCCGGCTCATTGGCATTGTTTCAAATCTTAACCACTTTAACCGCATAACTGATTACTCATTCAGGCTGACTCACTGGAAGAAAACCTGAAGTGTAGCCATGACAAAATTCAGAGGTGGGTTCCTCCCAGTTTGGACCGGTATAGCTAAACTGGTAGCAATCTGCTGGTGATGACACAATGACATCACCAAAACGGTTGTGTTGGTGCCGGTCCATGGGTGCCGCCATCTTTTTATATATATTTTAACTTTTTTATTTTAAAAAAAATCCTTCTGCGCATGCTCAGAAGCTGAGTTCTGGCACTGTGCATGCAGATTTTTGGGGGGGTTGCATTCATGGGGGCAAGGGAATGGGTGTGGGAAAGGAAAGGGTGTGGGAAAGGGAAAGGAAATGGAGCACCTCCCTTATGAAACCAGGTTGCAACGCCTTGGTCTCTTCAGTCTTGAAAGATGGCGTTTCAGGGGTGACTTGATTGAAGTGTATAAAATCATGCATGGGATAGAAAAGGTGGATAGAGAAAAATTATTTTCTCTATCATACAATACTAGGACAAGGGGGCACTCCCTAAAGCTCATAGGTAAGAAAGTGAGGACAAATCAAGGGAAATATTTCTTCACCAAGATGGTCATTGGTTTAAGTTCACTTCCAGAAGAGGTCGTGAAAGCCGTCAGTCTTGATAGCTTCAGGGCAGGATTAGACAGATTCATGGATGTCAAGTGTATCGGTGGTTATTGAAACGGTTGTCCACGTGCCGCCTCTATGTTGGTTGAGGCAGGCAGGATTCCCTTGAGTACCATTTGTTGGGGGTCAGGGGAAAGGGAGGGTCTTGCCTTCTCTTTCTGCTCAAGATCCCCATGGACAATTGGTGGGGCCACTGTGTGACACAGAATGCTGGACTCGATGGGCTTTGGCCTGATTCAGCATGGCTCTTCTTATTTATTTATTTATTTATTTATTATTTGGATTTGTATGCCGCCCCTCTCCGAAAACTCGGGGCGGCTCACAACAAGTGAAAAGACAATCCAATACATTAATCCAATTAATTAAAATATTATAAATTTAAGAAAAACCCCTATACTAACATACACACACACACAAGCATACCATATATAAATTCAACGTGCCCAGGGGAAGATGTTTAGTTTCCCCATGCCTGACGGCAAAGGTGGGTTTTGAGGAGTTTACGGAAGGCAGGAAGAGTAGGGGCAGTCCTGATCTCCGGGGGGAGTTGGTTCCAGAGAGCCGGTGCCGCCACAGAGAAGGCTCTCCCCCTGGGGCCCGCCAACCGGCATTGTTTAGTTGACGGGACCCGGAGGAGGCCCACTCTGTGGGACCTAATCGGTCGCTGGGATTCGTGCGGCAGAAGGCGGTCTCGGAGATATTCTGGTCCAGTGCCATGAAGGGCTTTAAAGGTCATAACCAACACTTTGAATTGTGACCGGAAACTGATCGGCAGCCAATGCAGGCTGCGGAGTGATGGTGAAACATGGGCATACCTGGGTAAGCCCATGACTGCTCTCGCAGCTGCATTCTGCACGATCTGAAGTTTCCGAACACTTTTCAAAGGTAGCCCCATGTAGAGAGCATTACAGTAGTCGAACCTCGAGGTGATGAGGGCATGAGTGACTGTGAGCAATGAGTCCCGGTCCAGGTAGGGCCGCAACTGGTGCACCAGGCGAACCTGGGCAAACGCCCCCCTCGCCACAGCTGAGAGATGTTGTTCTAATGTGAGCTGTGGATCGAGGAGGACGCCCAAGTTGCGGACCCTCTCTGAGGGGGTCAATAATTCCCCCCCCAGGGTAATGGACGGACAGATGGAGTTGTCCTTGGGAGGCAGAACCCACAGCCACTCCGTCTTATCCGGGTTGAGCTTGAGTTCTTATGGGTAGATGTGCATGCTTTAATATGTGCGCACACACCCTTTTAGCACATGAACCGAAAAAAGTTCACCATCACTGGTATAGTGTCTCAGATTTGGGATGAGAGGGAGGTTTTATGGAAACCACAAACAAGTTCAGTATGATTATTTCCTCTCCAGATTACTTTTGTACGATAGAAATCTGGGTTGTTGGTATACAGACAGACCAGCAGTGGGTTGCTTCCTGTTCAGACCAGTTCTAAGAACCCGGAGTAGCGGCAGCGGGAGGTTCCATCTACCTGGCTGGGAGGCTTCTGCACATGTCCAGAAGCATTATGAACATGTGTAAGCAAGCCCACGAACCAGTGACAAACTAATTCAGAACCCATTCTGAGACAGACTCATAGTATTGGAAGGGGTTTAAGAGGTCTTCTACTCCAACCATATCTGCCCAGAGTAGGATTCTTCATGTCATCCCAAATGACTATCTAACCTTGGCTTTAAAAAATGCCAGTAATGGAGCACTCATAATATCATAAAGGAAGCTATTCCACTATTCAGCGGCTGCTAATTTCAAAATTTGAATTTCCTCAGCTAAACTTACACTCACTATTTTTCTCCTACCTTCATGAGTATGGAGAATTAAAACCACAACCTCTTCTCTAATGACGGCCCTTCTGGTATTTGAAAACTGCAATTATATTGCCTCTCGGGCTTGTCTTATTTAAGTTAAGTATATCAGTTCCCTAAATGTCCTTCATAAAGTCCAATCTTTGTAAGAGTCTAATCCTTTCACCATCTTTGTCCCTTTTTTGCATATGCTTCCCAGTTCCTCAGTGTCTTTCTTGTATTGTAGTGATCAGAACTGGATGCAATATTTCAGGTACAGTCCAACCAATATAGCACAGAGCAGAACGATCACTTCCTGTTGTCAGGTTCCAAAACAGGATGTGTTTTCCCCAACAAATGAGGCAGCTGAAGCTGCACTGAAATAGGGTTGATTACCTGCACCACTGGGGTTGCCCAATGTACTTAGGACTCAGCTTCTTACTTGGGAGGTGTAGGTTTAAGTATTTAGTGGATAAAAATACCCCTTGTCCCACATAGAAAGGAGCCTGCGGCCTCAGGTTTTGTTGGCTTGCCGCTTATACTTGTCAGTAGCTAGCTACAAAGCCATTTTGATGGTTTTCCACACCTGTTGCATTCAGGCAATTCACTCTCCTACTCCTGGGTCCATGGTATTTTGGGGACACTCAGGTATTGGAACAAACTCCTGTCCAGTAGCCACCTTGAATGGGGTAGAGTCAGTATTGACTGGCGTACAATAATGTACTGCATTATTGTACGCCACCTCTGTGAATGGGAGTAGGGCAGTCCAATCCATTTGTTGATGGTTTACATAACAATACAGGTACCTTTCTACCATTGAGTTGGCTCTCTCAACTGCTCCATTGGTGGCTGGATGGAATGCAGAGCTCAATCCCTGTTTGGATCCCACCCTTTAGAAACTAAACGTGATGTAGCCCAAGATTTTGTTTATTTATTTGTTTATTTAAATCCATTTATATAGCCACCGATCTCACAAATGTGACTCCAGGTACTTAACAAAGTTTTAAATAATAAAATAAAAATGCCATATTATATGTATCATTTCTTGCTCTTAGGTAAGAAAAATCAGATACACAAGTACAAGACAGGTGATACTAGGACTCAGTAATAGCAGTTGAGAAAAAGAATCACAGGTTAAGCATGAGCCCCCCTGTATTATTTATTCACATGTTTGTTCACATTTATTCGCCGCCCTACTCCGTGAGGACTCACCTGCTAAAAATACCCCCAACAATGCTAATATATGTGATTGTACTGACATATTGTATATTAAGGTCTTTTTTGCAGGTGCACCATATAGATGGCTCATGTTTAATCTGTGATTGTTTTTCTCAGCTGTTGTACTTGAACTCTGATACCACTTGTCTTGTGCTTGTATTTCTGGTTTTTCTCACGTAAGGGCAGAACCCTACATTTCTGAGTACTGAACTGTTGCCCCTTGCAAAAGTCATATTTTTACAAGCTAAAATCTGCAATAGCTATGCGGGACAAATACAGGCAGTCTTCACTTAATGATTGCCCAATTTCTGTTGTGAGTGGTCCACGACCAGTTCAGTTAGTCACAGATTCTGAGGAGGATGAAATGGGTCCTTCTTGGTACCCTAGGCCAGTGTTCTTGACAACTGAATCAGAGAATGAGAGAGAATGGAAACCTGAGAAACCTGAGGAATCTCCAGAGACTGTAGAAACCCCAATGATGGTAATGTCTGAATCCGAGGAGGAGGGAGACATAGGGGGTCAGGAGCCCTTATTAGATGCCTGAAGCAGACAGGAATATCTTTATGGGGAAAGTTTCAGAAGGTAAGTCTATGAAAGAAAGTCTAGATAATTATATCTCTAGGAAATAGTTGACCACACCCAGACAGTATATAAGTGAGGGTGTCTGGGTAAAGGGGTGTGGAGTTCCAACGTTTGTAATGGTGGAAGTCCTAGATTTGGGGTTTCAGAAATGCTTCACTGGCAAACTGCTCTTATTCTAAATTCATAGAGCAGAGATGCAACTGTCTGAGGAAAACCTGGAGATGTGTGTGTGTGTGTGTGTGTGTGTGTGTGTGTGTGTGTGTGTAACCGAAGAAACATTATCTCACTGAGGAATGTTTTAATTAGTTTTGATTCTCGGCTGCAGCCCGTTTCTTATCTTAGTCAATTTAACCAGGAAAGCTGCCAAATTGGACTGAAACACCTGGCTTTGCTTGTATAAATCCAGTTTTACATATAAAAGTTTGATCTGAAATTTCTCCTTTTGTTCCGATCTGAGTAGGCCCAAGCAGAACAATGTCAATGTTCAAACATTTAAGTTTGTGCAAAGTTACAACAGGTCTGGAAAGGTACAAGTAATCCTCACTCTTACAACCTTTGCAGCATCCCTGAAGTCACTTGACAGACATCTAGGTGATTTGTAACCAGTGGATGCTTATGATGATTAGAGTATCTCATGGTCATGTGATTACCATTTGCAAATTTCCCAGCAGTTTACAACAAGCAGAGTCATTTGGGAAGCCAGCAGGAAATCGCAAGTCACACTCACTTTATTTATTTGTTTGATTAATTGATTTCTATGGCTGCCAAGTGATTCCTGATGTCTTTCTTAACTCTAGATGACTTGTCAGTGCAGAAGTGATGTGGTACGTCCAGCATGGTCATGTGATGTTTCACATAACAACCAACTCACTTAGCAACACTTAGCTGGTCCCAGTTGTAGTCATTAAGTAATACATTCTTACCTGTAATCTCAAATGTAACATAAATGTCCTCTATATGATTAAAGCAGGGATGTCAAACTCAAGGCCTGGTGGCTAGATCTGGCACATGGGATGCTCAGATTTGGCCCTTGAGTCCACTCTGGAAATAGCAAAGGACTGGCCAGCAATACCTCTGCCACAGAAACCAGAGCTTGCAAGGGCTGCATGCAGCCCTCTTGAGCTCCATTTTCACTGGCAGAGGGTTGAAATGGAGCCCGGGAGCCTATTTATGCTACCAGAGGCACACACTCCCACAACACAAGTGACATCATGCTAACTATGCCTACTCTAGCCATACCCATCCTGGCCCCCTGAGGTCAAGCACAATCCTGATGCTGCCCTCAATGGAATCAAGTTTGACACCCCTTGCATTTCCAAAACTAAATTATTTCTGGAACTAAGCCCAGAACAGGATACAGAACCATTTCCACAGAATCTGAAGATAAATAAATGGAAGATCATATCTGTTCTGCTGGCGTGTTTCAACCGCCCGTAATTACAGGGTAATTAGTCCAGAAAGACACACACCACACGATAAGAGGAAAACCCAAACATTTTTATAAACAGAAAAACAGAAATAGCTCCCTTTTTAAATGTCAATGGGATTTTCTGGTACACACAAGGCACAGGTTAAATGCAGTCCAATTGCTCACCCAATAACTGAGAAATTGAGTCCAATTCTAAAGTCCAGAGAGTACACACACACAATCCTGAAGAGCAAAAACCACAATCTTGATGAAACAATGAATCAGATAAACTGCCATGAGGCTAAAACACCAGGCTGCACTTTTATCTGTAGCACTAATTACAGCAGCCCCACCCAATCACAGGTCGCCTCATTTTCTCTTGTAATAATCCTTCAGTTGTTGTCTCCTATGCATCACTCTACACATGCGTAGATATGTCATTAATTCTTGTTCAGAATCCAGGGATGAAACAGATGACTGATTTCCTCCTGGGCTGTCTGCCAAACTCCCCTCTTCCCTGTCACTCACGCTTCCTTAGTCAGAGGAGACTTCATTGGCAGATTCTACTTGGAGCAAAACAGGCCTGCAGCATGTGGATGTCTCCCCCACATCCACCTCCACATTGCTTGGGGCAGGAGCTGGGTCAGAGCTAACCACAACAATATCAGGCATTAAAAATTAAGAATGAGGACATGTTCACCCAAGATGACATGCTGAGCAGTGGGCTTTTTTTCCCCTGTCTTGCTGACAAATAGCTGATTTCAAAGATTATTACAGTGACTTTGCTCCCTAGATTCAAATAGGAGCAACTAAGAATGGGCCAAGATGATCTTCGGATGATTGTGAACCTTGGAAGGAGCAGGATCTTTAAGATCATACATTAATTCTGAGTAACAAACAATTGGAAGGTCTAAACGTATTTCATAAAATCTAATCTAATTTCATAGAATGTCATAAAAACTGTCCTATTGTCCAAATTTACCTATACCTACTTGCTTTTGTTTATGATTTACCATACCTATTATCTTGTACATGTTTTGACAGATAGATAGATAGATAGATAGATAGATAGATAGATAGATAGATAGATAGATAGATAGATAGATAGATAGATAGATAGATAGGCAGGCAGGCAGGCAGGCAGGCAGGCAGGCAGGCAGGCAGGCAGGCAGGCAGGCAGGCAGGCAGGCAGGCAGGCAGGCAGGCAGGCAAGCAGGCAGGCAGGCAGGCAGGCAGGCAGAGATAAATCAATGGTCAAGTCTTTTACCATTTCTTCGTTTCAGTTGTTCATTTTTTAATGCCTCGGTTTTAATTATAGTTTTAATTGTAGTTTTATTTTACTTTTGGAAAAAAACAAAGAAAGTTTGCATTTTAATTTTCTGTGTAAAAGTAATAAAAACATTAAGAATGCACAGTTAGATTGCAGTTCTAATGAAAAGATCAGATGTAACAGTCCATTGATCAAATGTATGCTCTGTTAGTGCACCCATGCGAAGACTTTACACCTGATCTTCACCAAAAGGCCAAGACATAATGTTCAGGTGATAGTAGGAATACAACTTTAACACTTTCAAAGCAAGGAGGGAAAATATCAGAGATGGTCCCTCTTCCATCCATTCTCTAGGCTAGTGATAGCGAACCTTTTTTTCCTCAGGTGCCAAAAGAGCATGCACACATATTATTGCACATGCACAAGTGCCCACCCCCATAATTCAATGCCTGGGGAGTGCAAAAACAGCTTTCCCTCACCCCACAGAGGCCCTCTGGAGGGCGGAAATGGCCTGTTTGCCAATTTCTGGTGAGACCAGTAGGCTTGTGTTTCACCCTCCTCAGGCCCAGAGGTTCTAGGAGAGTGTTTTTAGCTTTCAGAGAGCCTCCAGAAGGATGGGGGAGCTGTCCCTGGAGCTGGTAGAGGGTAAAAACGCCCTCCCTCATTCTTCTGGAGGCTCTCTGGAAGCTGAAAACACCCTCCCAGAGCCTCTGTGCAAGCCAAAAATCAGCTGGCCAGCACATACATGTATGTTGGAGCTGAACTAGTGCCAGCAGATATGGCTCTGCATGCCCTCTGTGGCACCTATGCCAGAGGTTTGTCATCACTGCTCCAGGCATTCTCAACAGAAATGAACCAGTAATGAGGAGCAACCAGTGCAGCTAACTAATTCAGCGGTTGTTGAGGGTGGGAAGAGAAAAGGGGCCCTTTGACCTCCTTTTACCTTCAAATAGTATTGACAAATGGACTTGCTTAATAAAAAGAAGACCAACATTCCTCCAGTTCAAGATAAATGCAGACTGTCTCGACATTGAGCTAACAATCAACTCAGTAACTCTTCCTTAGAAAGGTCTAAGGGTCACAAACAGGAATTTTTTTTGTTTGCTATTATGTTTCACTGAAGGTCACAAAGCTTGACTAAAATTCCTATGGCCCCTTGAAAGAAATTACACTGGACATCCTTTGCAGCTAAAGTTATTCTAGATCAGTGTTTCTCAACCTTGGCCATTTGAAGATGTGTGGACTTCAATTCCCAGAATTCTCCAGTCAGCAACAATGGGTGTCAACAGACTCAAACTCAACCCTGATAAGACGGAGTGGCTGTGGGTTTTGCCTCCCAAGGACAATTCCATCTGTCCATCCATTACCCTGGGAGGGGAATCATTGACCCCCTCAGAGAGGGTCCACAACTTGGGCGTCCTCCTCGATCCACAGCTCACATTAGAGAAACATCTTTCAGCTGTGCCGAGGGGGGCGTTTGCTCAGGTTCGCCTGGTGCACCAGTTGTGTCCCTATTTGGACCAGGAGTCACTGCTCACAGTCACTCATGCCCTCATCACCTTGAGGCTCGAATACTGTAACGCTCTATCACTGTTGAAACTGCAAATGTTCACTAAACAAGGAAGTCACTAAATGAGGGCTACTTATAATGGTGGAAGATGTACCATATTTTTCAGAGTATAAGATGCTCTGAAGGGTAAGATGCACTTAGCTATTGGGGAGGAAAACAAGAAAAACAATCTGCCTCTGCCTCTCACCTCTGGAGGAAAATAAAACAAGAAGAAAATACCGTATATACTCGAGTATAAGTCGAGTTTTTTTAGCCCCCAAAATGGGCTGAAAAACCCAACCTCGAGTTATACTCGGGTGACTGACAAGTCACTACAAGAGGGCACCCGCCTGTATCGCCTCTTCCCGGCTGAGGTAGCTTGCCCGCGAGGGGAAAAAAGCCAGTGAGGTGGGAGGGGTTCTTGCTTCTGTATTCTCACCACCACCACCACCACGGGCTTTTTTGCCCTCTTGCATGCAAGCAAAGGAGCCAGCCAACCACTCGAATGCCGCGCTAGAGAGGAAAAAAGCCGGTGGGGTGGTGAGAATACAGAAGCAAGAATCCACCCCCCACCCCACCGGCTTTATTCCTCTCTAGTGCGGCATTCAAGTGGTTGGCTGGCTCCTTTGCTTGCACGCAAGAGGGGGGGAAAGCCGGTGAGGTGGGGGGTGGATTCTTGCTTCTTAACCGGGAGCAGTTGCCCCCTCTCCCAAAGCAATGTTCCAAAGCGGTCTCCGGGAAGCGGCTGAGGGAAAGGCAGTCGTCTGCCTTTCCTTCAGCTCGAAAGAAGCGGCAACTGCCCCGCCTTGCCCCAGTCGGTTAACCGAGCGCTTCAAGTTAACCGGTTGGGAGGAGGCAGGGCATTTGCCTCCTCTTTCGAGCTGAAGGAAAGGCAGACGACTGCCTTTCCCTCTGCCGCTTCCCAGAGACCGCTTTGGAACATTGCTTTGGTTGCGCCTGCCTCTCCTACAGCGGAGAGAGGCGGCAAATGGCCAGCCCTTCCCCCAGCCACTTCCCCGCATGCTTCAGATGCACCTGCATTTCCTACAGCGAAGACAGGCGGCACCTTTCCGAAGCGCTCAGCTAAGCGGCTGGGGGAAGGGCTGGCCATTTGCCACCTTTCTCCGCTGTAGGAGAGGCAGGCGCAACCAAAGCGATGTCCCATAGCAGAGAGAGGCGGCAAATGGCCAGCCCTTCCCCAAGCCGCTTAGCAGAGCACTTCGGAAAGGTGCCGCCTGTCTTTGCTGTAGGAAAGGCAGGCGCATCTGAAGCATGTGGGGAAGTGGCTGGGGGAAGGGCTGGCCATTTGCCGCCTCTCTCCACTGTAGGAGAGGCAGGCGCAACCAAAGCAATGTTCCAAAGTGCTTCGGAAAGGTGCCGCCTGTCTTCGCTATTGCCTATACCTGCCTTGGGGGGATATATACCTGTTTACCCTCTTTTAAACTTACAGAGCTAGTTTACTGGCTTTCTTTGAAATAAATATTCTAAAACATTTAATCTACTGATGCCTCAATTGATGTAATTTTATTGGTTTCCATTTTTATAAGTTACCAGTAGCCACTGCAATTTCCACCCTTGACTTATACTGGAGTTTATAAATTTTCCCAGTTTTTGTGGCAAAAGTAGGCACCTCGACTTATAATCGGAGCGACTTATACTCGAGTATATACGGTGGGTGAAAAAAATATTTAATATGCACAATAGTCACTTGCAGCTATCCAACTCAGCTGAACCAACCAAAGTTATCAATGATAATCAATGATAACCAAGAGCTACTAATCATGATGACCAGGGGTGGGCTACTGCCCGGACGGGGGTGGGGGAACACAGTGGGGTAGCAAAAATGGAGCTCCACTCCAGAGCACCCAATTTACATGAAAGATGAAAGAAAATGCAGGGCGTCCTTCATAAGCCATGTCCACATTGTGGTAGTAAAAAGTTTGGTAACCCTTCACTGATGGTGACCATAGATTACTTCAGTGTTTTTCAACCAGTGTGCCGTGGCACACTAGTGTGCCGCGAGACATGGTCAGGTGTGCCGCGAAGCTCAGAAAGAAAGAAAGCAAAAGAGAGAGAAAGCAAGAGCGAAAGAAAGCAAGAGAGAGAGAAAGCAAGAGAGAGAGAGAAAGAAAGAAAGAAAGAGAGAAAGAGCGAGAGAGAAAGAGAACAAGAGAGAAAGAAAGCAAGAGAGAAAGAGAGAGAAAGAGAGGGAGAAAGAAAGCAAGAGAGAGAGAAAGAAAGAGAGGGAGGGAAGGAGAGAGAGAGAAAGACAGAGGGACGTAGGGAAGGAGAGAAAAAGAGAGCAAAAAAGAGAGGAAGGAAGGAAGAGAAAGAAAGAGGGATGGAGAGAGAGAGAAAGAAAGAGGAAGGAAGGGAGAGAAAGAGGGGGGGATAAAGAAATAGAGCGAAGGGGAGGAAGAGAAAGAGAGAATTTTTTTGTCCAAACTTTTTTTAGCCCCCCCCCCCCACTCCATATGCCCCAGGGTTTCGTAAATGTAAAAAATGTGCCGCAGCTCAAAAAAGGTTGAAAATCACTGGATTACTTAACATCTATGCAGATTCTCAATCAGCCAGGTCGTGATTATCCCAAAGATGCTTTCCAAAAAAACCCACTGGAGTTTCTTAGTCTACCCCTCCCCCCTGAAAATGTCTTGCTTTTCATCCAAGAAACTTCTTCAGTTTTGACCGAATGTTTGGGGAATGGAAGAATTTATATTATTTTCAGTCATCTGGTTATTTATCACTTTGAAAGTCAGTCATTAGCTCTCTGAGAGTAGTTGAGGCCTCTGTGGGTTTATCTCAGTGAAGGTCTACCAAATTTTTTACTATCACACTGTGGGTGTGGCTTATGCAGAACGCCCTGCATTTTCTTTCAACATATTTCAGTGCAAATTGGGTGCTCTGGGGTAGAGCTCCATTTTCTCTACCCCGCTGCGTCCCCCCCCCCATCCGGGCAGCAGCCCACCCCTGGTTTATCCGTATTTTCAGGTCACCTGAGCAAATGGGTGTAGAGCAGTAATTGTTTCCCTTACCTTTGCTAATGGTTCAGAGAGGCGCGCATGCTGCTCCTGTGCAGATGTCCATGATGACATTTGGGTAGGTGGAGCCTCCCCCCCCCCCCCCAGTAGTGGACTCCGGTGTGCAATCCCGGTTGGAAAAATGGAGATGCACACACATTTTCACGTCCCCGACATGTGTATTTACCTGCCAGAACAAGATTCGGCTTCTGCACATATGCAGGAAATGAAAACTCATGCAAGGATGCGTGTGCACGAGATTTTGTTGATTTTCAGCAGTTTTTTGCTTCCATGCATAGCAGAAGCAAAGAAATCACCAAAAATTGCCAAAATCTCATGCTTGTGAGTGTCCTCATGTGAGATTTCACTTCCTGCACCAGTAGCGCCGGCGACTGGACAGCCCTTCACTGCTCCTGCCACTGCCTCTACTGGTACACCTGAACCGGTAGAAGCCCACCATTATTTGTGGAGCTTTCTTGGGCCGGCTGAAAGGACTTTCTTAGTTCCAAAGTCAGAATTACCAATCACCGGGAAACTCAAAGAGAGCATGCTTGCCTTCATCTATTGGCTATGGACTTTCTAGAAAGATCTGGTTGATCCCCAAAGAATTCAGATCAAACTATTTTGTTCTGATCCATATTAATTCTTGTTTTATTACACAATGCATCCTACTCATTTTGGGATGTTTGCACTGATATATTTTCATCATTTGCGAAGAAAATATTTGTGAATTCTCTTAAGCTGTGCTAGGTTCTCTGTAGCATGCAGTTAAGTCATGATCCTGACATCCAAGAGCAAGAATTGCTAAAGACGACAAACTCTAATTCTATGAGATTATTAACTTCTATTTTGTCATCTACACATTTTATTATGATTTACATACAATGCTATATGGTGGTCAATAGTTTGCATGCTATGGTTTCTAGTGGTCAATTGGTATGATCTCTTTTGCATTATAAACAATTTCTTTCGTTAGCTCTACACACAGAATAATTTTTTAAACATGTAAAATACCATAAACTCCAAGACAGCCCTGTCTAAACTGCAATATCATATACACCACAGGATGTCACTGTGAACCATTGAAAGCTCTTCAAGCTATATTTCAACCTGCTATTATCCATGAATTGGAATGGAATGGAATGGAATGGAATAGAATAGAATAGAATAGAATAGAATAGAATTATTTATTGGACATACAAGCCTTTTTTTTCTTTGGTGCATATGCTCTCAGTGTAAATAAAGAAAAATAAAATACATTCATGAAGAATCATAAGATACAACAGTGTTATTCATAGGTTACTAATAAGTAATCAAATCATACTAGGAAACAAATAAAACAATATAAATCGTAAAAATACAAGCAACATGGTTCTAGTCATAAGTGAGAGGAGATAGGTAATGGGAAGGATGAGAAGAATAGTAATACAGTCTTAGTAAATAATTTGACAGTGTTGTAGAAATCAGTTGTTTAGCAAAGTGATAGCATTTGGGGAAAATGTTCTTGTGTCTAGTTATTCTGGTGTGTAGTGCCCTATAATGTCAGATATAGCCCTGGTATCTGATGTGATTTTGCCTAGCTTCACTTGCTGCTTTATGTCTGTTAGGAAGCTTATGATCCATTTACAAGTGTGGTCAGGCACCACTGATTTTGTTTGGAAGAATATCTGGAACAATGGTATTGAATGCTGAGCTGAAGTCTACAAAGAGGACCCTTGTGTAGGTCTTTGGAGATTCAAGATGTTGTAGGATGTAGTACAGAGCCACATTAACAGCATCACCTGTTGGAATCTGTCCAAACTGACTTCTCAAAAACCTGCACATTCAGGATTCTTTGTCATCAGGATATTATGGTTTGTTGCAGAGAATTGGGAACATAGAAGTCAAATAAATAAATAAAAGTCTTGTCACTTTGTGAAAAAGCCACAAAAAAGGCTGTACTTCCTGAGAATGCTCAGGAAGATAAATCTATCTCAGCATCTACTGCTGTCCTACTATCGCAGCACCATTGAGAGTGTCCTGACATGTGGCATTCTCGCATGGTATGGGAGCAGCTCTGTAATGTTGTGGTTGACTCTAGGCCAGTTCCTGCAGCTGGGGATTTTGATGTAGATTTATGGGAATCCTCTGTTTACAGGAGACCTGTCTGGTTGCCAACTGAATCGGACAGTGAAACTGGCTCACAAGCAGAAGCAGACAGTGGGGAGAAGAGGCAGACAGGCGGATGGGTGCAGCCAGCACACCAGCCAGTTCTCCAGCTAGGGAGTCATCAGACTCTGAGGGGGACGCTATCATGGATGACCCAATCTTGGATCCCCGTGTACAGAGAATTATGGGACGAAGGGATCAGTTGTGCAGGCATCAAAGGAGATAAGAGCGTACCACTGTTCAGGGGATAATTATACTAAGGAGCCTACAATAAATAAGGGAGGTTGGGAATTATCCATTTGTGTGATTGTTTGGAAGAAGACTTGAGAAGTGTGGGGTTGCTTTCTGTTTTGAAGGACTCTGGTGAACTTTGCCATACTTCAGTGCAAGAAGAGCTGTGAGGAATTTAGCGTGTGAGAACTTTGGGCTTTATAGCCTCATAATTTACTTTTTTGTTTTGACATACACTCTAGCAGCAAAGAAACTTGGGGTGAGCAGTAATTTGGGAATTGTTTTACAAGACTGTATATAAAGTTGATTTATTTTTCTGACCATCTGTTTGAAACTTATTCTGAACTCATTGGAGGCTAATTGCCAACAGCCTGGCATAACATGTAGTGGACAAAAAAGCTCTACAGAGAATCATTAAAATTGTTCAAAATATCATTGGGCTCCAGCTACCAGCCCTGGATGATATCTTCGCATCTTGCTTTTTTTAGGAAAGTGCATAACATTCTCAGAGACTCTTCCCATCCTACTTACAACCTTTTTGGACTGTTGCCTTCTGGCAGAAGATATAGAACAATTAAAACTTGGACCACATGTTTTCTGAATAGTTTTTATCCCAGAGCTATACTTTCATTTAATAATGAACTAAAGGGTCACCCTCAGTGAGCTATTGGATAGTATTACTTGATCTGTTGTGTAGATTTTTGGGTGGTTCAGGGTGGGGGAATTTGTGGGTGGGTGGGGCATGATTTTTGGGATTGTTATGTGTGTGGGGACTGGTCTTTAGGCATCATGTGAATTTCGTTGTATGGGCATATTGTATTATTATTATTATTATTATTATTATTATTATTATTATTATTATTATTATTTAGATTTGTATGCCGCCCCTCTCCATAGACTCTATACATACAATGACAATAACATATTTATTTATTATTACATTTGTATGCCGCCCCGAGTCTTCGGAGAGGGGCAGCATACAAATCTAATTAATAATAATAATAATAATAATAATAATAATAATAATAATAATAATAATAATAATAATAATAATAATACTTGTTCACTGAGTGCCACAAATACATATTGTGCCTGCAGATTTCAAGAAAACCAACTGAAAAATCTCAAAAAAATGTCCATCATTTCATTTTGCAAAAGGATTGCTGAATTTTTTAAAATGTTTTATGTTGTATCTAGAGGACAGTTTGATATGGGTATCCGCCCCTATGTTTTGGGCGGGAAAATACAGCGTTTGGATTGGTTGGCTCAGCCTGTCAGAAAGGGTATAAATAGCAGCCAGGCATGGCCATCTTGTTGATTATTGTGCACAGTTCCAGTTACAGGGTTATCTTTATTACAAGTGAATAAATCTTACGAGTTCCCTGGCCTACGGTGTCCTTATTTGGCAGACATAAAACTGGCGACAAAGGAGCAACCAACCATGCTGGGTTTTTTTTTTCCCTGCATCAAGGTATCTTTCAATCCTTCTTGACCTTCTGCCATCACCGCCGGGAATTCCCCACCACTGCCTCTGAACCGTTGCCGCTGGGGGAAGCCCTACAAGGCCACTGGGATTTCCCCATCCACCATTGCCGGGGGGAAAGCCCCGATAACTGAAGATCGCCACCGTTACCGCCGAGCTTCCCAGCTGCTCGGTGGCCTTCCACGTGCGCCCCTGGGCATCTGGAGCGGCGCTGCCGATAGTGAATGCAGAAATGGCAGAAGTTATCAGGATCTCTGAAAATATGTAGATTCTTCATTGGCACTGTTGTTATTTCACCATCATTTTCATCTCTTGCCATCATCCTCATTCACCCATATCTTTCATTTCTACTCAGAGAGGATCTTTCATAATGGCAAAAAGTCACTTACATAGTTAACTGGGTAATATAAACATTTGATAAATAAATAAAAATAATCATTAGGAAAAATTTTCTGGTAGTCCTCGAGTTATTATCACAATTGAGCCCAAAATTTATATTGCTGAATGAAAGCTTTTTAAGTGAGCTTGCAATTGTCCTGGCCACAGTTGTTAAGTGAATCATTGCATTTGTTAAGTTAGTAACATGGTTGTTAAGTGAATCTGTCTTCCTCGTTGACTTGGGTTGTCAGAAGTCATGTGATCCACAGAAGTGGATCACATGACTCCAGGATACTGTAATACATACAAATAATAAATACAAATTGGTTGCTAAGCATCTGAATTTTGATCATGTGACCATTTGGCTGCTGCAACGGTCGTAAGGGTGAAAAATGGTCACTAAATGAACTGTTATAATTTGAGGGTTACCTGAAATATTTTATGTTATTGGAAATTATTCCAACGCAGAACGGCTCTCAGCTTAGACTTCCTATCATTTAAAAAAAATGACAGCAAAGTTTGTAAGGACTGATAATTTGATGATACAATCAACAGAACCCTTATTTCTACTTCAACATTCCTTGAAGCACATGGAGAAATCATAAAAACCTCCTTGCAAATACTATAGAAATTATCATTTCAAAGCCAGGACACACAGGAAATTGCTTTGACAACTTGCTATTTCTGATATTCTTTTTTTAAAAACTAATTACTTCATGGCATTGGGAAGGTTCTGATCTGTTTTGTTTTATCCTTTTTATTGCTTTTATTCTATTATTGCTGTCTGTGAACTGCCTGGAGCTATATTACATAAGATGGATAGATGGATAATTCTTTAAAATAAATAAATAACTTTTAAAAAAACAGAAGCCAGTTACCAACCATTTACTACAATAACAATTTCCTTTTGTCCTGGAAGTCCGCATTCAACTTTTGCTGCAATCAACTGTATGATGGTATGTGATATCAGAACATTATACAGCCGGGGTGGTGCAGTGGTTAAAGTGCAGCACTGCAGGCTTCTTCAGCTAACTGCTAGCTGTAGTTCAGCAGTTCAAATCTCACCACCAGCTCAAAGTTGACTCAGCCTTCCATCCTTCCGAGATGGGTAAAATGAGGACCCGGATTGTTGGGGGCAATATGCTGATTTTGTAAACCGCTTAAAGAGGGCTGTAAGGGGGGTACATAAGTGCACTAGAATGCCTTCCATCCCCTGTCCTATAGTCTCTCCTATATCTCGTATTTCTTCTCTACTATATCCTCTATAAGCTTCATTGTGTATTATTGTGTATTGAACTAACTAACTAACTAACTAACTAACTAAATAAATAAATAAATAAATAAATAAATAAATAAATAAATAAATAAATAAATAAATAAATAAATGCACTATGAAGCAGTATATACTGTAAGTCTAAATGCTATTGGTAAATATTATATTCCAGTCAATATTTTGGATTGAGAGAGAGGGAGAGAATCATGAGTAGAGAGTATCCTGAGTAGTATTATACCAGGAAGGATGATGTTATGGAGAGGACCAAGGTTCAACTTGTTGTCTGTTGAGTGCTGTTGAGCCAGTATATCTTCAGTTAAGACTCTTGAGCTCTTGGTGAAAAGATAAGACATATATCTGCACTTCTATTCTACTAGTTTTTCTCATCATTCCTTTCACCCATTTCCTCCCATGTTGACTGTATGACTGTAACTTGTTGCTTATATCCTAAGATTTTTATTAATATTGCTTCTTCATTGCTTATTTGACCCCTATGACAATCATTAAGTGTTGTACCACATGATTCTTGACAAATGTATATTTTATTTTATGTACGTTGAGAGCATATGCACCAAGACAAATTCCTTGTGTGTCCAATCACACTTGGCCAATAAAATTCTATTCTATTCTATTCTATTCTAATGTGTAAATAAATATTCAAATGTTGCAATGCAGCTACTGTGAACACATTTTCATCTTATGGCTAAGACTACAGTTTTTGGAAATTGTTTTTATAATCCAATCAAATGTATTTCCTTTAGGGAGTCTCCTCGATGTGTCACAGCAAGACAGAACAGGATTAGTGGTCGATCTGTCTAAAATAAATCCAAAGCAAAATACTTTTTAAAAATGTTTTACTTAATGATTCAAATGTTAGAGTTATGCACTTTTCTAGGAGTTCAGCCCACGATGCAACTGCAACATTCAATGGCTAATAACAGGTCTTTGGAAAGGGGTGGCATACAAATCTAAATAGTAATAATAATAATAATAATAATAATAATAATAATAATAATAATAATATTTATTTATTTATTTTTATTATTTGGATTTGTATGCCGCCCCTCTCCGAAAACTCGGGGCGGCTCACAACAAGTGAAAAGACAATCCAATACATAATCCAATTAATTAAAATATTATAAATTTAAGAAAAACCCCTATACTAACATACACACACACAAGCATACCATATATAAATTCAACGTGCCCAGGGGAAGATGTTTAGTTTCCCCATGCCTGACGGCAAAGGTGGGTTTTGAGGAGTTTACGGAAGGCAGGAAGAGTAGGGGCAGTTCTGATCTCCGGGGGGAGTTGGTTCCAGAGAGTCGGTGCCGCCACAGAGAAGGCTCTCCCCCTGGGGCCCACCAATCATCCAAGGACATGGGGTGAGGTATCATCAATATGCCGATGATACCCAGCTTTACATCTCCACCCCATGCCCAGTCAACGAAGCGGCGGAAGTGATGTGCCGGTGCCTGGAGGCTGTTGGGGCCTGGATGGGTGTCAACAGACTCAAACTCAACCCGGATAAGACGGAGTGGCTGTGGGTTTTGCCTCCCAAGGACAATCCCATCTGTCCGTCCATTACCCTGGGGGGGGAATCATTGACCCCCTCAGAGAGGGTCCGCAACTTGGGCGTCCTCCTCGACCCACAGCTGACATTAGAGAACCATCTTTCGGCTGTGGCGAGGGGGGCGTTTGCCCAGGTTCGCCTGGTGCACCAGTTGCGGCCCTATCTGGACCGGGACTCATTACTCACAGTCACTCATGCCCTCATCACCTCGAGGTTCGACTACTGTAATGCTCTCTACATGGGGCTACCTTTGAAAAGTGTTCGGAAACTTCAGATCGTGCAGAATGCAGCTGCGAGAGCAGTCATGGGCTTACCCAGGTATGCCCATGTTTCACCATCACTCCGCAGTCTGCATTGGCTGCCGATCAGTTTCCGGTCACAATTCAAAGTGTTGGTTATGACCTTTAAAGCCCTTCATGGCACTGGACCAGAATATCTCCGAGACCGCCTTCTGCCGCATGAATCCCAGCGACCGATTAGGTCCCACAGAGTGGGCCTCCTCCGGGTCCCGTCAACTAAACAATGCCGGTTGGCGGGCCCCAGGGGGAGAGCCTTCTCTGTGGCGGCACCGGCCCTCTGGAACCAACTCCCCCCGGAGATCAGAACTGCCCCTACTCTTCCTGCCTTCCGTAAACTCCTTAAAACCCACCTTTGCCGTCGGGCATGGGGAAACTAAACATCTCCCCCTGGGCACGTTGAAGTTATATATGGTATGCCTGTATGTGTGTATGTTAGTATTGGGGATTTTCTTAAACTTATAATATTTTAATTAATTGGATTGTATTGGATTGTTTTTCACTTGTTGTGAGCCGCCCCGAGTCTTCGGAGAGGGGCGGCATACAAATCCAAATAATAAATAATAAATAATAAAAACCGACATTGTTTAGTTGACGGGACCCGGAGGAGGCCCACTCTGTGGGACATAATAATAATAATAATAATAATAATAATAATAATAATAATAATAATAATAATACAACAACAAAATAATAATAACAATAACAACAACAACTTGACAAGCAATTAGTCAATAGGTGACAAAAACAACAAAGGTTCCTATATCTCTATTAAAATATGTAATAGTTATGGGAGATTATGTCCTATAAACAGGTTTGCCTAGTGCGCCAATTGCAACCCTACTTGGATCAGGAGGCTTTTCTCCCAGCCATTCACGCCCTTGTCACCTCACAGTTAGATTATTGCAAACTGCTCTACATGGGACAACCCCTGAAAATCATTCGGAGACTACAGTTGGTCCAAAATGAGTCATCAATCCTCCCAATTGGTCTCTGGGCGCTATTCAAGGTGTTGGTCCTTGAAGTCCTATATGGCTTAGGGGCAGACTATCTTCGAGACCATCTTCTACCACATAGCTGTAAAGACCTGGCTTTTCTGGCAGACCTTGGGCCGTTGATCTGATGATGGCCATAAATGTTATGTATGGATTTTAACTGTTGGATTTAAATTGTTTTAAAATTGTTTTTAGAGACTTTAATATTATCTGTATGCTTTAATTTTTGGTTGTGAGCTACCTAGAGTCCCTAGAGCAGTGATGGCAAACCTTTTTTTTCTCGGGTGCCGAAAGAGCATGTGGGCATGCTATCATGCATGTGTGAATGCCCACACCCATAATTCAATGCCCGGGGAGGGCAAAAATAGCTTCTCCCCCTCCCAGAGGTCCTCTGGAGGCTGAAAACGGCCTGTTTCCAAACTTCTGGTGGGCCCAGTAGGCTTGTGTTTCACCCTCCTCTTGCTCCAAAGGCTTCCCTGGAGCCAGGAGAGGGCAAAAATGCCCCTGGAGGCTCTCTGGAAGTCAAAAATGCTTTTCCAGAGCCTCTGTGCAAGAAAAAAATCAGCTGGCTGGCACACACATGCACGTTGGAGCTGAACTAGGGCAAAGTCTCATGTGCCAGCGGATACGACTCCATATATACACATGTAGTCCTCAACTTAAGACTATAAGACCAAATTTCTGTTGCTAAGTGAGACATTTGTTAAGTGTGTTTTGCCTCATTTCATAACCTTTCTGGCCACAGCTGTTAAGTGCATCAGTGCCAGTTAGTCACCTGCTTGTTAAGTGAATCTGGCTTCACAATTGACTTTCCATGTCAGAAAGTCACAGAGTTGGCCTTCTCCGGGTCCCATCGACTAAACAATGTCGTCTGGTGGGTCCCAGGGGAAGAGCCTTCTCTGTGGCGGCCCCAACTCTCTGGAACCAGCTCCCCACCTTCCTTGCCTTCCGTAAACTCCTTAAAACTCACCTCTGCCATCAGGCGTGGGAGAATTGAGGCATTCCCCCCTCCCCCGGGCCTATACAATTTATATATGGTATGTCTGTGTGTATGTCTGGTTGAATAATGGGGTCTTTTAATGTTATTTAAATTTATTGTATGTTGTGAGCCGCCCTGAGTCTACGGAGAGGGGCGGCATTCAAATCAAATCAAATCAAATCAAATAATCAAATCAAATCAAATCAAATCAAATCAATAAATAAGTTGCAAAATGAGCCCAAGAAACAGGAACGGTCATAAGTATAAACCACTTGCTAAGCACCTGAATTTTCATCACAGGATCGTGGGGATGGTGAAAAAGTCATAACTGTGAATAACGGCCATAAGTCACTTTTTTCCATTGCCTTTGTAACTTTGAACGGTCCATAAACGAACTATTGTAAGTTGAAGACTATCTGTACAGTCCTCTAGAGAGATGGGGAAATTTCCTTTTCATTTTTTTTCTAATATTTACCCATAAAATCCCAACTGGCAATTATTGTTTGGTTCTTATATTAATGGCTGCTTAATATAATCCATTCTGCAGTTGGTTACAAGTCCACAGTCAAAACAACAAAGTTACAAAACAGAAAACAAACCTATGAATAAGAAGAATCTTTGAAAGAGTGCCGGCTAGGAAAGCTCCTTGGAAAGTGAGCTAAAGAAAGAAGCAAGCCGCAGCTAGTAATTCTGAGTTCAATCTCTCGGGGAACAAGCTGAATAAACAGAATTATAATCTCTGCAATTTCAAGAGGGAAATGCTTCTCTCCAAACATTATCTATGTCAGTGGCAGGCAAAGTTGGCTTTTCTATGAGTTGTGGACTTCAACTCCCAGAATTCCTGAGCTAATCATGTCATAGAAGAGCCAACTTTGCTTACCCCTGATCTATGTCACCTGACAACCATAGACAGGCCTGCAACCAACCCAAAAATGACCACTATAAGAGTATCTATGGCAGTAATGGTGAATTTATTTTCCTTGGGTGCTGAAAGAGCATGGGCGTGTGTTATTGCACATGTGTGAATGCCCATACTCATAATTCAATGCCCGGAGAGGGCGAAAACAGCTCCCAGCACCCTCTGGAGGCCAGAAATAGCCTGTTTCCCAACTTCTGGTGGGACTCGTGTTTCACCCTCCCCAGGCTCCAAAGACTTCTCTGAAGTCTCCCCCAACACCCTGGAGGCTCTCTGGAAGCCAAAAACACCCTCCCAGAGCCTCTGTGCAAGCCAAAAATTAGCTGGCGGCACACACATGCATGTGGAAGCTGAGCTAGGGCAACAGCTCACATGGCTCCGCGTGCCACCTGGGATACCCGTGCCATAGATTCGCCATCAATGATCTATGGCATGGGTGTCAAACTTGCCACTTCCTGTTGCCACCATATGACATTTTTCCCCTTTGCAGAGCTAGGGTGGGTATGGTCTGCTTGTAACGTATCTGGCCTGCGGGCCACCAGTTTGACACCTCTGGATGGAAACTGTCAATGAATCAAAATGATGGGTAAAAATCAAGCAATCAAAACTTCTTCCCTGTTTAACACGTATATAACTACAGAGCCCTTAGATCACAGTCATACCTGTCATTTTTCACCTCTTGTCCCCACGTAATATTAGGATAAATTGTTATGATGCCTAAACTGCTAATTTGAGAAAAATTGGAACAATAAGCAACAGTATGGTGAAATGTTCAATAGATTTGTAAGACCACCAGGTGACACTATTGTATTACAAGTGTTTGGAGAGAGAAATGAATATTCTCCCCCGTTTTATATAGCCACAACATTTCTCTAAGCATGGGTGAATATACTGTATGTTTTAAACTCTAAACTAATCTGCATGTCTTGAAACTAGTCTGTATAACTTCTGTTGATTTAAGAATAATTTCAGGCTTTGCCCAATATGACAAGATACACTCTAACAATGGGCAGGGCCAGAATTCATTGGCTGAGGTTTGGGAAGTGACTAAACGCTTAAATACTGCCTTAAGCCTCTGTAAACATTTTGCTCTTAAACACAACAACTCCTCAAATGTAAAACCATTGGGTTAAAACTGTGAGTTTCAAACATTCTAGGAATTTATGTAACAGGCATTAAAAGGTCTTTGTGCACCGTGTTTTCAGTGTCAGGACCCCACAAGTTAACCTGGCTGCTCCATCCTATGTTATGGGTTTTAAAGTATACAATGATGTAAAATTAAAAAAATTTAATTAGAGGATTATTTTTAGAAAATGCTCTTAGTAAAAATTACTTGGATTTGCTTTCTTTTGAAAAACAGATTGCAAAATAATAATAATAATAATAATAATAATAATAATAATAATAATAATAATGGAGACTATGCTTTGATAGCTTCTTTCTTTTTTCTAAATCTCCCATTTAGATAACAAGTAAAGTCCCTTCAAAAGTTTGTATAACTCAGAAGCAGATTAAAGCTTTTTGGCGGGCGCGGGACACATTTAGAATTTTAACAGCAGATTAAATGGCTGGTATGATTAAGATGAGCGGCCACAAAATTGCCCTTTATCAGAAGAGGAAATAGCTCTCTCAAGGAAATAGCTGTCTACCATCCCAGAGGGACTTTTATGGGATCCAAAGGCATTGTTGCAAACAAATATGGTCCTATTAAATTGTTGTTATTTAAGATAATGTCTAAAAAAAATGAGAGGGCAAAGAGCCGACACCAAGGAAATTATCTCCATGCAGAATGAACACACAGCTTTGTGTACATGCAAAGAGATACCGGCTGGAAACAGTCACCATTTCACAAGCTAGGGCAGACCAACAGGATAGAAGCATTATCACAAACTGAAAAGCTCAAAATCTCACATCAGCTGTGAAGTGGCTACATGCCAGACAGCGGTGGGCTATGAGCTAAATTGTGCTCACCACCGCAGCACATAAATTCTTGCAGGGCCAGCGTGATTTTGCTGCTGCACCTGTAGAGGTAGCAAAATTGCGTACAGAGCCGCAGGTAAAACCTTGCCGAAACACGGGCGCATCTACGGCTTCGTGCGCAATTTTGCTACCTCCACAGGTGCAGCAGCAAAATCGTACTGGCCCTGCAAAAATTTATGAGCCGCGGTGGCGAGCACAATTTAGCGTTCCGGCTCGTAACCCACCACTGATGCCAGAGCTCAGGATGCTCAAGTAATTGCCAAACTCCATGGCAGAGATCTATGGCCATTTTTACTTCTTACAATACCTTTCAGCTACATCAGTAGTGGGCTGCTTATGGACGGTCCGGTATGCTGTCCCGATAGGAACATGTCCCCGACGTGTGCACTCATGCACCCGCATGAGATTCAGCTTTTGCGCATGCGCAGTAACTGAAATCTCATGTGATGCTCGTGCATGTGAGATTTCACCAACTTTTGGTGGTTTTGCATATGTGCGGAAGCAAAGAAGTAGCCAAAAATCAGCAAAATCTCGTGCATGAGAGCATCCTCATGCGAGATTTTGCTTCCTGCGCATGCGTAGAAGCTGAATATCACACAGAACATGCAGACATGCTTGACACGTACATGCCTGTCACCGAGAATGCACCAAATAGCACCGGCAATTGGGAGCCCTTCACTGAGCTACATCGAGACCTCCGAGACCACCTTCTGCCGCATGAATCCCAGCAACTGGTGAGATCCCGCAGAGTTGGTCTCCTTAGGGTTCCGTCGACCAAACAATGTCAGCTGGCAGGACCTGGGGGAACAGCCTTCCCTGTGGGGGCCCCAGCCCCCTGGAATCAACTCCCCTCAGAGATTCGCACTGCCCCCACCCTCCTTGCCTTCCGAAAGAGTTTAAAAACTCATCTTTGCCGCCAGGCCTGGGGTTATTTAGATCTTCCCCCTGACCAATGAATGTTCCCTAGTACGATTGTTGAATGAATTGTTAATGGAAGTTTTTTTTAAAAAAATAGAATTTTAAGGATTGTTTTTTTTTATGTATTGGATTGTTTACTACTGTCTCTTTTATATGCTGTGAGCCACACCGAGTTGTCGGAGAGGGGCGGCATACAAATCCAATTAAACTTGAAACATTGTGGAAAATTCAAATAACTGGTCCTTCATATTCCAGTTAAACCCATGGTTAGGACTATGAATATGGGAAAGACCCATCAGAAGAATCTAGGTAGGAGTCTGGTATCATTGTATATGATACTAGTCCAGGGATGGGTTCATCCCAGTTCAGAGCAGATCACCCAAAGCATTAGCAATCCGATGGTGACACAATTTTGCCGTCATGGATCTGGTTCTGTCTGTGCCAGTCCATCACTGCCATCCTTTTTTCTGAATTTTTGGCAAATTCCCTGTGTTTTGATGGCCTCTACTCAATCTGTGCTTTGAAGAAAGTTCCCGGGTTAATACTGACCTTTATTTCTTTGCCCAAAGCACAGCTGATCAGCTCCTCAGCTGTGTTTTGGGCTGCATCCACTTTCTGAGCATGCGCGGAAGTAAAATCGCTCGTGAACATGCACGCAAAACATCGCAATGCGAACAGTTGGCGAAGGTAAGTGGAAACCAGTCCTGTCTTAAAACATCATTGATATGACTTTATAACACCTGAAGTACAGGAAGGAAAGAATGAATATTTCTGCAGCAATTCTGTTTCCATTACAATAAGTAGACCAGCTTAAATGAAAAAAAATGTATATTATCATCAGTACGTAAGTACAAGAAGTAAACAGTGTCTGAAAAAGAATTATGCAAGTTTTCCACAAGAACATACTTGCAGGCAAGCAATGCATAGCACTTCTAATTGTGTTTGCAAAAAAGTCAATTATGATGAGCTACTTCAGACACAAATATTTCTGCAAGTGTGACCATGTCTGTCCTTAATCTTTGCAGCTCAGTGTATAACAATATCATTGTGTAAGAACTGAAAATATCCATCCAGGTAGGTCTCTCTTGATGACTCAGGGCTAAACTCCTAACCAAGCTGATTTTTTTAAAATAAGACCCTGAAAAATCTGAATTGGAATGCATAAGCTCTTATGTAGAAAGATATCCCGCCTCATGCTGACATTTGGGTGAATTTATTCGTAAGAAAATGAGAAAGTGGGACTCTGAAAGGATTTCTGTGGTATATGCTTATCCTTTACATTTTTGGTGAGTAAAAAGTAGCAGAAAAGGGTAAGAAGATTTATCAGAGCCCAGTGGAATTCTTTGAGGTAGCTGTTTCTGCTTGCTGTTCAGTAACTAAGAAATAAAATGCCAATGGAAGAATATTATTCATAAAATGGGGTAGCTTTTCATATTTCAGACAATATAAAATAGCCTATTGCAAGGTTCAGAAGTCCTTTTCCTTCCGTCCTTCATTTTTGGGAATTGCAGCTTTATAATTTGTCAAAAGATATCAATTAATATTTTTTTAAAAACTTGCTATAAAAGGATACCAAAATCAGAAAAAAGACCTTTGTATAATCAGAGATCCTGTCTTATTTGTTCATTCATTCATTCATTCATTCATTCATTCATTCATTCATTCATTCATTCATTCATTCATTTGAGTTGAAAGGGACCTAGTCATCTAGTCCAAACCCCTGCTCAAGCAGGAATCCCTACACCAGCCTAGTCATATGGCAGTCCATTCTCTTTTTGAATCTGTCAAGTATTGGGGCATTTACAACCTTCACTGTCAGGCCGTTCCACTGGTTGATCAACTTCATCGTCAGAAAGTGGAACAGCCTACCAACGGAGGTTATTAATTAATCACTGCTTTGAATTGACCCTATAGATAAGATCAGTAATGGGCAGCCAAAACTTTTACTACCACACTATGGGGTGGGGCTTATTTTGTGGGTGTGGCTTAATGGTCATGTGACTGAATAGGAGTAGCTTGCCAGCCATGTGATTGGTAGGAGTGGCTTGCCAGCCATGTGACTGGTAGGAGTGGCTTCAACAATCATCATCGTTCAAATGAACTGTTAAGTCCTCGACTTACAACCTTACCAGTGTCGCTCACTAGGGTGACAATTTGCTTTGCATTTCCTGGGTCGCTCCCCCAACCTCAGGCTGAGTAGCTAGGCAAATGGGTGCTGCCAGAAGCATAAATGCTGCCAGCGCTGCTTTCACCCACGCCTTCTGCTTGCACCTCAGGTGGGAGGTGGCCACGTGAGGCTGGAGGGAAGCCAGGCAGGAGAGAGGGAAGCTCGTCTGAGGTCAGAAAGCAGGAAAGAGGAAAAAAGCAAGGAGCGCAGAGGGAGCAGCAGGGAAAAAAAGGAGAGCCGAGCAGAGATAAGTAATCCAGAAAGTGACAGCTGCCGAACAGCTGGAGCTGTACACATATCTTCATTTCCACTGGTGGAACTGTGTTCCACCCCCCCCCCGTCTGCTGCCCACCCCTGCATAAGGTAAAGGTTCCCCAACACATGTGTGCTAGTCATTCTGGTTCTAAGGTGGTGCCGAAGAGCCAGCGCTGTCCGAAAACATCTCTGTGGTCACATGGCTGGCATGACTAAATGCCAAAGGTGCACAGAGCGCTGTTACCTTTCTACCAAAGTGGTCCTTATTTTTCTACCTGCATTTTTTACATGGTTTAGAACTGCTAGGTTGTCAGAACCTGGGACAAGTAATGGGAGTTCACCCCACTACGCGGGCTAGGGATTCAAACCATTGAACTGCCGACCTTCTGATTGACAAACTCATCATCTTAGCCACTGAGCCACCGCATCCCTAACCCTAAACATAAATACATATACAAGGTGGAAATAATACTGACTGTGCAACCCAGTGATGGGCTCCTACGGGAACGGCCAGGAATGCAGTTTCGGTAGCAAAATTTGGAGCTCCACCCCAGAGCACCCAATTTGCACTGAAAGATGTTGAAACAAAATGCATGAGCCATGCCCACAGTGTGGTAGTAAAAATGTTGGTAGCCCATCACTGGTGCAACTAATTATAATCTCCCAACCGGTTCATGTCAGAGGCACCTTTTAAAATGCTTCCATGTTGAAAGATTTAGCTGTGATATCTCCATTGACCAGAGCTCTCCCTTGGAGGTTCCTTTCAAGTCCCCATCATGATGGTGGAGTGAATGATGGCAACTCACCCTACCATGCTGTAGCATTCAGGTCTTGAACCTGGGCTTGCTAACCTCCAACCCACCAACTATAATAATAAATAAAGCCAGGAGATGAAGATACCACAAGTAGCAGGACAAATCCAGTCTACATATAATATTGTCAAGTCTCAGTGCACGGACAGGCTTACTGGTCAGTATGTTATGTTTGCAGAAAGGTGTCAAGCAAGTCAATGGATGCCCTACCCCAACTTTTACATATCTCGTTTATATAGGGTAGGGCTTCAATTGCATGATTGTGGCCACTATTTTAATCTTTTTGCCCTCATGGACATCACTAGATCATGTTGCTTTGAGTTTCCAAGTAAAAAAGGCCAAGCGGTGACTTCTCACAAGCATTTCAGTCTTTCTCCTTCCCAACACTTTGAAGTTTCCCAGATGGCTTTCCTAAATGTGATGGACTTCAATTTATATGCAATCTATAGTAATCTAGTAATCAACATATCTGGAAGTCTTCAAGTTAGGAAAGGCTGCCTAAAGGTCAAGGATCCTCTAAACTAATTTAATTTATTGTACCTCAAGGACCTGTAAGTGGAATTATAAAATGAGCTATTGCTCTAAATTCATGCACAAGTGCTTTGGGTATTTGTATATTTAAAGAAAAACAGAAAGGAAATAGGCATGTAGACAGTGAAGGGCTGCAAAAAAATTTACTAGCACACTGTGGACATGGTTTATTTTGTGGGTGTGGCTTGCCAGCCATGTGACCAGGTGGGAGTAGCTTGACGATCATGTGACTGGGGGCTTAAAGGTCATGTGACTGGTTTAAAGATGGCCAACTTGACGTCACTCATATCAAGAGTTTGGGTTAGGGTGCCTGGCCTCTCCTCACCTCAAAGAGATAAAATTTCCCTATCTATTTACTATTACTGAACAGCCAAAATATACTATTTAATTCTATGTATATATGCCATATGTGTACATACATATTACGCACAGGCACACAAAAATATACATTATCTACTATATAAACCATATTTGTATGTACACATACACATGCACAGCTCTTCTCAAATTATTCACATTCAACCTCATTTACTGCAATAGGAAAAAACATACCCATAGCCCAGAAGGGGAAAAAGAGAAAAAGTTCAAAATTTTTCTACTGGTTCTGCATACTTGACCGTACCCATAAGAGCCCATCACTGCATGTAGATTACTATTAATATATTATAATGATTCTCTTTCTTCTGGGGTGTTGAAAGAAACACTTGACTAATTATTGTCACGGATTACTATCTACATTTAATATTTAATATCTACATGAAACCACTGGGTGAGATCATCCGAGGTCATGGGCTGAGTTACCATCAGTATTCTGATGACACTCAGCTATACATCTCCACCCCGGGTCCATTCAATAAAGCAGTGGAGGTCATGTGCCGATGTCTGGAGGCTGCCAGGGTTTTTTATGGGCGTTAATAGGCTCAGACTCAATACCGACAAGAAGGAGTGGCTGTGGGTTTTGCCTCCCAAGGACAATTCCAACTGTCCATCCATCACCCTGTAGGGGGGAGTCTTTGCCTCACTCAGAGAGGGTCCACAACATGGGCGTCCTCCTCGATCCACAGCTGAGTTTAGAAGACCATCTCTCAGCTGTGGCGAGGGGGGTGTTAGCACAGGTACGCCTTGTGAGCCAGTTGTGGTCCTACCTGGATAGGAGTCACTTCTCACAGTCGCTCACACCCTTATCACCTTGAGGTTCAATTACTGCAATGGTCTCTACATGGGGCTGCCTTTGAAGAGTGTTCGGAAAATTGTGCAAAATGCAGCTACCCAAGCTATAGTGGGGCTATCACTCCATGAGCTGCACTGGCTGCCAATTGTTCTCTGGGCACAATTCAAAGTACTGATTATGACCTATAAAGCCCTACATGGCTTAGGACCAGATGATCTTCGGGACCGTCTTCTGCCTCATGTATCCCAGTGGCCAGTTAGGTCCCACAGAGTCGGCCTTCTCCAGGTCCCATCAGCAATGTCATCTGCAAGGACCTAGGCTAAGAGCCTTCTCTGTAGCAGCCCCGGCCCTCTGGAACAAACTCCCTCCGGATACTGCCCCCTTCATCCTGGTCTTTTGTAAACCTCTGACGACCCACCTTTGCCAGCAGGCATGGGGACCGTGAGTGATGAGATTGTCTTATGAATGATTGAATTCAATTAATGTATATGTCTGCATATGGGTTTTTAAAGACTTTTAGCAATGTGTATCATTCTTTTAAAGTAAATTAGATTTCTTTTATATATTGTTGCATTTATAATATTGTACGCCACCCTGAGTCGCTTTGAGAAGTGCGGCAAAGAAATCTTATTAATAAATGATAAAATAAAGTTACCATAATTATTCCTCTCTTAAACTATAGGATGCCCCTTACCTGAGGGATTTTCCTGAAATGGGAGACTTTAAATAACAGATTCAGAATAGGCCAACTGGATCTTTTTCCAGCACAATGCAGATTCTGATGACATGTTCCCCACAACTGAGCTCTGCCCATGTGGTTGGATCATTTCGCTATTCTCTTAGCCACAGATGAATTGCTCACAGATGTGGTGGCTTCAACAAAGTTGGGAAAATATTTTAAACCATATCTTGATCTTGATCTCTGGAAACCCTCTTAGTTGGCTTAACTTATTTGAGACGACTTTCTCTTGAATCCTCTATCTTACTGCACAAGCACTTTATTGCAGAAATGTCATATGGTTGCCACATCTCTGTTGGTAATCAGGAGTTCTCATCTTTAAGGTAAAAAGCTTTCGTTTTTAATCTGGCAGAGATAATGCTGGAACTGAAGCAAGAAAAGCCAAGATTATTGTACTAAGTGTACTTTATCTTCGTCCTTCTCTCCACCCCACTAAAAAGGCCCCAAAATTGAAACTGTTTGCTTTTCTTGGAAGCTGTGTACTGGAATATCTGCAAGTATTAACATTCACTGAAGTATAAGCAGCACTGTAGCCCTAATTACTTCTTTTTTGTCAATTATTTATTTCCATTTGTAGCCATATATTCAGTTTCTCTCTCTCGCTTGCTCTTCAGTTGTAAAATATGCTTGCAACATTAGCTGAAATTCTGCTAGGATAGCTTTTTAAAAGATGTTCAGGAAGTGAGGCAGGACAACTTCACAATCCTGCATTTAGTTCCTTATGAAAGACACTAAAGATTTACTGCTAAATTGAAGAATTGAAGAAGAATTACAGAAGCATGCCTACTTTGCAAGATTTCGAAAGGATATTAAAATTATCTTTCCTATGACCACTTTGGAGTAGCGTTTTAAAAATATATATCCCCAATTTACTTCCCTAGAGAAGAAGTTGTATTTGAATTTATTTTCATACACATGCATACATATTAGATATATGTCAACCCATTACTACTCAGGCTCTATGGCTATGCTTAAAATCACAATACATTCTAAAATTGCATAATCCATCCAAAGGAATGAAGCCAAGGAAATGTGTGAAGAATTAAAAAAAATTGCATTACACAGAAATGTGTAGAGAGGCCTAGCAGGGAACTTCTAGTGAAAGATGTTCCACCCATCTTAGTGCAGACTCTCTTGTCCCTTCATACACCAGTTATATTTCTGATGCAGTGGTGGAATACTTTTGCCAGACCCATCCTCGAATACAGCTCATCTGTTTGGAACCCATATTGCATCTCAGACATTAACACCCTTGAAAATGTCCAAAGATACTTCACCAGAAGAGCCCTTCACTCCTCCACTCGAAATAGAATACCCTAGAGACTAGACTTTCAATCCTGGGCCTAAAAAGTTTAGAACTAAAATGCCTTAAACAAGATCTAAGTATTGCCCACAAGATCATATGCTGCAACGTCCTGCCTGTCAGCGACTACTTCAGCTTCAACCACAACAACACAAGAGCACACAACAGATTTAAACTTAATATTAACCGCTCCAAACTTGACTGTAAAAAATATGACTTCAGTAACCGAGTTGTTGAAGCGTGGAACTCATTACCGGACTCCATAGTGTCATCCCCAAACCCCCAACACTTTACCCTTAGATTATCTACGGTTGACCTATCCAGATTCCTAAGAGGTCAGTAAGGGGCGAGTACAAGTGCACTAGAGTGCCTTCCGTCCCCTGTCCTATTGCTCTCCTATATCTCCTATACCTTTCTTCTATTCCTATATCTCTTCTTCTATTCTTTCATTGATAAGTTCTATTCCTATACCTTCTTTTCTATTATTTCTTAGATATATTTTACTATGAGTATCTCCTCTATAACCTTCATCATGTATTTTACTATGTGTATATAGATATATACCCACTAAAACCCTCATTGTGTATTGGACTAAATAGATAGATAGATAGATAGATAGATAGATAGATAGATAGATAGATAGATAGATAGATAGATAGATAGATAGATAGATAGATAGATAGATAAATAAATAAATGGTTCACTCATGCCTTTTGATTGTCAGAGAACTGGTCGTGAAGGGAGCATGAGGCTCCGCCCACCTGCCCAGACGCTGCCATTTGTGTTCTTTTACCCTCCGTGAAAAATGTTCTGTGCATGCAGAGAAGGTAAAAGAACCCAAATTGTAGTGTCTGGATGGGCAGGGGGGTGGAGCTTCATGTTCGCTTCATGATCGGCTCTCTGATGATCGACAGGCACAAACAAACTGGAACCATTTCACCTCTGCTCTGATGCTTCTGATGAGATAATGATATTCCACTTCATGATTTCCATATACTTTAGCTGGTATGACAATTATATCAATGAATACAAGGCATTTTAAGTAGTTAGCTAGTATCCCACCTATCTCACCTGAAAATGACTCTAGGTGGTTTACACTTGATAAACACACCAGAATAAAGATTAAAACAAATTAAATAAAAGATTAAATTTTAATCAAATTTAATTAAAATTGCACTATTCTACTCTTATTCAAAACAATAGAAAAAAAATGTTGACTCACTTTTGAAATGAGCACCTTTATCCCAGAAAGTGTAATTCCACCCATATCCCTATTTACCTCCTCTGAAAAGAGGTCAGGGGGGAGGGGAGAGAAAGACAGAAGCCATGTAAAAGTTGGGATGCCAAAATAGAAAAAACTCGATCTACATCTGCCAAAATAATTCTCCCTTCCACTTACTAACCAAGACATAATTTAGCTGGAAAAATGTTAACAATATTTGAAGCCACATTGTATTAAGAAAAGAAGTGCTCATAAAAATATGCACAAATGGAAAACTATACAAAAATGCATACCTTAAGAAAGTTAAGAAAATATCCACAGAAGAAATGAAATTGCACATCCTTGGTAAATGCTTGTTCCATTCAGGAACCCAATATAAAAATATAAAAAATACCCAAAATCTCAATTTGAGCATACCCAAGGAGGGAAGTGCCCCATATTTCTGGGTAACTAATTATTTTATCAATATTCTTTTCCCACTAGGAAATTCTCACGCTATCATTTTTTAAAAATGAAAATGATGCAACAGTAAAACATTATAAATAGTTATGGGTGAACCCAACGGTGTTCCGGTTCGGCAAGTTCGGCTGAATTTTATGCAAAATTTGGTCGAACCCGAATGAAACCCGAACCTGAATCCAAATGGGGAATCCCTCCCAGGAAGAGATTCCAGGGGGGGAGCTTTGACATCACTGGAAGGATGCTAAGGACACCAAGGTGATCACTTCCTGGATTCCATGGAATCCTGGAAGTGATCGCCTTGGCGTCCTTAGCAACCTGCCGGTGATGTCAAAGCTCCACCCCCAGAATCTCTTCATGGGAGGGATTCCCCAGCTAAACATTGTTATTTTTATGTGAATGGACCGCACTTTGCTTGCAGCGCCGCTGCGGTGTCCTTTTTCGTAAAAATAACAATGTTTATTTTTACGTGAAGACCTCTCTTTGAAGGAGCTGGGGAATCCCTCCCACGAAGAGAATGGAATCCAGGAAGTGATCACCTTGGCGTCCTTAGCAACCTGCCGGTGACGTCAAAGCTCCAAATGCTGAACACGACCCCGAACTTTGGAAAAATTTCGGGTTCATGTTTGGCATACCGAACACCGCAAAATTCGGTACAGACCCGAATTGTGCGGGTTCAGTTCACCCATCACTAATTATAAACTTGAGTTTGAGGGGGAAGATGAGAAATTGAGCCCAATCAAACTTCCTTCCTACTTGTATGGAATGAGAGAATGTAAGATTGAGCTGTGCGAAGGTTCTCCTGGCATATTGCTGTGACTTCTCTTTAAGCAGAAGATCTGAATCCCGAAGGATTCTAGATTCCACACCAATTCTGAATTGGGTTTGTAACCCCATGTAGGGTCAAAGATGAAATCTACATCAGTATCTGGTGGTCCCCATTGGAGTCTGAATCTGAGACAGAAGACGATCAGTGGACAGAGAGTGGGAGAGGGGCTCGGTTGGCAGTGGAGGAAACTAGTGAAAGGCAAAGTCAGGCTGGGCAGAGCAGGGGAAAAAGAACAAAGGAGAGGTGGTTCAGATGAACATCAAGACCCACCTCCTCATCATCCTAGGGCATGCAGGGAAGAGTGCAGAAGAGAGCGAAGTTGGTTGCATGGCTTGCAAGGAAGGAAAGGACCCTAATTTCCTTCACAAGGCACACTTGGGGATGGAGTTTAAAGGAGAGGTAGTTTGGAGGGGTGTTTCTCTGGAACAAAAACTGAATTCATATCATGTTCTAGGACCCATTATCTTGCCCAGCTGGAGTGTTTGATTGCAGTAAGTGTGTCCAGAAGCCGCTGCAGGTATGTGGCAGAACTTTTCTCCAGGCCAGAGAGTAAATGGGAGGTTGGGGGCAAAGCTGGTGCCAATAAAGAGACTCATACCAGGTCTTTGGCCTTGTTGCCTTCATGCCATGCCTCAGGTCAGGTCAGGTCAATAAGGGGTGTGTGTAAGTGCACTAGTGTGCCTCCCGTCCCCTGTCCTATTGTCTCTCCTATATCTCATATATCATATCTACTATTCTTCTATTCTAATCTTCTTATACTACTCTCATATTATCCTTCTATTCTCTATTGGATATATTCTATTCCCAAATGTACACTTCTATTCTTTCTCTAATATATTTTACTTGAGTATAACCTCTATAACCTTCATTGTGTATTTTTGTGTATTGGCCTAGATCAGGGGTCCCCAAACTTTTTACACAGGGGGCCAGTTCACTGTCCCTCAGACTGTTGGAGGGCCGGACTATAAAAAAAACTATGAACAAATCCCTATGCACACTGCACATACCTTATTTTAATGTAAAAAACAAAATGGGAACGTACTATTTGGGGGGGGGAAAGAAGTCTGAGATTCATATATGTTTATGTTTTGTTTTTAATTTTCTTTTGTTAACATCTGATTGGTTATACAAGGTTTTCTTGGTTTATAGAAAAATATAGAAAAATATTTATAGAAAAATATATAAAGAAAGAAGAAAGCACTTTGGCATAATGGTTAAGTTAGAAATATAATTGGTGTTGTACTTTTAGAAGGAACATTAAGGAGGGAATTTAATTAAAAGAAAAGTATGTACCTGGATCACAACATTAGAAAAAAAAACTTTTGCAACTTTTTTGATGATTGATATTAGTTACTGACAAAATACTGCATTTTATTCAGGGAAAATTAGATGGTACACTGTGTTGTTTGAATGTATGTTGAGAGAAATTTTTTAAAAAATTTACACCGCCCCCCCAAAAAAGTCCTTCCTTCCTCCACCCCTCAATTCATTTCATTCTTCCTTCCTTCCTTGTTCCCTCCATTTCTTCTTCTTTCCCTCCCTCCCTCCTTCCCACTTCTCTTCCCTCTCCCTTTTTTTCCTTCTGTCTCATTTGTTTTGTTTCCCTCTCCCTCGTTCTTTCCCTCCATCATTTTCTCATTTTTCTCTTTCTCTCTCTCACATTCCCTCCCCCTCTCACTTGTTTTCTCTCCCTCTCTCTCATGCTTTCCTTCTCTCTCTCCCCTTTTCTTCTCTCTTCCTTCCTCTCTTCTTTTTTTTTCTGCCCTGCAACGCGCCGCGAGCCAGTCGGCTGCAAGCAGAAGCTCCAAGACAGTGGCACCAACGTCGGGTCGCAGTACATTGCTGGCGCTGCGCTGGGCATGGGCACGGACTGGCACTGGCCCACTGGCTGGGCCGGGACAGAGGTGCCAGCCCCATGCCCAGCGCAGCGCCAGCAATGTGCGGCGTCCTGCAACACATCAAGCTGCCGCCGGCGCCAGTGCCTTGCAGCCAACCGCCCCACCGCCACCCCACGCAACTGCTCAGTGCCCTCCCGCTCGACCCACGTTTGGCTGCGCCACCTTCGCGGCTTGCCCTGCTGCCCCGCGCCCGCCAGAGCTGCCCGGTGCAGACTAAGTGCGGGGCAGAGTAGGCGGCGGCGGTGGCTTCAGGCCCGCCCCCAAACTGAGCTTCCTTTGGCTTTCTTCGAGGCAAAACTGCAAAGCTCACCTGCCGCCTCGAAGGAAGCCAAAGGAAGCTCAGCTCAACGAGGACCGGCTGTTGGTCTCTTGAAGCTGCAGCCGCCGCCGCCCACCAAGGAGATCCCTTCGCCCGAACAGAGGCGGCGGCGGCGAGCTCAAGGAACCAAGAGCCGGTCTTTCTCCGCGCTGAATTGTTGCAGCTTCTGAGGCCGCATCCGCCTCCAGGCGAAGGGATCTCCTCGGTGGGCGGCCTCGGTCCGAAAAGGACCGGCTGTTGGCCCCTTGGCGGAGGCAGAGGCGGCCTCAGAGGCTGCAACAATTGCCTCTGAGGCCGCCTCTGCCTCCGCCAAGGGACCAACAGCCGGTCCTTTTCGGACCGAGGCCGCCCACCGAGGAGATCCCTTCGCCTGGAGGCGGATCCGGCCTCAGAAGCTGCAACAATTCAGCGCGGAGAAAGACCGGCTCTTGGTTCCTTGAGCTCGCCGCCGCCGCCTCCGTTCGGTTTTTTTTGCGTTTTTTTTGCACCAGTGAGGGAGAGAGAGAGCGGGAGAGTGCTGCTTTTTTGCTTCTTCGCTGCCCGCGGGAAGAGCCGGTCTTGTTTACTGCCCCCTCCAGACGCTCTTGCAGGGCTTCCAGGCTCCCCGCGGGCAGCGAAGAAGCAAAAAAGCAGCACTCTCCCGCTCTCTCTCTCCCTCTCTTTCTTGCGTTATTTCTCTCTCACACTCCCTTTCTATGTCTCCCTCTTTCTCTCTCTCTCTCTCTCTCTCCCTCTCCGCAGCAGACCCCCCACACGCCAAAAGTGTCCAAGCGCGCGCAAACCTCACCGGTGCAAAAAAAAAAAAGCAAAAAAGCCGCACTGGAGGGACAAAGACGGTCTGCAGCTGAGCGTCTGGAGGAGGAGGAGGCGGAAAGCCAGGGGGCAGGGAGGAAAGCAATTGGCCAATTTCTTTCTCAGAGGAACTGTTGCTGCTCTGCCATAGGGTGCTTTCCTCCCCGCCCTCCTGGCTTTCCTCTTCCTTGCCGCCGCCAGACGCTCGGCAGCAGAGTGGAGATGACATTCGGAACTTAGTATATTATAGATGGTAAAATCTCGTACGCTGCCACGGGCCGGGTAAATGACCTCAGCGGGCCGCATCCGGCCCGCGGGCCGTAGTTTGGGGACCGCTGGCCTAGATAGATAGATAGATAGATAGATAGATAGATAGATAGATAGATAGATAGATAGATAGAATAAACAATGAGAGACTAGGTTACCATTGCCAATGCAAGTAACTATCATTGATGCACAGGGGTGGGCTGCTGCCCAGACTTGGGGGGGGGGAGAGGATGCAGTGGGGTAGCAAAAATGGAGCTCCACCCCAGAGCACCCAATTTACAAGAAAGATGTTGAAAGAAAATGCAGGGCATCTTGCATGAGCCACACCCAGAGTGTGGTAGTAAAAAATTTGGTAGCCCTTCACTGTTGTTGCATATATTCACTTTGGGGAAGCAGGTTAGATCAGCTGGACCAGGCTTCCTTCTAGCCAGTATTTTTTTCTATTTCGGTGGTACAGTGGTTTGAGAAAACAAAGTCTTCCCTGCAGGAAAAAGTCAATTGTTTAGCTAACGCTAAAAAAGTAGGTGCTTTAGTTTGGTTTAGGCTCAGCACAATGTATGAATATAGCTAAATCACATCAGACAGAGCTGCCTATATTTCAGAATGAACAGACTAAACATAAAATCAGCTTTCTGGCATTTTTTTAAAAAAAATATATTTACTGAATATTTACATTTAAAACAACAGAAACAAAGACAAAAGAGAACATCCAAACAAAAATGTAACATACAAAAGCATACAACTTTATAATATATGGGTTACTTTGGTATCAGAACTTAAGCATCTAACAATTAACATATATGCCAGCTGTTCTGCTGGACCTTGTTCCTTGCATTTATTATTCTTTATAATCTGAAAGATTGTCTGTATCTGCAGTGCGATGAAAAACCCAAGGAAGCCAATTCTAGGAAATCTCATAACATTAAGGGGTTTTTTGAGGGGGAGAGGAGGCAGCACACACTAAAAGCTTGTGAAAGCCCTGCCAGCCACGTATCTCAAAGGCGGCTGGACCAGATCTTAGTTAATGGTGTTCTCTATGAAACATTAAGGGCATTACTTAGGTAACTGAATAAGTGCCTGTCATTAAAGAAGAACTTTCTTTATAGCTTCTGTTGAGGTTGAAGAGATGTACAGATGTTTCCCTTTTCTTTGAGATGAAAGCATTAGTAGATAATGGAAGTGCAACTTACTGCAATGGTTTTTAATCGACCATCTAGCGATGTAAGAGCCGAAAAGTCCACAACAGTTGTTAACACAGAAAGGTTTTGCCGAAAACTTAGGTGCAGTTGAAATGCTCCCTTTAAAAGCAATATTCAGATAATTAGAGGAGAGAAATGTGCCAAATCTAAACCCCTCCCAGCTTCTGTTTCACCTCTTAGATAAGTCGAGCAGATAAAATTTGACTTAGCAATGTGCACTGCTTTACACAAGGCACAAGTGTAAAAAATAACTATGAAAATGAATTTATTTTCAAATACATGCATACATATATACATATATCTCGCTGGAAGAGCAAAATCAATTCAAGTTAAAATCTTTAACTTGCTATAATCAATGCATTTCCATTACATTTAATGTGTAACAGAAAATGATCAAATTACAAGGTATTTCCATATGCTACCATTGCATGAGGAAGCAGAGAGTGCTTGGATCTACTTGGGCCTCAGATGGTTCTCCTCTTCCCCAAATTATGTATAACCACCTCCAAGCAAACATATCTATTTAGAATAGACATCCTACTCACTCACTCCTGGGTCCTAGCAGTGGTGGGTTTCAAATTTTTTTACTGGTGGTTCTGTTGCATGGCTTGGTGGGCATGATGTGGTGTGATGGCCATGGCATGAGAAGGAATATCCATTCCTATCCCACTCCAGGGGAAATATACTGCAAAATCCCCATTTCCTCCTGATCAGCTGGGACTCGGGAGGCAGAGAATAGATGGGGGTGGGGCCAGTCAGAGGTGGTATTTACTGGTTCTCCGAACTACTCAAAATTTCTGCTACTAATTCTCAAACTGCTCAAAATTTCCATGGCTAATTCTCAAACTAGTCAAAATTTCCGCCACCTGGAAATTTTGGTCAGAACCTGTTAAAACCCACCTCTGGTCCCTAGGTGTAGGAGAAGAGCAGGCATAGCTGGAAGGTGGAGTTAAACATGTCATCAGTTTAGAGTCTTTGCATTGATACAAAGAATCCATATCCAGCCCCCCTGGCATCAATTCAGATTTGAACTTTAATTGACTGGATTATTGAGTATAGGTTTTAACTTTAAATCTTTCTGAATTGCAACTTAATGGATGGTCCTGATCTTTTGCTCTTGAAAAGTGACCAACAACTTTTTCTGTACTGGTCAGTTTGCACACGTTTTGGGCAATGTGCCAGAAGCTTAATGAAACCCAGCTTTATCCCAAGCAATGCAAACTGGATAAGACCACTTGAAACAACGGAACTACCAATACACTAGAAATTCTTGAACTCACAAATATACAGTCAGTGAAAATAGCACACAATTTAAAAAAAAGGAATATGGAATTTCAGAAATATCTGGGCTCTGCAAGAAAGAAAAAAGCAAATCTTGACAAAAGCAGAGAAAAAAATTGGCATAGCTGCACATCAACCCTGTTTGTTAATTAAATAGTTTTTTTCAATGTAAACTTGAGAAACTAAATGACAACAATTTACTGTAGTGGTTCAGTGCTTTAATGGTTCAGTAATTATTCAAGAATTTTACATGATATGCCCCTAATTCATTAAATCAAAATCCAGTAAATTTTAGTTATACTGTTTATAAAGTTCTTCCAGTTTTATTACCATGTTAGCCACATGTATAGTTCTGAGTAGTCAGTTTGATCTAAAATCATTCTAAATTTGAAAGAGCTTGTTTGAAACTATCCTTATAGGCAGATTGCAGGGAGATGTTTGGGGAATTTATTTTCAAGTTCTTATTTTAAGATGAACAAAGGAACTGATACAAAAACTGTGACCACAGTTCACAATGACCATTAACTACCATATGAGTTATTAATATTTAATAATTATTAAATCTTAAATAATTTAAATTTAATAGATCATTAATTTAATAATCAATAATATCAATTTAAATATTAATATTAAATTAATATTTTAATTATCAAATTTAAGTTTGATTTTCACAGCCTTGGGTAGGAAGGTTTATACAAGATATAATTCTTTGCCATTGGTTCTTTAATCTGTGAGCTGAAAACTTTTTCCTTTACTTTCCTCCAATTGCTTTGCTTTTGTGTTTCTAATAAGAAGGGTGGTAATAATACTTCATTAACAAAGAAGGCTATTTGCTTCCCTTCTCCTTTGTTAAAAAACCCACTGTGCTTTCATTATAGAATTGCAATATAAACCCTTGTGCTGCTCTTCGCTCGGAAGGCCTTATCTATCTAGCCTGGCCTCTCTGCAATCCCCCACTACCCCTGGAAATGCAAATCTAGGCAAAGACCACCCAGCTGTACTTGCTAGGCTGCACACTGCCACTTGGAATTGAGAAAGGCTGGATGCTGTGGGCCAGTTTTCAAGGAGACCAAGGGAAATGGAAGAAGAGGCATTTCGCAGATTTTGCAGTTAACACATCACACATTGCACACATCAGTTGGAAGGAGCTAGATACCAACCTTGCTTCCCACATGTGAAATTCAGTAAAGAAGATCAGATTCGGGCAAACAAGTCTACAGCAAGTACCAGGCATGCTTTTTCTTCCTGGCACAAAGGGGGCCCATCAGCCCAAACATCAGTCAAAGTCAAGTATCTCTTTGATGTTTGGGTGTTTTTATCTTTTGGCATTAACATCATCTGCCTCTTTACCTTTTTCTTTTTTACCACAGGGACAGGAACCTGTAATCCTGCAGATATTACTGAGTGAATAGCTCCCTGCATCCTGCACCATTGGAGAAATTGGCTGGGGGGGGGGGGAGTTGCAAATTGCAATCTAGCAACATTTATTTATTTGTTTGTTTGTTTTGTCAAGTACATATTGGTGTTATGCAAAGATATAATGATATTCATACACAGTGGTACCTGTACCTAAGAATGCCTTTACTTACAAACTTTTCTAGATAAGAACCGGGTGTTCAAGATTTTTTTGCCTCTTCTCAAGAACCATTTTCCACTTACAAGCCCAAGCCTCCAAAACTGTAACCGGAAAAGGCAGGGAGAAGCCTCCGTGGGGCCTTTCTAGGAATCTCCTGGGAGGAAAAAGGGTCGGAAAAGGAGAGGAGAAGCCTCTTTGGGGCTTCTCTAGGAATCTCCTAGGAGAAAACAGGGCTGGAAAAGGTGGGGAGAAGCCTCTGTCGGGCCTCTCTAGCAATCTCCTGGGAGGAAACAGGGCCTTCACCCTCCCTGTGGTTTCCCCAATCGCACACATTATTTGCTTTAACATTGATTCCTATGGGAAAAAATGCTTCTTCTTACAAACTTTTCTACTTAAGAACTGGTCACAGAATGAATTAAGTTCGTAAATAGAGGTACTTATAAAGCCCTTCATGGCATCAGACCAGAATATGTCTGGGACCGCCTTCTGCCACACGAATCCCAGTGACCGGTTAGGTCCCACAGAGTTGGCCTTCCCCGGGTCCTGTCGATGAAACAATATCGTCTGGTGGGACCCAGGAGAAGAGCCTTCTCTGTGGCGGCCCTGAACCTCTGGAATCAACTCCCCCTGGAGATTAGGATTGCCCCCACCCTCCTTGCCTTTCGTAAACTCCTTAAAACCCACCTCTGTCATCAGGCATGGGGGAATTGATTCCCTTGGGTCGTTTCCGTTTTATGTATGGTTTGTATGAGACGTATGATTGTTTTTTACATTAAGGGTTTTAAACTGTTTTAATTATCAGATTTGTACTGTTTTTATTGTTGTGAGCCGTCCTGAGTCTTCAGAGAGGAGCAGCATACAAATCTAATAAATAATAATAATAATAATAATAATATTAATAATAATAATAATAATACCACTGTACATAATACTATTAAAAAAAAGAAACATTAGGACAGGGGACGGAAGTTTACTTCTACTGGTTGTTTTGATGATGCTCATCAAATATTTTGCCATAATGAAAAGGAGATCCATTTCAGGTCCTGTGGAAATTTTGGTTTTATTCCTGACCTGTGACCATGATTTAATACTCACAAGACATCTTTCAGGTTTAGGGGCTTATCTTCATAGTCTCCTGGCTTCAACACAAACATTCTTCTGGAAACAGATTTTTTTTAAATGCCAGATCATCACATTGTCTTTCTCTCACCTCCAGCCCATCACTAGGGCAGCTTCAAGTCTTATTTCACTATGACAGTTTAAAGTAGAATTTTCCCTATTTTCTGACACATTTTTGTCAAGAAAAAAATAATGACATTTCTTTAACAATGTGACAGAACAAGGTAGGACAAAAACCTGAGAGACCCTGCTAATCATGTTCTTCTCTTGTGCGAAATGTTCCTTTATTCCAGTGTTTCTCAAATAGTGGAGCGGGCCCCCTGGGGGGGCACAAAGAGATGCTGGGGGGGGAACCATGACCCTGGGGAACATGCTTTTTTTTTTGCTGCAGGGAGTAGGGGTTTTTTGCACCAAACAATAGCACACAGCACAAAGCAGGAGATATGAAGCCCTCAAGAGACACCATGGAAAAATATTTAACAGGAATGAAAAGAAAGGAAGAGAAAGTCGGAGATAATTGAGACAAACGTAAGTCTCTCGAAAGCTAAGATGACGAAATATGACGAAGCGTATGTAGCGCTTCACTGTGACTATGGTGGCAGATGAGGAAAGAGCGGTATGTTTACTGTGTCTAAAAATGTTTGCAGCGGACAGCATGAAGCCAAATAAATTAAAGCGTTACTTAAAAACATTACACCCCAATCACGCTGATAAGCCACAAGTTTATTTCAGCGAGAGTTGTGGGGAGGGCAAATATTTACTTCTTCCTAGGGGGGGCGTAACAGAAAATAATTGAAAAACACTGCTTTATTCCCACTTTTGCCATTTGTTTATCCAAAAGAGGAATTACTCTTTATTCTATAGCTATTAAGCATCATTCATTCACTCATTCATTCAAATCCATTCATTTGTTTACAAAAAAAACAAAACCCCACTTGTAAGGTTGCCCAATTATCATGTGGTGATTCTGGGCAGCTTTTGGTGAGATAATTTATTCAAAGGCTTTTTAGCTTTTTAGAAATTCTAAAAAGGAAATATCTAATGGCTCACTTTTACCTACATGCTTATAAACACTTTGAAAAAACCTCTAGTAGATTATTTAGACATGATTTTCCCTTATTGAAACCATGTTGAGTATCGGTGAGCAAGGCTTGTCTTCATCCATCAATAAAACCTAGCCTATTTTTATTCTGTGTTACTGCTTAACATTCACCGGTTACTGGTTTATTAGACAGCCAGACATTAAATCATCCATATGTAGTTTTACAGTGCTATCAAGGTTTGTTTTCTAAATACAGGTGTAAGTGCACATTTATATACATTAATGTATATAAATGTGCACTTACACATGCATTTATACTTATAATAAGAAGAAAGGTTAAAAATGCTGCTATATATGAAATATATGAAAATGATTCCATATGTTATTTTTATGAACCAATCAAATTAACATCCTGTAAAAGGGAAATGAAATTTATTAGGAAAGCAGATGGATATGTTTTAATCTACCCTAAAAGCAAGAGGGATTTGCTCAGGTTTTTTCACAATATTCTTCATCCAGGAAAATGTGTTTTTTCTAACAGGCACTGCAGCTATGTGTCAGCGATTTGTGGGTTTCCTCATTTCTTCTTCATGATTGTGCCATGTCATATTTGCTTGTATCATCCCCACTGCAGTTTAGATGCCCTTTGGAAGGCAATGTCATTTTCTTAACCCTAGAGGGGAATTCATAAATCCTTGAGACACCAATGCTTTCTGGAAAGGCTTTAAATTACTCAGAGGGGATCGTTGCATTATTTTAGCAGTAATTTTATAATGCAATAAGTGGTTAGGTATGACACATCTAAAAGATTCAGATGCTTTTCTTTTTTTTTCAGGACAATATGACACTCCTGAAGGTCTGTGCACAGTCATTCCCTGATAGAAATCCAGCTTCATCTACTGAGGTCACCTAGTAGCTTTTCTACCCGCCCCACCCCATTCTTTCAGAAAGTGGTTTTAAAACCGAATTACATTTTCTTTACACATTTCTGCCAACTTTGAAACACAGAAGACAACTGTAAGCCAATCAGCCCACATCCGCTCCATCAAGTCACCAACATGAGTGCACAAAGAATGAACAGAGCTACTACATCATCGGGTAATTTTTTTTAAAAAAAAAATCTCTTGACCTACATTGGGCACGGATATATATATGCTATAAATTGTCCCAGTATGATTTTTAGTATAGTTAGAGCATGTATTATTGACAGACTGGATTTTATCGTATTGTATTTGTTATTTATTATTTTATTCTAAATAATTAAATTAATTGTATATTTATTGAGTGTTTTTACTTGTTCTGGTCTCTGGTCTATGACTGTAATAAAATTCATTCATTCGTTCGTTCGTTCGTTCCTTCGTTCGTTCCTTCGTTCCTTCGTTCCTTCGTTCCTTCGTTCCTCCGTTCATTCATTCATTCATTTGACCAGGCATGGATATTTGAATGTGTTGATCGTATGATTTGTAAAATTAATCTGAGACTGCTATAGGGGAGTTACGTATTTATTAATTTATTGATTGATCTGATTTCTATGCTACCCTTTTCCTGGGACTCAGGGTGGCTCACAATGAACAAATAATAACATGAAGAAATCTAATATTAAAATATACTAAAAATCTTACTACTGAAAACACAGAGAAATCTAGTTTAAATAATATTCTAAAAACCCCTACATATTTAAAAACAAGCACCCACATTTTATTTCTCACTCATAGACTGGGGTAGGTGTTGAAAAAGTCTCAGTGACCACAAGCCTGTTAATAGAAATGTATTTTCAAGGCCTTGCAAAAGGCTGGGAGGGTGGGGGCAGTACAAATCTCTGAGGAGAGTTGATTCCAGAGGACTTGGGCCACCACAGAGAAAGCTCTTGCCCTAGGCCCTGCCAGATGGCATTGCCTGGCGGACGGGACCCGGAGAAGGCCAACTCTGTGGGACCTAACTGGATGCTGGGATACATAAGGCAGAAGACAGTCCCATAGGTAATCTGGTCCCATGCCATGTAGGTCTTTATAGGTCATTACCCATATGTATTGGAAGGACAGTTGTAAAAAATGCAAATCAAGGACAGTTGTAAAAAATGCAAATCAAAAAATCAAAATGCCTCAAAATTGCCCTGCCTTCTATGAGAACTTTCTTCTCTTTCATTAAAAAGTCCCCATGAGTTGCAAATTAAAATGATAGCATGTCAATAATGTTGCCATTAGTAACAAGGAGGAAAAAAGGAGGGGGTTGATTTCTGATTTCCTTCGGTACAGGTGCAAATATATATAGAATATAATATAATATAATAGAATAGAATAGAATAGAATAGCAATCAATTCTTTATTGGCTAAGTGTGATTGGACACACAAAGAAATTGTATAGTGAAGTAACATCTTATTCTCGGTTAAAACAAAACATAAAGACATCATATAAAACATAAAGATTAAACAATCAAAATAAATTAAAATCATATACAGTAGTATCTTGTTATTCATCATCGATTGGTTCTGGGAAATTCGGTGAGTACTAAAAATGATGAGCCCCAACCAATTTTTTTCCATAAGGAAAAATGTAGTGAGTCACAAGACAGCCAACACCTAGCTTGTGTGTTGAGTACCAAACAAACAATGAGTACTGGGACAAAATGTCCACATTAAAAATGCATTGAGTACCAAATGTGATGCGTTTTAAAGCAGTTGAATATCAAGATACCACTGTAATCAAAAATCTCCTACTTTATATTTAACTTACATGTAAATATAACAAATATAGTATACATGTCTAATATTAAGAATAAGGATAGATAATATTTATATAATCATAACAAATCTAATTGTCAAATCCTAAAATAAAAACCTTATTTTTATCCTTCTCAAGCAAGAAATAAAAAATAGAAATGAAACAGTTGTGAGTGGTCCCTAACTAGCTCAGTTAGTCACAGATTCTGAGGAGGATAAACTAGGTCCGTCTTGGTACCTTAGACCAGTATAACTTAGACAACTTAGTTAGAGAGTGAGAGTGAGGGAGAGTTGGAGCCTACGAAACCTGAGGTACCACCAGAGACTCCAGAAACCCCAATGATGGTAAAGTCTGACTAAGAGGAGGAGGGAGACATTGGGGCTCAAGAGCCCCTATTAGATGCCTGAGTCAGAAGATCATGAAGCAGACAGGAATATCTGCATGGAAAAAGTTCTAGAAGGTGATATCTCTATGAAAGAAAGTCTAGACAGTGAATATCTCTATGAAACAGTTGACCACGCCCAGACAGTATATAAATCAGAATTTATGGGAAACGAGGTATGGAGTTTCAACTATTGTAATCAGGGCCGCCATCAGGAATTTTGGGGCCCCATACAGCCTAAGTGTCTGCCCCCCCCCATTTTAAAACTACTTTATTTTGCGACATACCAATTATGTATTAAATTTACCTTTAAAAAAAATTAAACCCTGCCACTACAACAAGGTACACTTGTTTGACAGATTAATAATATGTTAATAACGCAGAAAATATATTCAAGTGACATCAATATATTACATACATATAAATAAGTAACTAGAACAGTGTAAATACACCAAATTAACAAAATATTATTAATTTTGCCATCAACAATATTAAAAGCAGCAATACGATGGCACAAAGGATAAAGACAAAATACTCCTGCATCACACTAGAAAAATATTTGTTTTCACAATAATACCAATAAATAACAGGTAACCAGAAGATAAATTATACGCAATAATGTTTAAAACTATAGTAAACTCCACCATAGGTGTAAAAAGCACAGTGCAATAAAAAAGAAGAGAAAGAGGAGGGAAGAGCAAAAAAACCTTCCCTCTTCTTCTCATTAACCTCTCCACCTATCTCCTTATAGCATTTTCCAAAGTTGGCAAAATTTTAAAATTGCTTTATAAAAAAGAACATACCCTCATGTATCATCAAATCCACATTATGAAGCAAATGTGCAAAAAATCCAAGATTTTTTCTCATACATGAACCTGCTATTGAGTTCCATAACTTAATATATTTAAGCTTTTAAATGTGTAATGTATAATGTCTCTTAACAAATAGCATGTCCATGGCTCTAAGAGCAACACCTTTTCCCCCCTCTTTATTCTTTCTTCTTTTCCTAGGATGTTATCATATCTATTAAACATACGGTGAGATATTACTGTGTATGCATTTAATATAATTTAGAATGTGAAATTTAAAATACCAAACTCCCGCTCCAGATCCCGCTGCACAAGTCTCAAAATATAATGTGGTTGTTTGTTTTTTGAAAATCCTTAATCCTTAGCTCTACACAGCTTCTCCTTTGCATATTCAAATCTTCCTATTTCCCAGAATGCTTGCTTCTCGAATCCAGGATGGTGTTTGTTCTCGAATCTAAAATGGCGAGATGGCTCCAAAAAACATGTCAACTCCAAAGCAACACATCTTTTCCTCACACTTAGAAGGGAACAATTTTGAAAAAAAACTAACACCATAATCAAAATGTATACCAAATTAGCTCTGATCCAAACTTCATCTTTAACAGCTATGAAGCTCTTCAGGCAGAATAGAGAAAATTAGGTATTTTTGCTGACTTGTGCTCTTGCCTGCTCCCGATTGTAACAATTTTGCAACTGAATCCAATTAGCTTCCTTAGCACTCTCGCCGCCCCCCCCCCATTTTTCAATTTGCCCGGGCCCGTGACGCCTGTACCGGTAATACTGCCCTATCGGCGGCCCTGATTGTAATGGTGGAAGTCCTAGATCTGGAGTTCCAGAAATGCTTTGCTGGTAAACTATTATTCCTTTAAGTTCACCATGCAGAGATGCAGAGGAAAACCTGAAGATTTGTGAGTGTGTGTTTGACATTAGAACACTGAGGAATGTCTAAATTAGATTTGGCTCCCTGTCGCAGTCGGCTCCTTAGACCTTGTTTTGTACAAATCATTTTTAAATATGTGTTTTGTTTGAATTTTCTGTGAGTGGGTGCTCCTTTGTTCCAATCCAATTAGTCCCAAAGCAGAACAGAAACTAGACAGGCCTTTGTCTTTCATCAAAGTAGTCAGTTTTGCCATCTCTACCAATTCCGTTAACTCACTCTTCAGTTGTGGGGATTTGTGTATTTTCCCCCTCTACACATATAAAAGTCTTGCTGCCATTGTCATATATAGTCTGCTTATCTGTGATACCAAAAACACGTTGTTTCAATTTTGCATCACTATAAATATTTCCTGTATCAAACGGTATACAGTGATCCCCCGATTATCGCGAGGGTTCCGTTCCAAGACCCCTCGCAATACAGTGATCCCCCGTTTATTGCGTCCCCAACCATTGCGAACAGGGTACTTCGCTATTTTTCAACCCGGAAGTCAAAAATACCATCTACGCATGCGTGCCGGGCACGCATGCGTAGATGGCAGCGGCTTCCCTGGGTCTTCCCCCTCTTGCTGGCGTCAGCGAGGAGTTTCCCCACCGCCCACGCAAACTCCTCGCTGCCGCCCGCCCTTCGCCCGCCCACGCCGTTCATTCTCGCTGCTTTTGAGCTAAATCCGGGAGCGAATTCGCTCCCGGATTTAGCTCAAAACCGCCGATAGCAAGCGGCAAGGAACAGCTTGTCTCGGCGCTTTCGAGCTGTCAGCTCGAAAGCGCCGAGACAAGGCGTTCCTTGCCGCTTGCTATCGGCGGTTTTGAGCTGAAAACCGGCGGTTTTGAGCTCAAAACCGCCGATAGCAAGCGGCAAGGAACGCCTTGTCTCGGCGCTTTCGAGCTGACAGCTCGAAAGCGCCGAGACAAGGCGTTCCTTGCCGCTTGCTATCGGCGGTTTTGAGCTCAAAACCGCCGGTTTTCAGCTCAAAACCGCCGATAGCAAGCGGCAAGGAACGCCTTGTCTCGGCGCTTTCGAGCTGACAGCTCGAAAGCGCCGAGACAAGGCGTTCCTTGCCGCTTGCTATCGGCGGTTTTGAGCTGAGTCCGGAAGCGAATTCGCTTCCGGACTCAGCTCAAAACCGGCGATACCAAGCGCCCCCCGGACCCCCAACCCGGGTTTGGGGGGCTGCTAGGAAGCCCTCCATGCCGGCGGCAAACAGCCGCCCCGCCCCCAATCTTCGGCTCCTCGCTAGCGCTGTGGGAGTAAAAACACCGTCTGCACATGCGCAGACGGTGTTTTTACTTCCGCATCGCTACTTCGCGAAAACCCGCTCGTTGCGGGGGCTCCTGGAACGGAACCCTCGCAACGAGCGGGGGATCACTGTAATCGATTTTTCGGGATGTAGTGGTGCGGAAGTAAAAACACCATCTGCGCATGCGCACCCCTTTTTCCATGGCCGCACATGCGCAGATGGTGGAGTTTGCGTGTGGGCGGCGGGGAAGACCCAGGGAAGGTTCCTTCAGCCGCCCAACAGCTGATCTGCTCCGCAGCGCGGCAGCAGCGAGGAGCCGAAGACATCTTCGGCTCCTCGCTGCTGCCGCGCTGCGGAGCAGATCAGCTGTTGGGCGGCCGAAGGAACCTTCCCTGGGTCTTCCCGCCGCCCAGGCAAAGGGGAAACCCCAAGATCGCTTGCCGCTTGCCGCTTGCCCGTCACCCGCCCACCCAGCCGCTCGCTTGCCGCTTGCCTGTCACCCGCCCACCCAGCCGCTCGCTTGCCGCTTGCCTGTCACCCGCCCACCCAGCCGCTCGCTTGCCGCTTGCCCGTCACCCGCCCACCCAGCCGCTCGCTTGCCGCTTGCCCGTCACCCGCCCACCCAGCCGCTCGCTTGCCGCTTGCCGCTTGCCCGTTCACCCGCCCGCCCGGCTGCTCGCTTGCCGCTCGAGAGCAAGAGGGGGAGAGATAGAGAAAGAGAGAGAAGGAAAGAAAGAGATGAGAGAGGGAGGAAGAGAGTGTGAGAGAGGAAGAAGCAAGATAGAGAAAGAGAGAGAGAAAGAAAGATGAGAAAGGAAGGGAGTGACGTCATCGGGTGGAAAAATCGCGATATAGCCTTTTGCAAAGATCGAGATCGCGAAACTCGGGGGATCACTGTAATGTTATGCAGTAAGAATATTCTATATTCCAGTAGGTAAGAATTTGAGCTTGGTTCAAATTGTCAGGCTGAGAATATAAATAGAGAGAGAGATGCAGTTCAGCTTTGCATGTCTTCAACACTGCAAAACTGTTGGATAAATAACAGCACCCACTGTAGTCATGGATCTCTGCTGTAAAATATTGGAGTTTCCAATTGTATTATATCTTCTCCAATTTATATGATGTTTTATTGACATTGCAATTCCAAGCAGTGGTATCTCCTATACAAAGAGAGGCAGAATTGAAACAGCACCAATAAATATCAAGAGAACAAGTTCTCTCAGGGAATAGTCACAATCAGCACTTTTATTCTGAGCTAAGCCTTATCTGGACATCTTGGGAGTTATCTTATAGATATATATTTAATATATTATGCTAACATGTAACAGCTCTGAATCATATAATAAAATTTCAATGAACTTACTTAGTTTGCAAGTTCTGTTCGGCAACCGACTTTTTTAAAGGCCTTTTTTTCAGTTTTGTTATGTATTTTATTCGTTGCACACCTCACAATTCAACATCTACTCATGTGATCTTGATTCTTTGCCTCTGTTAATGCAACCTAGGATTGCATTTGCTTTTTTGGCTGCTGAAATAGAAAATGTACTGTATTAAATTATTATATAAGGTAAATAAAAGAAATATGAAACTGATTTACTTGTTTAAGATAATGTTTATGTGTGGATATAGATAGTGTTGTGGTTGGCTCTGGCCCAGCTCCTGCCCCAGGGAATGGGGAGGTGGATGCAGGGGAAACTTCAAGATGTCATAGGCCTGTGTTATTGCCGACAGAGTCAGTTCAGAGTTTATTTTCCTCGGACGAAGAAGAAGGTGGGAGTGACTTGGAAGAGAGGGGCTTGGCAAACAGCCCAGGCAGTCAATCTCCCTTATCTTCCATTGATTCAGATGAAGACATCTTGGAGCCATGCAAGCGCAGAATTATGCATAGAAGAGATCAAGTAAGGACATACTACAGGAGATAAGAGAGGCCACCTCTTATCAAGTAAGGGGCTCAAGTAATTAGGGCTGCTGCAATAAATAGCAGCATGTGGGTTTGGCCATTGTGGAAGAGTATCTGATCGCAGTTCTTCAGGAATCGTGCCTTGACTTTGTTTGTTGATTTTTCACGTCTTTGAAACCAATGCAGAGCAAAGTGTGTGGGTGTTTCACTTCGTGGAAGAAGAAGGGGTATGAAGTTTCTTCACAGCTGCTAGCTAAGTACTTAAAGACTGAGGAAAATTGTACAGACTACCCATTTGTTTTGGGACGAATGCTCTTTACAATACAAAAAGAGTGCTCAGTTTATTTTGAATTTTGTGATAAAGAACATTGTTTTGAATTTTCAAACGTGTGTGTGTCTGAAATTTGTATCCTTGAATTTTCGGGAGGCTCCTACCAGAGAGCCCAGCAGAACAGATAGATAAAAACATAAGATAGGGATGGAGAGATTCTAGCTGAAATATTAAGGAAGATGTTACTGAAATTGTTTATACTTATCCTTAAGGAGCATTTCTCTCTATATTTTTCCTTTTATTTTTCTTCCTTTCCCTCATTTTTCTTCTATGTCCTGTTTGAATCTTTCTTAGTTTACATTAGTTTTTTTATCTCTTTTTTTGTAAACTTCAATTAAAAACATTATTAGATGTAGTGGGTTACAGCAACTTCATTCTAAACTCCTCACATAAGGACAGGAAAAGTGACTATGTGGCATCAAGAAAAATACTAGTATAGAGGAGAATTGATGAGAGATAAATAAATTACCATATATGGTTCAGATATTTTATCTAATGAAACTGCATGGTAGGAGAACTAGAACAAAAGGACTTATTCATTTACACAGCGCACATTTAAACTATATGCACCTCTGTGATTATGTCTACGGATGACTAAGCTTATTCAGGAAAGTAAGATTATGGATGTCTGCTTGCCATGTTAACTATGTACATTGTCTTGTATGTTGTTTTTTCAATGCTAGTGAGTGGTAAAAATGAGCAAGCCAGTTGCTTTGCTCGCAAGATTCCTAAAACCATCTGCTGGTAAGAGCTGATTTATAATAATATATGTTCTGATTCACCAGGTTTATCCTTATCTTCTTAGGTTCATCTTCATAGCCCATAGCTTTCTGATTAACATATTTAAATGGTTACTTTTTCCCTGATGGGTTTAATAATCTTCTCTGATAACTACACCTGTCATAAAGCATAAGCAGTAATGAGCTGCTCCCCCATGGTGGTGGTGGGGCATTGGGGCAGTAAGTTTATGCACTATTTATTGAATATTTAATAGTTTTTTATTGTCCTTCCTTCTCTAGTACCTTAGTTTACTGTTTACTCTAGAAGTAGTACAATCAAGTGAAACAGTCCGGTCATTCACATTCAAATGCAATAATAATATTACAAGTCTGCCTTTGTCTTACATATCAGACATACATTACAGCTTACAAATACATTAAACTATCATGGAACACACAGAGCTTAGTACATCAGTCACCGTGAATCAACAAAAAAGAATAGAGGGACCAGAGAATCATACTTTCTGGTTCCCTCTTATGGCAATTCGCAACATTACCTCTTAAACCTATAGTACTTTAATACAAACAAACATTCATTGTTAGCTTGTTTATATATTTCACTCTTTATGTTATGTTTATATATTTCACTCTTCACATATTCCCACAGGTGCAGGGCAGCGGTGGGTTCCTCCTGGTTCAGATCAGTTTGCCCATACTGGTAGCCATGCCTACCCAGTCATATAACCACCCAGCAACTTTCACACTGTCATATGACTGGAAAGCACTCCCACCCAATCACACAATTGCCAAACCACTCCCACCCAGTCACATGACCACCAAGCCATGCATACTGTTACATGACCATCAAGCTACACCCAGAAAATAAGACACACTCACAGAGTGGTTGTAAAAAAAAATTGAACCCACCCCTGGTTCAGGCGCCGCTTTCTGATCATTTTGCTTTTTAGAACCCTACTTTGTATGGTCAGCTGTGACTCCATGGTGCAGGCCCATGGCTTGCATATCTTTGTTGATGGGGTCTTGGCATCTCTGTTTTGGACACCTGTGAGGTCACCGGCCATTGACTTCTAGTTGGTAGGCAGTCTTGGCCACGGTGACAGTTGTTGCTCTCTGGACATGTCCAAACCAGAAGAATCAGCCTTCTCCCATCCTTTCTGTAATTGGTGCTACAGCAAAATGTTGTCGAATCTATTCCCTAATAAGAAACATAGAAACATAGAAGACTGACGGCAGAAAAAGACCTCATGATCCACCTAGTCTGCCCTTATACTATTTTCTGTATTTTATCTTAGGATGGATATATGTTTATCCCAGGCATGTTTAAATTCAGTTACTGTGGATTTACCAACCACGTCTGCTGGAAGTTTGTTCCAAGGATCTACTATTCTTTCGATAAAATAATATTTTCTCATGTTGCTTTTGATCTTTCCCCCAACTAACTTCAGATTGTGTCCCCTTGTTCTTGTGTTCACTTTCCTATTAAAAACATTTCCCTCCTGGACCTTATTTAACCCTTTAACATATTTAAATGTTTCAAGTAATAATAGTAATAATAGTAATAATAGTAATAATAGTAATAATAGTAATAAATTACAAATAAATACACAGGGAGAAAGAAAGCAGGATATGCATGAAAGGGGGAGGGAGGTGGCATTTTCTCTTAACCCATAAACCACCTCCAGCATGATACACCCCCACTAGGACCATAGACCAATTAACAGAGTCAGATCTTCAGGCTCCTATGGAGGGTCAGACGTATGGCAGAGGATCTCGCTTTAGGATTGGAAGGGGGGAGGTAGGATATTCCAAAAGTCAGAAAAAGCTCATCTCCCGAATCCTGCCAGCCAAAATTCTTTGACTGACACAACCCGCAACATGTGTCTTTTGCATCATGTTACTCAGCTCTGTTTCGGCAATGGAACAACAGGTATCAAGTTGACCCTGGGATGAAAGTTAAAGAGAAAAGGGCAATTTTTTTAATTTGCCTTGATTTGGTTTGATTTGAATGTGTATCACTCAGCACTTTTCCTCATATCAGCCTACCGAGCAATTTGCAACAATTATTGCTTCTGGATTTACTCACATCTGGCCATATTTTAAATGTTATAGTCTTAGGAGTCAGAGAAAGGAATAAAGGAACAGCAGCTTTAGTGATGACAGATAGCGATTAGCTCAAAAATTTAGTCATCTCTTGGATCATAATAGATTCCGCATTAAGGGAAACAAGAAGGAACACAAGAGTCAAGAGTTTCTGGATGAGGAACTTGTAACCCTACTAAAATTAATCTATCAAGGAGTACTTTCTTGTCTAATCTCAGGCTCTGAGGTTAGTTTAGAGGGTGCCAGCTTCATAATACCTTGCACATACACGAATGAAAGAATACTTCAAAAAAAAAAACCAGCAAGCAGAATGACTTCTTCCATTTATGACAGGCAATGGCAATTCATTCTTTTGTCCCTGCATGCCTTTAACAGCAAAGATTCCCATAGAATAATACACTGGAGGCAAGAACATATTCTTCCCTGCTGGAATTTCTGTTTGGAATTTCCCCGTTTGGAGTTTTTGTATGATTTGTTATTCCCGAACACAAACCTCCAACCATAGGTTGGGTGCTGCTTGATATCTCTCTTGTTTCAACCTTATAGGCTTGCAAACCTACTTATACTGTTAATGAGTTATGGCTGCTTTGAGGAGTGACTCATTTGGCTGGGATTCATGCCACCCTCTGAGTATGATTTGCTTAACTAGTGGTGTCTTGAATAAGGCACAAATGGCTGGGTTCACACATAACTTTAACCATCCAAACCTTGTCTGCAGTTTACAATAGCTGAATTCAGATACTTTACCAGAAAAGCCCATCACTCCTCCACTTGCAACCGAATACCCTACAAAACTAGACTTACAATCTTAGGTTTAGAAAGCTTAGAACTACGTCACCTTAAACATGATCTAAGCATAGCCCATAAAATCATCTGCTACAACGTCCTTCCTGTCAACAAGTACTTCAGCTTCAACCACAACAACACATGAGCATATAACAGATACGAACATAATGTAAACTGCTCCAAACACGACTGCAGGAAATACGATTTTGGTAACCAAGTAGTTGATGCATGGAACTCACTACCAGACTCTATAGTACAGTAGTCCCTCGCTATACCGCGCTTCACCTACTGCGGCTTCACTTCATCGCGGGTTTCTGAGGAAGTCGATCGGCAGATTTAAACAGCCCGCCGAACTCGATCGGCAGGTTTTTCAAAAAAAAAAATATATCTAAAATTGTAAATATTGTATTTAAATACTGTATCTAAAATAAATACTGTGTGGGAAGGGTTTATAAACACTTAAAACAATGAAAACTTACCAAACAATTACAATATAAATACTTAAATAAGTACTATCAGTCGATAAATTCCCCATCGCGGATTTCACCTATTGCGGCCAGGTCTGGAACGTAACACCAGCGATAGGTGAGGGACTACTGTATCATCTCCTAACTCCCAAACCTTTACCCTTAGACTATCCACTGTTGACCTCTCCCGATTCCTAAGAGGTCAGTAAGGGGCGTGCATAAATGCACCAGCATGCCTTCCGTCCCCTGTCCTAAGGTTTCTTTTATTTTTTTACTAGTATCATGTATATGAATATTATATCTAATGTTTCTTATTATTTTTTCTTGCTACTAGTATCACGTATATGAATATTATTATATCTTTACATACCTCCAATATGTACTTGACAAAACAAATAAATAAAAATAAACAAGTGCATTACAGTTTGCAGCACTTTGTCAGACAATGTGTACTTGGAACTCATTATTGCAAGCTATATGGATGTCTATTATTTTAGAAGCTTATAGGGAGTAGACAGGAGAAATTGATCCATCACAGACTGCTGACCTTAAAGCTTCTTGTATTATGTCCACGATGCTCAACAGCATGTGAAGAACAATGGCAGAGATTCCAGAAACATTTAGTTGGCCATGCAAGGCACAAAAGTCCAAGTTAAAGTGAGCCTTGGCCTAATTCAGCAAGTCTATTCTCAGGCTTTTATGTGAACCATCAGTATACAGATTCTGCTTTAATGCTTTATCAAACATTTGCAAGATCATATTTTATGTATACCTCCCTGCCTTAAACTATCCTTGCACTGGCTGTAATTCTCCAAATGAAGCCTTATTTTAAACACTGAGCTGCTGAACAAGAATAGAAATTGATCCATTGACTCAACTCTTATATAAGCTTTGCATTAGTGCTTCCTTTCAATTGATTTTCAAAACACTCGCTGCACAAACTACTGGCTTATCTAGAAAGCTGCAGCTATGAAAAGAAGGGATGGGTGGGAGGGGTGGAAACGCACACAGATGAATCTCATAGATCACTACTCCTGCTCTTTCCTCTCTGCTTCCACAAGCGTTACTGTATTTTAAATGAAAACTCCCTGAGATTAAAGCTGCTGAAACATCCTGTAATCATTTTTTCTGCTGGATTTATTTAGCCTAGACATGTTCCTTGTGTGGAAAAGTAATAAACTTCCCCCCTCCCTCTTTTCTTCCCCTCTAGGAGATGGCATAAGAAACAGGGGGTTGTTTCAGCTGCCAAATCAACATTTCAGAAGTAAAAAACACTGTGGAATGAAGCTGAATGAACTGATTTGAGCATAGGGTAGGCTTGTTCTGAGTGAAGAAAACAAATATCATAGTAGTGTCAGACAATTAAATAAACCTCTTTCTTTAGGAAAAGTCCTCACCCAGTAACTGCAACATCAACAGATAATTTGAAGGTAGATGCCAGCAAGTGATTCCTCCCAGATAAAGCTTTCATGCTATCTCAAATCAATCTTGTTCTTAATTCAAGACAATCCATCCATTTAGCTATATGTTTTCATTTAGTAAATTAACTCACTTTCCATACAAAAGGTAACCCCTCCTAATGTCCAAGTGGAAAAAATAGCTCACATTATCCTTATGCCCATGAACCCGATATCTGGGCATTCATTGAATGATGAAGAAATATTGAATAAGACCACTGGGTACCTAAGCTGCAATTTTGTTAAGTTTGCAAGGCCAGCTCATAGTATGAGGGCTACCTTTGAAAAGTGTTCGGAAACTTCAGACTGCAGAATGCAGCTGCAAGAGCAATCATGGGCTTTCCTAAGTATGCCCATGTTACACCAACACTCCGCAGTCTGCATTGGTTGCCGATCAGTTTCCTGTCACAATTCAAAGTGTTGGTTATGACCTATAAAGCCCTTCATGGCACCGGACCAGGATATCTGCGAGACCGCCTTCTGCTGCACAAATCCCAGCGGCCGGTTAGGTCCCACAGAGTTGGTCTTCTCTGGGTCCCATCGACTAAACAATGTCGTCTGGTGGGACCCAGGGGAAGAGCCTTCTCTGTGGCAGCTCCGACCCTCTGGAATCAACTCCCCCCAGAAATTAGGATTGCCCCCACCCTCCTTGCCTTTCGTAAACTCCTTAAAGCCCACCTCTGTCGTCAGGCTTGGGGGAACTGAGACATTCCCCCCCCCTTGCCTATGTAATTTTGTGCATGATATGACTGTGTGTATGTATTTTATCTATTGGGTTTTTTTTTTCTTTTTAGACTTTTTAATGTAAAACTGTTATTTTAGATTGTAATTATTAGATTTGTTACCATGTATTGTTTTTATCACTGTTGTGAGCCGCCCCGAGTCTACGGAAAGGGGCGGCATACAAATCTAATAAATAATAATAATAATGAGACCATCCCTAAAAAAACCCAGAGATTTTTGCCATTGCAAAACCATTGCAATGATCAATTAATTCGTTCAGTTGGTCAATGAATTTGAACTCTAGGATTTGATGTCTGAACAATACCATAAGAGGGGGTTTTTTGTGTGGGGGGAGGCCTTTAAATCCGTGTCAACTCCTGAAATTGCCTGGACAGGTCCTTTCAGTTTTCTTTCACAAGATGTTCAGAAATGGTTTTCCATTGCTTGCTTCCTAGGGCTGAGAGAATGTGACTGGCTCAGGGTTATCAAGCTGTCTTTCTGTCTAAGGCAAAATTAGAACTCAGAGTCTCCCAATTTCTAGCCTGGTATCTATCTATCTAATACATTTTAGTGTATTTTAAGATTAGATGTTTTGTGTTTGTTGATTGTGAGCCACCCTGAGTTCCAGGAGTCCCCCTGATGAGCCGATATGGCGCAGTGGGTAGAGTGCAGTACTGCAGGCCACTAAAGCTGACTGCCACATCTGCAGGTCAGCGGTTCAAATCTCATCACTGGCTCAAGGTTGACTCAGCCTTCCATCCTTCTGAGGTGGGTAAAATGAGGACCCGGATTGTGGGGGCAATATGCTGGCTCTGTTAAAAAGTGCTATTGCTAACATGTTGTAAGCTGCCCTGAGTCAAAGGAGAAGGGCGGAATAAAAAATTGAATAAATAAATAAAATAAAGGGTGACATAGATAGATAGATAGATAGATAGATAGATAGATAGATAGATAGATAGATAGATAGATAGATAGATAGATAGATAAGCAAGCAAGCAAGCTCATAAACCACTTTTTTCAGTGCCGTTAAAACTTTGAGCAGTCACTAAATGAACTGTTATAAGTCGAGGACTTCTTTGAATTTCAAAACGCTATGGTGTATTTTGGCTTTCTTCAACAAGGTGGTATCATTCCTGCCTTGCTATATTCCTGCAGAAAGGATTGTGTGTGTAAATTCCTTATCTGAATGTCAGAAGACACCCCATCTCCTTTTGTGAGTAACATTTCTAACTTCTCCTTAAAGACTGTTGCTTGCCCCTGGGAGAAGCTACATTCAACCTTAAATTCTAAAATGTAACACATTAATTTGGTGATCTGAACAGCCATCTACTTGTGAAAATGCTTAAGCACGGGGTTAGACTTGATGATCTGCAAGGTCCCTTATAAATAGATAGGTAGGTAGGTAGGTAGGTAGGTAGGTAGGTAGGGAGAGAGAGAGAGAGAGAGAGAGAGAGAGAGAGAGAGAGAGAGAGAGAGAGAGAGAGTTTCATAGGTTGCCATCTACTGCAACAGTTGGAGAGGAAAAAAACCACACCCATACTGTATTTTTTGGACTATAAGATGCACTGGTGTGTAAGAATCACCAAGATTGCAAAGAGGTAAGTAAGAAAAAAAGTTTTTGTCCTCCACGGCCCGGAGGAGGACTCTGCAAGCTTCCCAAACCCTGTGCGTGCCCTGTTTTTCTCAAAAATGAACCCATGTTCACCTGGTTTTGCAAAAAAAGGGGATGTGCAGAGGGTTTGGGAAGCCTGCAGGGTGCTTTTGGGGGCTAGGGAAAGGCAAAACCATTCCAATTTTTGCAAAAAATATTGGCCCAGGGTGTTTTTGTCTTCCCCCAGCCCCCAATAGAACTCTGTGGGCCTCCCAAACCTGCTGCACACTCAATTTTTGCAAAAAATGGGCCCATTTTTGACAAAAAATGGAATGCAGGGAGGCTGTATTCAGTGTATAAGACACACCAACATTTCCACCCTCTTTTTTGGGGGTAGGAAAGATGCATCTTATACCCCCAAAAAATATTATATGTTCATTGTAGGGCCAGTAGCAAAAGGAGGACATGAACTAGGTAGAATCCTTCTCAATCTTGGACATTCACCAAATATTAGGGCAGTTTAATGAAGCATCAATCAGAACATGTCTCAGAAGGGAAGTGCCAAATCAAAGTGTTGTCCTGGATCAAAGATGAAGACTTGAGAAGTCTTGCTAGTTCAGTCAAAATGATCAAAATGCCTTCTGTGTACATTAACACGTGCAGCAAAATACTTCAGTTTCTTCAGACTGAAGCAGTCAGTCAAAGCACAGAGCCCCACCTTAATATTTTTTTTCAAAATGGAACAACTCCCCACCCGCCCCCCAAGGAAAGCACCATTTGGAAGCAGATTGCTACCAAATTGGCTTAAAGTGAAGCAACATTTTGAACTAGATGATGGCCAAATTGCACCCCCCTTATTAAAAACCAAACAAACCATCAGTCATTTTTTGCAATGAGCCTCTGATAAACCAATGCAGTGTAATAAATCCTAGGTAGAGGGAGATGCAGGGTCTCCTGCTTGAGCAGAAGGTTGGACTAGAATCTAGATCAGGGGTGGACAATTAATTTTGCCATAGGGCCGCATGAGAAATTGGGATGGTTTTAGAGGGCCAAACTAATATAATTAACTCAGTTCTACCCAATACTGTATATTATCGGGTAGAACTGAGTTAATTATATTATAATTATAAAATATTATAATATAATATAATATAATATAATATATTATATTATACTTTACTATACTATACTATACTATACTATACTATACTATACTATACTATATACTATACTATACTATACTATTATAATTATATATATAATTATATATTATATATTATATCTGGAACACCTGGTTCTTATTTAGAAAAGTGGGACCGACCTACGCAGACAAGTCACAGACAGCAGGCGGGCCGTATTCGGCCCTTGGGCCTCATCTTGCCCAGGTCTGATCTAGATGAACTGCAAGGTCCCTTCCAACTCTGTTAATCTGTTAAAATCTTTTTGGTGCCTGTTTTACCTCTAGGAAATAATATTTAAACTTCTTGAATTTACTCACAAAATTCATCCCTTTTGTGAGGGCTGATTCTTTTCAAGGATATACCGTCTCAAGGACGGAAATAGGGAAGTGTGGCAATAGATAATCTGACCTTGAACTTGGAAATCCAGATTCAAACACCCAGTGGCGATGTGTGTGTGTGTGTGTGTGTGTGTGTTCAGTACAATCAGGGACCATTTGAGGCATTCACTAGGTAAGTACTTGCTTATGGAAAGGCCTTACAAGCTGCAGCTGAATTCCCATCAAATCATCATCTGCTTGGCTGAGAAGTTTAATTTCAACTGAGTCCTCTGAGGAGGTGAGGAGAAACTATACCTAAAATACAACCCTCTCTCATTCTAGCTGGACTCCAATGTTGCAAGCATGCAGCCACTCGAGCCTGTGCCATTGAACTGTGAATTCAGCTACTCCCTTCTCCCAGGAAAGACCGAAACAGAATCTGTAAACTCTGATAGCTTAGCAGAAGCACCCTTCCTTCCCTTCCCTGGATTCGGAAGCTAAGCAGGATACACCTGAAAATAGTCTGATTTAAGGCCAGACTATCTTCGGGACTGCCTTCTACCACACAGCTCCCAGCGACCAATAAAGGCTACAGGGTTGGCCTTCTCTGGGTCTTGTCGGCTAACCAGTGTTGGTTGGTGGGGCTGTGGGGGAGGGCCTTCTCTTTGGCAGCTCTGGCTCTCTGGAATCAGCTACCTCCTGAGAGCCATACTGCCCCCCACCCTACTGGCCTTCCGGAAAGCCATAAAGACCTGGCTTTGCTGGCAGGTGTGTAGCCATTGATCAAATGATGCATCATCTAGATCTGGCCACAAAAGATATGCCTGGTTTTATTAAGGGGTTTTAAATGGTCTTTTAAAAAATGTTCCTTTTTAGATGTTGTTTGTCTTTTTGTTGTTAGCCTCCCACAGTCTATCGGGAGTTGGGTGGCATATAAATTAAACAAATAGAGAGATATTGCAGATAGATAGATAGATAGATAGATAGATAGATAGATAGATAGATAGATAGATAGATAGATAGATAGATGGATAGATAGGATAGATAGATAGATAGATAGATAGATAGATAGATAGATAGATAGATAGATAGATAGATAGATAGATAGATAGGATAGATAGATAGATAGATAGATAGATAGATAGATAGATAGATAGATAGATAGATAGATAGATAGATAGATAGATAGATTAGATAGATAGATAGATAGATAGATGATGATAGATAATGATAAATAGAAAGATAGATAGATAGATAATGATAGATAATGATAGATGATGATAGATAGATTATGATAGATAATGATAGATAATGATAGATAGATAGATATAATGATAGATATAATGATAGATATAGATGATGAAAGATAGATAATGATAGATGATAGATGAAAAATAGAGGATAGATGATAGATAGGTAATGATAGAGATAGATAGATAGATAGATAGATAGATAGATAGATAGATAGATAGATAGATAGAAAGATAGATAGACAGACAATGATTAATTGATTGATTAATTGATTGATAGAAACATAGATAGATAATGATAGACAGACAGACAGACAGACAGACAGACAGACGAGAAGATATTTTATTCTTAAGGGGCATGCATAAGTGTACCAGCATGCCTACCGTCCCCTGTCCTAATATTTTCCCTTATTAGTATTATGTATATAAACATTGTTATATCTTTGTATACTACTAACACATACTTGACTGACTGACTGACTGACTGACTGACTGACTGACTGACTGACTGACTGACTGACTGACTGACTGACGGACGGAAGGAAGGAAGGAAGGAAGGAAGGAAGGACTGAAGGAAGGAACAATAAAGAAAGCATAATAAAGAAAGAATTCCCAGATCGGGAAGCTGAAAAGACATCCAGGAAGAGAAGAAAGGAGACTTCTTTGCCGCTGTAGGAAAACCCCCCGCCCCCCCCCACAATTTGGATGAATCCAGGTAGCCGCCAGGAGTCGAGCATCAGTTGAAGACCTATTGGAGGATCAGGGTTTATGGAGCCTATGTCTTCAACTGCAGTCTGACTTCACTGGAGGGGGGGGGGGGGGAGGGGAGGGAGGTTTGCAGGGAGGGGCAGACAAAAATCACCCCTACCCCCCTCCACTCGTGCCCCTCCTGAGAAAAGTGGCTCTCTCTCTCCAGCCTCGCCAGACCTCTCGTTGAACCTTCCCCATCAGAGGGCGGGGACTGAGCTGGTGGGGTGGGGAGGAACGAACGAGGCGGCCCCCTTGGGTTGGTTCGCCCTCGCCTGCTTGCTGCCTCCTCGGCTCGGCGGCGCGGCCCTGGGGCTGCCCCGCGTTCGCAGAGGGCGTTGAACCGCAGCCTACCCTCGCCTCGCCTCCGCCCGCTCCCCCCCTCCCCCAGCCGCAGTGGCCGCTCCTCCGCTTCATTCCGTCTAAGCTGAGGCGAAGCGAGAGGCTGAGGCGCCTCTCTCGCCGCCTTGGCGCGCTCCTGTGCGTGACCCTTCTTCCCCTCAAAAAAGCCAACAGCAGGTTCCCGGCTGCTTTTTGCTTGGCATGGCCGTGGCTTGAGCGGCGTGGCAAGATGCTCCCGGGAAGGCAGCACCAGCAGCGGCCGGGCGGCTGGGACCGCTGCCGGGTCGGCGAGAGACTGCAAGCCGCCCTGGCCGGCCTCCAGGAACTCCAGGTGCTGCGGGAAAACCAGCGGGCGTTGGTGAGCGAGGCTTTGGCCATGCAGCGCCCGGCCGAGGAGAGCCAGGCGCAGAACAAGGAGCAGCGCTTGGAAGCCACCCTCAGCGCCCTGAAGGAGCAGCTGGTAAGGGGAGCCGGCTGAGGAAGAATGCCCCTTTGGGTCGCAAGTGGGGCGGGTGGGTGGTTGAATGGGGAAGAGCCGCAACGCGCCCACGACACGTGTGCCCCGGCTGCTCTTCTCTGGCCAGGTAGGCGCGCCCCGGCTGGCTCTCCAGGAAAGGCGAGGCAGATGCTCCTGGAGCCGGCAAGCTTTGGGGAGGGAGGCGGAACACCCGCGCGGGGTCCCTGCTCGGGCATTGTTCGCTACTCCTGGTTGTAGGGAGCGCTCTCCCTATTCCGTCCCTTGCCCTTGCGAGGTGTCCATGTCTACATCCTCCGCGCCCCCATCCTCGCCTCCAAAGGATGTCCCCTGCTAGAAAATGCGCTATTTCATGGGCTGAATGAGGAGGAAAAAATATTTCGTTCTTGTTTGCGCGGACGGATTTCGAGGAAGGTATGGCTAACAGCCTACTTGCTGCAAGAAGTAATTGTACTTTAATAGTAAGTTGCCTCCCCACCTGCAGTCTCTCTCTGCCCAGTTACACAATCTTTGTCCTGATCTTATTTAGGTTTTATCTGTTAGATCTTTACTATATAAATACTATATAAATAAATTATATATACTAAATAAGTGTATAGTATATATAAAGTAAAAAAACATTTGACACACACACACACACACACACACATATATATATACACTATATATGTATATACAATTTATTTATATAGTAAAGTATAAATAATATACTATATATATATATCTATATATATATTCTGTCTGTGTGATTTTTTGTTTCCCTTTTCATTATCAGCAAAAATGTTACACACACACACATATATAATAAAATTTTGTTGATAATAAAAAGGAAGGAAAACTAGTATAGATCTATTTCAAGCTAATTTTGCTCTCATTAGCTAGCCATACCCTTACACACACACACACACACACACACACACACACTATTTTAATGGTAACCATTAAAAAAAGGGGAAGGCTCTCCGGTAGGTATTAAAAGAACAGTAGGGTGTGTTCTCACATGTTCAGGAAAGGAGCATATATGTGTCTGCATTTGAAGTTAAGAATATTCAAATTCTCCAGTGTAATAATGTAAGATAAGGGAGCATTATTTAAATTAAAATCCAATCTCTCAAAATGTATAATAACCCTGGGGCGTCCTTGTTATCTTCCTTCCTAATCTGAGAGGTCTTTAAATGTTGTATTTTTCCAAGTAAACGTATAGCAATTTAGCCACAATGTTAGATTGTCATCCATAACAACGTGCTTCCTGTCTGTTGCATTTTAACCACAAATGTGAATTTGGTAGGAGAAAGTACTGTATTGAAAATATTGAAATCACACCGAATCTGAGTATAGCGGTAGGGTTCTATTAGCTACATGTTTTGACTTGGAATCTTGCAGACTCTTGATGTCAGTGAGAAAGTACCCATGGGTAAGTAGACTTGGATGGTAAATTGCCCCTTTGATCTACTCCACCCATTATTCAGTATCTTTTTTAAAAAAAGTTTGAGACTGCAATTCCATGGGCATTTGCAAGTAAGTCCTACTGTATCTAATGAGGAGGAAGCTTAAATCGGAGCAATCAGACACTACTAAAATGGAATGTGAATTTTGTGATGCAACTTTCAAGAAAAGAACATGGCTATCCTTTTATACATAAGGGAGGTGAGGAAAGGGACAGCTTTTGTTCATTTGATGCCATTACCTCAACAGGACTGAAATCTAAGCACAAACAGCATCCTATGAATGCTGACTCAAAAGTAAATGCAACTGATTGGGATTTATATACAAAGTTACCCTGTGAAGTCTGGCTGAAAATTATAATTTATAGTGTTACATAGGGTTTATTATAAGACATTCAGCAGAAATTATCTCTCTTTGGGGAATGTTTTGGCAATACCTAATCTTTTTATCTCTCCTTCCATAGCCACATGTTTAATTGAACTATAAAGCCATTCAAGTTTATATTTTTAGTTTGAGGTTTTGTTTGTTTGATTTCTAGTTATTCCAAGTATGATTTCTGAGTAAAACAAGAAATATGAAGCTCATTTCCCATTCTAATTAAATTTTATTCTGGTGCACAAAATCTACTGGGATGATTCCAGATCATGCTTACATTCTTTTTTACATGAACATATTATTTGACTTCCTTTCCACACAAATATATTTTATTGATAAAATAAAGCTATTTCATGCACAGGAAAACCAATCAATGTCTTTCCATGTAGACCACCTTTTCCCTACTTAGCATAATTATAACTATATGTGGGGATGCATTTTTAGTGAGATTTCAAACAGATGTTCCTATTTTGTAAAATATCTATCTTGGTATTTGAAAAAGTATGGAGAGTTATAATGATTACAAAAATTAGGAAACAGTTCACATCATATTGAAAGCAGCTATCAAGCTGCTAAAATGCAAAGGTTACCCTTTGTTCTTTAAAAAAATATTTTAAAAAAATCTAATTACCTCTCACATTTTAGCAGATTGTCTGGAGATTGATCACAATCTCTGGTTCCTTGAAGGTACTACAGTGTTCCAGTGTAGGGACAATCTGCTCATTTTTAAAATAGAAAAAAGGATTCAGAGTAATCTAAACTTAATTTGACTGTAACTTCTAATGTAGCTTTTTTTCCAGTGTGCTGCCTTTAGATACAGGGTGTGTTCCAAAAGTAATGCAATTATATTTTTTAAAAAGTAATTTATTGAACATATTTGCACAAACACTTAAAATTCTTCAAAGTACTGTCCTTGGGCCTCTACACATTTTTTCCAGTGACTCTGCCATGACCGGTAAGCACCCTGGAAGGAAGGCGTCTTCGGGGACCTCTCGCAAGGTCTTCGTCACAGCTGATTGGATCTCTTCTATGGATGAAAAACGCACCTTACCACAACGTGCTACGAGTCCGCGAGTTCCTGGCCAAACACCAGGTGCCAATGCTGCCCCACCCACCCCTATAGTCCTGACGTCGACCCAGCAGACTTCTTTTTGTTCCCAGCCCTGAAAGGAACCCGTTTTTCATCCATAGAAGAGATCCATTCAGCCATGATGAAGACCTTGCGAGAGATCCACAAAAATGCCTTCCAGGGTGTGTACCGGTCATGGCAGAGTTGATGGAAAAAATGTGTAGAGGCCCAAGGACAGTACTTTGAAGAATTTTAAGTGTTTGTGCAAATATGTTCAGTAAATTACTTTTTTTAAAAAAATAATTGCATTACTTTTGGAATGCACCTTGTATATCAAAATTATAAACACCAGTATATTTAGCCAGTTTGGGCATAAAAGGCAGGCAGATGTTGTCAATCACATTGGATAGTTCTAAACAGACAGACTCATCCCATGAAAGAGAAGACAGGTTTTTTATCCTAAATAAGTGTAAAATTGCCTTGGACCATGACTTCTACTGGAGGGACTTGATCAAGTCACTTTCAGACAGTGAAGGGCTACCAAAAATTTTACTACCATGCTGTGGGCGTGCCTTGTGCAGGATGCCCTGCATTTTCTTTTCTTTCTAACATCTTTCAGTGCAAATTTGGTGCTCTGGGGTGGAGCTCCATTTTTACTAATCCCCCCCCCTGTCTGGGTAGTAGCCCACCCCTGCATTCAGCATAGAGAGAACATAGGGTTATTCTGAAGCCAAGCCATTTTCCTCAGCATCAAGAGAACGAATTAAGGAATCTGCTGTATCATCAAAATCAGGAAATGACTTTATTAATATCAGCTAAGAATTTAAACATTTGTGGGTAAGTTGTCAAAATCCCTGGATCTCTGAGATGTTACAGCATGCAGAGGGGAAGAGGGTGGGATGGAGTAGAGAAAAGGCACAATCTTAAACGGATTAGTGTCTATCCCTAGGTGTTGTCATGCAGGTTTTGGGTTACATTTAAAACTATTGAGAGAGCAGCCAGCAGTCAAATTCACTTTGCATCAACCTTCCTATCTTCCTTCAAATAAAATAGTGAGTCAGGCCAAGAATATGGGAACAAACCCACCCAGCTGTTGGGTCTTTCGAACAGGTAAACAAGTTTGCTCACCTGAAATTTTATTTGTATATTTAAACTTCACAGAGTGTAGCCATGAGAATATTGTTAGATGTTCAAGTTTTGTTTTATAAATGGTATTTACGTATTCACATAGCTTATTTCTCTCAAGTAATTGTGTTCAATATTGTAATCACCACCATATGATAAGAAATGATACTGAAAGATTACTTAATAAATTGATGACCCAAACAATATAAAATATATCTTGCTCACAATCTTATATATTCTTTGTGGCGTTTCCTGTCTATTGGAGCTAGCATTGTGGAGGCAGTGGACCTAAGCGCTTTGCGTTATTGATAGAGTCAACTAGTTCTTCAGACAGATGCACAAATAAAGGGCATTGTCCATGGTTTTAATGCTTCCGGTTCACTCGTATTTGTGAGTCATTGGAGAGCTGGTTGCAAAGGGAGTGTGAGACTCCACCCACCCACCTAGATGCCGCCATTTGGGTTCTTTTACTCTCTGTGCAAGCGCTAAGCATTCTGTGCATGCACAGAGCATTAAAAAACACAAGTGGTGGTGGCCGGGAGGGTGGGAGGAGCCTCACGCTCCCTTCGTCACCAGCTCTCTGACAACTCACAGGCATGAGTGAACTGGGCGCATTTAACCTATATCAGTTATCCTATATCAGTGATGGCAAATCTTTTTTTCCTCGGGTGCCGAAAGCATGTGTGCATGTGCTGTTCTGCATGTGCGAGTGCCCACACCCATAATTCATAATGCCTATGGATGGTGAAAATGGCATCCCCTGCCCCCCTGGAGGCCTGAAATAGCCCATTTCCAACCTCTGGTGAGCCTGGTGGGCCCATTTTTCACCCTCTCTAGGCTCAAGAGACTTCTTTGGAGCCTGGGGAGGGCAAAAATGCCCTCCCCTCCCCCTGTGGACTATCTGGAAGCCAAAAATGCCCTCACAGAGCCTCCTGGTGATCCGAAAATCAGCTGGCTGGCACCCACATGCACATTGGAGCTGAGCTAGGATAATGGTTCACATGCCAGCAGATATGGTTCCGCATGCCACTTGTGGCACTCATGCCATAGGTTCACCATCACTGTCCTATGTTCATATAATCCAGCTACCTTAGTCTTGTTTTGGGATCTCACCTACCCTCTCTTTCCATACATAAGCTATAGTATGGAATGGGATCCCCTGTTAGTATATTAGAAAAAAGTATCTTTCCTGCTTCTCTCAAATGTATCATTTTCAGGGTGGCATAATAGTCTGAATGCCTTTGAAGGTATTTCTTTGCAACCTTTTAATTGGTTCTACTTTTCAATTTAAAAGAGAAAAGCCCCTTCCCCCTATTCTACCTATTTGGGTGGAATAGATTGAATTTGTGCAACAACTGCTTCTGTTGTTTCTTTCCTTTTTAAAATATGGAATGTGCTCCCAAAGGAGAATTCAATCAAAATGTTATAGACTTCAGTCTCTACAATCTTGGTTAATTACACACTTCAGTAAGCATTGAGCTAATTCAGATCTCCAAGATCCCTCCCTCCTTATTGGTATTAGACATGGCCATTAATTATCCATCAGGTGTGACACATGCAAAGAGTATTCACTTACAAGTGAGTAGCTTATCAGAAGGCATTGGGGAGTGAAAATTGACTTCAACCTTCATAAAATGCTTAAATCTCACCTGGGAAGCTTTGAAGCCAGTATATTTTGATTAGAATCAAAATGGCGGCACATGTGTACTGCCAATCTTTTGATTACCTGCCATTGATAATATTAACTGAAAACCCCACTGTATTTTATTTAACGCCAAAGGAAATAAGAATTAAAGCATTTATTGCTTGCTCAATGCTGATGGGCTAGTACAAACTCCCAATGATCACTATCTAAGCCAGTTTGTTCCTATTTGATATCTGTACTTTGGGTTACAATAGCTCATTCATTCCATGTATATAAGATTTGAAAATGGATGGGTAGCTGATGAAAATTGAGCAGACAACTGAGAAAGGGTATGAAGGAAAAAAACATCACAGTGTTCCCATTATTGGAAATGCTTTTATATGTATCAGTAGTCCAATGTTTTGCTTGCTTCCGGATCCAATAAAAGTTATTGTTTATCATGATTAAAGCCCTTCATGGGCTTATTTCATTGACCCAGCTACCTCAATCAAGAAGGGCATGTTACAGATCCCATTGGGTAAAGAATTTCAGCTGGTTCAGTCTAGTAAAAGAGCTCTCTCTGCTGTTACCCCTGCTCTATGGAACATCTTGACCCCAGAGACAAGGCAGCTCCTATCCTCTTGGCCTTCTGGAAGTATCAAAACCTGGTTCTGCCAACTAGCATAGAGGACTAAGAGCAGCATGCAGCTTTGGGAATGTTTGGTGTCTTGAGGGCACTTCCTCTGCCTTTTTAGAAACATTAAACCTCTGTAAACCCTTTTAAACTTTGTTTTTAATTACTTGGGTTTCTTTTTTAACTTTTAAACCTCCCAGAGTCACTTAGATGAGATGAGTGGTGTAGAAATTTGATGAATAATAAAGAAATTAGTATATTGAGCATTATTCTAAAAACACAAAGAGGAAACTCCTAATTTACAGATTTCATCCAACAATCTAAAGACATCCTGATCATAGCTTAAGGCATCTCAAAGTTCAACAGACATATTTTTCTAAAGCACAGGTAATGTAATCCTGCACAATTTAAAAGGATGTCACATATAGTTCGAAGGACCCACTGTTACAACAGATTTGACTTCCCTTCCTGCCTTTCCTGAATAGCAATCAGATTATTCCAGTTAAGTTCCTTACTTGTGTTTTCTAAACAAGTAGCCTTCTAGTTCAAGTACGTCTAGTTTCCATTCTGCTTTTCCATAAGAAAACAATAAAATTAAGGCTGTTAAGCATGGTTTCCAAATCCCATTATTTATACAATAAGCATTTAGTTTCACTATAATAATTCTGCCTTTATTTTGATGGAGTCACTCTTTATGTGTAAAGAATACAATATTAGAAAATATATCCAGCTAAATGAGTCATCCATACTGGTAACCTTCACTACATTGTAATTAGGGACTGAGTTGGCCATCTAACATTCTCACAGTTGTAAAACTTACCTAGCACTTGCCAAAGACAACAGTATTAAAAATAGGAATTTAGTTGAAATAATCTGATTACTAGACAGCAGATAATGTTCAGGAAGAGCAGGAAGGGAAGTCAAATCTGTTAGCCCTCTGGGCAATAGTGAGAGCACAATGGCCAACCTTTCAGCATTGAGATCTGTATGCCTCTAGATTTTGGCAGGCACTTCAAAACTTCACAACACTGAAAGGACCAGTTATTCTTGCTGAAATTCCATCTAATCGTAATTGAGCTGGCCATAAGCTCTAGAAAAAGAGAAATAGAGCTAATGTCAAATGTCTTCACTTTTTAGTGGATTGCCTGTATCAGAAATCTTTCTAAGTGTCTTTGGAAAGAAGTTTCCTTGTTGTTTTTAGCAAGGGGAGGTTTTGAAAAATTATACTGTAGTTTCCATGATCTAGTGCAGTGTTTTTCAACCAGTGTGCCACGGCACACTAGTGTGCCGTGAGACATGATCAGGTGTGCCGCGAAGCTCAGAGAGAGAAAGAAAGCAAGAGAGAGACAGAGAAAGAGAAAGAGAACAAGAGAGAGAGAGAAAGAAAGCAAGAGAGAGAAAGAGAACAAGAGAAAGAAAGCAAGAGAGAGAGAAAGAGAGGGAGGGAAGGAGAGAGAGAGAGAGAAAGACATAGAGGGAGGGAGGGAGGGAGAGAGAAAGAGAGCAAAAAAGAGAGGAGGGAAGGAAGAGAAAGAAAGAGGGAGAGAGAAAGAGAGCAAAATGGAGGAAGAGAGAGAGAGATAATTTTTTGTCCAAATTTTTTTAGCGCCCCCCCCCCCCCCCGCTCAATGTGCCCCAGGGTTTCGTAAATGTAAAAAATGTGCCACGGCTCAAAAAAGGTTGAAAATCACTGATCTAGTGCATAATATTTTTTTTCAGATGATATTTTAAAATTCGGTCAGGGTAAAATCCTGCCAGTTCTGACAGGTTCTGGAGAACCAGTAGCGGAAATTTTGAGTAGTTCGGAGAACCAGGCTGGCCCCAGGGTGGGGTGGGAATTGGGATTTTGCAGTATCCTTCCCCTGCCACGCCCACCAAGCCACACCATGCTCACCAAGCCATGCTCACAGAATCAGTAGTAAAAAAAAAATGGATTTCACCACTGCTACACGTAATATTTCTGCTTTGAACTTGTCCCCACCATTTCTGTTTTTTTCACTATGCTATTTCTCGTTGTCCTCTTCTAAGCTTTTATACAAAAGCCTATTTCTTTTTATCATTTCTTTAGTGCCTAATAACTTGAAAGGTTTATAAATAAAAATATCTTGATTGACCTAAAAGTACCAGAAAATGTATTTTCTAATATTATTTAAGTATTCCTTGCCATTTTCCTTGTACATCTCTCCAACATCTGTTTTGTGGTAAAATATTTTGGAGTCAACAGCTAGACAATATTAAAAAAAAATACCATTTCTCCCCCTCTAAAAAAACCTTCAGATGAACTGCAAAGGCTTATAGAAGCCTTCAGTACAGAGTGTTTAACGAACATGTTGAACTACAACTTTTATAGCTCCACTCACTACAACAAAAGGCCATGTTGGTAAATGGGTGATTTATGGAACTCTTGATGGGAATTCCAGTTCCTTGTAACGAGCCTCACCCCCAAATTTTGTGGGCCAGATGTTCAGGCAAATCCCTACTTGACTGGAAAAAACAGATTGTGGTATCATCAAAAAGAAAATACAAATAAGGAATGGATGAGAAGTATAAAGCCAATCAAACACTGATGAAGCACACCAGGCCTCATGGTAGGAAAAATTGGAAAAGAGGAAAGGGTTTATAAAGCCAGTGCAAATAGTTTCATACTGGTTAAAGTGCTGCAAAATTGCAAACAGATCCTGGCACAATAAATTATCCTTGAATACCTGAGAGTCCTGTGAATGCTTTGTGGACTCTTTGCCATTAATCAGAAACCACAAAGGGAGGGATTGCCTGGCAAAACATTAATCATGAGGCAATTAATTCCAACCATGAAAACAAAATTCAGTTACTTACTTCCTGAACTCAGTAAAGCCTAAAGCTCTTTCATTCCTTTGCCCATCAGAAGAGCAATGCTTAGACAGAAAAAAATAGGTATGTCATGTTAGTTTGGAATGCTAGCAAGAAAGGTTAGGTATTTGATTGGGTTGTATTGTGAGTGTTGGATTAGGTCTCCTAACGAATCCTGCAGCAAAATGCATCTCTTGTACAGTAGTATGAGATTGCAAATAGCGGTATAAATCATCTCGCAAACTGGTTATTGAACAGAGAATCCATAGAGCTAATGCTTTTGCTGAACAAATGCACCTGGCCATGGAAGAGGATCCTGCTGCTCAGCTTAGCAAAACACACTTTGGAAGCCCGTTAAGCACACATTTACTCTGCTGTGCAGGCCACTGCAATTAAGCACTCAGCTTTTATCAAACTGCCTGACTATATGGAGGTTATTACTCATATAAGTGTCAGGGTAAGCCACAACAAATATTGTACTGACATTCATGTGAATCTAAATTGAAGCCACATCCAGTCAAGGGAGGAAAGAAAGTGATTGCAGGGATTGGGATGTTGGTGGAGGTGAAGTTTCTCATTTATCCACACACCCCTTCCACATTGGTTTTCTACATGTGAGAAATCTGGATTTCATCCGTTACAAATATATGCAAAGTTCTGCAGCCTTTTGGTTCCCACGAGCTTAGCTTCTAAGATATACTGTATTTGCCTGCTAAATTTGTAAGGTTGGTAGGGGGTGGAGTAGTAAATTAGAGAGGAAAAGGGGAGTTAAATTAAGTGCTTCCTAACAAACCACTGCTGTTCCAGATGTTACTGCTGCTTTGCACATGAGCGAAATTTCAAATGATTGAAACTTCTGAGTTTACTGCCAATCATTTCCAGCAATCGTTAATTGTAGACTAGTGGAACTGAGAGGCTAAAAGTATATGTACTCAGGCTTATGAGCTGCATGAACACAACACAGAAACTCGTAGACGGTCTAAAGTAGAGTTTCCCCAATCTGTCTGGCTTTGCAGATGGTGGGGGAGATGGGGAAGAAGGTATGGTTCAGTGCAAATGATGAGAAAGCGCAGGCATGTCCGCACAAATGGAGCATGGGCAGGGGTGGGCTGCAGCTGGAACGCTAAAGTGGATTCACCGCCATGGCTCACGAGTGCTTGTGTGGCCAGTGCGCTTTTGCTTCTGCACCTGGGAAGATAGCAAAATCGTGCACGGAACCGCAATTTCGCCCGTGTTTCGGCATGCATGGAAGAAATAAAACCTCACCAAAACACGGGCGCAAGCACTCACGAGCCGCGGTGGCAAGCCCAATTTAGCATTCCAGCTAGCAGCCCATCCCTGAGAATGGGCATGCACTCAACGCCTGCTTGCGAAGGGGGATGTGTGCACATTTACCCATCGTTTCAGGCACCCTGGTTTTGAACAGTTCACAGCCCAGTACTGGACCATGGTCTGGAAATTGGGGACCCCTGGTCTAAAGTGTGCTCTTTTCCTAGTCCAATCAACAGCAGACTTTTTATGATAGCATCAGGGGAGGATTCCCAATACCGCCACTACTGGTGTGCTGTGCATGCAGCTTTACTTCTCCTACGTGTGCATGTGCGTCCCAGTGTGTTTTTGCTTCTGCGCATGTGCAGGAAGCAAAATCTTGCCTGGGGCGTGCACAGAGGTGGGTTGCTAAGGTGGAACAGTGACGTGTGCTCGCCCCCCGTGACTCTGAGTACTAGCGGAGTCCAGCGTTATTACGCTACTGCACCTGGGCAGGTAACAAAATCACGCATGGACATGCAGGTAACCCCGCTGAAACATGGGTGCACTTGCATGTCCCGGTGAGATTTTGCTACCTGCCCAGGTGCAGTAGTGCAAATGTGCTGGACTCCACTAGCACTCAGAGCCACGGGAGCGAGCGCACGTCACCGTTCCACCTTAGCAGCCCACCTCTGGCCACAGACGTGTGTGAATTTCGGTGATTTTTTGCTTCCATGCATCTGCAGAAACAAAAAAATCACAGAAATTGCCCCTTTTTGCTTCCTGCACATGCACAGAAGCAAAACCACACTGGGATGCGTGCACAGGAGAAGGGACATTGCGCATGCAGTGCATTTTTCACTAGCGGTGCGGCATCCTTATCCATACTGGTAGCAACCCACTCTGGATAGCATGTTTACTAAAATTTTGTTGATGTAAATCCAGGATTTTCCTCATTTTGAATAGAGCATTAGTTTTGTTTTGGAGAAGGGAAAATTTATAAAAAAATAAAAAGTGCCTTAAAACAGTTTTACCTTCCAAAGAAGGCAATATTGGATCTAGAAGTATGTTAAGCAAGTATTATTGACTGTAAGGATATAGGTCTACGGAGAGGGGCAGCATACAAATCCAATAAGTAAGTAAGTAAGTAAGTAAGTAAGTAAGTAAGTAAGTAAGTAAGTAAGTAAGTAAATAAATAAATAAATAAATAAATAAAAATTAGTAGCTTTATGGGCTTTCTCGATATTTTCTGAAATCAGTGGAAGCCTTTCCCTTGCATTTTCTTAGCAGGTGAAAGGACATTGACGTGCATAGATGATGAAGAATCCACATTATCCTTAAATTGGAATTAGGAGATTGATTAGGGAAGGGTAAAAGTAATATTTTGGTATCCTTGTGCCAGTGGTGAAATCCATTTTTTTAACTACCAGTTCTGTGGGCGTGGCTTTTTATCCCACCCCACTCCAGGAAAAGGATACTGCAAAATCTCTATTCTCACACCATTCTGGGGCCAGCCAGAGGTGGTATATGCCAGTTCTCCAAACTATTCAAAATTTCTGCTTCTGGTTCTCCAAACTACCCAAAATTTCCACTGCCGGTTCCCCAGAACCTGTCAGAACCTGCTGCCTTGTGCCCTTTATCACAGAAGATTTTGAGGGTGTATCTCCAATTTAAAAAGCCTATTTATTTATGTATGTATTTATTTATTTATCTGTTTGTCTAAGTATTGCCCATTTTACAGATTAACTCTGAGCAGTATACAGCTTCAGATATTTTTGTTGTCACCAAGGTGGCTTCCCCAGTTCCTAAGTTTCTGAAATGGTTTATTAATTCAAGACCTATACAAGTAATAGCATGATAGCAATAGCATTTAGACTTATATACCACTTCATAGTGCTTTTACAGTCCTCTCTAATCAGTTTACAGAATCAGCCTATTGCCCCCAACAATCTCTGCCCTGATTTTACCCATCTTGGACGGATGGGAGGCTGAGTCAACCTTGAGCCGGTGGTGAGATTTGAACTGCTGAACTGCTGAACTACAGCTAGCAGTTAGCTGAAGTAGCCTGCAGTGCTGCACTCTAACCACCGTGCCAACCCGGCTCTTTAGAGGTTCTACAGACAGAACTTCAAAATATATTAATTGCTGTTCCGTACTGTTTTACCATCAAATTAATTAATTTAAATGCTCATAGAATCTAGGCAGCATATTGTGACTAGAAGCTACTAGTCTTCAATTTAATTTCAATTTATTAGACTTGTATGCCGCCCCTCTCCGAGGACCCGGAGCAGCTTCCGATTTGGTTCTGCCTTTGTGCTATTTCTTCAAAGATCAGAATAATGCTAGATGATGGGAATATTGAGTAGGTCCTTACAGAGTCAATAGAAACTGAACATCTTCCCTTTTCCCTATCAATAGTCACGGCTGAGGAGACAAGATGTGGGATTGAAAACTCATCTGGATCAATTGGACCAGCAGATCAGCGAACTGAAGTTGGATGTTGGCAAAACTTCAATTGAATACCTTGACAGTGATAGTAGGCCCAGTTCAGGTAATTGGATGATTTTTTCCCCTTTTTCTTCTGCTATGCACAGTGGCAAATTCATTAAAACAATGTTAACGCAAAATGTAATGCATATAAGGCAACTTTATTGGTAAGGAACAGACTCACCATATGTCTCCCTAGCTTCCTGTTCCAGCCCCTGAGCCCCTGCTGATTGTGCTCTTGAAATTAAGTGACAAAATTGACTATTTGGTGGGGCATCAGGTTTAGCCAAAAGAAGGACAAAAGGAGATCTTCACACTTACCTTTTCACTCATCCAAACTCTTCTACTTCCGTTAACACCATTCCGTCCCTTGCCTTCCCCTTGCTGCAACTTGGAAGGGATAAATATGGGTTGATAATCAATAATAAAAACACAATATATACTGCTCAAAAGTAAATGGAACACTCAAATAACACATCCTAGATCTGAATGAATGAAATAGTCTCAATGATTTTTTCATTTGCACAACTATTCCATTTGCACAACAGCATGTGAAACTGACTATCAATCAGTGTTGCTTCCTAAGTGGACAGTTTGATTTCACAGAAGTTTGATTCTGTTTTTTAAGTGTTCCCTTTGTTTTTTTGAGCAGTGTATATACAAAGATGGTTTATTTTCTAAGTTTCTGTTTTTAGCGTTTTGACTCTTTGAAGTCTACCATCTTTCAAAAGGTGGGACCCTATGCTCAGGATTGCTGCTGTTCATATTTTGCATTGGCCAACCTGGTGTCTTTTACAATTGTTGAACAACATTTTCCATAATTTTTCCAGCTATACTTATAGCTGAATGTTATAAGAGGAAATAAAATTTCCATAAGTATTCTTCTCAGGCTATCATGTGGTGTGTGTGTTTTTTAGTTGTGGCTACTCTTCAGATGTTTGAGAACTACTTGCACATTATAGATAGTCTATTTGCTTTTGAGGAACTTGTTATCTCTGTCCTGATCACAGCTAGAAGAAATAACAGTGATTTCCTTTGCAACTCTTCCTTCTTTATATTAAACCAAAAAGCTTAAGGAGACCTCTAGTTCTCTCAGAAGGTGACTGGTTAATAAATCCTTCATGATTCTGTAAGCCTAACTTAGCATGAAGTAGATTGACCATTGGTTCATTGGTTCAGAAGAAGTATAAAAACAAGCAATCTGAAAAGATGCTTTATGCTTTATTTTTCTTTTAGATGGACATAACCATAGTTAAGATTTTTTTTTACTCCTACTTAAGTAAATGAAGCAAACCATGGATATTTCATTGTCTTTACCCACACAAGAAGGGAGAAAGCAAGCAACCTGTAAAAGTCATAAAGCACAAGTGGCCATTCTTACTTTAAACTGTGGGTGATGTGTGAACTGACTCACTGAGATTCTTGCCAAACACCTGTTTTATGTGAACTGGGAAAGAGATAAAAAGGAGAGCCAAGTTTTGGAGGCTCTAAATTTGTTCTGAGGACCATAGACGTGGATAATTATAGATAGTGACTATTAATATTTAAGCATAAGTTATTAAAATACAGATGCACAACCTACTGGAAGATCACTTAGAGAAACCCAAATGTTGTTGCTGAATTTCAGTGACTTTGAAATCTTCCAATTGCCATTGGTACATCACTCAAACTAGTCCTATCTCCATTTCCATCACTGAGTCTTGTCTTCATTCTCTTTGAAGCTACCAACCTTCATGTCATTGTTGCTTCTTTGTGCTAGGACTTGCCACCTTCCTTGCCACCAACAACCAACTTTTCATTTTCACCCAACCCATCTTCAGTCTTCCCCTTCCTATTTGATCCATTCCTTTTTACTTTGGCTTGTGCTTTATTCTTCCTTCAATTCTTCCCCACTCCCCTTCATTTCTTTTTCCTGACATCTGAGACAAAAAGTCTGCAGTTGTATCATATCAACGTTTTTATACTTGGTTGACCCATCCAACTAATTTTCTTTCCTGTTATTCTCTTGCTTTTTGTGTTTTAAATGTGAATTGGTTTTTGTACAATTGTGAAATAGATGGCATTGATTTTAAATTGATCATTCAGATAACAATTATGCTCTGCTTAAAGGAGGAAATAGAAAAGGCAAATCCTTTCATGGATGAGGAGCTGTCTTTTTCCATTCATTAAATTCATGAAATACAATGAATGCAATTGAAATAAAACAAAGCTTGTTTCTGTGCTTTTTTTTTCATTTTCACACCATTTCTATGGGTGCTACTTTTGCCCATTTGGAGCACAAGCTCAAAATGATTTTCAGTCTCCTGGAGCTTCCCTCAAAACCTGCTCACCTGTCTATGACAGTTTTGACATTGCCAGTCAAAGACACAATTCTTCAGACTTTCCTTCACTGACAGATTTTTTAATGAGAAAAACCAGAAGCGGTGAGAATACTCGGGAGCAGTGTTCTCTCTAAAAATTTTTGGGGGTGAGCGGAAAAGTATAGTGTCTGAGCGGCAGTCCCTTCGGGACTGGGCGGCACAGAAATAATAATAAAATTTCCCTCTCAGCTTCTGGGCAGGTTTGGAAAACTCTGAGTTGATGATGATTTTTAAGTGAGCGATTGCTCACTGCTCAGCTTAGAGGGAACTATGCTTGGGAGGCTTAGAACTATAAGACCAGAATGTCTAACTTGCCATTGCAAAATTTTGTGATTGAGGGACAGCAGAAATTTTGTCTGAAAGCACCTGGTTTTTCTCTCTTGCAGTACTTTCATCCATGAAATGGAAGAGAAGGAAGTGCTCCAACTGAACCTTCTGCCATGCAGTTTATTTGTTCTCTGTAAACCAGGAATTTTTTTTTATTCATCAGGTTTTTATGATCTGAGTGATGGTGGCTCCTGCTCTCTGTCTAACTCCTGCACATCTGTCTTCAGTGAATCCATTTCCTCCTCCCATGCCAGTTTGTTACCAAGTTCTCAGCTCTCCAAAACTCATCTTAGCATCTTTGATTACCGACCCAAATCTGCAGATGAAACCACAGTGCGCACCCAGTTCAAACAGGAGGGACCTCATAGCAATGATGGATGCCAAAGCAAAGCTTGCCTCGATGTTTCAGGCACTCCAAGCAAGTCCAGACCAAGGCCTGTTTCTACTGGTGAGTATCTCAGGTTCTTTAGATCTTGATTAGAAAGGGAAAAGCTTTCTTTTAATCCTTGCTATTGTTGATGAAGATGCTAAGGCACATGTCATTTTGTACTGAGGCTATAATCAGCCTTTTATTCTAAAGAAGCAAGAGGATTTTGCTGAAGCTGTCCTGGATTGGACAGTGTAGGAAGTTATGTTTCACATAGCACATAGCAATATGGACAGGTTTAACTCACTTAAAAGTCTCTATCAGACAGATTTTTCATCAGTTTATCCTCTCTTGAAACAGCATTGTGTAATTCCTGTTGAATTACTGCCTGGTCTTCAGTTTGGGCCAGGAGCTTGGAACTTCAATATCCCCACTCCATAACAACAAAGATAAACAAAGCTTATTGCCAAACCGCATAGTACAAACTGTTGACATGTTTCTATGGTGTTTGCATCATGAAATGCAGTTGTTGTTATTGTTGTTGTTGTTATTATTGTTGTTGTTGTTGTTGTTGTTATTATTATTATTATTATTATTATTATTATTATTATTAATTAGATTTGTATGCCACCCTTCTCCAAAGACTCGGGGCGGCTAAGTTCTCGATCTTAAGCCAGCTTGATTGATTTTATAGACATGGTTTGCCACTGCCTTTCTAAATTTGTGTGTGTGCGCGCATTCCTGCTCTCATTTACTGTGTCCTTATATCTTCAAGTGGTCTCCCATCTAAGTACTAAGAAGTAAATTCTGCTTTTTTCACCGAGACACTTTTGTCTCAATGTCTTGGAAACAGCAGGTACTTTAAGTCTGTACTTAAGAACCACACAGCCTTTAATCACACAGGAGGAATTTTAAAAACATTCGGCCTTAGATGTAAAGAGAATAGCTGACTCCTTGCCGATAAGAGGTGCGTGTTAGTGAGATATGTATACCTATTGGAGATGAGCAAAGTTGTGTTCCTTCTGAACTACTTTGGAGGTCATTTAAACCTCCAGGATTGTGCAGGAAGTACATAAAGTTGGAGGGGCTGTTCAGTTCAGAGTCATAGTTCCCTTTAAGCTGAGCAGTGAGCAATCGCTCACTTAAAAATCATCATCAACTCAGAGTTTTTCAAACCTGCCCAGAAGCCGAGAGGGAAAGAGTGAGAGGGAAGGAGAGAGAGAGGAAGAGAGAGAAACAGATAGAAAAAAGAGAGGAAGGAAAAGAAAAAGAAAAAGAATGGGAGTAAGGAAGAGAGAAAGAAAATCAAAATCTAGTTTGAAACTAGCTCAACTATTTAAGTGGCATTTTGATATTGATAGAGTTGCCCTATTATGAGCTCACTGTTATAGACACACAGTACAGTATTTTATTTTGAAATTCTCTGAGGCAAAACAGGGTGGGTTTTTTATTTGTTTGTTTGTTTGTTTGTTTATTTATTTATTATTTCTGTGCCGCCCAGTCCCGAAGGGACTGCCGCTCAGACACTATACTTTTCCACCCACCCCCAAAAAAAATTAGAGGGAACACTGTTCAGAGTGTTTGCATTAACTAGCTAAATGGTCTTAAAGGCACAGTTTCACTAGAATGTGAGTAAAATACCAGAAATAATAATAAAGGATGCATAGCAAGAAGAGGGAATTTTTGGTTTTGTTGTTGTTGTTGTTATTGTTCTTATTATTATTATTACTATTATTAGTATTATTACTATTATTATTAATTCAACTTCTATGCCACCCAATCCTGAAGGACATAGGGCATCTACAACAATAATAAAAATACAATATAAATAGATACAAGGGGATAAAAAAGAAGTCGAACATTATTTGAAACTAAAACATTATCTAAAACTGTTTTTTTAAGTTCAGCCTTCCAACTTACTTGGTTAGACCAAGCTGGAATTAATTAGTTACTGTATAGTTTTTACCCACTTTGTTCTGTGAAAGAAATAATATAGCTGCGGCCTATATCAAGAAACGTCTTCCAAAATTGGCCAGTACATCGTGAAATGGAGCTATCTGGGCATGCTTCCTGTATCAACTAAAGCATTTAAATTTATACAATTACTCAGAAGATTTGCCTCGGTTACCTCTTTCACCCCTCCGTTAGTGTCAGAATGGAATTTGAGCTTCAAAATCTTGAGCTGTAAGAACAGTCAAGAAAGCAGTTGGCTTGATTAATTCTAATGAGATGTGACTATCTGACAAATGAAAGTCACCCAGAACTGCTCTGACTTGGACTGTGACTGAGAGGCTGGTTGTGTGGTGTGATAAAAGAGGAGTTTGAATGGTGACTCCTGAAGAATGGACAGGATTCTCTGCGCTGTCAGTTCAGCCACCTTTATTAGACTCAGGCCTCTGCTGGATTATGAAAAAGCCAAGGAAGTGAAGTACTGTTGGTCTGTTTTTTTATTTATTTATTTTGTCAAGGGCATATACAAAGATATAACAATGTTTATATACATGATATTGGTACTAATAATAAACATTAGGACAGGGACGGTAGGCATGTGATGCACTTATGCATACCCCTATGTGGTAATGTTGTGCCTCATGTCTGGAAGGAGGCAGTGGTATGCTCCTTACTCAAGAACCCTTGGACCAATAAAGATTTAGGTGACTATTGTTCTGTGTCCATTCTACTCTCTTTTAGAGAAGGTTGTAGAGAAGATAGTTTGTCTACAGTCAGCAGTGGGCTACCAGCCGGAACGCTAAATTGGGCTCACCGCGGCGGCTCGTAAGTGCTTTTGCACCTGTGGAGGTAGCAAAATCGCACACGGAGCCACAGTTGTGCACATGTTTCAGCATGCGCAGAAGCAAAAAACTTGCAAAACCACGGGCGCACCTGTGGCTCCATGAGCAATTTTGCTATCTCCACAGGCGCAGAAGCAAAATCGTGCTGCCCCGCAAGCACTTTCGAACCGCGGCGGCGAACACAATTTAGCATTCCGGCTAGTAGCCCACCGCTGTCCACAGTTGATAAAAACCCTGAAGTAAGCAGTTTATCTATATCTGTTTCAGTCAGACTGGGATTCATGTGGAGACAGCCTTGAACATGCTTATATAAATGACCCATGATGGAACTAGAATGGATATCTTAACATGCTGCATCTATCCTTGTTTTCTTCATATGTCAATGTATTTCGACACCATTGACTATAGTATCCTTCTGGGACAGCTCCAGTGGGGGAAAATGGGGGGGGGCATATTTTAGGTGCTTTTTGTTTCTTTGGGCTGGTTGCTGGATATTGGTTGGAGAGCCCCTCCTAAGGCTCTTCTTTGTGGGGTGATACAGAGTTTGACTCTCCCTTCCTATTCCTTTTTCCTATATGTGAAGCTATTCACTGTTTTGGAGTTCAGTATAAAATCAGTTAAGTGAAGCTATATGAGTTGCCAGAGGAGGAACCATCCAAGACTCCATCCTACAAAGGCTGAGTTCCTGTCGATGTTAGATTGTACAGAATAAAGAAGATGACTGAGATTTGCAAGCTTCCTTATCAAAATGACAAGGGGTGAAACATAAGTAAAGTCCACAAAAAATGCTAATACAGTGGTAGCTCTAACTAAGAACTCCTCTACTTACGAACCTTTCTAGATAAGAACCGAGTGTTCAAGATTTTTTTGCCTCTTCTCAAGAATCATTTTCTACTTACAAACCCAAGCCTCCGAATCTGTAACCGGAAAAGGCAGGGAGAAGCCTCCTTGGGGCTTCTCTAGGAATCTCCTGGGGGGAAGCAGGTCTGGAAAGGTGGGGAGAAGCCTCTGTGGGGCCTCTCCAGGAATCTCCATGGAGGAAACAGGGCCTCCACCCTCCCTGTGATTCTCCCAATCGCACACATTATTTGCTTTTACATTGATTCTTATGGCAAAAATTGCTTCTTCTTACAACTTTTCTACTTAAGAACCTGGTCACAGACTGAATTAAGTTCGTAAGTAGAGGTACCAATGTACTCAGAAGAGACTTAGATAGTCCTCCACAAATTACAGTGGTATAAGAAGGGGGGAGGGCTTACATCACAACCACACCTACAAATTTATTTTATTGCAACCAGTCTCGATAAAAGTAATTTTAGCTATTTGGTAGAATTAATTTCCTGGCCTGAGATCTATTGAGGTTGACACAGGACCATGTAGATCTGGGGATATTCCATCTTTAACCTTGAATGGAATAAAACAGGGAATCCCCGTTCAAGAATAGTGTACAATTGGTAGGTCTTCCTAAACACACAGCTCCTGCTCCATCAGCAGGGGACATTTATGCCCAGGAAAGTGCACAGCTTCATCTGATATGCTGACTGAACCCTTTCCTTGATTGGGAAGCTTTTGTACATAACTTACTCACCTGACAGCATGTTTACTGAAGTGTGCTCTACATGGGGCTGTTTGTAAAGATCACTCAGAACATGCAGGAGTACAAGCAGTGATGACCATGGCTCAGTATGTCCATGTGCTGGCTATGACCCATAAAGTCCTTCTTGGCATTGGGCCTAGTTAGGAGACCCTGATAGATTAATCTGACAGGATTGGCGCACTGCAGGTTTCTTCAGTTGAGCTCTGCCATCTATTGAAACTCCAGCCTTCTCCACATGGCAGCTGCCTTCTGGAGTAAGATCTAGAGGGTTATCCTATTGGTGGCATTCAAGAGAACCTTAAAACCCTTGGCGTTTCTCCCAAGATCTGAGCTAGCTCTTTGCTGAGTACATGATATGTCTGTTATTGCTGACCTGATTCATCCCTTTCTTTACTGTTTTATTTTGATTATGTACTTGCTATTTTTCTCTTATGCTGTGAGTCAACCAGAATTGATTAGAGCTAGAAGGCATCTAAGTTGAATAAGTTAATTTAAAAAAAAAGAATAATAAAATTTACGCCCTCATATATTGAAGGAGCAACAGGTCTACACCATGAATCCTGCCATCCTTATCTGGTTCACAGCTTATGAATGAGCATCTGTATTAGGGAAAACATCTTTGTAGGTAGATCTCTGTGTAACTTAGAACATGGCTGAGGACATTGTTCAGACTAGAAGGCAGTGTAGAAATTGGATGAAAATGAATGCTTATATCCTTTACCCGTTCAGGTAGAATCAGTGATCTACTACTGATCACTACTCTATGTGCAAGGAAAACCATAGAATAATTCTAGTGTTGCATAAGTTTCTCAGACACTGATTTACACAAACATATCTTTCTAGATGACCTGAACATCAAATGGTGATTTTAATGTACAAATAAGATATGACAATTATCTCCATACTAGAGGAACTTCCATTCCATAATTTCGTTGTTTGTTGAGTCATTTCAGACATTTGCATACTTTTATGGAATCGAGAGAGAGAGACATAATACTGTATGCACGGCAAAAGATGAACCAACCATTAGGAGGTCTTGAACACAGGTTTATCCCATCATTATTATTCTTGTGGAATAATGAATGTTTGGGAAATGGATGTTAATTTTATTTTAAAGATTCAAATGTATTAATTGCATTGTGAAAGTTTATATTGGTATGTGCTTGCATAAAGCCAAGACAGGACAGTTTGTCATTCTGAACACATGGGTTTTGTCACAAATGAGGAGCATCTATGCTTGGATGTTGTCTGGAAAACATGGGCATGAGCTTCATACCTAGGGAGAATTTTTTACATGGAATGCAATGTAACACTTTGCCTTTGTGTCATGCACAAAGTTTATTTTATATCAAAAGAGCATCGTGTCATTGCCTTGCTCATTTAAAAGGGATGGAAACAACAAAGATGTTACTTTCTTTTAAAAAAAAAATTGTCTTTATTAAGTTTATACATTAAAAGGACAGAGAAAACGCACACATGAAAAATACATACTATTTATCTTGACATAATTATACATATCACATTGAGGATAACAGAAAATAAGAAAATATTTTTGTAAATATTATAAACAACTTACATAAGACATTGATTGATTCAATATAAAGTAACACCGAAAGATGTTACTTTCTATTAACTTTTTTTTTGTGGAATTTTGTCTTCTCAGGTGACCTTGAAAGACTCAGCGTGGTGGATGCTGGATTTCCAAAAGTCACTGACCTCAAAGCCTCTCCCCAGCTTGGTTCAGGAGGGGAAGTCCAATTTTATTGCATGGACCCCAAATACCAAAGCAATTTGGTCTCCAAAAGTGGGAACGATGTGTATCCTTATCCTAGTCCTCTTCATGCAGTTGCTTTACAGAGTCCCCTTTTCTCCCTGGCAGAAACAGAGGGCCGCTCTTTACTTAAAGGTGTACCTCATTTCATGGGTCCCAGCCTGATCAAGACTCGGCCACTTATGGAACTCAGACCAGGGGGTTATATCAACAAACTGCTGCAGCTGACACGCAGCAAAGGAAACTATCCCGCCAGCTATCCTGCTGAGTTCAGTGACAAAGGTCCAGCAAAGAATCAACCGCTCACAATGCTCCAGAGACTCATTATTATCCCCAGTCCTGGTGGAGTGAAAATTAACAGCAGCAGCAGCAGCCAGCTGGAAAAACAAGGGAGCCCATTGCCTTGTAATAAAAGCGATGGGAAGCCACCAAGGGACTCGCCTGAGGGGGAATGTGCCAAACAGCCGGAGGTTGTACATTGTGTGGATGTAGAGCGGGCAGCTTCACTGGCTGACACCGAGTCTTCACCAGCTGTGAATGGCTGTTGTCCTGCTCAGCCAACTGTGTGGGACTCTCCTGTCACTGAAGCTGGGGAAAGCAGCCTGGAACGCAGCTCTTCTTGCTCCCCATTTGGAGTTGATGATCCCAACTTGACCTTCCCAAACACGTGGGTTGGCTCGGCCAAAAAATCTCACAAGAAATCTCCCAGGGCCATAAAGCCTGAAGAAGCCGAGTCTGCACCCCAGGAGGAGTTGGTTCACGCCAAGTTTGTCCCTACCGAGTCCCATCAAGTTCGAGTCAGGTTTGCCAATTCCAAGGTGAAGCCTGTGAAGATGAAGAGGAGGAATAGCGAAAAGACGCTGAGGCCAGCCAGGCAGGTGCTCTATGTGGAGAAGCCTCGTGGGGTTCACCAGCTTGCTGCCAAGTTGCCTCTTGAGTGGAGTTTGTCTCAGAGACAGCTGAGGGGAAGACACCTAATTCGGAGGCCTACCTTTGCAGGGGAAAGCACCGGGAGATCTTGCTCCGAGTCCAGCCTGTATCCTGTGCCATTCGGGATCCCTCAAACACTATCCAGGTCTGAACTCTGCAGAGCGTCCGCTAACGCCATGTATTCCCTCGAAACAGCTTATTCTGACCCAATGATTAAAAAAAAGCAGCGCAAATGGCAATCCACAGTGGAGATCTCGGCAAAAACCCAAGTTTCCAGCCTCTCTAGCAGCCTTGCCTTGGGACCACCGAAACAGGGAAGGAGAGCTGGGATTTTGCGTACCGTAACCATGAGGGCCGAGTCCAGAAAAAGCCTCCCTCTTCATCCAGGGGCCTATGCCAAAAGTGAGTCTGACCATTCAGAGTATTCTGCTGAATGTGCATCCCTTTTCCACTCCACCATTGCAGAGACCAGTGAAGGAGAAATTAGTGACTATACAACCAACCGCTTTGGGGACAGTGAATCCAGTGATAGTGATTCAGAGGAGGGCAGTAGCAGCAGCGGCAGCAGCAGCCTGACTCTGGATTATGCCGATGAGATCCATGAGCATGAAATGATTTGGCCCACATCGACAGGCAAGCAGGCAGCAGCAGCAGCTACCGGTCAAGTCTTGGCCAAGCCTCTCCCACCAGTGCCCAAACTCTGCCGCATCAAAGCATCAAAGGCTCTCAAGAAGAAAATTAGGAGATTCCAGCCTAGTTCCCTGAAAGTGATGACCATGGTTTAAAAGGAGAGGAAGATTGTTCAGGCAGCTGCTTGTGTCCCCGTTTGCAAAGCCAAGGAAGATTGGTACTGTAAAAGGATTCTTGGATCCTAGATTTCAAGTCAAGGTGGTCGTTGTTGTTGGGTTTTTGTTTTTTGCATTTGTTTAATGCCTGTCTAAATGACACTGTGTTCCTTTTTCTGTTCTGTAAGTGTGTTTCTGTGGCTTCATACCTACTCTACTTCATTCCATTCTAATAACTACTAAGTGTTTAGATTCTGTGTCCCATTCATCCAAGTCCTGATGAATTGAGGGAAGAATGCATAGCCTATAATGCATGGGGGAGATTTCCCAAGGTTGGCAGGTGTGTTTGTCTATGTGTGTAAGATTGCTTTCTTGCCAGAGATGGCACTGCAACGTGTTTATTGGAAGATCACTCATTGTCAAAAGATCTCATCTTCTCTTTCTTCATCATCCATATTGATGAGCAGCAAGGCAAGATACAGATTGAGAAAATGAACAGTAATAATCATGATCAATATGACTTATTCAGTAACACTTGTCCGTTCGTTTCAGTTTTCTGGGGTCGGAGAGTTGTGCATGGCTCAGAGGAAGGTTTGGATATGATTCTTGGCCATTTCTAAATTCAGAAGGTTAAGTAATATTCTACAATATAGAATATCATCTTTTGATATTGAGATGTTTGCATCTTCTGGACTGGGTAAACTGCACCCCAAACTGTGCCACAGCACATTACCAGCTCAGATTTATTGCAGGCTCAATAAATGTTATGATCTACAAAGCTGTCTCATTTTGTTCAGAGGCTACTCGGAGTTACTTTGGTGACTGAGCTTTTTCTAAATGTGTTTGAAATTAATTGGGTGCTACATGAATCATAATACTAGATCCCTAAACTGCTCAAGCCACATGTGTTCATGGTGTGTTTGTATTCTTTTTAGAGGAAAAATACTGCTAGATGCTGCATTTAAGGATTGTGCTTGAACTCAGTGCTGCGCCATTTTTTAAAAAAAATCACAAGTAAAATGCATGCACAAATGTGCCCAAACTGATATGATAAGTTTAAGATTAATATCTCTGATTTTTTTCCTGTCTGATAGAAAGATTTTAAAACACTTCCCGCCATGTTTACTGTGAATGAGGTTTGCAAATGGGTGCAATTTATCATTAGCAAGATATAAAACACTTATATGCTAGAACTGGAGTTCCCCATGCTAGTTAGGAAATTCTGGGAGTTGAAATCCACAAGTCTTTAAATTGCCAAGTTTGGGGAGCTCTGTGTTAGAAAACTCTACCACATTTTCTAATTGTGTCTTGCCTCTCACTCTTCCCAAGGATGTTACAATAATATTCCAGTTTTCCTTGGGCAAGTGATCTACGTGGAAATACACCTACACCTATTTTATTTTCTGCAAAAATATATGAGTGATTACTTGGAGGGGCCAGGTACAAAGCTGGGAATGGTGTCAGAATTTGGTACTTTTCTTGAGAGCATGCCCAATTTCTACTTGTAAGCACAACATTGGCACCCATAACATTATAGCAGTACTGTGAGCAAAGTGGGGCTCTTCCTTTTACATAGAAGTGGATCTATTTCTTATGGGGGGGTTTTTTGCAAGAAGAGTATAGTAATGAGAAAGCTTGTAATCAATACCAGGAAAGAGAAAAGATTCTATTCTTTACAGAGGAGTTATGGAAGTCTTGTTGAGCTAAAAGAGCAGACTATGCAATGTAATAGGTTATTAATTCTCTTTTAGCCTAAACAAATCTAATTAACTTCAAAAGAAAACATTTAGCCCTCTTTTTTTGTACCAACTCCCAAATTAAAGTAGTTTCTCCTTCACTTCCTGGCTGAATTTCAACTGCTTGGTGGAAAGTGAGATGAATAATAAAATCATTCAGAAAGGTCAAGGAACTGGTCGTTCATTTTCTCAGCAAGGAAAATTTAAAATAAAGAATATAGAAAATATTATTTCTATAAATTTCCTTTAAATAAAAATAAAATAAAATAAAGGTAATTTTTTTAGCCTCTGATCTTCTATTTTTATAACTAAGGCAGTTAGTTTAAGGGGAAATGAAATGTTTCTCATTAATCAAATGAAACTAGAGAAACACAGCCTTTCTCTTTAAATAATATTGTAACATATAGGCCCAGATACATTCAATAAAAGGGCCTCATAAGTAGATCAAGTATGAAGGAGAAAAGTATGGAAAAAAGCTCTCTCATTGGCTAGCAGTCATAATCAAACCTCCAGTCAGAGGATGTGTATCATTGAACATTAAATGTGCTGTTGGAGGTTGAAAACAACTGTGTGAAGCTGGAAAAGACCTATTTCTTTTGTGTTATAAATTGGTTATGGGGGGGGTCTCACTTTTTCACACATATATAACAGTATTCCCAATTCATGGACCTCCTGTACACAATTCCACCATAAAAGGAAAGAGGTTGATCAGATTGTCATTTTAATAATGGTTTTTCATCATTGGAGGCTATGTATGATCTGTGAAATAGCCTACTTACTAAAAATGGGAGGGAAAGTAAGGGTCAAATTTAATTTTGCTTCTTGAGAACATCATTTTTAAATGAAGTGGACCTCACAATAAATATGTCTTTAGATGGGTGCCCTAAAGACAGGTGTTACATAAATCTGACAACATGGTTTGGACAACATTACATTAGCTCAGCAAAAACATCAGAAGGTAATTAACTGAACTAAAAATGTAAATTAAAAAAAACAATCACAAAAATGGTAATAAAACAGATTCTCAACTTTACAGAGTGGTGGCCCTATAAGGTTTCAGTGAAGATTGACCTAACTAACTTGACATTGATACTAATATCAATATTAACTGATGTCAATATCCCTCTGAATCACACATTCAGGAATCTGTTCTGAACAATGCAGTTTACAATTATGTTATTCAGAAAACTCCCTGAAAGTAATTTCCTTTGAGATGGGTAGCTTTGATAATGAAAAGTGTAAGTTGCTTTACTTAGAACTGAAGACATAAGAAACATGATTTGCCTGTTGAGTGTAGTTGATAAAGTATGACATTTGGAGATAATTCATATTATTTAAGTTGCTTAATAAAAATAATGCTAATTTACACAGACAATTCAAATCAGTTACACTGTCAACGTAGAAGAGTTGAAGGACCAGGTTAGAGACAGACCAGTAAAAAACACCTATCATATTTTTCGGAGTATAAAACACACCTCGCCCCCCCCCCCCCTCCCAAAAAAAGGATGAAAATCTGGATGCATCTTATACTCTAAATGTAGTTTTTTCTAAGCATTTTTTTTCAGCTCTAACAATCTTCATGGCTCTTACCAGCTTGCTTCTCTTGGGAAAGTTTTTTTCCCCAGCCTTCAGTCTTTGCAGGCTTTTTTTCATTGCTACTGGCTCTGAATACGTTTTTTTTAATCCCTAACCGGGGCATAAAACAATGTGCTGAAGCTGACCAGACAAAGTACACTATCCAGATGAATAGCGTAGGCAGATTTTTTCCCCCTATTTTCCTCCGCAAAAACTAAGGTGTGTGTTATACTCCAAAAAACATTGTATATGTGGTTGCTAAGAGTTAACATTGACTTGAAGGCATGTCATCAATTAAAAAAGACTTTCCTGGTTAAGAGGCATCAACAATCATAAACTCACTTCTGATTAGAAGTGAGAGGATGACGCAATATAATTTTGTGGCCAAGAGTCTTACTGAACTGAATAAGAATATTCAAAATTTTGCTTGACTTTATATATTAATATTTATCATAAAACACTATTATTCACATCAATTGTATTAAAAAGGAATAAATAGAAATGAACTACTTCCTTGGGTGTTTTAAGTCTGAGTATTTTCGATACCAAACAGCTAAATCTGTGCATCACATTTTTCCCACTCTGCCTGAAAAGCGGAGGAAAAAAGGATATTTTGATTCATCTGCTCAAATATATGCAGACATTTGATTGATTCTCAGTTACTGGAACAGCTAAATTAACATTCCTGTCTTAACCAGTGATCTTCACATCAGGAGATACTATTATTGGGGTCTTTATATTGTTGCCCATATATAGAATACATTGGTTTATGGTAAGGACCAAAAGCAATATAAGAAAACCTGGACCCACAACTGCCTTTATCTATTTCCGGTGGCATCACAAAAAACATTGGTCTGAGTAAGGACCCATAAGTGGCTCTGGAGAAGACATCCAGAAATGTTAAAAGTTCTATTAAAATAGCCTGTCTCAATAAAGTATAATGCCAGTCATCCTGTGGAGTTAGTTTCCTTGTTTGTCTTTTTTATAGGGCTTCCCAAGGTCTCTAGAGTCCAATTAAATGCCAAATGACAGCATGACAAAGATTAACACATTTCCTCCCTTTTCTCAACATCTGTACTACGTAATGAAGCTCTAGGTACATTGCTGTCTATTGGTCCAGCAGATACCAGCAACACAATATCCATGGGTTCCTTGGCTTCCCCGCAACCCTGCACAGAGCCTTTGATGGTTTAACCCCTGTCCTTTAAGATGTTAAGCTGTTTTACCTGTGCACAATTCTTAGGAGCAGACCCTCAAATACTAGTAAGCAGTAAAAACAATGCAAAGCAAGGGGTGAATTAGCACCATTTCCATCCCCATTGAGAAATATCGCTTAGTAAAAATACACTGCTCAAAAAAATTAAGGGAACACTCAAATAACACATCCTAGATCTGAATGAACACATCCTAGACATAATCAAAACATTTAAATATGTTAAAGGGTTAAATAAGGTTCAGGAGAGAAGTGTTTTTAATAGGAAAGTGAACACAAGAACAAGGGGGCACAATCTGAGGTTAGTTGGGGGAAAGATTAGAAGTAACGTGAGAAAATATTATTTTACTGAAAGAGTAGTAGATGCTTGGAACAAACTTCCAGCAGATGTGGTTGGTAAATCCACAGTAACCAAATGTAAACATGCCTGGGATAAATATACAATATATCCATCCTAAGATACTTCTAAAATACAGAAAATAGTATAAGGGCAGACTAGATGGACCATGAGGTCTTTTTCTGCAGTCAATCTTCTATGTTTCTATGAATGAATGAAATATTCTCATTGAATTCATTATTCTATACAAAGTTGAATGTGCTCACAACAAAATGAAATTGATTGTCAATCAGTGTTGCTTCCTAAGTGGACAGTTTGATTTCACAGAAGTTTGATTTACTTGGAGTTGTATTCTGTTCTTTAAGTGTTCCCTTTATTTTTTGAGCAGTGTATTTCTTTTACTGCAGGTACCATTCTCTCAAGGATGAGCTGAAATAGTCAAATCTTGGTAGTTTTTCTAAATGCCATCATGGTGTGTGCAGACTTGATCTCAGGTGGACCAGTTTTCCAAAGGAAAATCAGTAACAGAATACAGTGGAACCCCGACATACGAAATTAATTGGTTCCGGAAGGAACCTCGTATGTCGAAGAGCTCGTAGGTCGAAGCATTGTTTCCCATAGGAAACAATGGAAAAGTGATTAATGCGTGCAAGCCCGAGGGCTGAGGGGAAAAGACGTCGGCTGAGGGGTGCCCGGTGCTTCGGAGCCGGCATGGGGGGGCTTTCCATGCCGGCTACGATCTTTTCAGACAGGCGCGCCGATTCTCCGCTCATTCCGGGTGAGCGGCGAATCGGCGCATCTGTTTAAAAAGATCGTAGCCGGCATGGAACATCCCCCCATGCCGGCTACGATCTTTTTAGACAGGTGCGCCGATTCTCCGCTCACTCCGGGTGAGCGGCGAATCGGCGCATCTGTTTAAAAAGATCGTAGCCGGCATGGAACATTCCCCCATGCCGGCTACGATCTTTTCAGACAGGCGCGCCGATTCTCCGCTCACTCCGGGTGAGCGGCGAATCGGCGCATCTGTTTAAAAAGATCGTAGCCGGCATGGAACATCCCCCCCATGCCGGCTACGATCTTTTCAGACAGGCGCGCCAATTCTCCGCTCACTCCGGGTGAGCGGCGAATCGGCGCATCTGTTTAAAAAGATCGTAGCCGGCATGGAACATCCCCCCCATGCCGGCTACGATCTTTTCAGACAGGCGCGCCAATTCTCCGCTCACTCCGGGTGAGCGGCGAATCAGCGCATCTGTTTAAAAAGATCGTAGCCGGCATGGAACATCCCCCCCATGCCGGCTACGATCTTTTCAGACAGGCGCGCCGATTCTCCGCTTTTAGCAGTGAGCGGAGAATCGGCGTGCCTGTCTGAAAAGATCGCCGCCGGTCCGGTGGGGTTTTGCAGCAACCTCCGAGCCCAGACGCGCTTTCTCGAAAGGGCGGAGAAAGCCCTCTCTCGCAGCGAAAGTGCTCCCAGCCAGGGAGAGCGTTCAGATCCCCCCACCCCCAGCAGAAAGCGTTCAGATCCCCCCACCCCCAGCAGAAGCCAAGGACTCACGAAGCGCTGGATACGCGGAGAAGAGCCAGGCTGGTTTGCTTTGCTTCCTTCCCCTGCAGAGCCGAATAAAGCGTCACGCCCCCCTGACGCTTTTGGCGGCAAAAGAGCCCAGCATCACTTCAGAAGCCGCCGAAAGCGTCAGAGGGGCATGACGCTTTATTCGGCTCTGCATCAGCTCGGAAGCAAAGCAAGCCCGCTCGGCTCGTATCCCGAATGGAAGCTCGTGAGTCGAGCAAAAATTTCTCTACTCTCCCAGCTCGTATCTCGAGTAGCTCGTAAGTAGAGCTGCTCGTATGTCGGGGTTCCACTGTACAATAACTTGTATTTAAAGAAATGCAAAGGATGCCCTCCCTTACAAATTTTGTTGAATGGACACAGATTACTTAGAGAACGTAGTCCCAAAGAAGACTAATTTTTGAGCTATCTAAGGCTTTTAGGAGAAACCCGCCCATATTTCCACCTCTTACAATACTACATAACATGGTATCAACAATAGAGACCTTCGAATTTCTAGATTCGACCAAATCACAAGATCTAAAATAGACACCTAAATTCAAAAATGTCATCAAAAAGCACAACAAAGAATGTTCTTTCTGCACCAACTCAGGAAGCTCAAACTGCCCAAGGAGCTGCTGATACCGTTCTACAGAGGAATTATTGAGTCTGTCATCTGCACATTGTTGCAACCCAACAAGATAGTCACAGACTTCAGAGGATAATTAAAACTGCAGAAAAAACAATTACTGGCAACCTGCCTCCCACTGAGGACCTGTATACTACACCAGTCAAAAAGGGGCCATGAAAATATTTACAGACACCTCACATCCTGGATAGAAACTGCTTCAACTCCTACCCTCCTATTATTCTATAGAGCACTGCACACAAGAACAACTAAACACAAGTTTTTCTCCCGAATGCCATCATTCTGCTAAACAAATAATTCTCTCAACACTGTCAAACTATTTTCTAAGTCTGCACTACTATTAATCTTCTCATCGTTCCCATCACCCATCTCCTCCCATAAATGTAACTTTGTTGCTTGTATCCTTATAATTTATATTGACTGGTTCCTAATATGATTCGATTGCTTATTTGTACCTGGACAATCATTACACTTTGTACCTTAGGATTCTTGACAAACTTATATTTTCTTTTAGGTACACTGAGAGCATATGCACCAAAGACAAATTCCTTGTGTGTCCAATCACACTTGACCAATAAAATTTCTATTCTATTCTATTCTGTTCTGTTCTGTTCTGTTCTACTGTACTCTACTCTACTCTACTCTATTCTATTCTTGAAGGTGACAGCTATCATTATCAATTCCAGCAGGAAATAATAATAAATCATGTGATTTAATTACACTCTTAAGATCTCTATTCATGTGACTGCTTGGTTGATTTGGAGCATTTAATTCTTGAGCTAATGAATTTGTTTCATGAGATCTCTGCAACATTTAATAAAAATCACATGATGCATCCAGAGCTGAAATAAAACTGAGGAGACTCCTGTTCTGGATCTGAAGTAATTAGGAAAACTTTGAATCAGTCCTGGGGGAATTTAGATTCAAATGAATCCTGAGTCACAGAAGTTCATTAAATGGATTATCTTTGCAGGCCAATCTGGAGGAGGGAGTACTGTTATCTGCAGGGAAGGCTGAGTATATGTTTAACAAAGAGAGAATAAAAGTGAAAATGCCATCTTGCTCTGCAAGAGTCCCACTTAAAAAAAAAGTTAAAATGAGAAAGAGAAGGTGCCACTGCTGCTACAATGACCTATCAATAAAAATGGAGATGGAGCAACCAGGTGACACGTCTGTCTTTTCATTTTTATTCTTGTCTCTAGAAAAAGGGAGAGGAACAGGAAGAAGAAGAAAAAGAAAGAGATTGACATTTGCTTTGGGACAGGAAAGGAGAACCAAAGATAGTTAAGGAGGAGAAAATAGAGAAATGAAATGCCTAGGGGAGAATATGTCTAATAGGGAGAAGATATCTTCAACCTTGACATTTGTCTCTTTCGTATCAATCTGTCCCCAAAGGACTGACTGACATGGGAAATAGATTGATTATAACATCAGCATGGGATCTCTGCCCCTGCCTCAAGCTTATTGGAACCATTGTCTAAGGAGATTCTCAGTCAGCCAAGAAGCAAATGTGCTTCTTAAAAGGCAACTGGATTTGGTCTTCAAGACATTTTACGTCTCATCCAAGAAGCTTCTTCAGTTTTGATGAATGATGGAGAATAAAAGGATTTATATTTCTTCAGGCATATAAATATAAATCTTTCCATCCTCCACCATTCAGTTAGAACTGAAGAAGCTTCTTGGATGAGAAGTCTTCAAGATAAAACAAAGTCCAGTTGTATTTTGAAAATTAAAAAGCATCTTTGATATTTTAGAAGCACTGTTCAAATTACTTGAGTCACCAGTGCCAGTGCATTAAACCTTGGAAATATTGAACTGGTAATGCAGAATGTTGATTTAGATAAATCTTTGATTGGATCCTTCAATGATCTCTTTTCCCAAGAGGGCAAACTGTTTATAACTTTCCAGATGGAAGCAGGGCTCATGAATTTGAAAGCTGCTTAGGAAATGCATTGTTCAGAACGACAGTGGAAGATATATAGATTAGGGGAAAATATTACTATTTTTTTTAGTTGGGATTTTCAATACTTTTCTTGAAAAACAATACAATAACATGGTATAAAATGATTATGACTTGTTAAAGCAGAAATGATACACTGGTATAACGAAAGAAACGAAAGGAGTGAAACAAATGGGAAATACATTTTTACATTTTTAAAACACAACCCTTCCTCCTATGTATATTGATATTGTTATAATTAGATTAAGATTTTATATGAATGGTTATTTTTTTCTTTCCTTCCTGGGATATAAAGAGAAAGTAAATTTGGAAATTTATTTTGTTAAGGGCAGTTACAATAAGATGAGGGTTTTAAAAAGTAAGAATGAATTTAAGAATGTAAGAAATGGATTTTAGCAGGACGGCACAGTTTTGGTAGATAAACAGCAAATAGCCACGAGAAATTGAGATATCTACAGGCACTTTGAATTCAAATCAGGGCGAAGGAGAATATCTGAAATCCGGATAATAGGATTTGTAAAGGAGATAGCACAGGATGAATGATATGTACCAGAATAAATTGGATAAATAATTAGGAAATTTGGATTAAGAATTTAACATTTGATATTATATTATATTGTATTCTAATTTGAGGTATGTGAATTTGAATCTCTGTAAGGTATGGAAAAACAATAAAAATTTATAAACACCCCCCCTCCCCCCAAAAAAGGAAATGCATTGTTCCAATGAATTAGGAATTGCTTTGCAATGTCTAGCACCCAGCCAGTGACACTAAAGATAACTTTTTTGCACCCATTTCTTTATCAAATGCCTGTGGAATACATGAACTTTGCCTCATAAACCATTCTTTTGCAAGAGGCAACATCTATTGAGCTGCTAGACACCACCAAGGACCATTTATCATGCAATGCCTCAGATAGTTAAGTGTCTCTTTTGTTTGAGGTTGCAAACTGACACTTTACGGGGAAAGCAAATTGCTTCTAACACTCAGAAAGGAAAGGAGCAATAAAAAGGGAATTAGGGAGGAATCTGTTAGTTGATTGCACTGTGCAGCTTGACAACTTTGATAGTATATGTAGAGCTACAGTTGTGGAAGTAGGTAACAATATGACCTTCTCATCTTGGGGGGGAAAAGCTATACAGTATATGCCTAGTGTAAGAGGTTTATGGCTATGGATTAAAGTGGTAGTTTCAGTCTGAGGAAATGTGGATTCAAGATCCTACTCAGACCTCACCCAACACTTACCTGGGTGTTTGGGACCAGTTTCTTTCCCAAAATTTAATCTTTTTCATGATTATATGAAATTCTCTTGCAATTCTCCTTAAATTCTCTAAAATGGATACATAATAGAACAAATATACTTGTGAATATAAACTTTGGTTCACAGCTAAACTTAAGTTACATCATTCCAAAGAGGAAGCCCACTGTCAAACAATTCACTAAGGCTGCATTACTATTAATCTCCTCCCACCTATGACTGAATGACTGTAATCTGTTGCTTGTAGCCTTACGATTTATATTAATATTGTCTCCTGATTGCTTATTTGTACCCTATGACAATCATTAAATGTTGTACCTCATGATTCATGACAAATGTATCTTTTTTTTATGTGCACTGAGAGCATATGCACCAAAGACAAATTCCTTGTGTGTCCACATTTGGCCAATAAAGAATTCTATTCTATTCCAAATACTGGGAATTCACCGTCAGTCAAATGCAAAAGGCAGCTTTACTCAAAACAGCTTACATCCTGCTACAATAACAGGATGGTGTTATATATTCTAACACTATCAAACATCTACTTATCTCAAGTCCTTGGGAAGAAATCGATAAGTGGATAAAAACACCAAATGCCAATCTGAACATCTGGCTGACTGTGTCAGAAACCATAATATAATAAGAACCCCAAAAGCCAGCTGGGTGACTTTGGGCCAGTCACTCTCTCTCAGCCTAACTGACCTCACAGGGTCGCTTCTGGGGGGGGGGGAAGGAAGAACAAAATCTGTTGGATATGCTCATCACTTTAAAAATAAGAAAAGTGGGGGACAAATAAATAAATACATAAATAACAACAATGTAAAAAATATCAGTAAGGTATGAGGAACAGTGAGAACAGTGGGACAATGAGGGGTGAAATGAAATTTTAATAATAATAATAATAATAATAATAATAATAATAATAATAATAATAGACCAACATCTGAAAGTTGTGGCTAGGGGACCTTTATAAAGGTTGCACCAATTGCAACCCTACTTGAATCAGGAGGCTCTTCTCACGGTCACTCATGCCTTTATCACTTCACAGTTAGATTATTGCAATGTTTTCTACATGGGGCTACCCCTGAAGAGTATTTAGAGACTACAGTTGGTCCAGAATGCAACCGTGCAACCTGTTGTCTATCTATCCTATGCAGACTACACTGACTCCCGATTGGTCTCTGGGCACAATTCAAGGTGTTAGTAGTTACCTTTAAATCCCTACATGGCTTAGGGCCAGACTCTCTATGAGACCGCCTCTGTTAAGTCTGTATATAACCAATGTAAAACTCTGTAAAAGAAAATACCTTGTAAATACTGTTTAAACTATGAATAAACCTTGGCCGCGTCTGATTGGCTAAGACGCACGGCCGTTTCTTTTAGGCGCGAGCCTTAAACGTATAAAAAGGGCTGTTCTGACACTGACAGCTCAGATGCGTTCCTTGCCGAAGTCACTTTCGAGAGAGCTGAATAAACGGAACCATCTTGTACTCCTGTCTGAGTCTCATTCATTTCACTGGCGACGAGAGAACGAAGAATCCACGAGTCAAGCATGAATCACCTCCAGATCGGCCGGGCTCCCGACTACTTCGACCCCGAGAAGTCGTCTTGGGACGCCTACATGGCGAAATTTGAAATCTTCCTAGAAGCGGCAGGAATGGGAGAAGCTGAAGACGACAGGAAGCGGGCGATCTTCTTGAACTATTGCGGGACCGAGATTTTTGACCTCGTCCAAACGCTTACCGACCCGCTTCCAGCTAAATCCGTTCCATGGGACGACCTCCAAGCAAGACTGGCAAACCACTTCAAACCAACGAAGCCTGCCGTAGTCTACAGACATCAATTTTCCAGGATGACCCAGCGTGAGTCTGAGACAATCAATCAATTCGCCACGAGACTTCGCACGGTGCTGTCAAAGTGCAAATTTGACAGCCCAGAAGCTCGCCTCACAGACGCTCTGATTTTTGGGATGAAGAATGCGACCGTCCGGAACAAAATCCTAACAGAGGACGACCCAACGCTTCAGTCAGTCATCAAGCTGGCTCAAACAGCCGAAGTAACTGACGCGGCCACCAAAGAACTCAAGGAACACGAAAAGAAAGACACCGTCTCCAAAATCTCCGTTGCTGTTTCCCGCGCCGAAACCACAGATGACCTCAGCCCAGCTGCCACGGACGACGACACCTGTCTCCTGCTGCCTTCCGAGCAAGCCAGACAACCCAGATACCAACGCCCCTCCAACCCATGCCCCGGTTGCCGAGGAAATCACCCACGACAGCGTTGCCCCTTCAGGGACGCCATTTGCCGCCGCTGCAATCGACGCGGGCACATCGCCGAGGCTTGCAGAGCGCCCCTTCCAGAGGAGTCCTTCTCTACACCCCGCCAACAACGTTTCAACAACCAGGCACAACAACCGCGAGACAACAAATTTTCCAGAGGCTTCAATCGCAGAAACGACTCTACCGCTAACCGTGACTACGCACGAGGTAAAGCACAAACTTACGTAAATTGCGCAACTGCTAAAGGAGGGAACAAGATTGTCATCTCACTACTTTTAAATAACAAACCTTGTAACCTAGAATTAGATACAGGCTCTAAGCATTCTATTATGCCTTGGGACAAATTCAAAATGTATATGCCAAATTTTCTTAAAACTGATTTTGTTAACTCAACTTTAATAATAAGGGATTTTCAAGGTAATGTCATACCTGTTTTAGGGAAAGTAGATGTGCCTGTGAAATTTAAAAATTGTGAATATTTTCTTCCTCTGATTGTGGTTGAGGGAGCCAAACACTCCCTCCTGGGGTTAACATGGATGTCTCCTTTGGGAATTGAAATACTGGGTCTTTGTCATGTAAATGTTGAACCTGATATTCCTAACTTTATCCAAGAATTTCCTGAGGTTTTCAGCCCTACTTTGGGCACCTATAATGGGGCCCCTATCTCCTTCTCTCTAGATCCCAAGGTACCCCCAGTCAGACTTAAGCCTCGCAGGGTACCCCTACCACTATTGCCTAAACTAGACATCCAATTGGACAAATTGATTGCCCAGGGCATCTTAGTCCCTGTAGAACAAGCGCCATGGGAAACCCCCATTGTCACTCCAGTTAAACCTGATGGCTCCTTAAGGGTCTGTGCAGACTACAAAGCCACTATCAATAAGGCCCTTCAACACCATCCATACCCGATCCCAGTGGTCCAACAATTGCTTCATTCTTTGGGGGAAGGGAGAGTATTTTCGAAAATCGACCTGGCACAGGCATACCAACAGCTTCCGGTCGATGAGGCCACATCCCTGGCCCAGACCATAGTGACCCATAGGGGTGCTTTTAGGTGCACCCGCCTGCAATTCGGGGTCAGTACCGCCCCAGGTATTTTCCAAAGTTTCATGGAACGATTATTGGCAGGTATAAAAGGAACCTCCCCATATTTTGACGATATATTTATATCAGGAAAAAACCAAGCAGAATTAAACATGCGCATCAGAGAAGTATTGGCTAGACTGCAAGCTAAGGGGTTAAAAGTAAAACCAGACAAGTGTGTGTGGGGAGCAAGTAGCATAGAATTTCTGGGCTATAGAATAGACAGTGAGGGAATACACCCCACAGCAGACAAACTAGAGGCCATAACCAAAGCACCCGAGCCAAATAATAAGACAGAACTCCAAGCATTTCTAGGCCTCCTTAATTTTTATTCTGTCTTCCTTAAACAGAAGGCAACGGCAGCAGAACCACTACACCGACTGCTGCAGAAGGGAGTTCCCTGGACCTGGGGCACAATGGAGCGCGAAGCTTTTCATAAAATAAAACAGTTATTGACCTCTAAAAGCGTAGTGGTTCAATATAGCTCAACTTTGCCAATAAGGCTCACGTGCGATGCTTCGGCGTATGGGGTTGGCGGGGTATTAGCTCACATAATGCCAAACAATACAGAGGCCCCCATCGCCTTCTTTTCAAAAACATTGTCCATGGCAGAGAGAAACTACAGCCAATTAGACAAAGAGGCATTGGCCCTAGTCTCTAGCGTTAAGAAATTCCATTATTATCTCTGTGGGAGGAGTTTTGAACTAATAACAGATCACAAACCCCTGCTTGGTCTTCTAGCTGCCAATAAACCAACTCCTCCCTTCATGTCCCCTAGATTAATAAGATGGGCCCTTTTCCTGTCAGGATACCAATACCATCTAACACATAAGGGGGGAAAATCAATAAATCATGCTGACGGGTTAAGTAGATGCCCCATGCCCGAGTTAGTCTCAGATCCAACCCCCACAGAGGATGTCTTACTAATTGACCTTGAGGAAAACTGCCTGACCACTGCCAAAGAGGTGGCTGAGCACACCAAGAAGGATTTACTATTGTTAAAAGTAATCAATTGTATTCTAAAAGGATGGTTGGGAGACTCTGAGGAAACTGGGCTGTCAGAATTCAAATCTAAAAGGTTGGAATTATCCTACTTGAAGGGATGTGTGTTATGGGGTGACAGGGTGGTCATTCCCAATACCTTAAAACAGAAGGTACTAAGTATGTTGCATGCAGGCCACCCAGGCATTGTCAGAATGAAAGGGTTGGCCAGGGGCTATTTGTGGTGGCCAGGTTTAGATAGGGACATTGAGCAATGGGTAGCAAACTGTGACCCTTGCCAGGAGTCACGGCCCAATCCCCCGAAAACAACACCTCTGGAATGGGAAAGACCCACTGGGCCATGGTCCCGCATTCATATTGACTTCGCAGGGCCTATTGGAACCCAAAACTTTTTAATTGTGGTAGACGCGTTCTCCAGATGGGTGGAAATCATTGCTATGCAAAACATTACTACTTGTGCCACCATTAAAGCATTATACCATTTGTTTGCCACACATGGGTGCCCAGACATCCTAGTCTCAGATAACGGGCCACAATTAACTGCCAGACAATTTGAGTGCTTTTTAAGCAACTTAGGGATCAGACACGCACTCACATCCCCTTACTCGCCATGGGTTAATGGCCTTGCAGAACGTTATGTACGTGTGGCCAAAGAAGCCTTGCGCAGGGCAGGCCCAGGGGAAATACAACACAAATTAGATCAATTTTTATTAATGCAACATATCACCCCAAATTCCATCACAAACAAAAGCCCAGCAGAAATTTTAATGGGTCGAAAAATAAGGTCCCCCCTGGACAGGTTGCACCCTCGTTATTGTACTCAAAATGTAAATAATGAAACATGTACAGCACCTGAAAGAAATATGTACCTAGGGCAACTGGTTTTTGCTAGAAATTTTGACGGGGGGTTGAGTTGGCTGAAAGGAAAAATAATGCAACAAACAGCCCCAAAATCTTATGTGGTACAATTGGAAGATGGCCGCACATGGAGGCGGCACATCGATCATTTAAGGGGGCGCATAACACCAAATGAAGAGCCGGCCGCTAACGGAAATTCTTCCCCCCAAGCAGACATTAATTCGCAACTCGAACTTTTGGAATTACAAAAGGACTTACCACGGCCTGATGCTTCCTCCAGCGACGCCGAGCCTTCCTCCTCTTCTGGGCACGGTGCGCCATCAGCATACTTGTCTCCGCAGGCCAGAGCCCCAACTTGGGCCCAGCCGCGGACAGGAGACAACGACGAGCCAACCTCCACCATAGACATACCAGCCGGTAATGATCTGCGCAGGTCTGAGCGCACGTCACGCCGGCCCAATCGATTGGAGGACTACGTCACTTGGCTCACTGACTGACAGTTTGGCTGAACTAATGAGGGAGGGGTGTTAAGTCTGTATATAACCAATGTAAAACTCTGTAAAAGAAAATACCTTGTAAATACTGTTTAAACTATGAATAAACCTTGGCCGCGTCTGATTGGCTAAGACGCACGGCCGTTTCTTTTAGGCGCGAGCCTTAAACGTATAAAAAGGGCTGTTCTGACACTGACAGCTCAGATGCGTTCCTTGCCGAAGTCACTTTCGAGAGAGCTGAATAAACGGAACCATCTTGTACTCCTGTCTGAGTCTCATTCATTTCAGCCTCCATAGAAAATTGGGGAAAGCTTGCTAATGTGTCAGGGGAAACACAACTTTAAGGATGCCACTTGGACATGTAAAAGCACCTGGACATTTAAAAGCTGTCTCAATTTTTAAGACTTCTCAGAACTAATGAGTAGACATATTTAGAAACATTCATTTTTATTTGTAAACTGCAGCAAAAGGTATAGCATAGAAAAATAAATATATTAGAAAACTATGCAAGTAGGCATTTCGATGTGCTGACTTTGACTCCCGGAATTCCCCAGCCAGCCTGATGACTGGGCAATTCTGGGAGTTGAAGTCCACACACCAGAAAGTTGCCAAGGTTAAGAAACACTGGCATGACCATTCTGTTACAGTTAAACCTCTGAAAATTTATCCCCACACCCCGCTCCAACTGAGCCATTAAATCTTCAAAATATAACAGCAAGGCGGGAAAGCGGTCCACAAAGGATGTCATATCTAGAAAGAATGGAAGGAAGGGAGGGAGGGAGGGAGGGGGGAAAGGAAGGAAGGAAGGAAGGAAGGAAGAATTTATTTATTTATTTATTTATTTACTTACTTACTTACTTACTTACTTACTTACTTACTTACTTACTTACTTACTTACTTACTTACTTATTTACTTACTTATTATTTGAATTTATAGGTTTCATATAATATAAAACCCCACAATATTAAAAGACATTCATCTAACACTCCATCATTCCACTAGCACACTACTGGCCGGAGCAAGACCTTATTGCTCAATGGCCCCAGGCCTGCCAACAAAACTGTGTTTTTAAAGCCTTTCAAAGGGCCAGGAGGGTGGGGATAGTACAAATCTCCAGGGGGAGTTGGTTCCAGAGGGCCAGGGCCACCACAGAGAAGGCGCTTTGTTATGGTCCCACTGGTAGGCACTGCTTAGCCTATGGGATCCAGAAAAGGCCAACCCTGTGGGATCTGACGGGCCACTGGGATATGTGAGATAGAAGACGGCCCCATAAGTAATATTGTCACCTGCATTAATTAATACCATTTAGACTAGTAAGTGGGAAGTTATTAGGTAGTTGTTTGGAGTTTTCTTTAAGGGATTAATGATTCTGTCTTCAGAACTTCTGAGTAAATACTGACAGCCTCCCAAACATTGATTGTCAGTCAGCCTTTGTATGTAGCAATTCTTTTTTTAAAAAGGATTGTAAGTGAAGTATTTGGAGGTACAGAATAACAGATGATTTTGCTTTTTTCCACAACCAAGGGTGATTCCCCTGTCCCTCCATACAATGACAGCTGCTGAAGGGATTAAGTGCTTTCCCTTCCTCCCACTCTTAAAACACATCTAGGTACACATTCAATCACCCAGTGACTTTCTCTGCAGCTGATTTTGGGGGAGGGGAGGAGTGTGATTGACAAGGAGATCACCAGCAGAGGAATTTTCACTTCTTCTCCAAAGTCCTCATCAAACTGGATGGATTAACTTTAGCGTGTTCCCCGAAACGTTAACAGCAGATTGTTTGATAATTTATCTGCCCTAACTGACCTTTCCAAAATGCCCTCGCTGCTGATTCCTTGCTGGAAAATGAAGACGTTAGCATCCCCAATTAAAAGGCATATGTGTTAAACTCTCCTGATCCAGTGGATGGTCAGGAAAAGAAGGAAATCTCAAAGCAGGAAGATCTATGTTGATAAGACTAAAGAGGAGCTTAACATTCATGTTAACAAGAGCACACAACAGATTTAAACTTAATATCAGCCGCTCCAAACTTGACTGTAAAACATATGATTTCAGTAACCGAGTTGTCGAAGCATGGAACTCATTACCTGATTCCATAGTGTCATCCCCAAACCCCCAACACTTTACCCTTAGATTATCCACGGTTGACCTATCCAGATTCCTAGGAGGTCAGTAAGGGGCGAGTACAAGTGCACTAGAGTGCCTGTCCTATTGCTCTCCTATATCTACTATACCTTTCTTCTATTCCTATATCTCTTCTTCTATTCTTTAATTGATATGTTCTATTCCTATAACTTTTCTTCTATTCTTTCTTAGATATATTTTACTATGAGTATCTCCTCTATAACTGTACTACATTGTTCTCTTTTCCCCCCTTAATTATGTACAGGCATAAACAACACTGCTTTTAATTATTAAATTATTCATATTCAACTAATGGTTATGTGGAAAAATTATGTGTCTGTACTTGACCAAAAAAATATAAATTTGTTGTAGATAATATTTGGACTTTATAGATTAGCATGGTAATTTATTTCCTGGAGAAGATTGAGCCGGGGTGGCGCAGCAGGTAGAGTGCTGTACTGCAGGCACTGAAGCTGACTATAGATCTGAAGGTCAGCGGTTCAAATCTCATCACCGGATCAAGGTTGACTCAGCCTTCCATCCTTCCGAGGTGGGTAGAATGAGGACCCGGATTGTGGGGGCAATAGCCTAGCTCTGTTAAAAAGTGCTATTGCTAACATGTTGTAAGCCGCCCTGAGTCTAAGGAGAAGGGCAGCATAAAAAATAAATAAATAAATAAATAAATAAATACATACATACATACATACATACATACATACATACATACATACATACATACATAAATACATAAATACATAAATACATAAACAAACAAACAAACAAATAACCTTCATCATGTATTTACTATGTGTATACCCACTAAAGCCCTCATTGTCATTGTGTATTGGACAAAATCAATCAATAAATAAATTCAGTTTTGCATCATGGACTTAACCTGGGAAGCTCATGAGTCAGAAGACAAAGCAAAAGCCCCCTCTCGCTTGTCTTCATCAGGAACCATTAGCACTGCTATAGTTATTGTGACTGGTTATCCCTGATAGTCTTAGCATCCATGAATTTGGCATATTATTGACAGAGCCATCCAAATTCTACATTGCTAGGAATCCCGTGAAACAAACTCTACTTCACTCTGCACAATAAGATTGCCTTTCTTTTGCTTGTTGTCCACAATCTTCCAAGTCTACAAGTTTTATTGAAGAATAGCAATAGCTATAAGGAACGTGAAGTTCTTTTCCTTATCTGCTTTTTCCACATTTAGAGAAACGTACACCTATCTGTCATTTCCTTCAGCCTTACTCTATTTCTAAACTCCAATTTCCAAATCAATGGCACGTTTTGAATCAGATGCTCTTTTCTGCACCCCTCAAGCATTACAAAACCTTCTTGAGATATATTGGAAATACTATACAGTATTTCTAAACCGAATGGTCCATTCTCACCTGGAAAGGCATTCATTATTATTATCATCATTTTTTTTTTCAGTTTTAACTCTTAGGGAGTATTTTCACATTATTTGGAGAAACTACTGTGGTATCTATATATTTTTTATTGAATGGAAAGCAATCTCATCTGTATAAGATATAATAATAATAATAATAATAATAATAATAATAATAATAATAATAATAATTTATTAGATTTGTATGCCGCCCCTTTCCGAAGACTCGGGGCGGCTCACAACAATAATAATAACAGTATACAATGTAACAAATCTAATATTAAAAATTTTCTAACAATTATTTAAAAATTATGAAATTAGGTGTCAAAGTAATAGGCCCATAGCAAGAAAACCTCGGAGGCAAGTGGATTCCTCAAAGAGTAGCTTTATTGGATATATCATATTGGCACAGATCTGGTGAAAACGGATTCTGAAAGTTTTATGTATCAGTAAATAACTTGCTCTTCTTTACCTACTTTCCATCACTTTCCCACGATTCTAAATTTTTCAAAGTAATGTTACCAAGGGTTAAGTTTTGTCATTCTTCCTCTGAGGCAGAAATTAATGTCTCAAATGTATTTTCTCAAAAAAAAAAAACTTAAAAACAATGTTCTTCCTTGAAGATGCCTTACTTCTTACCTAAGAATCTTTTTTCAATTCTTCAGAAGCTTCTTGGAAGAGAAGTGAAATATCTTCAAAAAAAACACAGTTCAGTTGCCTTTTGAAAAGCAGCCTTGGGATAACCATGACCTGGATGACTGAGAATCTCCATAGATATTTGAAGAAGAATGTTGTCTTGAACGGTAGTTCCTCTTCAGACCATTCATTTAAAATAATTAAGCAGCGGAGATATTATCCTTTATCCAAGACAGTTACCCCTAACTGATATGTGACTGATTTTTGGCTTGCTATAAGGATTTTCCTATGTGAGTGTATGTGTATGTCTATCCAGTTTAAATAAAGAAATAAAATGGGGGAAAGGAAAGGGATGACTTGAGGTTAGCTCTTGGATGTAGACAAGTCAACCGATCACATTTTCCTCAACAATGATAATAAGCACTTCACTTCTTTAATAATAAATATTTCTAAATTTACTTGATTGTGTTACGTTCGCTGTATCTAAGCTGGAAAAATCTGGGCAGTTAGTCAGTAGACATGAAGATGACTTGTAGCATTACATCTTTGGGAACAGAGATAATTTTATTGCTTTGTTATTTTCATAATTGGTAGTTTTAGCCCAGAGAAAAAAGGTGTGCAATTAATTAATATATAATTATATGGCTAGTTATATATTTATACAAGTGTTGTAAGTACTTGTTTGAAAGGTTTCTGTAGCTTTTGAAAAGCCCGATATTGTTTGGAGGCACATGAAGGATTCAAGGCCAACATATAATCTCTTAATTACAACCCTTCCTTCATAAGATGCATACATCTGCTGCCTAGTGTTAAGTGGAAGAAAATGAGCTTCCAGATTCAAATAAAGTAGTCAATTGGATCTTCATTTTTTTAAAACAAATGCTCCTCCCCACCCCGTTGAACACTTCATTTTCACACTACTTGATGCAACATCTCCACATTTATCGCTTTCTCAACAAATAGCTGAACAGCTGAAGGCAAATTATTTCTAATTCAAACCAGATGCTATCAAGAAGTGGTAGCCCTTCTTATTTATTTATTTATTTATTATTTATTTATTAGATTTGTATGCCGCCCCTCTCCGTAGACTCGGGGTGGCTCACAACAGCAATAGAACAATTCATAACAAATCTAATAATTCAAAAACATTTTTAAAACCCCATTATTAATCAAACATACATACAAACATACCATACATAAATTATATAGGCCCGGGAGAGATATCTCAATTCCCCCATACCTGGCGGCAAAGGTGGGTTTTAAGGAGTTTACGGAAGGCCAGAAGGGTGGGGGCAGTTCTAATCTCCGGGGGGAGCTGGTTCCAGAGAGTCGGAGCCGCCACAGAGAAGGCTCTTCCCCTGGGACCCGCCAAACGACATTGTTTAGTCGACGGGACCGGAGAAGGCCAACTCTGTGGGACCTAACTGGTCGCTGGGATTCGTGACGCAGAAGGCGGTCCTGGAGATATTCTGGTCCGATGCCATGAAGGGCTTTATAGGTCATAACCAACACTTTGAATTGTGACCGGAAACTGATCGGCAACCAATGCAAACTGCGGAGTGTTGGTGTGACATGGACTCATGTCACACCAACATGAGTCCATGTCACAGCTGCATTCTGCACAATCTCTCACAGCTGCATTCTGCACAATCTGAAGTTTCCGAACACTTTTCAAAGGTACCCCATGTAGAGAGCGTTACAGTAGTCGAATCTTGAGGTGACGAGGGCAGCTTTATAAACAAAGTCACATATATCCACTGTAGAAAATTGACCTCAAGGCCTTGAGTAGGAGTTCTAACAGCCTACGTTTGAAATTATAAAATGTAATTATAGTTTAATAAATAAAGCAAAATAATTAGCATAATTATATTTTGTTAATGCCACAAAGGAGTTTGCGTTAGAGGTATCCCATGGCTTTTGTGCCTCTTGACCAAAAGAAAATTCAGTGATATAGAAACACAATTAATTGCTAATAATAATAGGCTGAACTAGAGCCAGTTTGGATGAAGTACCGATAGCAATAGCAATAGCACTTAGACTTACTGGTATATAGATTTATATAGACTTATATGTACTGCTTTATAGTGCTTCACAGCCCCCTCTAAGTGGTTTACAGAGTCAGCCTACTGTCCCCAACAATCTGGGTCCTCATTTTACCAACCTTGGAGGGATGAAAGGATCTTTAAAAAGAAAAAAAAATCTTTAAAAAGACTCCAAAAGTTTTTAAAAGACTCTAAGTCAGAGGTCTTCAAACTTGGCAACTTTAAGATTTGCAAAATTCTGGGACTTGAAGTCCGTAAGTCTTAAAGTTGCCAAGTTTGGGGACCCTTGCTCTAAGTGAAATGTTTTAAGTTGCTTCCCCAGAACTGTAAAAATGACAGATAAACCCCAACTTATCAGCATTCTCTTTTGATCAAACAAAGGTCCAGTTATGGACCTAAAATGAAAGGCCCTTTCCATTAGCATATTTGTCAGTATATTAAAGGATGTTCAATCAAGTGTTCATGACCATCTTCACCCTTGCCATGGACACTCCTAGCTAATATTCCATAACAAATTCTTCCATAGTTTACAGAATTGTACAGTATTTGTAATGGTACAAATGATATTTGTAGGTAATGGCACAAGTACTAGTTTTAATCTGTAAATGTAATGTAACACACTACCTTAAGTCTAACCTTTGATGAGAACTAGATCAATACCAGGTATTTTATACACCACAATGACCATCTTAATTTCAACCCCAACACTCACATCCAACTTTTATAAGCAATTTATTAAAACTCAACAATTTAATATTTAAAATATTTTTAAATTACTGACAAGAAGCGAATTAACAAGAATTGTTTTTTCCCATGCAGGTGGAATCTGGAGAATGCAATTTAGTGGATTAAGGAGCGCTAATCCACATTATTAAACTGTGGATGCAGCAGGAGCTGTGAAACCCATCAGAAGCTTAGTTGTTGCTACATTCCAGTGGTTGGAATTGCTCTTATAGCAAGTTCTCTGTAGGTCTCTTTTGCTCTTACTGTACATAAGAATGGGGAGATTTGCCAACTCCTGACTCCCCTGCATGACAAAAGAGGAACATGTCTTTTGATGGAAGGTCATTCAGCTACAGGGTGCCACAAAACAACACTGTACCCCGCAGAATAGAAAATTTCTTCTGAGTCTTAATGAAAGCTTCCCATTAGGGAGCCTTGAAGGATCACCCTCCAGTCTTTCCATTTTGTTTACCAGACAGTGTTTGGTTGGCCAACAAAATGCATCTGATTCCACAGTGGGGGAAGTTTTCTTTGTTCAAGGCAGAATCCAGGAGAACATTAGAAACTTCCCTTGAGCCTGGTCAAAAGGTCATTTATTGTAAGTAGGCATCTGTTCAACGGTTGCTTGCCATTTTTCCCCATAGGCTACCACTATTCTCTTACATATGGTGAAACGTGCATGTAACCACTGAATACTTCTTGATCAGATAAAACTTAATCCTTGCAATTACTTTCCCCATAGGATATAGTTTTTATCTTCCGCAAGTGGTGAAATGTGGACATGCCCATTGAGGTTTTCATATCAGATCAGGCTTAATCATTTAATAGGCCAACTTTCCTTTCCTAATTTGAGTCTAGATTTTTAATGAGACGGAGCTGACAACATTATCACAGAGATTAATTTAAGTATAATCACTGCTCACAAGTCTTCCTTCTTTTTCTTCATCACCACTATATAATTGTTAATGATATGATGAATTTCTGCAATCACTGGAAGACAATTTAGTTGAATTCTTCACAGAAAATTTAAGATTTTCTCTTGACACTGAATATTATTATTATTTATTTATTTATTTTGTCCAATACACAATATACACATAGTAAAATACATGATGAAGGTTATAGAGGAGATACTCATAGTAAAATATATCTAAGAAATAATAGAAAAGAAGATAAAGTAATAGAACATATCAATGAAAGAATAGAAGAAGAGATATAGGAATAGAAGAAAGGTATAGGAGATATAGGAGAGCAATAGGACAGGGGACGGAAGGCACTCTAGTGCACTTGAATAGAGAGAGATAGTATGGTGTAGTAGTGGTTACGATACTGGATTGGAAATAGAGAAAATGGGATTTTAGGCTTTCTTTAAGGTGTGGATGCCAGCTGGGTGGTGATGGTGGTGGTGGTGGTGGTGGTGGTGGAGAAGGAGGAGGAGGAGGAGGTGCTGATGCTGGTGCTGGTGGTGCTGGAACTCGTGGATTTTGGAATTTTTCTATGGCTTTATTATCTTCCCTACTTAATAAATAGGACTAAATATTGTATTAAACAACATAAAACACAAACAAAATGCACTCTTTAAAATATCTGAAGTATCTATCTATTTGGTAGATATATAAGTATGTCCCTTGGTTAAGATGTTAAAAGGAATTGTAATACAATTCCATGAGGGTGAGCATGTGGCTTTGAAGTTTATTATTTTGTTGTATAGAGCACAGTTTTTAATCTTTCATCTCAGAAAAAGCAGCCAGTTTGCAGTTACTTTCTTTTTAGCACATGCTTTAAAACCATTTTCTTTTCAGATCTTGCTTTAATGTAGAAAACAGTTGGCTCCCAATGCTGGCCTTTAGTCCTAGGGGCATCTTGTGAGAATAGCCTTCCACTGCTAATTGTGAAAACAGAATTGTTTGGCTGCAGGCTGATGCTTTGATAGATAATAAGCTGTGTGACCCACCAAACACTGAAAATGAAGAGAAAGGGGAAACTTTCAGAATAGTAGGGGCTCCTGTTGAAAAATATTTTTCAAACATCCACCTTTTTTAGTCCACAAAAATAGACATTGCCGCCATCCCCTGGCTGTGCTGATCGGATAGGCTGTTGGCTTTGAAATCTGGTCAAATGAAATCAGTTACTGTTTCTTGGAGGGGTGGTAGTGGCTAGAAGTGAGTAGGAAGAAATGTTGCATCCAGATCTAGGTATTTTACATTTTACAGGTGAAATTCTAGGTGCTGAAGTGGAGAACTTTGTGGAATATGGGCTGGAACCATATTTAATTGTCTGGAGAAAACCAAGGCACTTCCTGCATTGAGCAGAGTGGAATTGAGATTTTTGGAATGTGTTGAATCACATATACAGTGTTCCCTCAATTTTCGCGGGGGATGCGTTCCGAGACCGCCCGCGAAAGTCGAATTTCCGCAAAGTAGAGATGTGGAAGTAAATACACTATTTTTGGCTATGAACAGTATCCCAAGCCTTCCCTTAATACTTTAAACCCCTAAATCACAATTTCCCATTCCCTTAGCAACCATTTAGATTATTACTCACCATGTTTATTTATTAAAGTTTATTTTAAAAATGTTTTTTAAAGGCAGACAAAAGTTTGGCAATGACATGTGACGTCATCAGGTGGGAAAAACCGTGGTATAGGGGGGGAAACCGCGAAGTATTTTTTAATTAATATTTTTGAAAAAACGTGGTATAGACGTTCCGCGAAGTTCGAACCCGCGAAAATCGAGGGAACACTGTACTGTGAAAGTTAGAGCTATTGCATCTTGCATTCTCATGATTCACAGAGGAAATGCTTGCAAACTAACTAATTTAAAGTAAAGCATTCAATTTAAATATCAAATCCTGGATAGAAAGCAAAGTTAAAAAGGAGATTCTTTCTAACCAACATAACTTAATGATCCTCTCCTGTCTTTCATAATTGAGGGAACTAAAATTATGAATATACATCTATATAGCCCTTTATGCTTTCTGAACTTGGGTTACTTGCAGACATTACATTACCCAAATAAGTAACATCTTCAACTATACATCTGTGGTTGAATCTACTTTTACAACTTTTGCAATAATAGACTGCAATAATAATATGTGATTAACTAGGAAGAGCCCCTTTGAATTCAGCAGGATTAATTTATGAACGTGCATTCATAAAACTAACTTTTAAATCTATAGGAGGAAAAAGTTCTTTTCTTAATTACAGTGATCCCTCGATTTTCGCGATCTCGATCTTCGCGAAACGCTACACCACGATTTTTCAGAAAATATTAATTAAAAAATACTCCACGGTTTTTTTGCTATACCACGGTTTTTCCCACCCGATGACGTCATACATCATCACCAAGAGTCACTTCTCTGTCTCTTTCTCTTTCTTTCCTGTCATTCTCTGCTTCAATCATTTTCTCATTTCTCTTTTTTCTCCCCTTTTTTCTATCATTTCTCTCTCTCTTCCTTCCACTCTTCTCTCTCTCTCTTTCTTCCTCTCTCACTGTCTTCCTTCCTTTCTCATCTTTCTTTCTCTCTCTCTTTCTCTTGCTTCTTCCTCTCTCACACTCTCTTCCTCCCTCTCTCATCTCTTTCTTTCCTTCTCTCTCTTTCTCTATCTCTCCCCCTCTTGCTCTCGAGCGGCAAATGGCGGCCGGGCGGGCAGGCAGGTGAACGGACGAACGAGCGGCGGGCGGGCGAACGGACAAGCGATGAACGAGCGGCGGGCGGGCGAACGGACGAGCGGCAAACGGACGAATGAGCGGCGGGCGAACGGACAAGCGGCGAGATGTTTACTGTATTTTATTTATTTAGACAGATGTTTATCTAATACAGTATTATTTGCACTTATCTAATATTAGTCGCTCCCCAGCTCCACCATCTGCGCATGCGCGGCCATTGAAAAAAGGGCGTGCATGCGCAGATGGTGTTTTTACTTCCGCACCACTATATCGCAAAAAATCGATTATCGCGAGAGGTCTTGGAACGTAACCCTCGCGATACTCGAGGGATCACTGTATTACTTTTGCTAGAAGAAAAAGTGATATAGTTAATTAATGCATGAGTACATGCTGTTTCCATTAATGCTTTTGAGGCATGTTTATAAAATCTTAGAACAGCTTGACTTCAGCCCTACTTACGGATCTATTCCCTGTTTAAATGGAGGAAAATGTACTTCTGGATTACAAAAATAGTCAATTATTCTTATTAATGTTTGATTTTTTCCTTTGTGGTGCAACATCTCACAGCTTCTTCCCATTTTAACAGCTATATGATTAGCTGAAGGGAGGCTTGATTTAAATGTAACAAAGAAGAAATGGAACTTAAATGTTTTCTGCAACACTTACCATAAGTCCGTGCTTTTATGATTTTATGGTGTTATTACACAGATAAGGCCACCCTGAGTCGCTTTGAGAAGGGCGGCATAGAAGTCTTATTAATAAATAAATAAGATGACCAGAGTCTGCAATTGAGGCATTTTATAAAGTAATCATAAAGAAACATTTTGATAGCTCTATTGTTTGCTCCAATCTAGCGATTTCCTACATTTTAGCTATCCAGATATCTATCTATCTATCTATCTATCTATCTATCTATCTATCTATCTATCTATCTATCTATCTACTATCTATCTATCTATCTATCTATCTATCTATCTATCTATTCATGCATTCATTCATTTATCTATCTATCTATCTATTCATGCATTCATCTATCTATCTATCTATCTATCTATCTATCTATCTATCTATCCATCCATCCAGCCAGCCAGCCAGCCATCCAGCCAGCCAGCCAGCCAGCCAGCCAGCCAGCCAGCCAGCCAGCCAGCCAGCCAGCCAGCCAGCCAGCCAGCCAGCCAGCCAGCCAGCCATCTCACTGAAGGCAACTCTTGGCAATGCATAACAATAGGTTAAAAAGGAAATATAAAAAGAGCAAATACAAATATAAAAGCCATAGTAATAAAAATCCAAAATACAATCATAAATGAAGGGATGGTCCCCTTAACAATGGAGCCATCTAGACAAGTAGCAAGAGCATTTAGCCATTGCATTTAGATTTATATACTGCTTCATGGTGCTTTACTGCCTTCTCTAAGCGGTTTACAGAGAGTAAGCACATTGCCCCCAACAATCTGGGTCCTCATTTTACCCACCTTGGGAGGATGAAAAGCTGAGTCAACCTTGAGCCTAGTGAGATTCGATCTGCCAAACTGCTGGCAGCCAGTAACCAGCAGAAGTAGTTTGCAGTATTGCACTCTAACCACTGCACCACCAAGGCTCCAGTTCTCTGGAGCCCTGGAACTGGTTACATAATCGGGTATTGAGGGCTTGTCAGAATATCAAAAGGGAAGGGGCCAAACTAATTTTGGGCAGAAGGATGTTCCATAAGGCAGATGCAAAGCGGAGAAGCACATCTCCAAGGACCCACTAAATGTAGATCCCTAGCTGGTAGTACCCAGACAAGCAAGCCCTCTACACAGTGATGGGCTAGCAAAATTTTTACTCCCACATTGTGGGCGTGGCTTATGCATTTTGTTTCAATATCTTTCAGTTCAAATTGGGTGCTTTGGGGCGGAGCTCCATTTTCACTAACCCACTGCGTTCTCCCCTGTCTTGATTATCTACTATATAAAGTGCATGTACACACACACGGACAGCTTTTCTAAAATTATACACCTTCAACCTCATTTACTGCAATAGGAAAAACATACCTGAAATAAACCGAGAAACACGGTCTCCAAATAAAATCCCTTTTATTCTCTACAGGCTCTGAGCGAGCGGAAAAACACTTTCACTCTATACGCGAGTTACAAGAGAAGCGCGTAAGACCAGAAGCTCGGCTATTTAAAGACTTTCCCTCAGCAACAGCCGGCGGCTGACAGCTCTTCCATTTTGGCGCCCTCTACAGCAGCCAATAGGAAGCAGGTAAACAATGCCTATGGTTTCTTTCAATTCTGCTTAACAACTCTTGTTTAACAAGTTAACCCAGATACAGAACATTATAGAACATTACAGAATTTACAGGATTTAACACCCCTCCCCCTTCTGGATGATTTTACAGATTTTATTCGGTCAAGTAAGTAACAAAGTCTTCTAAGTGAGGGGGTCTTCGCGAAGTCCGATCTGACCGTCTAGGGTCGCTCATGACTTGTGTGTCCACCGACGAAGATGGTTCCTCTCGTCCTGCAGACGCGTTGCTCCCATGACCAGGAGATGGCAGAGCTGAGGCAGCGCTGGAGTGGCTATTTCCCCCAGGTAAGTCCCAATCAACTGGTTCCGGGTTCCTGTTTGTCCTTGCGAAATTCCCTGCGGGGAGGGGATGAGTGTTATCTGTATGTCCCTCACTCTCCATTTTCTCCACTCTCCCCCTAATGTGGTCAATGTGCTTTTTCCAGAGGCGGCCATCTAGTAATTTCACCATATATGTTTTGGGACCTGTTTGGTCTTGCACAATGCCACTTTCCCAATGCTTCCCTGCATCAAAATTTTTAACATATACCTTTTGTCCCACGGCCACTGCCCATTCAGGTATTAGTATATTGTCCGGTTTTAATTTGATGTAGGAGGGGTGCAGCCTATCCAAGGTTGATCTTAACCTTCTCCCCATTAGCAACTCAGCAGGGCTTTTCCCAGTGGTCATACTAGGTGTTATGTGTTGGGTCAGCAAAAACGTGTCTAATCTCTCCTGGATGTCACCTGGAGCTGACCTCTTAATGGCCTCTTTGGCCACTCTAACATAACGTTCTGCTGCTCCATTAGACCACGCTGCGTGGGGCGAGGTAAGTGCATGTCGGACCCCCAGACCAGCTAGGAACACCTCAAATTGCTTAGATGTAAATTGGGGCCCGTTGTCCGAGACTAATATGTCCGGGCACCCATGTGTTGTAAATAACTTCCTTAATACATGTATTACTGCTGAGGATGTGGTAGATGTTAAGGGCACTATTTCCAGCCACCTGGAATACGCATCAATCAGGATTAAAAACATATGATTCCCCACTGGTCCAGCCAGATCAATGTGCACCCTAGACCATGGCCCTTGGGGACTGTCCCACTGTGCAGGGGTGGTTTTAGGCGGGTCTGGCCGCGTTTCTTGGCACTGGCCACATGTTGCCACCCAGTTCTCAATTTCTTTATCCAAGCCTGGCCACCACAAATACCCCCTTGCCAATGCCTTCATCCTCACCACCCCTGGGTGTCCCTCATGAAGCATTTTCATAACCCGCGGTCTCAGGGCAGTAGGGATAACCACTCTTTCCCCCCAGAGAATGCAATCATGCATAACTGATAGTTCTAGCCTCTTTGTTTTAAATTCTCCTATTAAGGGATCGTCCCCATTTGCTGGCCAGCCTTTTAAAATGTAATTCAGAATCCTGCTTAAAATCTTATCTTGCCTGGTTTCCAATGCCACCTGCCTGGCAGTGACCACAGGAGACTTATCCAATTCTATAAGGAGTACCTCTGCAGCGGGTGCTGGGTCTTCTACTCTCTGTCCCAATGGACAGCGACTAAGGCCGTCTGCGTGATTAATAGCAGAGCCCCCTTTATGAATGAGCTGGTAGTCATATGCGGCTAGGAAAATAGCCCATCTGGACATACGGGGAGACATGAAGGGAGGAGTTGGCCGTCCCGTGGCTAGCAGACCCAAGAGAGGCTTGTGGTCTGTAACTAATTGAAAAGGCCTCCCAAGCAGATAATGATGAAATTTTTTCACCCCGGCTACCAGCGCCAAAGCTTCCTTGTCAATTTGCGCGTAATTGCGCTCAGCCCCAGATAGTGTTCTAGAGAAGTATGCAATGGGAGCCTCCTGCCCATTAGGAAAAATATGGGCCAACACACCGCCCACCCCGTACGGAGAAGCGTCGCAGGTGAGCCTTACCGGGAGGGTTGAGCTATATTGCACTACTAAGCTATGGGACGACAAAAGATCTTTAACCATGCTAAACGCCCGTTGTTCCTTCTCACCCCAATGCCAATCCGTCCCTTTATGGAGGAGCCTATGTAGGGGCTCAGCTACTGAGGCTTTCTGTCGTAGAAAAACAGCATAAAAATTTAAGAGCCCTAAAAAGGCTTGTAGCTCTGCTTTACAAGTTGGGGCAGGGGCGTCTTTAATGGCTCTAACTTTTTCTTCTGTGGGGTGAATGCCCTGAGCATCTATTCGAAATCCCAAAAATTCGACTGAAGGGGTTCCCCATACACATTTTTCTGGTTTAAGCCGAAGACCCTTATCTCTCAATCTAGTGAGTACCTGTCTAATTCGACTGTGCAGCTGGGCAGAATTGTCCCCACAAATTAAAATGTCATCGAAATAAGGGACCACCCCATCAAGGCCCCCCAATAAGCGCTCCATTAACCGCTGGAATATACCAGGAGCAACACTCACTCCGAATTGCAGGCGCGTACACTTAAAAGCACCCCTGTGCGTTACAATGGTCTGTGATAAGGCAGTGGCTTCGTCCACTGTCAATTGCTGGTAAGCCTGTGCAAGGTCCAGCCTCGCGAAGATTTTCCCAGACCCCAAGGTGTGTAACAGCTGTTGCACCACTGGAATAGGATACGAGTTGTGCTGGAGTGCCTTATTAATAGTGGATTTGTAATCAGCACAAACTCGTAGGGAGCCATCTGGCTTCAATGGGGTTACAATTGGTGTTTCCCAGGGTGCATGTTCCACTGGAACCAATATACCTTGTGCTTGAAGTTTTGTTAATTGTTCATCTAGCTTATTTAGCAAGGGCAAAGGTACCCTGCGAGGCTTTAATCTAACTGGAGGAACAGAAGGGTCTAATGAAAAAGAAATAGGAGGTCCTTTAAAGGTACCCAGACCAGCACGGAAAACCTCAGGAAATTCAGTGACAAAATCAGGGGCAGTAGAAAATGTCAATTTGTTAAGACCTGTTACCGCTAAGCCCAAAGGTGCCATCCAGTCCAACCCTAGAAGGGAATGATTAGCCCCGTCTACAACTAACAGAGGAAGGACATGGTTCACATTTCTAAAGGTAATAGGAACCCTAGTTTTACCCAAAATCCTAATTGGGTGACCCTGGAAGTCATTGATAGCAATGTCCAAAGGTTGCAATTCGTCCCGTGCCAAACTTGGTATATACAAGTGTAATTTATGCCAGGGCATTAGTGTATATTTCGAGCCAGTGTCCAATTCCATATGGCACGGCTGATGGTTTAAAAGGATGGGGACAACAATTTTATTAGGGGCAGGAGGGTAAACTGTAGAACCACTGAAAAAGCGGTTACCTCTGGCATTCCAAGGCCGGCGGAAACCCCGTCCTTGTGGGCGAAAAGGACGGTAGGCTCGGGGAGCAGGAAAAGAAGGCTGTTGACCTTGTGGAGCAGAGTTGTCATCTGGCAATGCAGCACGGCAAGCGGCGGCGATGTGGCCTCTCTTCTCGCATCTGTAGCAGAAGGCGTCCTTAAAGGGGCAGCGCGACCGTTGATGTTGGCCTCTGCATCCGGCGCAGGCAGGAAAAGTTGATCTGGCTTGTCGTTCTGGTGGTCCTCGAAGGTAGCAGCAGTGGTCATTGTAGTCTTCATAGTCGGCGAGCTGAACTTCAGGTAGGCGGCGAGCCGAGGGACGCTGAGAGTCTATGATCTTAAAAACAGTCTGCAGCTTGTCATTGGATTTTAAATCAGCTGCCGCAGCCTCAGCTACCTCAGCTGTCTGAGCAGCTTTAATCACGTCTTGTAATGTGGAGCTCTCAGTTGCCAATAACTTGTTCCTTATGGTAACGTTTCTCATCCCAAAAATGAGGGCGTCCGTCAATCTGGCTTCCGGATTGTCAAATTGACATTTCGCCAGGATAGTCCGGAGCCTGGTCGCGAACTGGTTAATAGATTCCCCATCTGATTGAGACATACGGGAAAATTGATGCCTATAAACTATGGGCGGCTTCGTTGGTTTAAAATGGGCAGCCAATTTCTCTTGTAGAGTAGCCCATGGTACAGCATTAGGAGGCTCGGGATCTGTCAAAGTCCCGGCCAATTCAAAAATATGCGTGCCGCAGTAATTCAAAAATAAAGCACGTTTCCTGCTGTCCTCAGCCGTATGTAGGCTGGCAGCTTCCAGGAAAATCTCAAATTTAGCCATATAGGCTGCCCAAGTTGACCTTTCTGGGTCAAACAACTCGGGAGGTTGAATAAGCGAAGGGGTCGACATATTGATTTTTTCCTAAAAAAAAAATCACCGCTAAGACCCTCGTCGCCAATGAAATAAACCGAGAAACACGGTCTCCAAATAAAATCCCTTTTATTCTCTACAGGCTCTGAGCGAGCGGAAAAACACTTTCACTCTATACGCGAGTTACAAGAGAAGCGCGTAAGACCAGAAGCTCGGCTATTTAAAGACTTTCCCTCAGCAACAGCCGGCGGCTGACAGCTCTTCCATTTTGGCGCCCTCTACAGCAGCCAATAGGAAGCAGGTAAACAATGCCTATGGTTTCTTTCAATTCTGCTTAACAACTCTTGTTTAACAAGTTAACCCAGATACAGAACATTATAGAACATTACAGAATTTACAGGATTTAACAATACCCAGCGCCCAGAAGGGGGAAAGGGGGGGGGAATCAAAATTTTGCTACCAGTACTGTGTACCTGACCAATATTTTGCTACCGGTACTGCGGACCTGACCGTACCCATAGGAGCCCACCACTGCCTCTGCATGAGTTCATGGAGTAGTAGGTTGATGTAAATGGGGAGAAGCATTCCCTATGGCAGCCTCTGTGTATACTGTAGCTCAAAACAATTATTTGCATTTTGTACTCAAAGGATGACTTTTATACCATGGGTGCCCATTTATGCATGTTATTTTCTCTGAGTGAGCAAACATTAGATAGCCAAATGGACCAGGAGTGAGGAGGTTCACTGGCTTTCTTTCCAATGTTATTTTGTCCCTGTTTCTTTAGCTGGCTCTTGAGACCATCAGTCCTTGGAGTTGAATGGGCAGACTCAAATGTATGCATGCACTGGAAGGAGCCTTCTCAAGTCCTAATCATCCCCAAGTGTAAAGCACTGTATAGTTGGGGAAGCAAGGTCAGCAAAGGTTAAGAGGATTCGTGGAGAAAAGTGCCTTTCATGAAAAAATTGCAAATGTTTATTTTAAAAAAAAGTCTTTAGAAAGTCAAGATCATTGAAAGAAGCCCTGCGCTAAAAATTTTGAGACCAATTAGTTTGCCTCATCCACATATGCGCTATGGACGTATGCCCTCTTGTCTTTGTTAAAGGCAAAAAGTCAAGCACTAATGCTCCATTGTGTACTTGAATAGAGCTGAAATATGCAAGGCGAGAGAATGAAATGATTTGGAGATGCATGCTTCAAAGAAACCTATATGGCAGAACAAAAACAAGAAAAAGATGACTGACTATTTAAAATATGTCACTATGTTTGTATAGTAGAATAGCACAATTAGTCAAGCTATATGGTTTGTTTTAAATTATATAAATTAATGGTGCTGCTATGGCTGCTAATTTTCCCAATTTCTCAAAGCTGAATAGACAGATGGAAAAAGAAATTCCCCCAAAAAATTCTTTTTTAAAAAATCCAAAAAAATCTTTAAAAAGATGGCAGCACCCACAGACCAGCACTGGTTGATCCAGTTCTGTGACATCATCGTGACATCACCAGCAGTTCACTACCAATTCAGGCAAACCAGTCCGAACAGGAAGGAACCCAACTCTGCCATGCCTATATGCACTAACATGCCTATCATCCCTGTCATTGCATTTTTATTTTCTTATTCTTGTTCTCGTTTTTGTTTGACAAATTCCTATAAATAAATATCATACAGGGGTAGTCACAAAAATCACTTTCTAGTCTACTCAAGTCTAGAATAGAATAGAATAGAATTTTTATTGGCCAAGTGTGATTGGACACACAAGGAATTTGTCTTGGTGCATATGCTCTCAGCGTACATAAAATAAAATATACATTTGTCAAGAATCATGTGGTACAACACTTAATGATTGTCATAGGGGTCAAATAAGCAATGAAGAAGCAATATTAATAAAAATCTTAGGATATAAGCAACAAGTTAAAGTCATACAGTCAACATGGGAGGAAATGGGTGAAAGGAATGATGAGAAAAACTAGTAGAATAGAAGTGCAGATTTAGTAGAAAGTCTGACAGTGTTGAGGGAATTATTTGTTTAGTAGAGTGATGGCGTTCGGAAAAAAACTGTTCTTGTGTCTAGTTGTCTTGGTGTGCAGTGCTCTGTAGCGACGTTTTGAGGGTAGAAGTTGAAACAATTTGTGTCCAGGATGTGAAGGGTCAGTAAATATTTTCCCTGCCCTCTTTTTGACTCGTGCAGTATACAGGTCCTCAATGGAAGGCAGGTTGGCAGCAATTGTTTTTTCTGCAGTTCTGATTATCCTCTGAAATCTGTGTCGGTCCTGTTGGGTTGCAGCACCAAACCAGACAGTTATAGAGGTGCAGATGACAGACTCAATGATTCCTCTGTAGAACTGTATCAGCAGCTCCTTGGGCAGTTTGAGCTTCCTGAGCTGGCGCAGAAAGAACATTCTTTGTTGTGCTTTTTTGATGATGTTTTTGAGGTTAGGTGACCATTTTAGGTCTTGAGATATGATAGAACCTAGAAATTTGAAGGTCTCTACTGTTGATACTGTGTTGTCTAGTATTGTGAGAGGTGGAAGGGTGGAAGGGTTTCTCTTAAAGTCTACCACCATTTCTACGGTTTTGAGTGTGTTCAGTTCTAGATTGTTCTGGTCATACCACAAGGATAGTTGTTCAACTTCCTGTCTGTATGCGGATTCATCATTGTCTCGAATGAGTCCGATCACTGTTGTATCATCTGCAAACTTCAGTAGTTTAACAGATGGATCATTTGAGATGCAGTCATTAGTGTATAGAGAGAAGAGAAGTGGTGAGAGTACACAGCCTTGGGGGGCACCTAATTGTACATGTATCTGATGTGATTTTTCCTAGCTTCACCTGCTGCTTCCTGTCTGTTAGGAAGCTTGTGATCCACTTACAAGTGTGTTCAGGTACCGCTAGCTGATTTAGTTTGGTTAAGAGAATGTCCGGTACGATGGTATTGAATGCTGAACTGAAGTCCACAAAGAGGACCCTAGCATGGGTCATTGGAGATTCAAGATGTTGAAGGATGTAGTGTAGAGCCATATTAACAGCATCATCTGTTGATCTATTTGCTTGGTATGCAAATTGCAGGGGGTCTAACAGTGGATCCGTGATGGTTTTCAAGTGAAACATCACTAGCCTTTGAAAGGTTTTCATAACTACAGATGTTAGAGCAACTGGTCTATAGTCATTCAGTTCCTTGATGGAGGGCTTCTCCATCAAGGAACTGAATGACTACAGACCAGTTGCTCTAACATCTGTAGTTATGAAAACCTTTCAAAGGCTAGTGATGTTTACTCTTCACAAATGGTTGCTCTTCTGACTGTTTTATCTTAACCAAGTTTGGATTTGTCAGCTATCAAACAGAGGCCCTACAAGAGCAGAGGCCCTACAAGAGCTCTTCAAATAAAAACTAGTAAACCTCCTCTTCCATACCCTGTAGAAAATAAGCTATTTCTAAGAATTTACAGATTTATAAGAATCTGTAAATTAAAAAAGGAATGAAACTGTTGTAGTTGGCTCGCATCTGGCTCCTTTGATCATGGACTTTGAGGAGAATGAACTGGGTCCGTCTGGGTATCATAGGCCAGTGTGCTTATCAGAGGAATCGGAAAGTGAGGGTGAGCTAGGACCAGGGGACCCTCCAGAGGCTGCAGACCCCCCAGCTGTGGTAATGTCGGAGTCAGATGAGGAGGTGGATATTGTGGAGCCAATATTAGACACTAGAGTAAGAAGAATACAAGGGAGAGAGTAACTCCAGCAATGTGGCATTGAATACTTCTATGCATAGCTTGTCATCACAGATAATATAAAAGGGGAAGATGATGGGAATTTCCGGTACAGAAGTTCAACATTCCTATATGGAGAGAGAGAACTAGTTTCTCTCTTAAATCCTTCTGCAACCCTGCAATCCTAGTTTTGGTAGACATTTGTGAGTATCTGTCCACGCCAAGGATTAATGACTTGAATTAATGACTTTCTTTTGGACTCTTGTTAGATAACGTGGACTTTTTGGCAGTTGAACTGACATTCCTCTGATTCCATTGTTGTTTCCAGCAAGTTTCTTTGTAAACAGACAAATATATATAGTGACTTTGCTTCCGAGTCTTCATTGGGGCTTAATTACTGCTAATTAACCAGGCCAGACAGAACAGAAAACATATGTGGAGAGCAAATCACTTCCAGTTAAGTAGCTAGAAAAAAGGCCTAAACTTTCAATTGTATTTTTATGCATAAAATTTGAACCTCCTACTTTTATATCAGCTTTCTGTATGTAGGAATAGTTCATATGTATGTATATGTATATGTATATGTATATGTATATGTATATGTATATGTAAAATCTCCCTGGGCAGGAATATTTGTGTCTATAATTTATTCAGGATTGTGAATAACTGAGACATGGTCTTGTTTCTTAGCTGTTTTCACCCACAAGCATTGGCCACAGTTGATCATGGAGACTCTACTCTTCTTGCAATAAATCTTTATAGGAAACTAAGTAAAAAGACAGTTATTCATCAGAGACCACCCACAGAGTCAAAGCTGGGCAGAGATTATGACAATAAATCTCTATGGCTCATGTCCAGCAGCAAATCTTTGCAAAAATGAAAGAAAGAAAGAAAAGAAAGCACTTTCTTAATGAACAGGGAGACTGTCCTGAATTTGTTATTTGTGTAATGTTTTCAGGGTAAAAAAAATAGAGTGAAAAAGAGAGCTTTTGTAAAAGAAAACAAACTTCAAAATTGCATACTGTTTTCATATGCTATATGCCTCATTTGTTTTGATTTACAGCACTAAAAACATTTTTAAAGATTTTTTAAAAAGATTTATTTCTTGCAAATTTTTATAAATAGCAATAGCATTTAGACTTTTATACCGCTTCATAGTGCTTTTACAGCTCTATCTAAGTGGTTTACAGAAACAGAATACAGTATTGCCACTAACAATGAGCCGGGGTGGCGCAGCAGGTAGAGTGCTGTACTGCAGGCCACTGAAGCTGACTTGTAGATCTGAAGGTCAGCGGTTCAAATCTCATCACCGGCTCAAGGTTGACTCAGCCTTCCATCCTTCTGAGGTGGGTAAAATGAGGATCCGGATTGTGGGGGCAATAGCCTTGCTCTGTTAAAAAAGTGCTATTGCTAACATGTTGTAAGCCGCCCTGAGTCTAAGGAGAAGGGCGGCATAAAAATTGAATAAATAAACAAACAAACAAACAAACAAACAAATAAATAAATAAATCTGGATCCTCATTTTACCCACCCTGGAAGGATGGAAGGCTGAGTCAACCTTGAGCCAGTGGTGAGATTTTAACTGCTGAATAGCAATTAGAACTTAATGTAAAAAACTCTTTTTGTGTAAATTTATTTATTTATTGGATTTATATGCTGTCCCTGTCCAGGGACTTGGGACAGTTTACAACATATAAAAAGAATACAAAATACCCTAAATCCAATAAAATTTAAAACTATCTAACGTAAAACCCAAAAATCAATCATTCCCATTCAAACAAAGAAACATGCATTTCATTCATTGACCAGGGGGCTAGATTCTAATGGCCCCAACTTAAGCCTGGCAGCACAGATGAGTTTTCAAATTTTTGCGGAAGGTGAGAAAGATGGGGGCAGTGTGAATCTCTGAGGGGAGCTGATTCCAAAGGGCCGGAGCCCCCACAGAGAAGGCTCTTCCCCTAGGTCCTGCCAGGTGACATTATCGAGTTGACGGTACCTGGAGAAGGCCAACCCTGTGGGACCTGACCAGTCACTGGGACTCATGTGGCAGGAGGCTGTCCCATAAGTGTTGTGGTCAGCTCTGGCCCAGCTCCTGCCCCAAGGACTGTGGATGTGGGGAAGACATCCACATGCTGCAGGCCTGTTTTGCCCCTCGTGGAATCTGCTGATGAAGGTTCTTCTGACCAAGAAGACATGAGTGACAGGGAGGAGGAGAGTGTGGCAGACAGCTCAGAAGGAGATCAATTCTCTAGCTCCTCCTTGGATTCAGAACAAGAGTTAATGATACAGCCACGCATGTGGAGAGCGATGCATAGGCAACAACAACTGAGAGATTATTATCAAAGAAAATGAGGCCACCTGTGGTTGGGTGGGGCTGTGGTAATTAGTGAGGCTGCTATAAATAGCAGCCTGTGGGTTTGGCCATTGTGGAGGATTATCTGATCGTTGTGTTTCGTGACTGCTTTACTGACTTTGACCTTTTATGTGCTGATTTTCCCCCGCTTTGAAACTAAACCAGGGCAAAGTGTGTTTCACTTTGTGAAAGAAGAAGGACTGTGAATTGCCTCACAGCTGCAAGCTAAGTATCACAGAACTGATAAGGGACTTGTACCAGTTACCAGTTTGTTTGGAGAGGGGTGCTCTTTGCTATACTAAAAGAGGGCTTGGTTTAAGTGAATTTTCATTATAAAGAACATTGTTTTGAATTTTCAAACGTGTGTGTGTCTGAAATTTGTACCTGTGAATTTTAGGGAGGAGTCTACCAGAGAGCCCGACAGAACACATAAGTAATCTAGTCCAATGCCATGTGGGGCTTTATAGGTCATAAGCAACACTGAATTATTGAAATAAATGCATTATTTGATCCCACTAGAGTGGGAATAAAAATACAGCAATCTTGCTACTCCCAAATACCCTTGTTCCTATCAGAATCTGCAAGGTGAATGCAAGGAGCTACAGATCATTTTTTGCTGCAATACTCACAAATGTGTTGTATAATGATGAATAAAAATAGCATTTTTCTCTCAAATTAATTTTCTACACCTTGCTTTTGATCTGAATGTGCCACACATCCACATAAAAATTTTGTACCAGTCATTTATGTTTCATTATATCCATCAAAATATGTTTTGTTCTGGAGGTAGCTCTGGGTTCAAGAACCTTTTGTGTGTCCATGAACATCTTCCAGGGAAGTTATTGGTGCATATAAACTTTGAAGTCAGAGGGGCAAATGGTTTAGGTATTCATTCTACAGGATAACTAACCAGAGTTCCAATAGTGCATTAAAGCCGCAATTTGAGGCCTCATCAACCGTGTGCATCCCAAATTAATGTCCAGGGGATAATGAGAGATAAAAGAAGCAAAAAAACAAGTCAACACTGCTCGGATATCCTTTTTCTTTTATTATTATTTTGGAAAAAAACATGCTACCTCAAGAAGAACCCAGGCAGGTAGGGACATGGATATTTGTACTGTTAACTTTTAAAGAATGTTATTATTTTCTCTTACAGATAAATGGATGGTAAGTTTAACACCAGGGCAAAAGAAGCAAGCTAGAAACATAGAAGATTGATGGCAGAAAAAGACCTCATGGTCCATCTAGTCTGCCCTTATACTATTTTCTGTATTTTATCTTACAATGGATATATGTTTATCCCAGGCATGTTTAAATTCAGTTACTGTGGATTTACCAACCACGTCTGCTGGAAGTTTGTTCCAAGGATCTACTACTCTTTCAGTAAAATAATATTTTCTCATGTTGCTTTTGATCTTTCCCCCAACTAACTTCAGATTGAGTCCCCTTGTTCTTGTGTTCACTTTCCTATTAAAAACACTTCCCTCCTGAACCTTATTTAACCCTTTAACATATTTAAATGTTTCGATCATATCCCCCCTTTTCCTTCTGTCCTCCAGACTATACAGATTGAGTTCATTAAGTCTTTCCTGATACGTTTTATGCTTAAGACCTTCCACCATTCTTGTAGCCTGTCTTTGGACCCGTTCAATTTTGTCAATATCTTTTTGTAGGTGAAGTCTCAAGAACTGAACACAGTATTCCAAATGTGGTCTCACCAGCGCTCTATATAGTGGGATCACAATCTTCCTCTTCCTGTTTGTTATACCTCTAGCTATGCAGCCAAGCATCCTACTTGCTTTTCCTACCGCCCGGCCACACTGCTCACCCATTTTGAGACTGTCAGAAATCACTACCCCTAAATCCTTCTCTTCTGAAGTTTTTTCTAACACAGAACTGCCAATACAATACTCAGATTGAGGATTCCTTTTCCCCAAGTGCATTATTTTACATTTGGAAACATTAAACTGCAGTTTCCATTGCTTTGAGCATTTATCTAGTAAAGCTAAATCATTTACCATATTACAGATGCCTCCAGGAATATCAACCCTATTGCACACTTTAGAGTCTAAGTTCTAAGTTATTCTTGTGGTTCATGGTAGCACAGATTCTTTAAAAAAAAAAAAAAAAACCTATTCCCCCCCTCCGTCCCCAATCCATCTTTCCAAAGAGGGAGAACGGTGACAAATAAGTTTGTGCTAGTTTATTTTTATGTAATATAATAGGAATGCATCTATAAAGAATGGGAAAGGAGGTTAAGGGAGGAAAGTTAGATGCTGTTGTATACACAAGTTTGTGTAAATGTCCCCCCCCACCCCAACTGTATTACCATTAACTCCCTAAACTCTTGCAGTATCACTAGAAAGCATGGATTGGATTAGATATTTACGGGAGGGTGGGGAAAAGTTAAGAAGGTAGCTGCCAGTAATTCAGTACTGTACTTTAAAAAAAGAATGGGCTGATTTCCCAACATCATTCATTCATTCTTCAGTTTGCAGTATTATCTTTTTCTAAAACGGGTGAGTGTCATGCCCTTTATATAAAATGTTTCAGTTGGGGTTTAATTTCTGGCTAAACCTTTGTTGCTTTCTTCTTCTTCTTTAATATAAGCCATGACATCTTAGACAGCAGCAGTAAGCTTGTTGGCTTATACTAAATGTGCCCGAGGCAGAAATTTGTCAGCTATTTCAGAAGCGTCGTGGAAATCAATACACCCTGGAATAAATGGTGTCGACACCTCTTCTTGAAACCTCATTGGCTGTCGGTGAATGTAAAGAAGTCCTGATTTCGCCAAACTGTAAAATAATCATCCTGCAAATAAGCACTGTTGGAGTTGATAGAAGAATAAGCTCCGACCATTGATAGTTTACCCACAAAGGGAGAGTTCAAAGCTAAGTCTCAAGAACCTATTTGTGTTGAGCTGACTGCTGGTTTTAAGTATGTGTTTGCTCTTTTCTTTTTTTTTCTTTTTTCCTTTCTTTTCCCCAGACCAAAACATGCCTGATGTCTGGGAAGCCTATGCTTGCTTTTGCTGATTAAAATTAACAAGAAGCTACATTTGCACATGGTTCGGTCTATTTATATTGTGCCTTTGTCCTGATCAAGGTTGGTCATCAAAATAAAATTACGTATGCCTCTTCCAATAGTTTTGCCTGAATTTTAAATATTTTTTAAAGTCAAGCAATAGATTTTTTTTTTAAAGGCAGAGTCACAAATGTTATCACTGTATCTCAGGAAGGGATGGGCTACTGCCTGAAACGCAGAGGGGTAGCAAAAATGGAGCTCCACCCCAGAGCACCCAATTTGCAGTGAAAAATGTTGAAAGAAAATGCAGAGAGTCCTGCATAAGCCACACCCACAGTGTGGCAGTACAAATTTTGATAGCCCTTCACTGATCTCAGGGTTCTCAAACTCACGGCCTTGGGCCAGATGCATCACGCGCTGGCCACGCCCCCTGCCCACTTTGGTAAAGGGGAGGAAAGTCCCAATATGTCACATGATGCTGCTGTAATTATGCAAGTTTGACACCCCTGCTCTATCCCAAACAGCTTTGCTGAAATGCTGAAATCAGTCATTACCGAAATAGGGGTGCAAGAAACGAGTAGCTTCCACAAGGCACTCCATTCTCTGTTCTTAAGTCTTCTTCATGGGTAGCTAGCCAGCTGACAACTAGAAGCAGAGATGATGGACTCCTTCCACTGCTGTCAACCTGCTCCTGTGATCAATGGCTTCTGTTTTATTGAGTTTGCATGCATGGTTTAGGGAGCCTCCTCTCCCCAGTTGCCATAGACAAGAAGCTGAATGTTTAAGGATCCTTATGTGCATGCATAGTTTTGTGTCAATCTAAAAGTAAAAAAATGTGGTATGGGCCAGACCAACAGGCTTTGCCTGTCTTGAAAGTCTGATCTGCTGATATTATTATTATTATTATTATTATTATTATTATTATTATTATTATTATTATTTAGATTTGTATGCCGCCCCTCTACGAAGATTCGGAGCGGCTCACAACAACAAAACACAGTACAAATCCAATGATTAAAAAACAATTTAAAACCCTTAATATAAAAACAGTCATACATCCCAGACATACAGACATTAATCTAGATTATATTCTATTTCCAAGTAGCAAATCGTTTTGGATCATCGTCATGTGTAGAAATGCTCAGAAGGGTTGTTTGTGTTTTGTCTAGGATTGTGGGATGATGGATGTCAGTCCTTTTAGCAACCACAGACATTTTTTACCCCCTCGATTTAATTATCTTCATGCTCCCTCCTTTATTTGCCCTGTTTAATCACACAGCTGCTATGGGTTTCTCCTTGACCTTTACTGCTCCATTGTTCTATGAATTGTTTTGCATCGCTGTTGTATACTGCCGTGGTCTTGTTCCTTCAGACATTTTTATTTGTGCCTTCGTTGGCCCTAATGGTTGCGAGTTGCAGTCCAAAATATTTGGGTTGAGACAAAACCACCAGCAAAATCCTGACTAGGAGGGAAACTCTTCTGTCAGAGTAGGCTTATATTTTGAAATTCTGTATACATAATACTTATGAATGGAAGAGGATAAAATAGAGCCAAACAGTCAAGTGGAGAAAAAGCATCATTTTTTTTTTTTAAAAAAAGGATGGTATCCAACCATCCGATATATCTCTATAACCCTTCCAGTGTCTTTTACCTTCTGATTTGGGGCCCCTTTAATCTTTCAACCATGAATCTCAGCCCTTACTTCATCATTGGGCATTTGTTTGTTTTGTTTGCTTGTTTGTTTTATGCCGCCCTTCTCCTTAGACTCACGGTGGCTTGCAACATGTTAGCAATAGTGATGGGCGAACCCAACAGTGTTCGGGTTCGGCAAGTTCAGACGAACTTCACGCAAAATTCGGCCAAACCCGAATGGTTTGTGGCACCAAAGCTCCACCCCCGGAATCTCTTCGTGGGAGGGATTCCCCAGCTCCTTCAAAGGGAGGTCTTTTCATGTAAAAAAAAATGTTTTTACAAAAAAGGACGCCGCAGCAGCGCCGCAAGCAAAGGGAGGTCCTTTCACATGAAAATAAAAACTTTTATTTTTACATGAAAAGACCTCCCTTTGCTTGCAGCACCGCTGCGGCATTCTTTTTCGTAAAAATAATTTTTTTTTACATGAAAAGACCTCCCTTTGAAGGAGCTGGGGAATCCCTCCCACGAAGAGATTCCGGGGGCGGAGCTTTGATGTCACGTACACCAGAAGATTGCTAAGGACGCCAAGGTGATCACTTCCTAGATTCCATGGAATCCAGGAAGTGATCACTTTGGCATCCTTAGCAACCTGCCGCTATACGTGACGTCAAAGCTCCGCCCCTGGAATCTCTTTGTGGGATTCCCCAGCTCCTTTTGTGCCTCCCTCCCAGCCTCCCGACCGGCTGACAGTTCCCTGGTGTTCGCCTTCCTCCGCTGCCACCGGCGCCCGGCTCCTCCTCCTCTTCTCAGAAGATGAGAGCCGGGCGGTGGTTTTTGCGGGTTTGGCACGAATGCCGAACTAAATCACGAATTTTTTAAAAAATTCGGGTTTGGGTCCAGCATGCCGAACACCACAAAATTTGGTACGGACCTGAATTGTGTGCATTCGGTTCACCTAGCACTAGTTAGTAATAGCACTTTTTAACAGAGACAGCATATTGCCCCAACAATCCAGGTCCTCATTTTACCCACCTTGGAGGGATGGAAAGCTGAGTCAACCTTGAGCCAGTGATGAGATTTGAACCGCTGACCTGCGGATCTAGCAATCAGCTTTAGTGGCCTGCAGTATCACACTTTAGGTCAAGTTTCTTTTTTTTTAATCTCCTGGTGGCTGCCTGATCCAATATCTTTAGACTTCTTTTTCCAGAATTGGTTTGCCCTTGCCTCCTTCCCAGTGCTGCATGAAATCTGGCTTTATGCCTAAGACATGACAAGAACCTACAATCTCTTAATATTTAGTTAGGTGCCTTAAGCACCACACCAACCAGCTCTCCATAATTATATAGCTATGGTTTAATCTCAAGCAAATGTATAGATACAGGTATGGAAATTGGCAGCTGATACAAAATTAAAAGGAGTCCCTAAGAATGAAACCGCCGAAGCGTAGATGCAGAATCACAAATCACTCTTCAAATTTATATTACCTCCCATCTCCCTGGTGTGGTGGTTAATTCCTTAGTGTTGCAATTAGCAGGCTGCCATATCATGAAAACACAAAGTTGGCGAAGGGTAAATGTGGCCAATCTATAAGGTCTGTATACCTCAGCCCTCCATTAGCCAAATGTATGAGTCTCTTCCTTTTCAAAATGCCCCCCCCCCCCGGTTTCCTTTTAGGTAGCCAAATGAACACAATAGCCAGATGGAGCAGAAGATACAAAAAGCATTTCCCCAAAGCCTTTTCACATAAATAGCTAACATTCCTGCATCTTCGTTTCCATAATGCATTTTCTCCCACCCCCAATCCATAAACCAGCTGATAATTCAGGTCTGTGACTCCATTAATATTCATAGTCAGGCCTGGAGCTTTCTCTTGAGACCATCCCTATTAACAACCAAAAGTACTGGCGAAATTCTGACAGGTAATATTGGTCACAAGAAGAAACAGCTGTGCCGTTCTCAATTTGCTTGACAGAGTTCCCTCAGAACTAGGTCCTGGATTTTTTCTAAGCCAAGTGGCTCTCATTTCAAACCTCAAGTACCAGCTTCCTCCTTCCCTCTCATGGCATGGTATGGGGGAAAACATAATTATAAGTACTTCCTGGTGAATGTGCATATCTACATAACAAATGCACTTGCAGCACTGAAGAAAGAAAAATATACACTGGATTAATATACATTATGTGAATGTAATTGTTAAGGAGTGTGCAGAATGACCCTTGAGTTATCAAGGACATGCACAGAGGAAACATGGGATTCCAGCAGATATCCAGAAGATATGAGTAATTATTCAGTCATACAAGACAGATACATACAAATCTAATAAATTATTATTATTATTAATTATTATTAAAATATATAAAATAGTGTTCATTTTAGAAATAGCACTGTCAAGTTAAACAGTCGGGTCATTCACATTCAAATCAGTCAATATCTCTTAATACAATAATAATATTACAAGCCTGTCTTAGTCTTACATATCAGACATACATTATTGCTTACAAATACATTAAACTACCATCGAACACTCAGAGCTTACTACATCAGTCACAGTGAATGAGCAGAAAGAACAGAGAGAGCAGAGAGAGAGAATCATGCCTTCTGGCTCCCCCTTATGGCAATTTGCAACATTACCTTTTAAAGTTATAGTTCTTCAATACATATAAACATTCATTGTTAGCTTGTTTATTTATTTATTTATTTTATTTATTACTTAGATTTGTATGCCGCCCCTCTCCGAAGACTCGGGGCGGCTCACAACCCGTGGCAAACCCAACCGTTTTGTACACAGTACTAACAGTAATAAAATAGGACTCAATCAACCATCAATAAGACCAAGTTATTTTTATTACTGACCATCATTTCTTCTTTCCATCTTTCTTTGTGTCCTCTTATCTTTCTCTATTTCTCTAGTTATTTTTTCCCCAACTCCTTCTCCTTCCACTGTCATGAGAATAAAATATAGCTATCCAATTTGTTACAGGGAAAGGTTGCCCAGCATCAGCAGTTTCATAGCTGGGGTGGAGATGGGTTTTCTTCTGGGTCCAACTTTGTTGCCTGCAGGCTAAGAAGCTTTGATGATACAGCATGCCTTTCAGATGAACCCTTTCGGACTGATTCACAACCTGCAAACTCTGCAGACTGAGATTGTTTAGCTTTCCCATTAGATTACGGCAGTGTGCTTTGCTAGTGGAGCTGCCTTTGAAGATAGTTCGGAAAATGACATTTGTGCAGAATAAAAAGTTCTTGCTGGGTTTTATGGTCATCTCCCTTAGACTCTCCACGATTGACCTCTCCAGGTTCCTAAGAGGCCAGTAAGGGGCTTACATAAGTGCACTGGTGTGCCTTTCGTCCCCTGTCCAATTGTCTTTCCTTTCTTTCACCTATCATATATATTATCTTCCTTTCATACATCCTCTCCTCTAAGTTCACTTTTACCCTTATATATATTACCACATGTCTATTTTTCTTCCTATGTATTTGTGTATTGGACAAATGAATGAATGAATGAATGAATGAATGAATGAATGAATGAATGAATGAATGAGTAAATAAATAAATAAATATCTGGAAGACTTTCATTTGCAGTTCTACCCATTCTGAATCCATGCTGGGATGGAGGGAAGCACTTGAACTGGGCCAACAGGGCTCTTGAAGTTGCCCATCATTAACTGAGAGTAGGACAGACATATTACTTAGTGGACCAAAGTCTTCTTCCTATGGAGAGATAGGATTATCCATCTCTTTCATTGCAGTTGGCACTAAGCTCACCTTTTCTGCAAGTATGCATTCTTCTTCTGAGTGAAGTTTTCATTTACCTTGATTACAAATCATTTGAACTTACCTTTTAGGGGGTGGGGGAAACAAGCCTGTCAGTCCAAGAGAAATTTCCATGGGATATTTCTCTGTGGGTCAATTCACCACAGGATTTTATCAGCCTGGCTTAACTTTCTTTGCTGGACACAGAGCAAAATAGTGCAAGTTCAGAGATAATTTGATTCTGCAGATTTACTATAAAGAAAAGAGTGACAGGCAAAGGTGCCAGCATGAACTCTACACTTGCTGAGGCTATGTTATGGAGGTGCATGGGAAAGACTTAATTTAGTCACTGGCCTTTTAAAAATGAGAATTGATACACACTACTCGACAGGAAAGATTGCCTCCCACTCATAGTCCTGAGTTACTGGTGTATTTTCAGCTATCTTTTAACAAGCTAATGATTTACCAAACCAATTGTGGCATGCTGCTCTCATTGAGCCTTCTAAGATACCCTCTCTTCAACAGGAACCTGGTTTTCTAGTAACGGCTGGGGAAGTAATACCTAGCAAAGGTCAGGCCTGTAGCCTTTAATTGGAAGAGACGGTTGAGTGGATTTTCACAGGTTCTGACATGGCATGAAGTTAACTTCTTTTGAACCTTCCTTGAAAGAATAAGCACTATTTGGTTCAAGGATTAAAAACAAGAAGTGAATTAATTGGATTGATAGCATATTTCAGCTTTATTCTTCGATCAAACTTACATTGTATGATTTGCATTTGCTAATATCGTCCCACCAAGACAGTCTTATTTTATTTGGAAGATCTTATCCCTCCCCATGCATTTGCTTGAATGCCTGAGAACTTGACATTAGATAGATCTTAGTGTCAACTGTCTGTCTGTCTGTCTGTCTGTCTGTCTGTCTGTCTGTCTGTCTGTCTGTCTGTCTAATATAGCACTTGTTTTTGCTGAAATTTTAAAATTAAGGGAGACTAGGATAGCGCTATTTCTGGCCTCATCAGCTAGCCATACCCTTACTGGGATTTGATCCTGGGGCCTCTGCCTTGTAAGGCAGAGAATTAACCTCTAGGCCACCAGATCTGATCCCTTCAGCTTTGTACCAGAGAGGATTACCCTGGTATATTTACATATATTAAAGTGATTCAATCTTGATACCCAAGACTTTACATGTTGGTCCTATACATAGATAGTCTTATCTTTAACGAGACCAATTTTTTTACAATGAAAAGGAGGATGAAAACAATTAAGAAAAAAGTACAACATAAATAAATGAAACATTTATGTCATTATGAATAAATAAAATTAATAATTAAAACTTTAGTAACAAAAAGCGATAAAACTTTACTAAATCTATATTTAAATTATTTTACACTAGTGTTGAAAACAGGGTTGTATAAAATTGAATTAATGAATTAATAAAATGTGAATTGTATTTACCTGAGTATAATATTCACTGAGAAAGAAATAATTTCATATTTCTGTTAGAAGTAAAAATGAAGTATAATATAGCGGCAATGGTGGGAGACAAGTGTGAGACACATGAAGTTCTTCTGTGCCCTGCGCGTGTGTTTCATAATCACTTCTTTCCGAACTGTAACGTCACATGACATGTAACAGTTTGGTGCGGCATCTCTGAATACAGAGATTAAATACAGAAATTAGTTTTAAAATATTGAAAATAGGAGGACACTTTTCGAGGAAGTACAGAACCTACAAAAGAAGCACTGCCCTCCCTAAAGGAGGATGTTTGGTCACCTTACTTATCTCCATATCATTGGATCTTACGCATTCTATTCTTCCCCAACCTTGTAGAGAAATTAGAAGGGGAACTATACTTCTCCTATTTTCCTGAAGTCAAGTACCACTCACTATGCTGGTCTTCCCTGGAAAGTTCCACAACATCATCCCCAATGCCTTCTGCAGCCCTCAGGGGTCAAAAATAATTAAGAAGAAAAAAGTTGCAGCCGATAACAAAAAAAACAATACTTCCCACTCTTCTTCACACATCTGATGACAAAACTCTCTAATGCAACATAGTCCTTTTTTGTATTTTTCAATTTATCTTATTATTTATTTATTTATTATTATTTATTTATTACTTAGATTTGTATGCCGCCCCTCTCCGAAGACTCGGGGCGGCTCACAACATGTAAAAACAAATCATAATCATAATCTTACTTTTTAAAACCTATTTGCAGTACAGTATTGTAAATTTTTGCAGACCTATATTTGTTAGGTTTTATAAACCAGTAGGAAAATATTTTAAAAAGTTTTTCCAGCTCTTTTATATGCCAGGAAATGTAACTTCCTCTTGATTAATTACTGAATTGAATTATTTATTTGTGTCTATTTCCAAAGAAACTGGAATTTGAGGACATTTTTGTATTTTATTTTTAAAAATCTTTTTGTATATGTGTCTGCCCTGGCAGAGACATCCTATTTCAAGTGGTGTTCTGATCCATAATCCTCTTTGAAATCGGTGCCCAAATAATGGAACAAATGAATCACAAAGAAAAGCTAATGTTTCTTAGAGCAAACAAAGGTGCTACACAATATATTCCTCCCTTCCACCCTCCCTCACAGGTGAATCACTCTAGAGAATTATCCACCACTCTTTGTTATGAACATACACATAGCTGTTCTCATCCTCCATTCAGTTGGGGCATCTCCACAATATTGTCTGTGGAAATAACAGAGGGGTGGGGACAAGACTGGCCTGAAGAGATGATAGGGGACTGGAGGCTAAAACGTATAAAGAATAGTTGCTGGAATTGGATCAGAGATGGGTTCCTCCCGGTTCAGATTGGTTTGGCCAAACGAGTAACAATCTGCTGGCGATCTCACAATGATGGTGTGTCGCATGAAGATAAATGTCCCCCCCAAATCATTTGGGTTGGGAAACACCCCCACCCCATCTCTTTATCCACTGGACTTGTCCTTCTGCTTTCCCCAGTTGCTTCCCTGATTCTTGAACTACGAAAAGAAGACTCCGCTCCGAGTCTTCAGAAAGGGGCGGCATAGAAATCTAATTAATAATAATAATAATAATAATAATAATAATAATAACAACAATAACAATAACAATAACAATAACAACAACAAAAATAACAATAACAATAACAATAACAATAACAATAACAACAACAACAACAACAACAAAAACAACAATAACAATAACAATAACAATAACAATAACAATAATAATAATAATAATAATAACAACAACAACTATTATTATTATTATTATTATTATTATTATTATTATTATTATTATTAAAAATCATTGAAAAATAGGAACGATTGGCCCTTTTTGCTGGCCCTGCAGCAGGAAAGATCAATTTGGTGGTGGCAGGTGGGGTAGGGCCACTAAAGGAGGAGAAATTTAAATATGTCAAAGGGTTAAATAAGGTTCAGGAGAGACGTATTTTTTAATAGGAAAGTGAATACAAGAACAAGGGGGTACAATCTGAGGTTAGCTGGGGGAAAGATCAGAAGCAACATGAGAAAATATTATTTTACTGACAGAGTAGTAGATGCTTGGAACAAACTTCCAGCAGATGTGGTTGGTAAATCCACAGTAACTGAATTTAAACGTGTCTGGGATAAACATATATCCATTCTAAGATAAAATACAGGAAATAGTATAAGGGCAGATTAGATGGACTATGAGGTCTTTTTCTGCCATCAATCTTCTATGTTCTATTCTTGTTGTGAGCCTCTCCGACTCCTCGGAGAGGGGCGGCCTACAAATCTAATAAATAATAATAATGTTTCTATTTTTTCTATGAAATTTTCCTACCTTTTTCCTGTAGGAGTGGCTTGGTGGGGGAGGTCATGTGAGTGGGCCTGAGTGATGTCAAGTTGGCCACACCCACTCAGTCACATGACTATCAAACCACACTCACGAAATAAGCCATGGCCACAGAACCAATAGTAAAAAAAATTAGAACCCACCCCTGAATTGGATATGTCTAGTTTGATGAAAAGAAGGACTTGAGGTTACATGATAGCAGTGTTCCAACATCTCAGGGGTTGCCACAAAGAAGAGGGAATCAGGCTATTCTCCAAAGCACTTAGGGTAGGACAAGAAGCAATGGGTGGAAACTAAACAAGGAGAGAAGCAACCTAGAAATAAGGAAAAATTTCCTGACAGAACAACTAATCAGTGCAACAACTTTCCCCCAGAAGTTCTAAATGCTCCAACACTGGAAGTTTTAAAGAAGAGGTTGGATAACCATTTGACTGACATGATATAGCGCAATGATGGCTGACCTTTTTCTCATCATATGCCAAAAGTGTGTGTACATGCTGGCATCCATAATGCCAAGAGCAGTAACACCACCACCCCACACGCATGTCTGTGCAATCCCCTGCACTCCCCGACCTACTCCCGCACATACACATGGGACCCCCGTACTCCACCTGCCCCCTCTAGAGGACCTCTGGAGCCCAGTGGAAGCTGTTTTTGCCCTCTTGGAGGCTCGAAGAAAGCCTCTGGAGCCTGGAGGGGGTGAAAAATGGGTTTCCGGGAAGTCTGGAAAATCAGCTAGCCAGCAGGAGGCACGCAAGCATGTACAGTAGAGCTTTCCTGAGCAACAGCTCACTTGCCCACAGAGAGGGCTCTGCATGCCACCTGCCCCTTTCTTCCTCATTTTTAAATGGTACCTTCCAGTTTGGAAAAATGAGCTGAGACAGAAGTAGTAGGATAACAGATATTTGTAGGATTATTCCTCAGTGAGTTTAACAGAACTTCCTTCCAAATAAGCAGGATTGTACTCTAAATCGGGGAGTTTTATAAAAAGAATATCTGCTTTATTAAAATTATTAGTCAAACGCATTATTTATGAAATGGATATTACAGTGTTCCGTCGATTTTTGCGGGTTTGAACTTTGCGAAAAGTCTATACCACGGGTTTTCAAAAATATGAATTAAAAAATACGCCGCTGTTTTTTCTCCTATACCACGGTTTTTCTCGCCCGATGACGTCATATGTCATCGCCAAACTTTTGTCCGCCTTTAATAAAAAACAAAATTTAAATAAACTTTAATAAATAAACATTTTATTTATTTATTTATTTATTTATTTATTTATCTATCTATCTATCTATCTATCTATCTATCTATCTATTTATTTATTTATTTATTTATTTATTTATTTATTTATTTATTTATTTATTTATTTATTTATTTATTTATTTATTTAGATTTATATGCCGCCCCTCTCCGCAGACTCGCAAACATGGTGAGTAATAATCTAAATGGTTGCTAAGGGAATGGGAAATTGTAATTTAGGGGTTTAAAGTGTTAATGGAAGGCTTGTGATACTGTTCATAGCCAAAAATAGTGTATTTACTTCCGCATCTCTACTTCGCGGAAATTCGACTTTCACGGGCAGTCTTGGAACGCATCCCCCGTGAAAATTGAGGGAACATTGTGTTGCTATTTTTGTTAACGACATTAATCGGGGGGGGGGGTGTTTGCATAATGTAAGCTGTCATTTATTTCAAGGTAGTTCTGCCTATTAGAAAGCAAGGGCATGTGACTTCATAATGAAGTCAAATAATTTCAAACAATTTAAATAATAAAGTCAAATAGAACATAATTATGTATAATCATACACGATGAAAAGGCAAGCCAGATGAAAACTGGTATTTGGGCTGCAACCTGACTTCAGGGGAGAAGGAAGGGAAGAGGCTGAGATGACATCTGTAATTGCCACCACTGCTGATCTGAAAGGCAATTTCGCAGGGTCAAAGGACACATTGTTTGTTTCCCTCGGACCTTTTGGAAATAAAGCTGAACAGTCTGGTCAGGCACATTGACAGGGGTGTAATCCACTTGTTCTCTCCATAGGGCAATCATTCAATCAAGACTTCATGAAGCCAGACTCAGCCATAATATCAGCCCTTCACCCTCATTTATAGATAACATCAGATGGGAACCTGGCTGCCATAGTAACTAATAGAACATAAATTAAATATGGTCTTATCGGGTCTTTTCCTTTTCCTAACAATGTCTTAAATGGTTGTGTTTTGCACCGATGTCTTCTCTCTCATTTCACAGGAGGATAAATGACCAGGTTTGCACCACTGGGTTTCAGTAAAATTTAGCTATTTGTTCCCTAGGTCATCCATCTGGTAAACCCGCAAGATTCATTTTTCTCATCATGTGCATGTACGGTAGACTAGACTGTGTTGTTTCTGTGTCATATAATATTTTTGAGTATATAAATAATTTTGTATTTATTTATTTATTTTTGTCATGTACACGTAATGTATATTGGAGGTGGTGATCCTTTGAGAGCTGTATGCAACAAAATTTCATTTTAATGTATGCCATTTAGTATACATTTAAAGTGACAATAAAGTTGTTGTTTTTGTTCTGTTCTGTTTTGTTTTGTTTTGTTGTGTTCTGTTCTTGTAGGTTAATTATCAATATCTGCCAAGAATGTGGAATGCCCTCTGATTGATATGATTAGGCAACCTACTTGTTTAATTAGTTTAAGGAAATGATTATTTACTCAGCTTCTGCTTACCTAAGTTAATTAAATCTCTTTCTCTCTGTCTAGGGTAAAAGTTAAATAGTCATTCCTCTGTTTAGTTAGCAATCATACCTTGACAGGACTTGTCTGTATACTATGTGTCACATTTATTTATTATTTATTATTATTAATTGGATTTATATGCTGCCCCTCTCCGAGGACTGGGGCAGCTTACAACATATATACCATATTTTTTGGAGTATAAGATGCATCAGAGTATAAGATGCACCAGAATATAAGATGCACCTTAGTTTTTGGGGAGGAAAATAGGGAAAAGAATCTGCTTGCCAGATATTCATCTGGCTAGCGTCCTTAGTCTGGTCATCTTCAGAACATTATTTTATCCCCTGGTTAAAGGCTTTTAAAAATTATTCTGGGAGAGTAACAGTGAAAGAGATTGCAAACCTGTAAAAGCTGGGAACATCATTAGCATCTGGAAAGAAACAGTCTGAGCAAGTAGAGCAGTGAAAAAATTCCTGCAAAGACTTAGGGCTTGAAAAACATTCTTCTTTGCAGAGTAACAATGAAAGAGCTTGCAAATTGGTAAGAGCTGGGAACATTGTTAGCACCTGGTTAGGGCTGGAAAGAAACATTTGGAGCAAGTTAGACCAATAGGGGGAAAACCTGCAAAGACTTAGGGCTTGGAAAACATTCTTAACAGAGAGTAACAATGAAAGAACTTGGCTACATTAATAGCACCTGGTTAGAGCTGGAAAGAAATATCTGGAGCAAGTAAAGCAATTTTTAAAAAACCCTACTAAGACAGGGTTTGGAATACATTCTTGGCAGAAAGTAACAATGAAAGAACTTGCAAGCTGGTAAAAGCTGGGAACATTGTTAGCACCTGGTTAGGGCTGGAAAGAAACATTTGGAGCAAATAGAGAATGAAAAAAAAATTCAAAGACAGGGTTTGGAAAACATTCTTTGCAAAAAGTAACAATAAAAAAGCCGGCAAGCCGGCAAGAGCTGGGAACATCGTTATAACCTGGTTAGGGCTGGAAAGAAACTTACTCAGAGCAAGTTAGAGTAATGAAAAAAAACTGCAAAGACTTAGGCCTTGGAAAACATTCTTTGCATAGAGAAACAATGAAAGAGTCTGCAAGGTAAGAGCTGGGAAGATTGTTAGCAGCTATTTAGGGCTGGGGGAAAAAGAAAGAAAAGCTACATTCAGAGTATAAGACGCACCCAAATTATCAGCCTCTTTTAGGGAGGAAAAAGGTGAGTCTTATAAACTGAAAAACACAGTATATATAAAAAATACAAGTTTCCTAAATCCAATTAATTTAGATTAACTAATCTAATCTAAAATTCCCAGTTACATTAAAAGTCAATCATTCCCACTCAAACAACAATCATACATAACATTATTGGCCAGACATTTCTCTGTTTAGTTAGCAATCATTTGCTAACTTTATTCATTGTAACTAAATTAGTAAAGTAAATCTTTTATATTTGTATTCACAAAAAAACTTGTTAGAAATCATAAACTACAACTCCAACACTCCGCAGTCTGCATTGGCTGCCGATCAGTTTCCGGTCACAATTCAAAGTGTTGGTTATGACCTATAAAGCCCTTCATGGCACCGGACCAGAATATCTTCGGGACCGCCTCCTGCCGCACGAATCACAGCGACCGGTTAGGTCCCACAGAGTTGGCCTTCTCCGGGTCCCGTCGACTAAACAATGTCGTCTGGCGGGACCCAGGGGAAGAGCCTTCTCTGTGGGGGGCCCGACCCTCTGGAACCAGCTCCCCCCTGAGATTAGGATTGCCCCCACCCTCCCTGCCTTTCGTAAACTCCTTAAGACCCACCTTTGCCGTCAGGCATGGGGGAACTAAAACACCTCCCCCTTGTCCATGTTGTTTTGTTGATTGATTGACTGTGTGCCTGTTTTTTATATATACTGTTTTTATGAGATTATTAATTTAAATTGTAACTAGATGGGTGGGCATTGGATTTGGTATTATGTACTGTACTGTTTTTTATTATTGTTGTGAGCCGCCCCGAGTTTGCGGAGAGGGGCGGCATATAAATCCAATAAACCTAAACCTAAACCTACTTCTGAACTTGGGGCTGCTCAGCTCAAAGAGATTTTCCAACTTAGACAAAGCTTTGCTCAAGAAATCATGTCTTTGTGTCTATAATTTCTATTCTATTCTATTCTACTGTACTCTACTGTATTCTATGTTTTATTCTATGTTATATATGGTTGATTGTTTGGCTTGATACTTTTCAGTAAAACAGTCAGATAATTCGATGTCAGCGGTTGATCTTCCGAATACAACAAATGAAACAATTCCTCCCCCCCCCCCCCCCCATTTGGCTACATACTTGAATCTGGTGGAACAAAGCCTGAAATGCCATACACAAAAATGCTGTACAGGAATCAATATTCTACAGATAGTACTCATTTAATATACATTCATTCAATGAATGTTGAAAGAAGTGGTGGGCTCCTACGGGTACAGTCAGGTACATAGTATCGGTAGCAAAATTTTGATTTTTTTTTCTTTTTTTCCCTTCTGGGCTCTGGATATATTTTTCCTATTGCAGCAAATGGGGGGACGGGGACGCAGTGGGGTAGGGAAAATGCAGCTCCACCCCAGAGCACACAATTTGTACTGAAAGATGTTGAAACAAAATGCATAAGCCATGCCCATAGTGTGGTAGTAAAAATTTTGATAGCCCATCACTGGTTGAAAGCCACCATGATGATGAACAAGGGGTACATATGATGGGTCCTCCTCGTTACAGCTGTAAGTTCAGGCTCTTGGCAAACAACTCACAATTATGATATGGCAGTAGTGACATGATTGACATTTACAACCCACCCTGCCAGTTTCCAACAAGCAGAGTCAATAGGGAAGCCAGGAAAGATGAAACATAAAATCTTTTAAAAGAATATAGATTGATCAAATGTATCTTGAGAATATACAGCTTAATATTATGTCTGATTATTCGTTTATTGCAGCAGCAGCAGCCGCAACAAGAGGATACATACTTACTGAAACATACTTATCATAAACCAAAAAAAGAACCTGATTATTGGGAGCTATTATTTCATTCCACGGAAATGGTTTTTATTGCTGAGTTAAATCTTGTTTGTTCAGTAAATATGAGCAAAGACAAAAGGAGTATATTGCCAAACATGGAGGATCTATAATCTTTTCATTTCATTAGAAATAAAGAAAAGAACCAAGGAAATAGGATGTAAATAGAACACAGTGAAGTATGAAGTGATCAGGTTAGTGCAAACAGTGTTTCCACATTTAAAATTGACACAAGCAATGGATTAAAGCTAGCAATTCATTTCCAAATCTATTTACTTGGAGTCCAACCCAATTAATTTCAATACTGCTTCCTTCAGAGCATATAAAACCATAATCTAACACCCTCACCTTAAAAAAAAAATAAAGTTAAAGTTGCACTACACAGGACCGCCATCAGGAATTTTGGGGCCCCATACAGCCTAAGTGTCTGGGGGGGGGGGGGGGCGCCATTTTAAAACTACTTTATTTTGCGACATACCAATTATGTATTAAATTTACCTTTCACAAAAAAAATTTAAACCCTGCCACTACAACAAGGTACACTTGTTTGACAGATTAATAATATGTTAATAACGCAGAAAATATATTCAAGTGACATCAACATATTACATACATATAAATAAATAACCAGAACAGTGCAAATACACCAAATTAACAAAATATTATTAATTTTGCCATCAACAATATTAAAAGCAGCAATAAGAGGGCACAAAGGATAAAGACAAAATACTCCTGCATCACACTAGAAAAATATTTGTTTTCACAATAATACCAATAAATAACAGGTAGCCAGAAGATAAATTTTACTCAATAATGTTCAAAACTATACGTAAACTCCACCATAGGTATAAAAAAAAGTCAACCCTTTACAGATAATTGGCGCCTATTAAAAAATACCGCTAAAAAAATTGAAAACATATTGCAGTAGCATAATCAAAGGGGAAAAAAACAAAACAAATAGGATCACCAAATATTGCCCAATTTGCTATTAAGTTCCATAACTTAATATATTTAAGTTTTTAAATGTGTAATGTATAATGTCTCTTAACAAATAGCATGCCTGTGGCTCTAAGAACAACACCTTTTCTTTCTCTTTTCTTCTTTCTTCTTCTTTTCCTAGGATGTTATCATATCTATTAAACATACAGTGAGATATTACTGTTTTTAATATATTTGTGAGTGACATAGGGGAAGGTTTGGTAGGGAAGGTTTGCCTATTTGCCGATGACTCTAAAGTGTGCAATAGGGTTGATATTCCTGGAGGCGTCTGTAATATGGTAAATGATTTAGCTTTACTAGATAAATGGTCTAAGCAATGGAAACTGCAGTTTAATGTTTCCAAATGTAAAATAATGCACTTGGGGAAAAGGAATCCTCAATCTGAGTATTGTATTGGCAGTTCAGTGTTGGCAAATAATTCAAAAGAAAAGGATTTAGGGGTAGTGATTTCTGACAGTCTCAAAATGGGTGAACAGTGCAGTCAGGCGGTAGGGAAAGCAAGTAGGATGGTTGGCTGCATAGCTAGAGGTATAACAAGCAGGAAGAGGGAGATTATGATCCCGCTATATAGAATGCTGGTAAGACCACATTTGGAATACTGTGTTCAGTTCTGGAGACCTCACCTACAAAAAGATATTGACAAAATTGAACGGGTCCAAAGACGGGCTACAAGAATGGTGGAAGGTCTTAAGCATAAAACGTATCAGGAAAGACTTAATGAACTCAATCTGTATAGTCTGGAGGACAGAAGGAAAAGGGGGGACATGATCGAAACATTTAAATATATTAAAGGGTTAAATAAGGTCCAGGAGGGAAGTGTTTTTAATAGGAAAGTGAACACAAGAACAAGGGGACACAATCTGAAGTTAGTTGGGGGAAAGATCAAAAGCAACATGAGAAAATATTATTTTACTGAAAGAGTAGTAGATCCTTGGAACAAACTTCCAGCAGATGTGGTAGATAAATCCACAGTAACTGAATTTAAACATGCCTGGGATAAACATATATCCATCCTAAGATAAAATACAGAAAATAGTATAAGGGCAGACTAGATGGACCATGAGGTCTTTTTCTGCCGTCAGACTTCTATGTTTCTATGTTTCTATGTTTATGCATTTAACATAATTTCAGAATGTAAAATGAAAAATAACCAACTCCCGCTTCAGATCTTCTCTGCACAAGTCTCAAAATATGTAGTTTTTTGTTTTTTGAAAAATCCTTAGTAGCTCTACCCAGCTTCTGCTTTGCATATTCAAATCTTCCCACTTCCCACAATGCTTGCTTCTCGAATCCAGGATGGTGTTTGCTTCTCAAATCTAAAATGGCGAGACGGCTCCAAAAAACATGTCAACTCCAAAGCAACACATCTTTTCCTCACACTTAGAAGGGAACAATTTTGAAAAAAAACTAACACCATAATCAAAATGTATACCAAATTAGCTCTGATCCAAACTTCATCTTTAACAGCTATGAAGCTCTTCAGGCAGAATAGAGAAAATTAGGCATTTTTGCTGATCTGTGCTCTTGCCTGATCCCGATTGTAACAATTTTGCAACTGAATCCCATTAGGTTCCTTAGCACTCCAACTCACCAGCACACCACAGATGTTACCAGTCTTCTTCAATCACCGGGCCCCCCAATTTTTCAATTTGGCCGGGCCCCTGACGCCAGTACCGGTAGTACTGCCCTATCGGCGGCCCTGGCACTACACAGTATAATGCTTCTCAATACATCAAAATCAGGGGTGAAATGCTCCCAGTTCGCTTGTGCCTGTTGGTCGTTGGAGAGCTGGTCGCAAAGGGAGTGCGAATTTCCACCCATCAGCCCAGATGCTGCCATTTGGGTTATTTTATCTTCTGTGCATGCACAAAGCATTCTGTGCATGTTCAGAAGGTAAAAAACCTCAAATGGTGATGTCCAGATGGGTAGGCGGAGCCTCGTGCTTCCTTCGTGACCAGCTCTCACCAGCCAACAGGCACAAATGAACCGAGAATATTTCTCTCCTAATCAAAATGGATAAAAAAGTTTCATACTTATGGTCCTTTGTTAAGATTTAAAAATGGCTGTTGGAGTGCTTGGTGCAATTACCCAGCTGCCTATGCATAGCTCAATGGCCAATAAGAACAAACAGATGAAGTCACATGTCATGAACTACATTACCCAGAGTGCAAGCTGTTACTACATTCCCCTAATGCAATCTCTTAAAGAAATAGCTTCTAAACTGAGCTAAATGTCTCTTTAGTCTGTCAGCATACTAAATGAATTGTTATAAATCAATTACTTATTCAGTTCACAAATGACTTCAGTCTCTGGCTATCCTCAGCAATATTGATTAAAAATCCAAAATCAATAACAATATATTAACTTAACTTACTTTAATAATGCAAATTTAGAAATGTCTATATTCAGGCATGCTGAATTCATTGGAAATTGAATGGAAATTCCTCCTGTAGCAATCAAGCCTCAGCCATTCTATTACGACAAAATGACATTACTTATGGAGCCTGTGGGCCAGATTAAGAGGGCGACACTATTCTATTAATGCCCTAAAATAGTTAATGAAGAATTCATTAGAGGACTATAACCCTGAGGCCTTTTCATTAAAGAAGATGGAGGTTTTCCAATCAATTATATTTTGCTAATTAGTATTGTATCTGAAAAATGGCTATGTTTGTAGGCCTAATGTAGCCCCCAAAGCCAGCAATTTGCAAATTGACAATAAACAGCAGCATTTTCTTCTTTATTATACTTTGAGTGTTTTTGTTTCAAAAACCTCAGCTTCTGCAACATACCAAAATTATAGTATGGCCTATATGATTGCGTAATGTGAGCAGCACAGTTGCCTATTTGTATCCGGTGAAAATCATAAATTATGACACTTGCATTATGACATCCTTACACCTTTCTTATCATTTGCTTCCCAACCCTGACAGAAGAAATCTATGTTACAGACAGTGTTGTGACCTTAAGAAACATGCTCACTGACATACCTCATAAGAGTAAAATGATTAGAAAACATTGAAAACCAAATTGTCAGATACAATGTCTGAGGAGGTTTCAAGTACTTCAAGTATTGATCAGTGATAAATCAAATGTCTGGGAACCTTGGTTAGGAAGAACAAGGAGAAGGAGAAGAAGGAGAAGCAGGAGAAGAAGGAGAAGGAGGAGGAGAAGGAGAAGAAGGAGAAGAAGAAGAAGAAGAAGAAGAAGAAGAAGAAGAAGAAGAAGAAGAAGAAGAAGAAGAAGAAGAAGAAGAAGAAGAAGAGGAGGAGGACGAGGAGGAGGAGGAGGACGAGGACGAGGAGGAGGACGAGGAGGAGGAAGAGGAGGACGAGGAGGAAGAGGAGGAGGACAAGGAGGAGGAGGAGGAGGAAGAGGAGGAGGAAGAGGAGGAGGAGAGCCAAAGATCTGACATTAAGCATCCAAAACAAAAAAGCAACAACACCTATAAATCCTGAGAATAAGCATAGCCTCATATAGCACATGACAATATAATAACATTTACAACAGAAGCCAAATATACACCCATTGACTAAGACACTCTTTCCAACTTGGTTGCTTTCCAGATGCATTGAGGCTGAACTTGCAGAATTCCCAACCCTCATGGCTTTTTGTGTTTCTGAAGATGGAAGGGAACACAAAGATCATCTGCAGCAACTTTCTGCAATCTGCAATCAATAAACTATCCTTGAGGGGTATTTAGCATAATAATACAAATCTAATAAATTATTATTAAATTATTATTATTATATCTTTGGGCAATGCCTCATAGTGAAAACCTGGACTAAGACACATTGAGTTGGGGTCAAATGCTCATGGTTCACTAGTGCCTGTCAATCATCAGAGAGCTCTGTGCATGTGCAGAGGGCAAAAGAACCCAAATGGCAGCATCCAGGCAGGTAGGTGGAACCTCACAGTCCCTTTGCAACTGGCTCTCCGATGACTGACAGGCAGAAATGAACTGGGAGCATTTCACCCATGCATTGAGGCCAAACTAAATTTTGTAGGCAGTCTTCAAGGATCCAATTATTACAACTTGGAATGGATTAGATCCGTGATAGCGAACCTATGGCATGTGTGCCATAGTGAAGGGCTAACAAAATTTTTACTATCACACTGTGGGCGTGGCTTATGCAGGATGCCCTGCATTTTCTTTCAACTTCTTTCAGTGCAAATTGGGTGGAGCTCCATTTTCGCTAACCCACTGCATTCGCCTCCCCATCTAGGGAGTAGCCCACCCCTAGGCACACACATATGTACTACCGAACACAGGCACGCCCTTTTGGCACCAGAGCAAAAAGAAGTTTGTCATCACTGGATTAGATGTTCTCAGATCTTGTATGACTGAGTATTATTATTATTATTATTATTATTATTATTATTATTATTATTATTATTATTATTTAGATTTGTATGCCGCCCTTTTCCGAAAACTCGGGGCGGCTCACAGAATAAATATAGAAATGAAGTGTACAAAACATATCTAATACATTAAAAAACTACAGCTAAAAGCCCTATATATTACTCAATCAAACAATCCAATGAAATGACAGGGTATGACTGTTTTAATGGGATTTTAATTGTTTTTATACTATTTTATTGTTGTAAGCTACCTAGAGTCCTTCAGGAGTGGGCAGCATACAAATTTAATTATAAATAAATAAACAAGCAAACAAACAAATAAATGAGTAAGTAAGTAAGTAAGTAAGTAAGTAAGTAAATGAATGTGTTATTGTTAACAAGGATGATGATTAAGTAGATTGAAGCAGAGCATGAAGCTGAGAACATCATTTTTTTAAAAAAACCTCAAACCTGGAGAATGAATTTATGAGAAGTCTGGAGAAGAGATGAAGTAACCTCTGTCATAAAAATGAGCACCTCACTATGCTTCAGAAAGTTTATGGATTATTTAACATGTACACCTTTTAATCTTGTATTTTAAATTTTAAATGTCACATGGTGCATAGTATGCCTCATTTTAATTGTGATGCTTCTGACTCAAATAAACTAATCATTATGGTGTCCCCCCTTTTCAACAGGATATCCTAGAAGAAAAATGTAAAACTATTCCAGAGGTGATAAGTTGGTTGGGAACTCTCTCATTGTCTCTAAAGCCAGGGCCAGAAATAATAAGAATGCATTGCAGCAACCTAAATTTTGCTTAAATGCAAGGGCAATGTGTATAAATATTAATTTACACACATCAGTCTAATCTCCAGTTTTAACCTTACCATCTAAGTTACTGCACAATGCCAGATTTAACAGAGAGACCCAGACAAACTATTACACATGATTATCAGTGACCTATGTATCAGGCAGAACTTCAGTACAGTACTTCCTTCTGAATGTCTCTTTGTGAGAAAGACTGACGTGATACAAAGGCAAGGCAGGAAAATTAAAAAGACAGCAAGATAATGCTCTTGCCTGAAGTGCCATCAGTGTCTCAGCTGGGCAGCTCTCCAAAGATGCCAGGAGTTGATGTCTACCTTGTTGCCAAGAATGACTCTAAACTCTGTGACTCCTTCAGGCACAATCTACTTGGAATGGGTCCCATGCCAGCCCCAATAATGCTCTCACACAATGTTCACATCAGTTTCCCTGCAGTTCAAAGAAACCTGAATCTCACCAAGCTTGAAACACAGTGGCACCATGTGAAGAGTTAGTTATGTTTAAACTCCATGGAATGAGCTGGATCTCAGAAGAAAATCAAATGCATAAAATAATCTGTGGGCACCATTTTACTTAACATTTCCCTTTAAAGAATCTCCATGCAATTTGCTCTTGCAAAGGCTTCCAGGTTGAGCAGCAAAATTTTTACATATTGAGCTAATTGCCGGTCATTTCATTTCTAATAAACAGTGGCAAAAGGAAGAGAAATCTCGCACAAGGATGTGCACAACTGTGAGATTTTGCCCTTTTCAGCTTTTTTTGCTCCTGCGCAAAATGGTGAAAAACACTGAAACCTCTTGGTTGTGTGTGTCCTCGAATGAGACTTTGCTTCCTGCACATGTGCAACAAAAATCTCGCACCGGGCATGCGCACCTGGCGTCCCCCCCCCATCCCGGCAGCTGCCCTTTCTGGGACAGGTAACTCTCCTCTTAGTTCGTGGATATTCTAATTGTCTCTGTATACACGTTACGTAGTCATGCAGGCTGGGCCTGCACAATTCATTAATCCCTGGGAATTTCTTGGTGGCCACTGGTCCTGGCTCCTTCTGGGGAATTATCTGGAATCCACCACTAAGTGGGTTCGATGAAACAATGTCATCTGGGGGGACCCAGGGGAAGAGCCTTCTCTGTGGCCGCCCTGATCAACTCCCCCCTGGAGATTAGGATTGCCCCCACCCTCCTTGCTTTTCGCAAACTCCTTAAAACCCACCTGGGCCGTTTCCATTTTATGCAAGTTTTGTCTGATATGTATGATTGTTTTTTATATTAAAGGTTTTAAATTGTTTTTAGCTATTCGATTTGTACTGTTTTGCTGTTGTGAGCCGCCCGGAGTCTTCGGAGAGGGGCGGCATACAAATCTAATAAACAATAATAATAACGATAATAACAATAATAACAATAACAACAGCAACAGCAGCAGCAACAACAACAACAACAATAATAATAATAATAAATGTGGCAGAAACCCATCTTGGGTTGTTGTCCTCCAGTCCTGGAGGACTTCGCTGGACTCAACTGAGTCTAGTAGTTGTTCGCTCATCTCCTCCAGTGTTGAGCCTAGAGATTCTTGGTATTTGGTAGTCAGGGCAGGTCTGTCTGGTGGAGTTTCACACTCTGTTGTTTCGGAGGTCCCACAGAGCAGAAACTCTGGCTGCACTTCTCCCACTAACCAGTCTGTGAGATCCACTTTAGATTGACCTTTAAAATCTGGTTTAATTTTTGAGTTGCTTCTCCATCCCTTGGGTTTTAACATCTTGCCTGCTAAAACATTCTGGAAAATTCAAAATCTCAGGCAAACTTTTATGTTATTTCATGGATCCCAGTAAAGATATTATCCACTACTATACCTGATCTTTAATCCTCCCTTATGCATAAAGTCAATTAGATGACCTTGGGCCAGTTACTGTCTTTCAGGCCTTTGAAGAAAGCAATAGCTAACCAGTTCTAAAAAAAAAAATTGCCAAGAAAATTGCAGAGACTTGTCAGTCACCAGGAGTCAAGACTGACTTGTAGGCATACATCATCATCATCATCACTAACCTCATCATCATCTGTGTAGAAACAGGAAAGAAACATACTGTACTACTGTTCTAATTATGGCTAATAGGAGTGGATAGAATCTCTCATCTTCTGCAGTTGGCATAACAAATAGCAGTAAATCTTCCTATCCTATCTCCTCCACTTTCCACCATTTCTAATTTTGTTAAAAATAATAAATAAAATAATATAAAAATATAAAAATAATACAAAAATGGTGGAAGGTCTTAAGCATAAAACTTATCAGGAAAGACTTAATGAACTCGATCTGTATAGTCTGGAGGACAGAAGGGAAAGGGGGGACATGATCGAAACATTTAAATATGTTAAAGGGTTAAATAAGGTTCGGGAGGGAAGTGTTTTAATAGGAAAATGAACACAAGAACAAGGGGGTACAATCTGAGGTTAGCTGGGGGAAAGATCAGAAGCAACATGAGAAAATATTATTTTACTGAAAGAGTAGTAGATGCTTGGAACAAACTTCCAGCAGATGTGGTTGGTAAATCCACAGTAACTGAATTTAAACATGTCTGGGATAAACATATATCCATCCTAAGATAAAATACAGGAAATAGTATAAGGGCAGACTAGATGGACCATGAGGTCTTTTTCTGCCGTCAATCTTCTATGTTTCTATAAAAAAGCAGCATGGCTTTGGGGATATGCAATAAATGCTCTTTAAGATGACATTAATGTGCCAAAAATTCCTGGAACATGTCAGGTTTCAGATATCATCTTATGGAGCTCTAATCCATCTGACCTTTGTCCACAATCATTCTTCCTGCCTTTGCTGCATCTGCTTCCTTCTTGGACTGTCTTTGAAGGCCATGCTGTTAATCATGTCCACAGAGTTCCATATGCATTTAGTAGAAAAATAAGCAGATTGGCTAAAAGTAAAAACTAAGAAAGTTTGCCCAAACTAGAGGTCTGGGGTTTTTTTTGCATTGTTAAAACAGTGAAACACAAATAGAAAAAAGACTGTAAGAAGTTACGTACTGCAAGATGATTGTTTTTGACACTGCAATCAAACTTGATTCTAAACCCAAAGATTCCATACCCCCATCTTTAAAGTTTTATAAATCCTATTCTATGATTAACCATCAGCATAAGTTATTGGCAATGCTTCACTTTGGGGATGGTTTTCCTAAAAAATTTGGCTTGATCCAATATTTATTGGATTAACAAATAAGTAAAAAAAAATTGCTAATTGATTTTTAAATTTTTTGTTATCTCTCTCTGGATATTGCAAAACTATTGGGTTATTTCCAACCTAATTTTTTTAATATAATTTGATATCATTTAATCCTTCTGGATTGGGTGGCATAGAAGTCAGATAGATAGATAGATAGATAGATAGATAGATAGATAGATAGATAGATAGATAGATAGATAGATAGATAGATAGATAGAGACAGACAGACAGACAGACAGACAGACAGACAGACAGACCGGCAATGATAGATAGATAGATAGATAGATAGATAGATAGATAGATAGATAGATAGATAGATAGATAGATAGATAGATAGAGACAGACAGACAGACAGACAGACAGACAGACAGACAGACAGACAATGATAGATAGATAGATAGATAGATAGATAGATAGATAGATAGATAGATAGATAGATAGATAGATTAAATGTCTTAAGAAAAGCTGATCAGTAGAATCTTAGAATCATAGGCTGGGAAGAGAGGTCTTCTAAGCCAACCCCCTTCCCAAGGCACAGGAATTTACACCATCCTGGACAAGTGGCTGTCCAATCTGTTCTTTATAACAATCCAGCAATGGAGCACCCATAACTCTGGTTGGAAAGCTGTTTCATTGAGTAACTGTTCTTGCCATCAGGAAATTTCTCCTCAGTTCCAAGTTGGTTCTCTCTTTAATGAGTTTCCATCCATTTCTGCTTATCTTACCTTCAAGTGTTTTTTAGAATAAATCAACCCCCTCTAATCTATGGCAGCCCCTCAAGGCAGCTATTATGTTATCCTTCTCTTTGTTAAGCTAAACATACCTAGTTCCCCTAATTGGTCATCATAGGATTTATCCCACTGATCCCTAATCCCTAATTGTTGCTCTTCTCTGCACTCTTTCTAGGGCTTCAGGATCTTTTTTGTTTCATGGCAACCAGAACAGGACACATTATTCCAGGTGTGTCCTTTCTAGTGCAGTATGAAATAACACTATTACAGTGGTAGCTCTACTTATGAACTTAATTCATTCCATGACCAGGTTCTTAAGTAGAAAAGTTTGTAAGAAGAAGCATTTTTTCCCATAGCAAACAATGTAAAAGCAAATAATGTGTGCAATTGGGGAAATCACAGGGAGGGTGGAGGCCCTGTTTCCTCCCAAGAAATTCCTAAAGAGGCCCCACAGAGGCTTCTCTCCACCTTTTCCAGCCCTGTTTCCCTCCAGGAGATTCCTAGAGAGGCCCCATGGAGGCTTCTCCCTGCCTTTTCCGGTTACAGTTTTGGAGGCTCAGGTTTGTAAGTGGAAAATGATTCTTGAAAAGAAGCAAAAAAATCTTGAACACCCAGTTCTTATCTAGAAAAGTTTGTAAGTAGAGGCATTCTTAGGTAGAGGTACCACTGTATTTCTCATGATACTTATGCTATTCCTGGCTTGTTGCAGCCTAGAACTCCAGTGGCCTTTTTGGCAGCTGTAAAACAATTTTGGCAGCTCATAGTTATGAATCACTCAATGAAAAGCAATTCCTGTGTTTTCAAATCTGCTTTCCTTTTAAAAAAATAATGTCTTGTCAAGCCTGATACTGTTCTACATTTCTGCAACAAAGAAATAATTGAGAGATTAGAGAACATGCAAAAAAAAAATAATACCACGGCTTACCATGATTTGGGGAACAATCCTCAGATTGTGCCTCTTTCCAACTCATGGCCAGGCAATGAGTATGGTCAGATCAAAGTTGAAACAACAGGCAGACTTAAGCTGCCAGCTTCCGTCACCTTTTCTACCCTGGGGTAATATGTAGCTGTTTGATCAGCTGGCCATTGTGTTAGCCATGTCAGGGGACTTTGGACACCCGGGAGGCTCTTTATCTTGTGTGCTGTTTGATTGACCTGTTGAACTGCAATAGCCCTCAAGCATCATTGTTTACAAGAAACTTGAAAAAGAGGGAAGACTGAAAAGTTCCTAGGCTTGACCCTTGCTGGCAAGCTAAAAAGGGCCATGTGTCTAAGAAGTCATAAAAGTCTCTCCTAATAGTAGTGACACAAAAGAAACCAAACTTTCTTGGCTTAAAGAAGGGACATTTCTGATTGCAGCTCAACTGCCTGAAGCATAAGGGTTAACATAAAGCACAGTGCAAGTAGTATAGAATCTGAAGGTATAGTATCCTGATGGTGTTTGGGTTACTGTCTGCTAATAACATTCAGTCAACCAAGTATTGATTAAAGAAGTCAATTACTCTGAACAGTAAGATTTCTGATCGGGTTACTTTTTATTATTATTATTATTATTATTATTATTATTATTATTATTATTATTATTATTTATTTTATTATTATTTTATATTTTATTTTATATTTTATTTTATTTTATATTTTATTTTATTTTATTTTATTTATTTATTTTTTTATTTATTTTTATTTTTTTTTATTTTATTTTTTTTTATTATTATTATTTTATTTTATTTTATTTTATTTTATTTTATTTTATTTTATTTTATTTTATTTTATTTTATTTTATTTTATTTTATTTTATTTTATTTTATTTTATTTTATTTTATTTTATTTTATTTTATTTTATTTTATTTTATTTTATTATTTTATTTTATTTTATTTTATTTTATTTTATTTTATTTTATTTTATTTTATTTTATTTTATTTTATTTTATTTTATTTTATTTTATTTTATTTTATTTTATTTGGCATGTCAGCAATGCACCTAGGCTTCTAGGCCAAGAACACCAGGAAATGATGCCCTTAAGCCTGTGATGTCATGGCTGCAAATGCCTACACTTCACATGGAATTTTAGAAATTTTGGCTGTTGTTGAAGCCTCTGAGAGAAGCGCTCATGAATGTATATAGCATTTTCAGTATTTAAAAAGTGAACAGTAGATGTTCCCATGTTTATTTTCTACACTTAAAATATAAGTACAACTTGTCTGCCTCTTCTCCCAATCCATTAGCTCCAAAGAGATGAAAATCTCTTTGAAAAAAAAAACAGAGAGAGAGAAAAAAACCCTTTTATACAGGTACGAATTTTGCAAAAGTAGAAGGTAAGATTTCATATAATGTTGATATAAACTTTGATTTTCCACTGAGAACTGTGCTGAATACATTACAAACTCCCTTGTTTGTGCCAATCTCTTTATATTGGCTAAAGCATGTTTTTTAACATTGGCAACTTTAAGATGTGTGGACTTTAGTTCCCAGAATTCCCTAGCCAGCCATGCTGGTTGGGGAATTTATTTATTTATTTAATTTATTTATTGAATTTCTATGCCGCCCCTCTCCGAGGACTTGGGGTGGCTCACAACATACAATATATAGTATACAAAATCTTAAATCCAATTAATTAATTAAAAATCTCAACCCCCCCCAAAAAAAAGCCTAAAAAAATAATCATTCCATTCACTCAAAATTCTCTAAACACATTCATTGGCCGGGGGCAAAGATCTAATGGCCCCAGGCCTGGTGGCATAAATGAGTCTTCACACTCTTAGGTGAGGAGGGTGGGGGCAGTACGAATCTCCAGGGGGGAGCTGATTCCAGAGGGCTGGGGCCCCCACAGAGAAGGCTCTCCCCCTTGGCCCCGCCAAGCGACCATAGTTCCCTCTAAGCTGAGCAGTGAGCAATCGCTCACTTAAAAATCATCATCAACTCAGAGTTTTCCAAACCTGCCCAGAAGCCGAGAGGAAAAGAGTGAGAGGGAAGGAGAGAGAGAGGAAGAGAAAGAAACAGATAGAAAAAAGAGAGGAAGGAAAAGAGAAAGAAAAAGAATGGGAGTAAGGAAGAGAGAAAGAAAATCAAAATCTAGTTTGAAACTAGCTCAACTATTTAAGTGGCATTTTGATATTGATAGAGTTGCCCTATTATGAGCTCACTGTTATAGACACACAGTACAGTATTTTATTTTGAAATTCTCTGAGGCAAAACAGGGTGGGTTTTTGTTTGTTTGTTTGTTTGTTTGTTTATTTATTTATTTTCTGTGCCGCCCAGTCCCGAAGGGACTGCTGCTCAGACACTATACTTTTCTGCCCACCCCCCCAAAAAATTAGAGGGAACACTGTGCAAGCGACATTATCTAATTGATGGAACCTGGAGAAGGCTTACTCTGTGGGACCTGACAGGTCTCTGGGATTCATGCGGCAGAAGGCAATACAGAGGAATTGTGGGAGTTGAAGTTGTTGTATCCTTGTAAATAGTTTGGTTCCGTGTGGAAACGCTGTCTGAGCGAGAATCAGGAAGTCGCTCCTGATTGGCTCAGACGCGGCTGCTCTCTCTCTGGCAGGAACCGCAAATGTACAAAAGAAGCGGTTTCTCCCCGGTAGAGCTGACGGTCTCCACTGAAGTCACTTATTCTACTGAGCTGAAATAAAGGAACCGTTCTCACCTAACCCTGTCTCTGGGTTTACTTCACTGGCGACGATGGACGGAAGAACCACGCGTGCAGAATGAACAACCTACAGATCGGCCGGGCTCCCGAGTTCTTCAACCCGGAGAAATCCTCCTGGGACGCCTACATAGCCAAGTTCGAGATCTTCCTCGAGGCAGCGGGAACAAGGGACGCCGACGCCGAACGAAAGCGGGCCATCTTCCTGAACTACTGCGGTCCAGAAATCTTCGACCTCGCCCAGACACTCAACGACCCGCTGCCAGCCAAATCCGTCGCTTGGGACGTCCTGCAAGCCAAACTCGCGAGCCATTTCAAGCCAACGAAACCAGTCATCGTTTTCCAGCACCAATTTTCAAGAATGGCTCAGCTCGAATCGGAATCCATCAATCAATTCGCAACGCGACTTTGAACGGTGCTTGCAAAATGCAAGTTTGATAACCCGGAAGCTCGCCTCACCGATGCCTTAATCTTCGGCATGAGAAATGCCATGGTCAGGAACAAACTCCTCACCAAAGACGAGCCGACCCTACAGGCAGTAATAAAGCTGGCTCAAACCGCAGAGGTCACCGACGCTGCTGCCAAGGAACTGAAGGAGCACAACAAGCGGGAGGTCATCGCCAAGATCGACTCCTCGCTTTTCCACACCGAGGCCTCAGACGACCTCAGCCCACCAGCTCTCAACGAGGACAGCTGTTTCCTGCTGCAACAGGACCAGCCAAGACATCCCAGGTACCCTCGCCCCGTCGCCCCCTGCGCCGGCTGCCGAGGAAACCATCCGCGCCAACGATGCCCTTTCCGGGACGCCATTTGCCGCCGCTGCAACCGACGCGGCCATATCGCCGAAGCCTGCAGAGCAGCTGTGCCTGAAGAAGCCTTCTCCACCCCGCGTCCTCAGCGTTTCCAGAATCAAACACCTCAACCGCGCGAAAACCGGTCCTTCCGGTTTTCCGGCCGCAAGAACTACCCAACCGCTAACCGCGACTACTCAAGAGGTAACAATCAATTTTCCGTGAATAATACAGCAACAAAAAATGGGGGCAAAATTGTAATTTCCCTGCTTTTGAACAACAAACCATGTTCTATGGAACTTGATACGGGGTCTAAATACACCATTATGCCGTGGGAAAAGCTTAAACTATATATGCCTAACCTCTCCAAATCTGAGCTAGTACAAACCTCGTTGGTAATTAGAGATTTTCAAGGGGGAATAATTCATGTTTTAGGCCAAGTGAATGTACCTATCGTGTTTAAAAATGTTAAATGTACCCTACCAATGATTGTTGTTACAGGGGCTAAACACTCCCTCCTGGGGTTGGCTTGGATGGAACCTTTGGGAATTGAAATTTCTGGTATTTATACTGTTAACTCTGATAGCATGCCTAACTTTTTACAAGAATTCCCAGAAGTGTTTAGCCCCACCTTGGGATCGTATAAAGGGCCCCCTATCTCGTTTTCTATTGACCCCAAGGTCCCGCCTGTACGGCTCAAACCTCGCAGGGTACCCCTTCCGCTCCTCCCCAAACTAGACCTACAGCTGGATAAGCTCATAAGCCAAGGCATTTTAATTCCTGTAGAGCAGGGGCCATGGGAAACACCCATAGTCACGCCTCTGAAACCGGATGGCTCCTTAAGGGTTTGCGCTGACTATAAATCTATGCTCAACAAAGCCCTCCAACATCACCCTTACCCCATTCCTGTGGTACAACAGCTCCTTCACTCCCTGGGGGAAGGAAAAAGGTTCACAAAAATCGATTTAGCGCAAGCTTACCAGCAGCTCCCTGTCGATGAACCGACAGCACGCGCACAGACAATTGTAACCCACAGGAGTGCCTTTAAATGTACCAGATTACAGTTTGGAGTAAGCATAGCCCCAGGGATATTCCAAAGCATAATGGAACGGTTGTTATCAGGGATTAAAGGGGCCATTCCCTATTTTGATGACATCTTAATTGCAGGGGAAAACCAAGAGCAGCTCAACAAAAGAATAAGGGAAGTACTTCAGAGACTGCAGGACAAAGGGCTAAAAATCAAACCTGACAAATGTGTGTGGGGAACCAACAGTGTAGAATTCCTAGGTTATAAAATTGATGGGGAAGGTATCCACCCCACTACTGAAAAATTGAGAGCCATTAGAGAAGCCCCAGAACCACAAAATAAGACAGAATTGCAAGCTTTTTTAGGCCTTCTTAACTTTTACTCCGTCTTTTTAAAACAAAAGGCAACAGCAGCAGAGCCTCTACACCGTTTGCTCCAGAAAGAAACCCCTTGGACATGGGGGAGAACCGAACACGAAGCCTTTATACAAATAAAACAGTTTCTAACTTCTAAAAGTGTGGTAGTCCAGTATAGTACTTCGCTACCCATCAGGCTTACGTGCGATGCTTCCCCATATGGCGTGGGAGGGGTCTTGGCACACGTTTTGCCAAATAATACAGAGGCCCCAATTGCCTTCTTTTCGAGAACAATGACCAATACTGAGAGGAATTACAGCCAACTCGATAAGGAGGCTCTAGCTTTAGTGGCAGGAGTGAAGAAGTTTCATAATTACCTTTTTGGCAGGAGTTTTGAATTGGTTACTGACCATAAGCCCTTACTAGGCCTCTTAGCCCCCAACAAACCTACTCCCCCATTTATGTCCCCAAGGTTAATCAGATGGGCCCTTTTCCTCTCAGGATACCAGTACGAGCTCATTCATAAAGGGGGTAAAACCATCAACCACGCAGATGGTCTCAGTAGGTGCCCCATGGCAGAGTTAGTAGAGGACCCTGCCCCGTCTGCGGATGTCCTAATGATAGAACTTGAAGACAACCCACTAACCACTGCAAGGGAAGTGGCTGCACACACGCAGCAAGACCCAATCCTAAAAAAAGTGGTAAACTGTGTACTTAAGGGGTGGCAGAACGACTCTGTGGAACCTGAATTGTGTGATTTCAAAACCAAAAGACTAGAATTGTCATATGTAAAAGGTTGCCTGTTGTGGGGTGATAGAGTAATCATTCCTGGAAGTCTAAAGACCAAAGTACTCAAAATGTTACATGTGGGCCATCCTGGGATTGTCAGGATGAAGGGCCTAGCTAGGGGGCACTTATGGTGGCCAGGTTTGGACACTGATATTGAAAACTGGGTAGCCAAATGTGATCCATGCCAAGAGTCACGGCCTAACCCCCCCCCCCCCAAAACAACTCCAGCAGAGTGGGAACAACTGGCAGGACCATGGTCTAGGGTCCATATTGATTTTGCAGGGCCAGTGGCGTCACAATACTTTCTAATAGTAGTTGATGCATTTTCCAAGTGGGTGGAAATCATAGCAATGAACAATATAACCACAAGTGCCACCATTAAGGTTCTGCGCCGTTTGTTTGCCACCCATGGTTGTCCTGATATCTTAGTGTCTGACAATGGGCCCCAATTGACAGCCAGGCAATTTGAATTGTTCTTAGATAATTTAGGAATCAGACATGCGCTCGTCTCACCTTATTCACCCTGGGCTAATGGTTTGGCAGAATGTTACGTTCGGGTGGCAAAGGAAGCTTTACGCAGATCAGGCCCTGGGGATGTACAACAGAATTTGGACCAGTTTTTGTTAACCCAGCATATTACCCCAAACTCTCACACGCAGATAAGCCCTGCTGAAGTACTGATGGGAAGGAAACTGAGGTCCCCCCTGGATAGGTTACACCCAAGGTTTTGTACCAAAAATCCTATGTATGTGAACCCTGAGAGACAAATGTATTTGGGACAAAATGTGTTTGTAAAGAATTTTGATGGGGGTGTAAATTGGATGAAAGGAAAAATTGTACAACAGACCGCTCCAAAAACATACATTGTTAAGTTAGAGGATGGCCGAATGTGGAAGCGGCACATTGACCATGTACGCAATCGCATGGGAAACTCATCGGAACAACCCGCTGAAACAGATTCTCCCACTTTAACAGACTGTAACGCGCAACCCGATTTAATAGACTGGCAAATGGACTTATCGAGTCAGGAAGGATCCTCCAGCGACGCCGAACCATCTTCATCCTCCGAGGTCAGTCTTGTGCCGGTCAGATCAACCCAGCAGGCCGGAGCCCAAACCAGGCCCCAGCCACACCGGGAAAGCGCAAACGAACCGACCTCCACCATCGGCAGCGAGGACTCAATTGAACTGCGCAGGTCGGAGCGAGCCTCGCGAAGACCCAGCAGATTGGAGGACTTCGTCACGTGGCTTTCATGATTGATGTATCCTGACTAAGGAGGGAGGGGTGTTGTATCCTTGTAAATAGTTTGGTTCCGTGTGGAAACGCTGTCTGAGCGAGAATCAGGAAGTCGCTCCTGATTGGCTCAGACGCGGCTGCTCTCTCTCTGGCGGGAACCACAAATGTATAAAAGAAGCTGTTTCTCCCAGGTAGAGCAGACGGTCTCCACTGAAGTCACTTATTCTACTGAGCTGAAATAAAGGAACCGTTCTCACCTAACCCTGTCTCTGGGTTTACTTCAGAAGTCCATTTATCTCAAAGTTGTCAAAGTTGAGAAACTTTGGTATAAGAGACCCTGGCCTGTCTTCTGGGACACAGATTCCAAATGTAAGGTACAAACCCAGGACACGTCTTAAAATTGGCAGTGTAGTGTCATGGAAAAAATAGTTAAATAAAGGTTGAGCTGATATCTAGGAGAAATGTGCTGCAGAACAGCCCTTGAAAAGGCAATGACATGACAACCATTTGCCACGAACAGCTCCTAGATAAAAACACTCCAATATATCATCTGTGATCTAGTGCCTGGGCCAGACCATTTCCATCTCAAAGGATGGCTTAGGTTGTAGATCTGTCCTTGCTTAAAGACAGTTGTGTAATGTAAAGCAGCCATGCATCAGCAAAAAAAGACCCCAATACAGACATAAATCAAAGGTGTAAGTAAAAAATATCTTCACTACCCTAGGATATCTATCAGCATCTTCTTCTCTTCCATTTTTATCTTTTAATATATGCTAGAACTATGCAGGTTCTAAAAAGGTAAGTGGAAATAATGCTTTAGGCCTCAAAGGAGTAGAGTACCTTGTGCTGTTTCTTAAAGCAGCAATTCTCATTTCAGATTGTTGTGAAAAACTGAAGAAAATGAGTGACTGTTTCCCAGAATTGGCGGGGGAGTATAGGTATGAGTGTGGGGTGGGGGTGGGTTTCACTTACATATGCTACTGGTTCGGAGATGTTTGCACTGCATATCAGACCCCATTTGATGATATCAGACGCCATTTTGACAAATGATTTCTCCTGTTTTCATATTATTTTAAAAAGAAATGAAGACAGCCCTGAGGCCCTCCAGAACGTGATTGGGACTTGACCCTGCTTTCAGATTAGTTTGTATCTGCCCTAATAGGTTTTATGATATCTAGCATATAATAATATCGTCTGCGTTGGTTGCCGATCAGTTTCTGGTCACAATTCAAAGTGTTGGTTATGACCTATAAAGCCCTTCATGGCACCAGACCAGATTACCTCAGGGACCGCCTTCTGCTGCACGAATCCCAGCAACCAGTTAGGTCCCACAGAGTGGGTCTTGTCCGGGTCCTGTCAACCGAACAATGTCACTTGGCGGGACCCAGGGGAAGAGCCTTCTCTGTGGCGGTCCCGGCCCTCTGGAACCAACTCCCCCAAAGATTAGAATTGCCCCCACCCTCCTTGCCTTTCGTAAGCTGCTTAAAACCCACCTCTGCCACCAGGCATGGGGGAACTGAGATACACTTTCCCCCTAGGCCTTTAAAATTTTATGCATGGTATGTCTGTATGTATGATTGGTTTTTATATAATGGGTTTTAATTGTTTTTAGTATTGGATTATACTGTTTTGTTACTGTTGTTAGCTGCCCCGAGTCTGCGGAGAGGGGTGGCATACAAATCCAATAAATAATAATAATAAAAAATAATATTAGCAGTGGATTATTATTATTATTATTATTATCATCATCATCATCATCATCATCATCATTAATTAGATTTGTATGCCACCCTTCTCTGAAGACTCTGGTTGCTCCTGGTTTGGCCCAGTTCTGCAAACCAGTAGTGCGGGCAGCGGGAGGATCCACCCGCCCACCCAATACCCTCCTCCCACCTGCCCAGTATGCTTCTGGTTGCACATGCACAAAATGGTAGCAACGGGTTTTAAAACCACTACTGACTGATATCTGCCTGTTATGAAATGTTAGTTAAAAAGGGAGAGATTCTTTAGTTAGCGGACCACCAGGTTTATGTAGAAGTTGATGTGCTAAAATGCAGCCTTGTTGAATTCACTTAGAACCAGGTTTAGCTTTGGATAGGTGACTGTTGGGAGAATTTCTTATTCTGATGTGATTATGCACACTTAGCGGATACATCCACTTATACAGCATAGAATCCATTGCTATACGAAGTTGATAAATACTGCACTAAAACTAGCTTGGCTGAGCAACAATAAGCAAAGGAGCATTTTTTTTCTTGCTTGCCTTTGCTAGTCACTCACTGAAATAAACCTGGAGCTACACAGAGATAAAAATGTCATTGCTGTTGTATTTATTGCTATACTATCAAAGTGCCATGTGAAGAGACTGAGTGGGAAGAAAGAGGTTGTTTTTACCTTTTCCCCCCTTTGCATGTTTTTTAATACAAAATGAATAATCTCATCTGCCCTAAATTGTTTTCTTTTTTAACCAAGAGATCATCCATCCATCCATATGTACAGTGTGTATATACATATATACATATATTGTACATATATATATACATATACATACATACATATACATGTACACATACATTCATACATATGTAGATTGTTCTGAGTTCGGGTTTTGCCCCGTGTAATACAGTATTTTGAGTATCTATGCGACGTTTCAGTAAAATCACATTCACCATCATCAGGCTGAAGTTGTAAGTTTCGTGCTGCTGTAGATATAGTTATATATATCTATATCTATATCTACAGCAGCACGAAGCTTACAACTTCAGCCTGATGATGGTGAATGTGATTTCACCGAAACGTTGCATAGACACTCAAAATATTACACGGGGCAAAACCCGAACTCAGAACAATCTACATACATATACCGGTGAAAATCTACCAAAACAAATACATACATATACACATACACATACATACATATACATACACACATATACATACACACACACACACACATATACATACTCTATTTAATGTACTAGGGGGGGAAATGAAGGCAAAATTTATAATCAAAGAAAAACTGAGCCAGAATAATTAAAATATGGAGTGCTTCATGTTCAGAGCATAAAATGTAATTTCTCTCCAACAAGCAAAAGAAGTAGGAAGTAGGGAACAGGGTCTTGAAATGTCCTCAAGGCTGAAATTTGGATCATTCTGTCAAATGCAATTTTATACTAAGATGTTTAAAATACTGTATTCATATAATCAGCTATTCACATGCCAGTATGCATTACACAGAGACACACAACCTGGGTGTGGCAAGCTAAAAGGCCTAGATATGACCCAGAGATGTCTCCAACCATTGTTACAAAATGTTTCATTATCACAGAATAGAGACATTTTGAAATACAGTAACTGGGTGGTAATCATATCACTGCTATCTCGCTTTAATTACAGGGTTTCAAATCAAATATTGTTTTGGCCTGGTTCTGCACATTGCTCCTTGGAGGAAGGCCCCAGGCACACCACTCAGAGGCTGTAAAGCCAGACAAAATGGATATCTGAGTCTAAGGAGAAAGGCGGCATAAAAATCGAATAAATAAATAAATAAATCTTCCTGGTATATATAGGACTGTTTGTTGTCTCATGTCATACATCATCACCACTTTGGGCATTTTCTTTTTAACCATAAGTGATTTTGTGTGGCAAGATAGGACGATACTTATGCAGTCCGAAGATGCTACTCCTAGGAAAAATCTATGAGTTCATGATGGCCTCTTCAGATCTTCCCCCAAATATTTGGATTTTGGAAGAGCAGACCCAGTAAGAGCAGACCAACAGGATTGGAACTATTGCAACATAGGCCCACTGCCTACTGGCTATCAATCTAAAAAACTTCATTCGTATGGTAAGGAGGGAAGATGTATCAGTTGAATTTACGAATGCATCACTCTGTTCATAAAAAATGCCGGCACCACAAAAAAAAAGCAACCTGCTACTTTTGACACAAAGGGAGTTTAGGTACGTTAAGCCAGTGAAGGGGTACCAAAATTTTTACCACCACACTGTGGGCGTGGCTTATGCAGGACACCCTGCATTTTCTTTCAACATTTTTCAGTGCAAATTGGGTGCTCTGGGGTGGAGCTCCATTTTCGCTACCCCACTGTATCCACCCACCCACCACGGTCCGGGTAGAAGCCACCCCTGCGTTAAGCACATTTTAATATCAAAATGAATGAAGATGAAGCCTATGATTTAGTCCTTCACCTTTACATGAGTACTTGTTAACTACTACAGGCTCCTCAAAGCTCTCCTTGGCAGGCCACCCCATTTGTTTGTTTGTTTTTCCATCTTGATTTCTGTTTGCACTCTGCAAAAGCCTACGAACCTACACGTGTGTCATGCTTTTACCTTTATGAAGTTAACTGCTTCTGTGAGCAACTTCCAGCCCTTGTACTTGCTCCCCTCCCTGTCTCCTGGCAACACCTTTTAGCCTCCTTGACGCCTGGTGTGATCTCCACAAATGCAAGGCGTCTCTAGGCAACCTCTTTCATGCCTTATTCTGGACACCTGTGTGAGGCTCCACCACTTTTTTTACATCACCGTGGTAAGTCAGATCAGTCCAAGCCTCCAAGCCCTGCCTATCCTTTCTTCCACTTCAACATTTTATCTTGGTTTTGTAAACTTCCCTTTCTCTCTTTTTTATTTTTTTAAAAAAAATTCTCCACAGTTCCATATACCCATCAATGGTACCTTAAGAATAGTCTGCAGAGAGATACAGCAGAAAAATCTAATAAATAATAATAATAATAATAATAATAATAATAATGATGATGATGATGATGATGATGATGATGATGATAATAATAATAATAATAATAATAATAATAATAATAATAATAATAATAATAATAATAAATCTATAGCATATACTTTTTCCAGTCAATCAAAATTCAATCACCTATTTTTACACCTAGTCTTGCTGTTATTGATCAGTCTGTTTCTTTCCTTTCTCCACATTCCCCACACTCTATCTCCTTCTCCTCTATCTACCTTCTTATTCCTTCTCTCCCCCTCCCTACTTCCCTCTCCTCCTTCCCTTTTCTCCTTCTTTTCTCTTTCTTCTTTCTCCTTCTAAACCAGTGGTTCCCAATGTGGGCCCCACGCCCCACAGGGGGGCAATTTCATTTTTAAAGGGGGCAATTGGAACCTTGTTTAAACCTAATTAATGGCCTTTTAGGCTTCCTCCTAAAAGTGAGTAGTTCACTTTTTGAAGGATACATCATGGGAGGGGAGGCCTCAGCATTTTAGAGATGCTTAGGTGGGGCATGGCCAAAAAAAGGTTGGGAATCACTGTTCTAAACCCTTCCCTGAGTGATATATATATATAAACTCTTTATTTTAGGTATACAGTAATCCCTCACTACACAGTTCATCTTTCACGGATTTTCTATTTCACGGGTTTTCAAAGGGGACTTAAATCCATTAAATCCATTAAAAATTTTAAATCCAATAAAAATTCATAAAATTCTTCTACAGTACTATTGAACTCTATTAAAGAAACTGGTAGGGTATCACATGTAGGGAAACATTATAGAATGACTGTTTAATGCAAAGGGTGGGTTTTAAAAGTCCAAATACTTGTTAAATACATTTTTAAAAGTCTTTCCTCTACTTCACGGAAATTCATTTTTCACGAGTGGTCTTGGAACGCATCCCCAGCAAAAAACGAGGGATCACTGTATGTTATTAATCTAATGTTCCCTCCTTAGTCTAGTTCTGTCATCTGGATTACCTCAATTTCTTTCCTTTCTCAATGGGGTAGTTAAATCTGTTCCAAGCTCTGAAACTAATGGCTTTATGGGGCCTCCTTTATAAAAACTTCCTTAAAGTCCCCTTCTAACAGTCCCATGGGGCTTCTCAAACAATGCACAGGTAGTCTTCAACTTGCAACCATTCACCTAATGACTATTCGAAGTTACAAAAGCACTGAAACAAGGCAGTTATGACAGATTTTCATACATACGACTAGTGAAGGGCTAGCAAAATTTTTACTATCACACTGTGGGCGTGGCTTATGCAGGACACCCTGCATTTTCTTTCAACATCTTTCAGTGCAAATTGGGTGCTCTGGGGTGGAGCTCCATTTTTGCTACCACACTGCATTCCCCCCTGTGTGGCCCACCCCTGTATACGGCCATCTGCAGGACCCCCAGCTTCCCATGACTAAAATTCCCACGCTTGGCAACTGGCATTTATTTACGACAGTTGCACCGTCCCAGGGTCACATGATCACCATTTCTAACCTTCCCTGCAGGCTAGGAAAGGAAAGTTAATGGAAATGCCAGATTTGCATAACAACTGCATGATCCCCTTAACAGTTGCTGTGTTCCACTGCAAAATACTGTGGCAAAACAAAGTCATCAAATGAGATGTAACTCACTTAACAGTCTTTCTTATCAATGGAAATTTTGGGTTGAATTATGGTCATTAATCAAAGACTATCCGTATCCTACTTGGAAAAGGATATCCGGCTGGAAAAAGAATGCATATTTATATTTGCCTCATGCCTTTTTAAAGGAATGTTTTATTTCGTTTCATTTTGCTTTTATTTACTCAATACTAGATTCTGGATCTGAGATGGTTTCAAATTCCTTTTCTGATTCTTCCTGAGCCCTCTCCTATTGTGAGAAAGTAGTGGCATACTTGCAGGTGAGGGTTATGTGAACCCAACCATTATGCCTTTGAGAACTGGAACATCTAAATACCATAGTGAAAACACTGAAGGAGACTTTAAAAAAAAAAAGATCATCAGTAAAATATAATCTCAAACTCAAAGAAAATAGTTTAAAAGGCCTTTGCTTAGATAAAGTGCTCCATTATTCACTTTCTCTTCTTCCCTCCGTGATTCAGAAGTTAACTGTGACTTCCAGCCACCAAAATTTGTACAAGCAAAGTTCATGCACAGTGTCTTACTACTCATTGTATGTTGAAGTAGGGCATGAGATTAAAAATTGGAGTTAAAGCAGGGGGCTCCAACCTTGGCAATTTTTAAGACTTGTGGACTTCAACTCCCAGAATTCCTCAGCCAGCTTTGCTGAGTCAAAGTCCACAAGTTTTAAAGTTGACAAGATTGGAGACATGTGAGTTAAAGGATCAAATTGTTCAGGGATGTGTCGGTAGATTAAATTTCTCTTACTTCTGTAGAATGCTATTAAGATGTTATTTTATGTTCTTTGTTGATTCGCCTTCAGTTGGATTTGAAGGCCTGTTACAAAATATTGGAAAATGTCCACTATCTAAATATTAGCTCAATCAAATACTTAAAGTTGACACATTTTTCAGACGATGTGCATTATTCCTCCCTGTTTGTATTAGTCTGAACATGCTTGGATTAGCTATATAATTGATCTGATAAAATGTTCATCAGGTTGACAAGAAGGTGGGGCAGATGAATCCTTGTGATTCTACCCTCCCTCCCCCCAAACACACATGCCTACATATATACATATATACATATGGCTCTCAGTTCACACACAGATGATTACATAGCATCAACAATGCATTAATCTTGCTCCATTTTTTTAAACTCTTGGGAATTCAGAAAATGTTATGACTTCACCAAGGAAAACTATGATAATAGAAAGCTAATATGCACCATCATATGTGTCCACCTTTGATATAGGTGGAATAAACATGTGTCCCATAATGCAAGACACATTTTCTTACATCTGATGACCAGATTACAACTCATATCTACCTGGATTTGAAAGAGATATTGTCACCTCTTGCATTCATTAGTTTTTGATTTTTTTTAGAAGAAGAGAAGCTGGCAAGCTGGTAATATGCTTCCTTTTTGTACTTTATTATAGACTAGGGACCCTTTAATATGACTGTTTGCTTGCAGGTGAGGGTTATGTGAACCCAACCATTATGCTTTATTAAACTTCATTAAATTTTAATAAGCAGAAGTGCCACAAAACTCTTTGACTAACAGGATAACCCCCTCTGGGAGTGAACTAATTCCTCTAATTCATTCTATGTGTGGTTCTGAAATATTCCTACCCATTTTTTCCCCAGTCCACTAATTATCCCACCTGTTCCTGTCCAACAGTTGAGTGGTGAGTCCCAAATATTCCTTTTGCGTCAATTCAAATAAGAATGTGGAATTTTTAGGTGCAAAGTTTGCATCTGCTTCCAGAACTAATAACACTACAAATGAAATTGAGTATCATGGCTTTAATTCTGTCCTACACAGAGCATGCAAGGTTATCTTTTGTAAGAGTGAAAGCATCTTACAGAAAGCCATGTTTTCTTGATTTGCTTTGTAACAGGCTAAGTTCATATAACCCACAAAATGAAATATAATATAGATTTAAACAAACAAACAGGATGGTGGGATAGTTTATCATTCAGTATGTTATCAGAACCAATTGCCTTAACACACGTGAGCCTGGTAGACCAGACTAAGAAACCAATGCATATCGATTGAATTTTTTTTTAATTGTAAAGCTACAGTAACAGCATCTTGCAAGTTTAAATGTGCTTGCCTTCTCCCTCCATTTATCTTCATGTAAACAAGGGAGCAAACTTGTCCGAGATGTTTACTCAAGTTATTTTCTTGTATTTGTATTTGTATTTATTAGATTTGCATAAGGAGATGAGTCCTTATATCAACACACAGTCATTCTGCTTTATTATCCTGGGTTTATAACTGGCCATGCATATGAACCTAATAACCAATATGCGTACATGATTATGGTCACACTTCACAAATAATTTCAGCAGAAAGACTTTGGTTCTTATGTGAGTGGGAGGAGACTTCCCATGAAAAGAAATGTGTTTTCAGAGTGACAGTAATCTTTAATGACACTGACTCATTAAAGCAGTCATATCTCTCCCCACCCCCCCAAATTTGGCAGCTTAGGGAAAAAAATGTACCTTTAATGAAACAGAGACTTGCACTGGGCATAGGGGAGGTTCAAACTAGTTTGCACAACCTTATTATTTATAAAGCAATATGCTTGGGTAAGAGCTTTCTTACCACTAAAATAAAATACAAATGTTGAAAAGGGGCATGCATAAGTGCCTTCTGACCTCTGTCCTATTGTCTCTCCTATATCCCATATATCTTCTCTTCTATCCCTTTATCTTTCTTCTATTCTCTCTTTGATTTATCTTATCCTATACTGTCTCTTCTATTCCTTCTATAATTTTATTTTATTTTTTTCCCTTGAAAGTGTCATCTGCTACCTTCATTGTGTATTATTGTGTATTGGACAAAATTAAATAAATAAATAAAAATAAATAAAATACAATCTGATACATCCATTTATTGGGAAGACAGAGATTGCTTTTGAATAGACATCTTTAAGGGGTTTTTTTTCCCCTAACAATGTTCTTTGTAATAGTTATGTGAACTTTCATTGAAATGGAAAATAATCCATATTGCAAATGAAGTTGACCCCTTTACATGATGTAAAGAATAGTATCAACTTCTCTGAGCTGACTTTGCCTCCTGGCTTATTCCTCCTTCTGTAAAAATTTAGGGAGTTGCTTTTTTACTGTTCAAAGTTCCCTAACTGGATTCTTTCTTGGGATTTAGAATAGACCATTTTAAAGTCCTATTTAGAGATGTCAGAATTAAAATGCAGACCTACAGCATTACAACTCAGATCTCTTATCAAAGCAGATGATAATACAGTATATAGAAATTAATCAACTGGGGTTTTTTCCCCTTCTTGGTCTATTTCCAGTGGGCCAATAGAAATTTGGGCAGCATTGCAATCATAGAACAGTTGCTTATTTGATTGTAAAGATATAAGGCACAGCAAAGCACAGCACAACATAGCATAGGTGTGGACACTAAAGTAAAGCCCAATAAATAAATAGAATCTAGAATCATTCTGACAGTCTCAAAATGGGTGAACAGTGCAGTCAGGTGGTAGGCAAAGCAAGTAGAATGCTTGGCTGCATAGCTAGAGGTATAACAAGCAGGAAGAGGGAGACAGTGATCCCACTGTATAGAGCACTGGTGAGACCATGTTTGGAATACTGTGTTCAGTTCTGGAGACCTCACCTACAAAAAGATATTGATAAAATTGAACAGGTCCAAAGACGGGCTACAAGAATGGTGGAAGCATAAAACTTATCAGGAAAGACTTAATGAACACAATCTGTATAGTCTGGAGGACAGAAGGGAACATAGGGACATGATCGAAACATTTACATATGTTAAAGGGTTAAATAAGGTTCAGGATGGAAGTGTTTTTAATAGGAAAGTAAACACAAGAACAAGGGGGCACAATCTGAGGTTAATTGGGGAAAAGATCAGAAGCAATGTGAGAAAATATTATTTTACTGAAAGAGTAGTAGATGCTTGGAATAAACTTCCAGCAGATGTGGTTGGTCAATCCACAGTAACTGAATTTAAACATGCCTGGAATAAACATATATCCATCTTACAATAAAATACAGGAAATAGTAAAGGACAGACTAGATGGACCATGAGGTCTATTTCTACCATCAATCTTCTATGTTTCTAGGTTTCTATCATGACGTGTTCAGTTAGGGTTGCACAATCTGATTCATGAGGACTGTATGGCTTTCATTGGCTGCTGATGAGTTTCCGGTCACAATTCAAAGTGTTGTTCATGACCTTTAAAGCCCTACATGGCATTGGACCAGATTACCTCCGGAACCGCCTGCTACCGCATGAATCCCAGCGACCGATAAGATCCAACAGAGTTGGCCTTCTCCAGGTCCTGTCGACTAAACAATGTCATTTGACGGCCCCCGGGGGAAGAGCCTTCTCTGTGGTGGCCCCGGCCCTCTGGAACCAACTCCCCCCGGAGATTAGAACTGCCCCCACCCTCCCTGTCTTTCGTAAACTATTCAAGACTCACTTATGCCGCCTGGCATGGGGGAGTTGAGATATTCCTTCCCCCTAGGCCATTACAAGTTATGCATGGTATGTTTGTGTTTATGTTTGGTTTTATAATAGGGGTTTTTAGTTGTTTTATTAATTGGATTGTTACATGCTGTTTTTATCATTGTTGTTAGCCGCCCCGAGTCTACAGAGAGTGGCGGCATACAAATCCAATAAATAATAATAATAATAATTTTTGTGGAAATTACACCAGATCATACCACAATGCACCATGCTACTTTCTGTATAAGCAGAAGTCATATGCAAAGAAAGAAGCATATGGAGCTCTTCTACTGGTCTTCAAACGCAATCCATTTACATCCAAAAAGAAAATGAAAGAGCTGCTTATTTTTCTGCACCACTGTTTTATTTGTATCAATAGTCTACAAGTACCACTTCACTTGGTTAAGTATTGATTCTCATGCCTCATGCATATAAAGGAGTTTGATTGCTAATGGAAGAGATATCAATTCACTTAGCTGGGAAGGATTTGCAGTGCTGAGAAAAAGGTCCCTAAAGGAAAACTGTCTAGCTGATAAATCACCTCCCAAGATAGTTAAAGGTTTGTTGCTTTCTCCTCCCACCAAAATAAACCAGGGTATTAATCATACAAAGAGCCTTCTTCTAGTTCAAGCCTAGGCATGTTTGCTCAGTGGCAACTCCCACCTCAGTAGATCATTCTCTTTTACAAAATAATTATGATAGAGCTTGAACTTGGCTTGGGGAAAACAAAAGAGAATCTTTTGCTACCATTCCAGATTTTTACAGCCCATCTTATACCCTGGGTACAGTGTATCATTTTATTTTTAGTCATGATTTTTAATGCATTTGGAAATGTTTTAAGCTTGGTGCACGGAGCCAAAATGGGATTATATCTATTTTTCATGATGCTCACCTTCAGACACCTGGACTCTGTGCTCATACAGCATGCACGCTACGAAAAAGCTAAAATCCATTGTCAATATTTTTGTAAATATACGTGTTGTGGTTAGCTCTGGCCCAGCTCCTGCCCCAAGGACTGTGGATGTGGGGGAGACATCCACATGCTGCAGGCCTGTTTTGCCCCCGGTGGAATCTGATGATGAAGGCTCCTCTGACCAAGAAGACATGAGTGACAGGGAGGAGGAGAGTGTGGCAGACAGCTCAGAATGAGATCAATTCTCTAGCTCCTCCTTGGATTCAGAACAAGAGTTAATGATACAGCCACGCATGCGGAGAGCGATGCATAGGCAACAGCAACTGAGAGATTATTATCAAAGAAAATGAGGCCACCTGTGGTTGGGTGGGGCTGTGGTAATTAGTGAAGCTGCTATAAATAGCAGCCTGTGGGTTTGGCCATTGTGGAGGATTATCTGATCGTTGTGTTTCGTGACTGCTTTACTGACTTTGACTTTTTGTGTGCTGATTTTTCCCCGCTTTGAAACTAAACCAGGGCAAAGTGTGTTTCACTTTGTGAAAGAAGGACTGTGAATTGCCTCACAGCTGCAAGCTAAGTATCACAGAACTGATAAGGGACTTGTACAAATTACCAGTTTGTTTGGAGACGAGTGCTCTTTGCTATACCAAAAGAGGGCTTGGTTTAAGTGAATTTTCATTATAAAGAACATTGTTTTGAATTTTCAAATGTGTGTGTCTGAAATTTGTACCTATGATTTTTTGGGAGGATTCTACCAGAGAGCCCGACAGAACATGTACGTATTTTTGTAATCTTATTATAGAGATAAGAAATCATTGATGCTAGAAACTTTTGATTTTTAGGACACAAAATACCCAAAAAGGATATCTTTGCAACTTCACGAATGGATACAAATTACCAAATTAGAAGCTTCACTTTTCTAGCATAAATGAGAATCCGATTCATCCTGTTTACTTAGGCATATAGTTGATCATCTTCATAGGCTATGTTGATATCTGTTGCCTGTATTTTGTTTTATGAGAATGTGGCAATCCTGGTTGGACAAGAGTGATTCGCAATATATTGAGAATGTCTTCCGAGTGAGCTCCAGTAAATGATAAGCCTAGGGACATCCATATAGAAACACATACATTTCTTTTAGCAAGAGAATTCAATGAAAGGAAATAAGCTCCTGGAAATTAAGATGTGGATATTAATGTGATTTAGATCTATGTGTGGTGGCTGTCCTCTGTCAAGTTTGTAAAAGGTTCAACTACACCAAAGCAGTTAAATCCTAAAATAATTGCCCATGATTTAAATATTTAGTTTTCCGACACTTTCTTGTATGATCAGTTAGAACAGCCATAATTCCTAGATTCCCAGCACAAAAGCAATTGCAGCTGGAACTGAGATACAAGCAAGATGTGAAAAGACTTGATTGCTTAGTTATAGAACTGTAATGGTTGGTGCACTCATAGTTTCATTTCAGCATGCCACTTCATCGTATATCATTGTAGTTCCCTGGGCACCTGAAATTTATAGTCTTCAGTCTCTTCCCATAAGCTTATTTCTTGTATCTCTCTGAGAATTCTCCTACAAAATGGGCCAGATGACCTGAGGGATCTTTATTCCTCATCTTGGAACAGAATAAGGGGCATGGTGAGTTCAGGTGGATGGTACGAATGGTTTATAGCCACACATTAAAAGTTCATTTTCAATTACAATAACATAAACCTCATCTAGAAGCTGGGGTTTTTTTTGTCATAGTAACAATAATCAGCATGCAATAAATATTACTGTGATCTGAATCCACAGAAATCAGTACATGTGTGTGAGAGAAATGGCACCATTTTGAGAGGAAGGATGCTCCATCGTTGAAAAAAATGGGTCATAGCTTTCAGGTTTTTTAGGAAGAAGAACAACCCAGCAATGAATAGAATGAGTTAATATTTTCCTGATTAAATGCTTTCCTGATATAATTTTTTTTGTTTTATTTTACAGTCTCCCAACATTCTATCTGATGTTTTTCCCTTTATCTAAATTAGGTGTCATCAGCTCCATTTCACTGTTCTACAAATTTTCAATTTTTTTCTAGCTTCAGAAATGAAATGTGCCATTTCTTAATGAATTTCACATGCTGAATTCAAATATAATAATTAAATTTGTTAATTTGCACTACTAATGCAATGGACATTTTACATTTTCCACCTACAGGTAACAGGCAAATAATGCACCAAAACCTGATACGTATATTTTGTGGTTAGCTCTGGCCCAGCTCCTGCCCCAGGGAATGTGGAGGTGGATGCAGGGGAAACTTCAACATGCCATAGTCCTGTGTTATTGCCGACAGAGTCAGTTCAGAGTTTAGTTTCCTCGGACGAAGAAGAAGTTGGGAGTGACTTGGAAGAGGGAGGCTTGGCACACAGCCCAGGCAGTCAATCTCCCTTATCTTCCATTGATTTGGATGAAGACATCTTGGACCTACGCAAGCGCAGAATTATGCGTAGAAGAGACCACGTAAGCACATATTACAGGAGATAAGAGAGGCCACCTGTGTTTGGGTGGGGCTCCAGTAATTAGGGCTGCTGCTATAAATAGCAGCATGTGGGTTTGGCTGTTGTGGAAGAGTATCTGATTGCAGTTCTTCACGAATCGTGTGTTGCTGTTTTCTGGACTTTGTTTGTTGATTTTTCACGCCTTTGAAACCAAAGCAGAGCAACATGTGTGTGTGTGTGTCTCACTTCGTTGGAAGAAGAAGGGGTGTGAAGCTTCTTCACAGCTGCTAGTTAAGTACTTAATGACTGCTTAAGGGAAATTGTACAGACTACCCAGTTGTTTTGGGATGAGTGCTCTTTGCAATACAAAAAGAGTGCTTAGTTTATTTTGAATTTTGTGATAAAGAACATTGTTTTGAATTTTCAAACGTGTGCGTGTCTGAAATTTGTACCCTTGAATTTTCAGGAGGCCCGGCAGAACAGCATATATAAACCCGTATATTTTTATTAAAATTGAGGGAATCATTTTCGTAACAGTGAATATATGAAATAATCTATTGTATATGTTTATCAAGAAAAACTAAATTAGTAACCAAGTTTAAAATGCCCAAAAGTTTAAATTTCTCTTTAAACTTGCCTTTAGTTTGTGTCCCTTTTGCTTCTCTTGACTTTTCTTTTGTATTCAAGCAAAGAATTGTCTCTTACAATTGTCCAACATAGTCTGCAAGCATTGATGGGCTCTTGATATCTTTTTTTCCATAGCTGCGATGTCTTGATGGAAGCGCTCCCCATGCTCGTGGCTCACGGCTCCACAATTTGATGGAATGAAATTCAGTTGAGAGTGCAGAAAATGAATTTTTAAGGACATGTTACAAAGCAAGATTTTTGTAGGCATGGATGACTTTTTCAACCAATTCCTTGTAGTTTGCTGCTTTATTGTTCCAAGAAAATTTGATGTCTCCTTCCTGGTCAAAGAATGGAAGAAGATCTTTTTGACAGTCACGGTATAGAGATATACAAACATCACTTGCCAGGAGATTCCACTGCTTTAGTCTTGAACCTAAAACTCTGTCTTGTTCTTCGGAAGATCCAGATCTCTTATTAGGTCATTCAATTCCATTTGTGTTATGTGGTGCGGTTCAGTGGATGTGGATGGCAGAAAATCCAGGTCATGTAAGGCTGTTTGTCCATCACTACAGGCTTCCTGAGGTTCTTCCTCATTGGACTCAACTACGAAAGATGCTGGCGCTTTTGGAATCTGTAGTCCTTCTCCATGAGGAACTGGACGTATTGCTGATGGAATGTTTGGATACTGCACAAACAACTTTTTTTCTAAATAAGACAAAAATAACAATTATTGACATGATCTGTTGGTTCTCTCCAAATAATTGGCACTGCGGAAGGCATAGAAGGCATATTCCCATTCAACCATTGGACAGGTCATGATCCACATAAATTACAGCATATGTGTAGTGCCCAGTTTTTGTCCTGGTCTCCTATTTCGCAACTGAAATATAAGTTATAGGCTTTCTTAATCACAGCTGTGATCCTTCGTTTTTGGGATGCAAAAGTAACCATAGCAGAAATTATCTGCTTTATTTAAACAGGTTTGAGGCATAACTAAACTTTCTACCATAAAACAATGTTTAAGGGTGAGGTCTAACTTGCCAAGCAACAGATACTTTGACTTTTATAGATTTTGGTGACAATATTAGCTAATACTGCATTATCTTGGTACATCTGGCAGTTTTCTATTGGTCACCAATACTGACTATGTAGTTTATAGTGTAAGTTGCATCATGCATTTTATAAACCTTACTTCATTAGTTGGTTGCTTATTCATTCATTCATTCATTCATTCATTCATTCATTCATTCATTCATTCATTTATTTATTGGATTTGTATGCCGCCCCTCTCCGTAGACTCGGGGCGGCTAACAACAATAACAAAATACAGCATGTAAATCCACTACTAAAACAACTAAAAACCCTTATTGTAAAACCAAACATCCATACATGCAAACATACCATACATGAATTGTAAAGGCCTAGGGGGAAAGAATATCTCAGTTCCCCCATGCCTGATGGCAAAGATGGGTTTTAAGGAGCTTACGAAAGGCAAGGAGGGTGGGGGCAATTCTAATCTCCGGGGGGAGTTGGTTCCAGAGGGCCGGGGCTGCCACAGAGAAGGCTTTTCCCCTGGGCCCCACCAAACGACATTGTTTTGTTGACGGGACCAGGAGAAGGCCCACTTTGTGGGACCTAACCGGTTGCTGGGATTTGTGTGGCAGAAGACAGTCCGGGAGATACCCTGGTCCGGTGCCATGAAGGGCTTTATAGGTCATAACCAACACTTTGAATTGTGACCGAAAACTGATCGGCAACCAGTGCAGACTGCGGAGTGTTGGTGTTACATGGGCATTTTTTGGAAAGCCCATGATTGCTCTCGCAGATACATTCTGCACGATCTGAAGTTTCCTAACACTTTTCAAAGGTAGCCCCATGTAGAGAGCATTGCAGTAGTCGAGCCTCGAGGTGATGAGGGCATGAGTGACTGAGAGCAGTGACTCCCGCTCCAAATATGGCCGCAACTCGTGTATCAGGCGAACCTGGGCAAACGCCCCCCCTCCCCACAGCTGAAAGATGTTTCTCTAATGTGAGCTGTGGATCGAGGAGGACGCCCAAGTTGTGGACCCTCTCTGAGGGAGTCAATAATCCCCCCCCCAGGGTGATGGACGGACAGATGGAATTGTCTTTGGGAGGCAAAGCCCAGTGCCACTCCGTCTTATCCGGGTTGAGTTTGAGTCTGTTGACACCCATCCAGGCCCCAACAGCCGCCAGACACCGGCAAATCACTTCCACTGCTTCGTTGACTAGACATGGGGTGGAGATGTAAACCCGGGTATCATCAGCGTACTGATGATACCTCACTCCATATCCTTGGATGATATCATGGTATCTAGTGCAAATATACATTTTTAAACGTTATTTTTGTTTTTAGCACCCCAAAATTATGTAAGAGCAGCTGTTTTCATGCTCGCAACTTTTTACCCATAGAACAGTGATTCTACCCATTGAAGCACAGAAGACTAGCTATAGGAGCTAGCCATTCCATTCCTTATCCTACTCTTATCTGAAATATTGATGCTATAAACTTTTTAGATATTTAATAAAACGAAAACTACTCCATGCTGATTAAAGATTAATTAACTTTAATCCAAAGCCTAATTATATTTCATTTTTTATGTAAAAAAAGTCCATAGGAGGGTTCCGGTCACCAATAAATGTAGATATTATCTTTTCTCCAATCAAAGATGTCAGTTTATCCATTTCAGCAAGGCCTGTCCATTTCATCAACATTCCATTATAGTGGGTAATACCAAATCTTTCCATCTTTGGGCCTATAAGAATCTCAATGTAGAATTTTAATCATATATTGAAATAATCCTCTATGACTTTGCTACTTGTATATGCATCAATCCTATAACGAAAACTTCTGCTTTAAACTGAACTTTAATCTTTAAAATCCTATATATCATTGTATGAATTTGAGTCTAAAATTCATCTGTACTGTATCATAAGTATCCATGCCATCTATACATCAGATTGCAATTTTCTAACTCATTTCTCAGCACCATCCATTTTATTTCATTCAGATCAAACAAAATTTTAACATAATTTTGTCTTAACATAATTATTTTGTAACAACATGCAATTCGTGTTTATATAGAAATAACCAACCATTTTACTTTCTCAATCTTAATAGTTTTCTTCATCAGTTGTATTTGTTCTACTAATTTCATATTTCTTATTAACATCTTTGTCTTTTGATTGTTAATCTTAAAATCTGCTAATGTAAAGTTCTTTAACTTTCGCATTAATGTTTCTGCTCCCTCTAGTGGATCTTCCAAAACATTAAATCACATGTCAATGCACTTAATTTATAATTTTTTTAAAAAAATATGAAGTCCCATGATTTTCTTTCCTTATCTCTCTGTTCAAAACCTCAAGAACTACAGTACAATGAATAAAAGTGAAGATAAGGGACATCTTTGTCTTGTCTTTTGAATCTCACAACGTGGTGTTAGTTCTCCATTAACAATTATTACTGCTTTCTATGAACTATAAATAAATGTTCTCCATTTAATAAAATTATCTGCAATGTTCTAATAGTCCAGAATCCTAAAGAAAGAAATCCAGTTCAAATTGTCAAATGCCTTCTCTGTATCTAAGAATATCAATGCAAGCTGAATTGCTTGCTTGCATTCATTATATTGCTGTAAGTTCTCCAGAATATCCAAAACATTTCTACTATTATCTTTTAGCTGTCTTTTTAGGTAAAAGTCCATATTGGTCTTCATGAAGAAGTTCTGTACAATTATCTTTAACCTTTCACCCAAAATTATGATAAACATTTTGTTCTCATGATTATACAGTATAAATATATTGTTTGATAATTATTTGTTAATGTCAAATCTCGTATCTCTTTAGATATTAAGGCTACATTAGCTTCTTTCTAGCTATCAAAAATCTTTCCATTCCATAGAATAATATTCATTATTTGTGGTAAAGTTGTAAAACATGCCTTTAAAACATTTATTGCAAGAGGCTAGCAGCTTATCTGCATTAGATTGTTTTCTCATTTAAGTATTTTAATAGTTCCATACAGTTCTCTAACTTTTAAGTCCATTCCCCCTCCCCAAAAAAACCCCAAAACCACACACATTTCTCTGATTCTCTATAATATTTGGTAAATTCTAGTTTTATAAATATTCATCCAGTTTTTCTGAAGATAACTTTTTGATGAAGTTATATCTTTGGGATTGGAATTTTAATAAGAAGTTGTTTTTTAAGTATCCCTGCTTGATGTTATAACAAGACACAGCACTCCTATAGCTGAATTCATGGCTTTGGGTTAGAGCTTTTCCTTAAACCTAAATTGAGTCAAGGATCCGTTTTGTAAACTCTTTCTTCCAACTTAACTTTCTGTAATGATCATGGAACAAAGAGCGGAAAAACAGATGACAGCAATTCAATTAAAATAATTTTCCATTCAGAACAAGCACTTAAAAATAAAGAGCTCTTGGTGATTGAAGCATGCTGCAAAAAAGAATAGCAACTGAGTAATTTCATTCTGAGTTACGTTTTCAGAGCCTTCCCATCTTTTCAACTATAATACCTTTTAAATCTAAATTATACATAATCAAAGGCAGAGGCAACATGATTCTTCTTGTAGCTAAACATTTCATGGGCTCATTGTACATACCTTCCCATGCACACTGGCTGCTTGCAGAAAGAGCTTTGTATCTGGTAATTACAACTCCTCCCAATTAAAAATGTTCTTGAAACATGAACAAGTGTTCCTACTTCCATGAAATGTATCTGATGAGGCAGGCGGGAAACTGATCAGACAGGAGGAGAAATTCAATAAAACCAGTGAAGAATGAATGGGTAAGTATTTCACCATCTCCAAATTACTCTAGTGCCAGATTTCAAAATCTGGATAAATCCATTTGGTTTTTAAATAAGATCATAGACTTAAAAAAACCCAGCACAAGTCAGACAAGTCATTCAGCAAATCTGGCAATTCTATCTTCATTGCTAGTCATGCTCTAGGACGGTGATGGTGAATCTTTTTCCCCCTTGGGTGCGGAAAGAGCATGCATGTGCGCTATTGCACATGTGTGAGTGCCCATGCCCATAGTTCAATGCGTGGAAGGGCAAAAACAGCTCCCCCCTCACCAGAGGCCCTCTGGAGGCTGGAAATGGCCTGTTTCCCACTCCCTGGAGCTAGGGGAAAGTAAAAATGCCCTCCCCATTCCCTCCCCCCAAGGCTCTCTGGAAGCCAAAAACGCCCTCCCAGAGCCTCTGTGTGAGCCAAAAATCAGCTGGCTGGCACACACATGTATATTGGAGCTGAGCTAGGGCAGTGGCTCGCATGACAGCAGATAAAGGGGGGTGGACAAGAAAATGGAAACACTTGACTTTTTGGCATCATAATGTTTGAACATGTTCAAATCAATCAAAACTTGACATATTTTAATGTTTGTTTGTTTTTTTTAATCTGTTATTTTTTTAAACTACCTTTTTTTTTTTTACAGAAATTTAAGGAAATTGGTTATAACCTTCTAGAAATGGCAGACCTCTCAGACTTCAAAATTGTTGGTGCTTAAAGGACAGGCGCTAGTGTAACAGAAAGTGCCTGAATGTTTGGCGTTTCAAGAGGTAATGTCTCAAAAGTAATGACTGCTTTTGAAAGAGAAGGGAAAATGTCCTCAGCCAAGCACAGGTCTGGTCGAAAGTCGAAGTTGTCTGAAAGAGACCGTCGGAATCTAAAGCGAATTGTTAGAGGGGATCACAATATCGCAGCTCCTAAAATCACTGCAGAGCTCAATAGACATGTACAGAATCCAGTTTCCACAAAAACTGTTTGAAGGGAGCTTCAGAAATCTGGATTCCACGGAAGAGCTGAAAGGTGTTTCCATTTTTATGTCCACCCCCTGTATGGCTCCGCGTGGCACCTCTGGCACCCGTACCATAGGTTCGCCATCATTGCTCTTGGATCTGTGAAAACAAAACTTGCTCTGGACACAAGACTGCAGCCCAAAATGTCAACCATTTGATTTTTTTTTCCTTCCTTGATTGTCCAAAATATTTATGTAACTTTCTCAGGTCATGATGTCATTATGATTTACATGGCTTTGCCCATACTATTCTACTGTGGCAGGCCAAAGTCTCTAACTCCAAATGGTGGCTTCGGCCTGACAAGGGGATAACTACATAAGATCTATGATATTCCAATTCCCCCACCACATCCCGTATTTAGGGAGTTACTGCTGATATTTCCAAATCATAGTGTCCTTTTCCAAATCATATGTAATAACTCTCCCACACAAAAACATATCCCTAAAATAACATGGAAATATTACCACTTTTGAATTCTATAACTTGGTTTATACATCACATTAATTGGGGCAGAAAGATAATGATGGTTAAACAAACCACTATTGGCTGGCTGCTGCACTATAATGCCTGGTTCACTCTGCATGCTAAGTCAGACATAACCATGAAATGATGTGTTGATATGGTAATTAATTCAATTCAATTCAATTCAATTTATTAGATTTGTATGCCGCCCCTCTCCGAAGACTCGGGGCGGCTCACAACAACGATAAAAACAATATTACAATGGCACAAATCTAATATTAAAAATAACTAAAAACCCTATCATAATTAAAAACCAAACAGCACATACATACCAAACATAAATAATAATGAGCCTGGGGGAAGATGTCTCAAATCCCCCATGCCTGGGAGTATAGGTGGGTCTTAAGTAGTTTACAAAAGGCAAGAAGGGTGGGGGCAGTTCTAATCTCCGGAGGAGTTGATTCCAGAGTGCCGGGGCCGCCACAGAGAAAGCTCTTCCCCTGGGGCCTGCCAAACAACATTGTTTAGTCGACGGGACCCGGAGAAGGCCAACTCTGTAGGACTTTATCGGCCGCTGGGATTCGTGCGGTAGCAGGCGGTTCCGGAGGTACTCTGGTCCAATGCCATGTAGGGCTTTAAAGGTCATGACCAACACTTTGAATTGTGACCGGAAACTGATCACATTAATTAATAACTGATTACATTAATTAATTAAAAAGTTAAAGATGCTGAAAGTTAGACAATGTGTGGAGGGACATTCGGGAGTCCTTCGAGATTGGGCAGCGTAGAAGTCAGATAAATAAATAAACATTCTCTATAATTTAAAAAAATGTGTCTCAGTGCTATTATTGAAGTTTTCTGCATTTTATATAAAACATATGTTCGTATGAAGACAGAGAAAAAAATACATACCCTATCCCAGTGACCTCTAGTGAGGAAAGATATTGTAACTATATAAAACCCACACACATAATAAAAAGGCTGCTCATTGGTCATATTTGAGAGACAAGGACTTGGCGCTTATCGACATAGTTAGATATTATCAACATAGTTAGATATTATCACCACTGTATTCAGTCCATGTTAATTTAAAATGCCAGATACCTAACTCAAGTAGTTTAGTTTCCTGCCATGGATTTCTAAGTACCTTGTTCCAGAAGATAAATAGAAACCATTTATTGAAGAGACTTTGAGTGTATGCTACTGATCTTTCGTAGCCCCTCTGATTGGTGAAGGTGAATAAACACAGCCTGGCAGAAAAGGGGTTCTGTCACATTTGACCCAACAAACCCAATAATCAGAGCAAAAGTAATATCTATCATTTATCAGAGATCTTTATATTCACAGAGCGGTGTATTCAGTAACAAGTTCTCACAATGCCCAGGCTAGCTGCCTATAAACTCTTGTCATTGTTTTACAAATAGAAGAACTCAGGTGAAGATACAGAAAACCAATAATAAGAGTCGTGTTGATGTGTTTTTGCAGGTGTGTTGCAATAATAATAATTTTAAAAACTCATGAACTATGGTTAAGTACATATCCAGAGGTGAACTCTGGCATATTTGGTAAGAATTATAAGGAATTACAAGGAACTTGTTTCTTGTTTTTTCATCACCAGTCTATGAAAATTCCCACATTTGAGTCTGGATTAGTGTTGGGCAAACCCAACAAAGTTCAGGTTCGGCACCCAAATTTTTTAAAAGGTTCGGGTTCGGCACCCAAATTTTTTAAAAGGTTCGGGTTCGGCACCCGAACCTGAGCCCAAACTTTTGCCGAACTTTCAGGTTCAGCACTCAAGAAAGCGCCAGGAAGCCCCACCATCCAGCTGTCACCTTCCGGAACAGTCGGGGGACTTCCCGGTGTTCTCCCGAACCTGAACTTTTGCCAAACTTCTGGGTTCAGCATTCAGGAGACTGCCAAGAAGCACCCTGGCTGTTTCTGAAGGTGACAGCTGGGCGGCGGCGCTTCCCAGAACAGCCAGGGAGCTGTCGGCCGGTCGGGAGGCGCAAAAGGAGGTGGGGAATCCCACAAGGGGATTCCAGGGGCAGAGCTTTGATGTCACTGAGACGTCCTTCCTAGCATCCCCGTTTCAGCCAGACAGGAAGGACATCTCAGTGACATCAAAGCTCCGCTCCTGGAATCTCCTCGTGGGATTCCCCACCTCCTTTTTCACCTCCCGACTGACCGACAGCTCCCCGGCTGTTTCGAAAGGTGACAGCTGGGCGGCGGCGCTTCCTGGCACTCTCCCAAACCCAAATCTGAACCTGAACTTTTGCCAAACTTTTGCAAAAAATTTCGAGTTTGGGTTCGGTATACCAAACTGCGCAAAGTTCGGCACAAACCCGAACTTTGCAGGTTCGGTTCGCCCAATACTAGTCTGGACAGTAGGTAGTAGGAGTCGGGACCGTGGAAGTAGGATTCTTTCTGGTCTTATAAATTCTTCATTTGGCCAGAATGTATATGTTGATTCCTCCTCAAAAACCGAATTAATTTAGCTGTCTTTGGGGAGGAGGGGATTTGTATCCATTGCTAATTAAAGAAAGCATTAATTTTTTTAAAGCAGAGTTTTCTTTGAGTTGAAAATTGATAATAAATAAATGATCTACTTCCTTATAGTTCTTAACAGTATTAAACCATTTCAATAGTTAAAACAAAAGTGATAATGATAGGCTTTCTTTAAAAAGCTGTGGTGGTGCAGTGGTTAGAATGCTGTATTGCAGGCTAATTCAGTTCACTGCCAGCAGTTTGATTCTTACTCAAGCTTGACTCAGCCTTCCAGCCTTCCGAGGTCAGCAAAATGAGGACCCAGATTGTTGGGAGTAATATGCTGACTCTGTAAATCATTCTGGGAGTTGAAGTCCATAAGTCTTAAAGTGGCCAAGGTTGGAGACCCCTGTCTGAGTGTATAATCATGTTGGCCACATGACCACAGAAATGTCTTCAGAAAACATTCATTCCCAGCTAAGAAACAGAGATAAGCATTGTCCCCTAAAGTCAGACACAACTGGAAAGGGGAAAACCTTTACCTTTAGCATAAACAAAAGTTGCTGACAAACCTTGGAGCAAAAGTAATTTCTAACTCTATCTGTAGGCTGATATGGGTAGAATTTATAACAACATGAATGATAACCAGATCTTATGGTGGTGGAGATTCTGCCTGTGAAAGGAGAGAAGAAGGCAAACCCCATGTTGGAATCACAAGGAAATGGTTTAAAAAATAAAACTATGCTGTGGTGATATAAATTAGTCCCATACTAACAGAGTTTTGTAATACTCTACCATCAATGTTTCACAATCTCCATGACTTTAAAATAGCAATAGAAATAGCATTTAGACATAAACCACTTCACAGTACTTTACGTCCTCTCAAAGTGATTTACAGAGAGTAAGTATATTGCCTCCAACAATCTGGGTCCTCATTTTACTGACCATGGAAGGATGGAAGGCTGAGTCAATCTTGAGGCTACCGAGATTTGATCTGCCAAACTGCTGGCAGCCGGTGATCAGCAGAAGTAGCTTGCAGTTCTGCACTCTAACCGCTGCACCACCGAGGCTATTTTATGTGTGGACTTCAACATCCAGAATCCCCCAGATAAGCATGCTGTTCCACAGAGTCTTAGTCACAATCCTTCAAAAGGTAAAACCAGGGGTAGGCCACCATTCCCGGCCCTACCGGAATGGGCCGAGAGCCTGAGCGTGCGTGCCCCAATGTAGGATTCAGCGTCTCCAAGTGCGCAAAACCAGAATCATACACAAGGATGCGTGTGTGAGAGATTTTGGGGAAAATAGGAAATAGAGATTTCTGGGGGGGAAACCGGAAGTAGGCAAAAATAAGGTAAGTAGCCGCTCGCTGCTGCCTGCTGCCGTTCGCCTCACTTGCTGAATCGCTCCAGTTGTGTGTGCATAGCGGCAATGGAGCAAGGCTATGTGTTCCGTTTCAGACGCCGGAATGATGTTTCCCCCCATTCTGGGTCCTGCCCATCTTTGGGTAAAACAAGCAGGAAAAATTCTGAAATTCAGAAAGGAGCTGGAGTAACTATTCTACGAGTTCAAGATCTGAAACTCTGTCACTTAGGTGGGGGGGGGGGGAATTAAGTGGGGACCAATATGAGAACAGCATTGAAATGTCTCTAAGGAAATGGATAAGAAGACGTTTCCTTCCTGTGTCACAAAACTAAATCTACAGTGAGTCAATAAGAGACTCGGATGTTTTTTTAAAGAGGACATAGTTGCAGAGTCTATCATCAGGCGATAAAATCAGCTGCCAACTTGAACAGCTTTAAAAGAGGATTCGGCTAATTGAGGGAGAATGAAACTACTAGTTACTTCCAGGAAGAGAAGCAACCTCTGATTACCAGTTGATGTAGAAATGAGTAGTCTGCACACTGTTGTGCTGCTTCAGTGAGAAACACAGTGTTGAACATTGTATCTTGTCCATTTTTATTTAATGGCCCAGTGTCTAAATAACCCCCCTTTATAGTGTGTTTTGATTGATTTAGCATATTGCATTAATCTGGCCATAGTGGTCTTTAAACTGTTTATTTATGCCACATTCGCATCACATTTTGATAAGAACACAAGAGATTAAAATGCAAAATATGAAATATAAAGCCTAAAATATTATAAATGTATATTACTGATAAATGTATTATAAATGTGTGTGTGCGTGTGATTTATGGATCAAAAAACAGTGTATGTACATAATGGAAGCAAAGACGGTTTGAGGATAGAAAGGTATGTAGAGATATAATGAAGGGAGCTGTCATACAATTACCTGTTTTCTTTTTGTTCTCTTATATCTTAATTTTGTATCTTTTTTATGTTCTGCATAATGTTGCTTATAGACAAAGATAATAATGTAAATAGACATATATGTAATCATTATTTATAGCACAGCATGAATTCAGTCAATTATGGCTTAGTCAATAAATGCCACATTAAAATAAATCATGGTTTAAAATAAATCTTCCAAATCCTGGTTCTAGGATATCTCATGTTGCCCTTATGATGAAAAAGAAAGCTTTCTACAACACATATGACAGCTTGTGGTTTCATGATCTTGTCTGTACAGTAGTACTTCATGATACGAACCCCTTGTCATACAAACTTTTTTCGCCTTACGAACCCACCGCCTGAATGCCGAACCCGGAAGTTTGGCAAAAGTTCAGGTTCGGCGTTCTGGTTCGTAAGGCCGCCGAGAAGCTCTGCCGCCTGGCTGTTGTCTTTTGAAACAGCCAGGGGGCTTCTCGGCATTCTCTTGAACACTGAACCCGGAAGTTTGGCAAAAGTTCGGGTTCGGGAGGCGACCGAGAAGCCCCGCCTCCCGGCTGTCACCTTGCCAGAAGAGCCATAGAGCTGTTGGACGGTCAGGAGGCTCAAACAGAGCTTTGATGTCACAGAGATGTCCTTCCTGGAGTCCATGTTTCAGTCGGCCAGGAAGGATGTCTTCGTGACATCAAAGCTCCGCCCATGGAATTCCCTATTGGGATTCCCCACCTTCGTTTGAGCCTCCCGACCGGCCGACAGCTCCGCGGCTCTTCTGGCAAGGTGACAACAAGGCAGCCTCCCGAACCCAAACCCGAACTTCTGTCAAACTTCCAGGTTTGACATTCGGGAGAACACTGAGAAGCGCCCGGCTGTTTCAAAAGGTGACAGTGGGGTGGCGGCGCCCAGCGGATATTTTCTTTTTGCTTGCACGCATTAATTGATTTTATATTGTTTCCTATGGGAAACATTGTTTCATCTTATGAAATTTTCACCTTACAAACCTCCTCCCAGAACCAATTAAGTTCGTAAGACGAGGTATTACTCTATTTCATTTCTCACCCAGTTTTAGTTTTTTGCTTTAATAATAATAATAATAATAATAATAATAATAATAATAATAATAATAACAACAACAACAACAACAACAACAACAACAACAGAGTTGGAAGGGACCTTGGAGGTCATTTAGTCCAACCCCTTGCTTAGGCAGGAAATCATACACTACTTCAAGCAGATTGTTATCCAACAATTGCTTAAAAACCTCCAGTGTTGGGGCATTCACAACTTCTGGAAGCAAGCTTGTCCACTGATCAACAGTTCTGACTGTCAGGAAATTTCTCCTTATTTTTAAGTTGTTTCTCTCCTTGTTCAGCGTCCACACATTGCTTCTTGTTCTACCCTCAGGTGCTTTGGAGAATAGGTTGACTCCTTCTTCTCTGTGGCAACCCCTGAGATATTGGAACACTGCTATCATGTCTCCCCTGGTCCTTCTTTTCATTAAACTAGACATACCCAGTTCCTGCAACCGTTCTTTGTATGTTTTAGCCTCTAGTCCCCTAATCATCTTTGTCGCTCTTCTCTTCACTTTTTCCAGAGTATCAACATCCTTTTTGCATCGTGGTGACCAAAATGAATGCAGTATTCCAAGTGTGGCCTTACAAAGGCCTTATAAGGTGGTATTAACAGTTCATGTGATCTTGATTCTATCCCTCTGTGTTGTCTTTTTTGCCAGCTGCTGCACACTGCTGGCTCATATTTAAATGCTTGTCCACTAGGACTCCAAGATCCCTCTCACAGTTACTACTGTTGAGCAATGTATCACGTATACTATACCTTGGTGTTTTGTTTTTCTTGCCTAAATGTAGAACCTTATTTTTTTCACCGTTGAATTTCATTGTTAGAAAGTGCTCATTGTTCAATTGCTGCAAAAATAGTCACGTTAAACGTTTAAAATCTATGGACTGTTGTTTTTGCCATGTTGTTGAATGGTGAATGAAGCAGTAATTTAAACATATATATAATAACTTCATCTGAAGAGACATTCTGCTTAGAGCAGCTTTCCTCAAGCTGGGCCCTTTCAAATGTTTTGGGAGTTGATTTTAGCTCACGTGGAAGACACCAGATCAGAGAAGATATTTTTGTCTGTTGATGAATGAGAAGGAGGCAAAGTCATTTCTTCACACACACACACTCGGAGTCCTTGTTGAGTGACATCAATGAGTCACCACACTGCTGTTAGGATAATACTTTCTCGTTTAAATAAGCAGCTCCTCCCATCCTAAAGGCATGTTACTCTTTAACATCCCAACTCACTTGGAAGCTTTTGCATCTGCTGAAAGGCTCCCATGGAAGAGTCATGCTACATTCATGGAAATGGACACTTCAGCTATATGGATGTCATGGATGTTCTGTCCCAGTGTGGAGGCTATTGGGGTTTGGATGGGACCCAATGGGCTTCCACTTAACCCAAACAAGACTGAGTGACTGAGAGTAGTAGAGCCTTTTCTTTCTTTCTTTCTTTCTTTCTTTCTTTCTTTCTTTCTTTCTTTCATTAATTAATTGGGTTTGTATGCCTTTAGTTCTGGATGGGGTAGCACTGGCCCAAATGGATCCGGTTTGCAAGCAGGGAGTCCTGTTTTTTTTTTCTTCCAATAAAATTCTGTTTGATGAACAGATGCCTTCACATTTGGGTTCGGAAGATGCATATTTCATGGCTTAGGACAAGACTATCTTCAGGACCACCTCTTGCTACATACCTTCCAGAGATCAATAAGATAAGAACATAAGAAGAGCTGTGCTGAATCAGGCCAAAGCCCATGGAGTCCAGCATTCTGTGTCACACAGTGGCCCATCAATTGTCCATGGGGATCTTGAGCAGAAAGAGAAGGCAAAACCCTCCCTTTCCCTTGACCCCCCAAGGGAATGGTACTCAAGGGAATCCTGCCTGCCTCAACCAACACAGAGATGGCATTTGGACATCCGTTTCAATAGCCAACCAAGTTCTCACAGGGAAGGGCCTTCTCTATGGCTGCCCCAACTCTATGGAACCAACTCCCTGCCTCTCTTCATACTGCTCTCACCCTACTGGCCTTCCGAAAGGCTGTGAAGACCAGGCTTTGACAGCAGGCCTGGGGGCTGTGAATATTACCATCTGTCACGGCTGAATGGTGTTGATAGGATAGGTATGTATGTTTTGGCTGATTGGATTGTTGTGGTTTATAATGGGATTTTATTGTTTTTATTATTTTAATGTGCTTAGTAAAATATTGGCATCTTCTACTATTGTATTATATTGTGTTTTTATATTGTTGTAAGCCGCCATGAGTCCCAAGGGATTGGGCGGCATAAAAGTCAGATAGATAGATAGATAGATAGATAGATAGATAGATAGATAGATAGATAGATAGATAGATAGATAGATAGATAGACAGACAGGTAGGTAGGTAGGTAGGTAGGTAGGTAGGTAGGTAGGCAGACAGACAGATAGACAGACAATGATAGATAGATAGATAGATAGATAGATAGATAGATAGATAGATAGATAGATAGATAGGTAGGTAGGTAGGTAGGTAGGTAGGTAGGTAGGGACAGACAATGATAGATAGATTAGATAGATAGATAGATAGATAGATAGATAGGTAGGTAGGTAGGTAGGTAGGTAGGGACAGACAATGATAGATTAGATAGATAGATAGATAGATAGATAGATAGATAGATAGATAGATAGATAGATAGATAGATAGATAGATAGGTAGGTAGGTAGGTAGGTAGGTAGGTAGGTAGGTAGGTAGGTAGGGACAGACAATGATAGATAGATTAGATAGATAGATAGATAGATAGATAGATAGATAGATAGATAGATAGATAGATAGATAGATTAGGTAGGTAGGTAGGTAGGTAGGTAGGGACAGACAATGATAGATAGATTGGATAGATAGATAGATAGATAGATAGATAGATTAGATAGATAGATAGATAGATAGATAGATAGATAGATAGATAGATAGATAGATAGATAGATAGATAGATTTATTTTATGGCAACCCGTTTTGAGACATTCAACCAATGGTAGAAACCCGCCCACATTTATTTCATCCTGCACAGAACTATCAGTTAATTTTTGCCATTTACTTTCATTGAGACAATCACGGATGCTTTCACTTCCCATGTTATCTTTGCTTTTCTGTAACAGCCCAAAGAAAAATGCTTGCTATCCTACCTTCAAGACAGGAATAGTTTAATTGTATTGAGTCATTTCAGGCCACAGGCCCTTTCCTTGGGTATGTCAGGTGAAATTAGTTCCTGCTTATGAAGCTTCTGTCACCATTAAATTAGTCAGTTTAGGCAGCTGTATCGTTTTAGGGAACAAAACTGTAGGATTTTAATTATTTTACCCATAACAGACATGAAAAAGAGAGTAGGAGAAGGGAGGGAACATTTTTAGTCTAAAGAAATGGAAGCCACTTTCAGCTCAGAGTGTCATTAGCCATACTGCCTGAAATATTTTCCCTCTCAGGGGAATATTATAATTAGTACTTACATAAAGTTTTAAATTAAATCTGTCATCAAGGGGGAGATACTATCCATTTGCACATTTGTGAGTTAGAAGATATGAGAAGGAAATGTTTTGATTTCCCTGTCATGTTCCTGTCAGCTCTTTCATTTCAATGAGTTGTCTCAACATGTCTATCCAATGTCTTCTTTTAAGGGTTTCTTAGATTTTGGACTTTTCCACATCCTGGTTAACCTATTAACTGACTGCCTTCCCTAAGCTCTATCGAGACATTTTAGATTGGGTTTAAGGTTCTAGCACTGAATTAGATACAACAGAGTCTTTAACAGAAAGGAATGTATTCTAACAATTTACTGTAACACCAGGAGAAATTGTCAACTAGATTCTGCATTGAAAATTCTCCCCTGGTTTGGAGTAAACATATTCTGCATGGCATGACTACTATCTCCTTATGATCCCCCTTACTCCCCACATAATTCTGGTGACATCCAACCCCTCAATAAAGTTAGGGCCAGATTCCGAACTCATTTATCAAAATAGTAAGTACCACCAATATAAAGTATATCTGCGTATTACTAAAAAGAAATATTGCCTTGTATAATTACATCATGACAGATAATCAGACTTCTTTTTCCTGAAAATGATTGCAACTTAAAGGAAAGAGCATTTTGGACCACTCAGACCATATCAGTGTTGTATGCTTTAAGAACCCCAGAGCCTTGCCCAGGTATCCCAGAAATGTGCAAATTAGAGATGGACAGATTTGTCAGTGTTCCAATACATTTTCTTAATGCAGCTCTCTTATTGCAAGTAATGGAGAGAAATATTTTATACCCGTGTTTGGACTAAGATGTTTTTTCCCCTCCCATCAGGGTGTGGAGAAAGACTTAAGTGGGCCTTGAATTCTTCAGATCTATGCTACAACTTGCAATTATCTTTGTTTCTGCATTTCCCAACACTGGAGCTCTGAAATGAAGGGGAAGATCCAATCTTATATTCCAAACTTCCAAGGTTGTAGCTCTCTTTCTAATGGGAGGAGGGAATATTAACTATTTTATAGATCAAGGGATACTGCTGTAACCAAAATGATGTATGAGATATAGAAGATAGCAGGTTATCAAAATATTTAGGCCCTTGCTTAGTGGATGTTTAAAATGAACAGAAACTCTGAAAAAACTAATATATCAATCTATTATTAAGGCTGATAGTAAACATTATGACAATACAAACATAATGAATCTGTTAAATTTACAAGACTGAAGGATATTTTTATAGTAGGTAAGAAATGGTGGAGAAACTGAATATTTAAAGAATATCTTTGAAAGATGTATTTTATTTCTTAATTATTTTTATTTAACCAATTTCTATGGCTGAAACAACTAAGGAAATTTATTTGATATTTTTAGGGAAGTAAATTGAAGTACAAAATGGACTAGAGCATACTGACAAATTGAAAATGAATAAATTCCTGAGGTCTAAGACTCTTGAAGGATTTCTATCCAAAAATCATTTAAGAATTCTGATCTGAATTCTGCAGATCTTCTCTGGGCCAGCAAATTGATCAGTAGCCCAGTGTTTCCCAAGCTTGGCAACTTGAAGATATTTGGACTTCAACTCCCAGAATTCCCCAGCCAGCAAATGCTAGCTGGGGAATTCTGGGAGTTGAAATCCAGATATCTCCAAATTGCCAAGGTTGGGAAACACTGGGCTACTGATTTTTTTCTCTTCGAATCCATTAGAAATTTGGCCACATGGTAAGGAAAAACTAGACAATTTCCTCACACATCTTAACAGCCTACACCCCAAAATACAGTTTACTATGGAAACAGAAATCAATGATCAACTTCCCTTTCTAGATGTACTGGTCTATAAAAAACCCAATGGCAGCCTAGGACACACTATCTCCCAAAAGAAAACCCATACCAACTGTTATCTAAATGCACACTCACACCACCACCCCGCACAAATCACCTCAGTGGCCAAAACTCTCATCATCAGAACCAAACGCTTAGCTGACCATGAGCACTTAAAAACTGAATTGAACAAACTCAAAGATGTATTAATTTCTAATGGATTCGAAGAGAAAACAATCACAAACCTAATCAAAAAAGAGACACCCCCCAAAAAACAAGATCAAGAACAGGACAATGGTACCACCATCCTCCCTTACATCAAGGGCACCACAGACAAAATTAGTAAAATTCTGCACAAACATAACATCAAAACTTCATTTTGCACCAACCAAAAAATATCTAATATCCTAAGGAGCCCCAAAGATAAAATCCAATTGGAATACCAAGGAATCTATGAAATCCCTTGCAAAACATGTGCAGCCACATACATTGGACAAACCAACCGAAGAGTAAGTGCACGCCTTGCAGAACATGTGAATGCAGTTAAAAAAGAAGAAAAGACTTCCTCCCTTGTCCAGCACATTAAAAAAACAGGGCACGAAATTGACTTTGAAAAAACTAAATTACTTCACAAAACAGAGAATTTATATAGAAGAATTGCTCTAGAAGCCATAGAAATTGAGAGGAGCCCCCTTTGCATAAATAAAAGAGATGACACGTCCCGCCTACCAGAAATTTGGAAACCAGCCTTAAACAAAAAAAACACCTCATAAAAATCACCATGTCAATCCTTCTAATAATTATGAATTTGGAATTTTGAAATTTGGAAACCAGCCTTAAACAAAAACACTTCATAAAAATCACCATGTCAATCCTTCTAATAATTATGATTACACCAACCAATCAGATCACTGAAACATAATCACCCAATCTATTTGCTACATTCAAACCAAATCTCCACCCCCACACTATATACTAGGAAGAAATGACAGTTGCAAACATTCCATTTTACAACAGCACAAAGCTTGGAAACTTCAGCCTGATGATGGTGAATGTGATTTCGCCGAAACGTCGCATAAACATGCAAAATATTACACAGGGCAAAACCCGAACTCAGAACAATCTACATATATATATATATATATATATATATATATATATATATATATATATATGTGTGTGTGTGTGTGTGTGTGTGTGTGTGTGTGTGTGTGTGTGTGTGTGTGTGTGTAATGAGGCAGCAGCCATCTCGATCACCGGAACATAGAAACTTTAATAAAATCACTTAGCTTTCGTTAGCCTGCTGCTAACTTCGTCAGAGTGTTAAAATGCCGTGGGAGACAAATCCATTTATAAAGCATTGCTCAGTCTGCTCATTGCCCGCGTCACAGGGCCACACCCTTCCCTCCCCCTTGCGGTAACTCTGATTGTGGGCTTAATCCTGCTGGCTGCCGGGGGATCTACCGCTTTTACTTGTATCTGCTGCCTCCCTCCCTCCCCAGGGGAGGAGGTGGAGCCATGATTCAATGTTTCGGAGGTGTGTGATGTTGCTTTCTCCCCCCCATTATTGTTGTTGCTTTCTATAATGGGGGGGAGAAAGCAACATCACACACCTCCGAAACATTGAATCATGGCTCCACCTCCTCCCCTGGGGAGGGAGGGAGGCAGCAGATACAAGTAAAAGCGGTAGATCCCCCGGCAGCCAGCAGGATTAAGCCCACAATCAGAGTTACTGCAAGGGGGAGGGAAGGGTGTGGCCCTGTGACGCGGGCAATGAGCAGACTGAGCAATGCTTTATAAATGGATTTGTCTCCCACGGCATTTTAACACTCTGACGAAGTTAGCAGCAGGCTAACGAAAGCTAAGTGATTTTATTAAAGTTTCTATGTTCCGGTGATCGAGATGGCTGCTGCCTCATTACTCACGCATATACCTGGAACTCGCATTTTTAGGACTATTCTTGATATATATATATATATATATTGTGTGTGTGTACACACACATACACACACACATACACACATAAAGAATTATCCTAAAATGCGAAGTTATAAATGAAGAGGCAACAGCCATTGCAATCTCCAGAACATTTAAAATTTATTTAAAACTACTAAAATTAACTAAGCTTCCATTAGTCCTCTACTAATGTCATCAGAGTGTTAAAATCCCCATTGAAGAAAGTTGATTTTATGTTGCTCAATTTGCTAATTGCCCGCGTCACAGGCCCACACCATTCCTCCCCTCCTGTAATTAGTTTTGTTGTAGCTAACTTAGTCATGTAAACAGGTGGAATTGCTGTTCCTCTTTCTCTCCCCAGAGGATAGAGTAGGGTTAGAGTAAAGTAATGCCTCATAACCCTACTTTAGAGTAATGGGCAGCCAAAATTTTTACTGCCACACTTTGGGTGTGGCTTATTTTGTGGGTGTAGCTTGATGGTCATGTGACTGGGTAGGAGTGGCTTGCCGGCCATGTGACCAGGTGGGAGTGGCTTGAACGATAATTGTTCAAGTGAACTGTTAAGTCTTCGACTTAAAATGTCGCCCATGTTGTTCTCTGCGGTAACAATTTGCTTCGCTTTTCCCGTGCTCTCCTTCTTGGGTTGCCTCAGGCTGGGTAGCTAGGCGAATCAGCTCTTCAGAAAAGAGGGGGGAGGAAATGGGACCCCTGCAACTCCTGCCAGTACTGGTCTCCCTGCCGCTTTCCAAGGAGGAGGAAGAGGATGGGAGGGGGGGATAGTCAGCTGGAGCTGGGCACACAGCTTTATTTCTGCCGGTGGAACACCATTCCACCCCATCCTGCCTGCTGCCCACCCCTGCTACTCTACCCCCTGGGGAGAGAAAGAGGCAATATATAAAAGATAAAGAAGGAGGGAGGGCAGTAAGGACAAAGAAATATGAGAATAGTGCTTTTCTCTGCCTTGTTTCATATATTGTTGTAACACAGCTGCTATGCAAATACAAAGGCAAAATATACAATGATTCTAGAGACTATTCTGTAACATATGTGATGTAAAAACATAGTTCTATGAGACAATCTTATCGTGTTCAGCATTTTATATTAGACAGCAGTCAAGCACAAGTGTACCATTAATTCACACAAGCTTGGACAGGAGGCTAATAGCCTTCTTCCATTTTTACTCCCCAGCCTCCCATATTTAAATTCTGCTGCTTATAATTCCACAGAAGCTTCCATTTGACCACCTGCCCAGACACCAAATCTTCCCACTACATTGGAAATGGGGAGCAAAATAATTAGACCAAGAAATAACCACTAATTCCTTACAAAGGAAGAAAGACAGACAGAAGCAGAAGTAATTCGTTTTATGAGGGTATATATAATATGTTTCCTTGGTATCCCCTTGTCACTTATAATAAGAATTTTCTTCCAGTATATATTAAATTCACATGGTAAGAGATACAAAACAGAGTTTTTACTTATTTTATAAGCTCCCTTATGCTGCTTCAATCAAAACTGATCTCAACGATTTGTAAAAGAAATACACCATAGATCCATCCATCTTACCATTACAATTATAAACATCTATGGACATCTATCTATTAGAGTTTTCTAGTAGAAAACTAGAGTTTCTTATTAGAGTTTCTCTAGGTTCTAGAGAACCTAGCTTTATTTTATTTTTTTATTTTTTTATTTTATTTTATTTTATTTTATATTTTTTATTTTATATTTTTTTTTATATTTTATATTTTATATTTTATATTTTATATTTTATATTTTATATTTTATATTTTATATTTTATATTTTATATTTTATATTTTATATTTTATATTTTATATTTTATATTTTATATTTTATTTTATTTTATTTTATTTTATGTTTTGTTTTGTTTTGTTTTGTTTTGTTTTGTTTTGTTTTATTTTATTTTATTTTATTTTATTTTATTTTATTTTATTTTATTTTATTTTATTTTTGATTTTTATGCTGCCCTTCTCCTTAGAATCAGGTGGCTTACAACATGTTAGCAATAGCACTTTTTAACAGAGCCAGCATATTGCCCCCACAATCCGAGTCCTCATTTTACCCACCGCAGTAGGATGGAAGGCTGAGTCAACCTTGAGCTGGTGATGAGATTTGAACCTACAGATCTACAGTCAGCTTCAGTGGCCTGCAGTACAGCATTCTACCTGCTACGCCACCCCGGCTCTTGATGAGTTTATATCTGCATCTTTAAAAGAATTCATAATGCAATATTATTTAAAGGAACAGAGATTTACATCCATTCTTTGGGCCAAATGCTGCACTTGGACTTTAAGCAATTGTACACCAAAAGTAGGCAGGACCCAAACAGCAGCACTTGAATGAAGTTAAAATTAAATACAATTAATGGGATTGTTCCCCAGGCAATAAATACATTTTCATTTCTGCTGAAAATTGTAATTCGTCTGCAATCTTTTTATGGGCTCTAGATATGCTCGCCTGGAATTCAGAGCTTGATGTAGTTCTTATACATCCCTGACTGAAAAGAGAACAAATGAAAGAAAAATAGTACAGTGCAAAAGTTTAACAATAAAAATAGTGGACCATCATGAGCTACTTGTATTCTCATCAAATTCCTTGCTCAAAATCAATTAACTAGAAATATGAAAAGTGGTTTCTCACACCAGAAGCATAATAGCAATAGCAATTTCATTTAAATACCTCTCCGTAGTGCTTTACAGCACTCTCTGAGCAGTTTACAATGTCAGCATATTGCCCCCAACAATCTGACTCATCATTTTATCAAGCTCAGAAGGATGGAAGGTTAAGCCAACCTTGAACTGGTTAGGATCACACTCCTAGCTGTGGGCAGAGTTTGCCTGCAATACTTCATTCTAACCACTGCAACACCACAACTCAGTGGTGCATAAGCAACAATTCCTTTGATTCATGGATAAGGAAAGTACTGCGGACATAATACCTTATGTCTTATACATAATACTTTATAGTACACATTATACTATACTATACTATACTATACTATACTATACTATACTATACTATACTATACTATTATAATATAATATAATATAATTAATATAATATAATATAATATAATATAATATAATATAATATAATATAATATAATATAATATAATATAATATAATATAATATAATATAATATAATATAATATAATATAATATAATATAATATAATATAATATAATATAATATAATATAATATAATATAATATAATATAATATAATATAATATAATATAATATAATATAATATAATATAATATAATATAATATAATATAATATAATATAATATAATATAATATAATATAATATAATATAATATAATATAATATAATATAATATAATCAGGCGGGGTTGCACTTACCGGCCGCTACCAGTGCGCTCTCCAGGACTGGTACATGTGGGTCCAGCGGTGGCACATATGCTTGTTGGTGCAAGATTTGGCTTCTGCACATGAACATCAAGCAAAATCTCATGCATGAGAAATTTTTCCGATTTTCAGCAATTTCTTTGCTTCCGTGCATGCTCAGAAGCAAAAAAAATCACCAAATATCAATGAGCGTCCTCACATGAGATTTTGCTTGCTGCACATGTGCAGAACCCAATCTCACATGGACACACATGTCAGGGGCACAGAGATGCATGTAATCTCAATTTTCGTTATCAGAACCCCGATCCCAGCCATACTGGGTGCAACCTGTTTTCACTTTTATATACAGTGGTACCTCTACTTAAGAACGCCTCTACTTACAAACTTTTCTAGATAAGAACTGGGTGTTCAATATTTTTTTGTCTCTTCTCAAAAACCATTTTCCACTTACAAACCCGAGCTTCTGAAACCGTAACTGGAAAAGGCAGGGAGAAGCCTCCGTGGGGCCTCTCTAGGAATCTCTGGAGAGGAAACAAAGCCAGAAAAGGCAGGAAGAAGCCTCCGTGGGGCCTCCCTAGGAATCTCCGGAGAGGAAACAAGGCTGGAAAAGGTGGGGAGAAACCTACATGGGGCCTCTCTAGGAATCTCCTGAGAGGAAACAAGGCCAGAAAAGGCAGGAAGAAGCCTCCGTGGGGCCTCCCTAGGAATCTCCTGGGAGGAAACAAGGCTGGAAAAGGTGGGGAGAAACCTACATGGGGCCTCTCTAGGAATCTCCTGGGAGGAAACAGGCCCGGAAACGGCAGAGAGAAGACTCTGTGGGACCTCTCTAGGAATCTCCTGGGAGGAATCAGGGCCTCCACCATCCCTGTGGTTTTCCCAATCACACACATTATTTGCTATTACATTGATTCCTATGGGAAAAATTGCTTCTTCTTACAAACTTTTCTACTTATGAACCTGGTCACTGAACGAATTAAGTTCGTAAGTAGAGGTACCACTGTATATAGGTTGTGTGATTGATCTGAGTATTAGAATAGAATATATTAATGCATTTTCCCACCAATGAACAGCCAGCTATTAAAATTACTAATATTTTTAATATGTCAATACATGATTACATAAAGCTAAACACATTGAAGCCAGAAATCCCAGAAGCACTTGCTCTTATCTAGATTGTCCTACCTTGGTGCGTGCATATAAATCAAACAATGAGAGGTTGATTAAAGAATGTCAGATCCTGGCAACTGTGTAACTTTTGCAAATCGGCATTATACAGACTCTGTGCTCCAAATTCATCACCTGCCATTGATTTAGTAATTCAATATGTTCATAAGCACTGCACTGACATAAATAATAGGTTCACGGTGTGGGTGTTAATGAAGACACACCATGTCATTTCACAAGAATTCGACCCCATGGGCCAAGCTCTCCGTGAAGAACCTGGAGTGAACTCCAAGTTTTGCTCTCAGCAAAAAAGGTTTACATAAAGCTATTCTTCTTCTTCCATGAAGCCATTCTCCAAAATATCATTGACCAAAATGATAAAGTGGATGTCCTGTGGGCAGTATCTCTATCAAAGGTCTATATAAAGAATTCTGCTTAAATTCTTAAAGCTGTTATCCAGCCTTCCGTGGAGTTGGGAGTCGGGATTCAGCTGACAACATAACTCTTGTTATTTTTAAAAAAAAATTAAAACAGAAATCACCTTATCATCCAGAATACGTGAAGCGTTGTCCCCAGTTTGGCTAATTTCAAGGGTTGGCTCATTAGTTTGCTGTCTCTACACAGGGGTTTTTTTTAACCCAAAGCAAAACTAGCTTTTTCCATTCATTTTATTTCCATGTCTTGGCAATAAGAGAAGCCCAAAATTTTGATTAGTTCAGCATCCTTTTTAAGCCAAACAATGTTATATAAAACAATATGGACCCTGTCAACTTAAGGGAATAAAGTTGGCTGAGGTGAAAGCCAAAACAAAAATGTTTCATAATGGATGTATAGGCGTACATCATACTTAAGTCATAAGATGGAAATGCAAACAGTGAATCCACCCATTAGAATTTAGAACCACCTCTAAGCAGGTACTGCCAATGTCTGCTCATAGCTCAGTTAATAAAGTTCAGCATAAATTGTAAAGATGGAGTTACAGCTTGTTTAGTTAAAAAAGAAATCAGAATATGAAACCATGTTTTCTCCATCTTTCAACGAGACAGTGCCAAAATCAGAGCTTGCCAATGATCAGGCAGTAACCAAACATGGTTTATGATTTATAATAATATGTAAACTGGTCCGCAGTTTTAAAACTAAATGTGAAAGGCTGTCAAAATTTGAATCTAAAAGTCCACACAAATTACAGTTTTGCATTATGAAAAATGCACAAAAAATGTAGACAACTTTAAAACATGACCTATTGACAATATAGCATAAGTCACTTTGAGATTTTTTAATATGTTGGGATACAATTTTGACAGCAGAGCAATAACTATAGGGTTATGTTTCCATATCATGAATGTTATTCTAAGAATCTGCCTGGAAAAAGAGGAGTGTTTGGAAACTCAAACAATATTTGTTGTGTGAGCAAGAAGGAGACAGGAAGGAGCCTCTGGGTGGTTTAACTCAATTGTTCCGTAGTAAAGCTGCTTGCTGCTGTGAAAACAAAAGCGAAACTGAAACTCCTCTGTTTGTGTTTTGCATTTGGATCAGATTTCTTTTCAGGTTGGGAGGGGGAGTAGAACTTCTTAGCATTAGAGCTTGTGAATAATAATATAAGAAATATAAGAAATACTCATGCTCTGATGGTCATTTTTTTAAAAAATCCTTTCTTATTGAGCATCTAGAAGCCAAGAGAAACCTATGTGGTAGATTTCAAGTTTATAGGCTTAATGACTCTGGAGATTTTGTGATTAATACATGTGTGGTGTTCACTTTTATATATGTGGATATCCAAATGAATCTAAAAGACATCAGTTTCCATGCTGATGGTTTTCCTTTTCAAAGAGAAAAGAGAGAAAGAAAGGTAAGATCACTCCTTGAGGTTTAATTGCCTTTTATGTAACCTTTCCACCTCTAATAGGTGTGTTCACTCATTTAAAATTGAATTCTTTAGTCATTCATCCGGTTGACTTACATTTCTCACTTCTTCTAATGAAGTCAACTGGTTATAAAACAAAACATTTTAAAGAGTCCTGCTGGTTTACTGCAGCTATCCCAATATTTTCCATTAATTGCCTTTAAATAAACATTTCTAATTATAGTATGTTTGTTAAAGGGATGAATTTTGTTTACATTTTGTTTTAGAGACCATGGTTATAAGGCCATTATAGAAATTGTCGCACACCATCTTTACTTGAAAGCCTTATATAAGAAAATGTGGTTACCAGTAATTGCAGTTTTTAAAAGCAAAAAACAGGGAGAAAAAAAACCAGAGCAAGATCAAAAAGGGAGCAAGAGGGGAAAGTACACATCCTTAGTTATAAATAATTGTGGAAGGTTTGTTCCAGATTTTAGAACTCGGTAGTATAATTATCTGTCATCTTCTATCATTCTTCCTATTTCTGTCTTTTTACCTTTAAGATTAAAGGTACCAATATTTATTTAGTTTTGTTTCCGCTTGGAAACTATTGACATTGAAAAAAATGACATTTTGTTTTAGATTTTGATGATTGTTATTATAGAAGTGACTTGAAATGTTAAGGTTGTAATTTTTTGTCTGTATGTGTTTTACTACATCAGAAAATGTCAGACATCACTCTTTTTTTCTCCTTCTTTGCACTTCTCCCTTTCTTTTGTTTTGTTCTCTAATTTTGTCTTTTTCTGCATTTTTATCTTATAATGAAGATGAGGATGGAGGCCCTGTTTCCTCCCAGGAGATTCTTAGAGAGGCCCCACAGAGGCTTCTCCCTGCCCTTTTCCAGCCTTGTTTCCTCCCATGAGATTCCTAGAGAGGCCCCAATTTTGGCTCAGGTTTGTAAGTAGAAAATGATTCTTGAGAAGAGGCAAAAAAATCTTGAACACCCAATTCTTATCTAGAAAAGTTCGTAAGTAGAAGCGTTCGTAGGTAGAGGTACCACTGTACTTTATTTTATACAGCTGCCCAGTGGCACATGTGTTCCTACCCTATATTGCAGTGATGGCAAACCTTTTTTTCCTTGGGTGCCAAAAGAGCATGGACGCCATCATGGGCTTCTCTAGGTATGCCCATGTCACACCAACACTCCACAGTCTGCATTGGTTGCCGATCAGATTCCGGTCACAATTCAAAGTGTTGGTTAAGACCTATAAAGCCCTTCATGGTATCGGACCAGAATATCTCTGGGACCGCCTTCTGTCGCATGAATCCCAGCGACCAGTTAGGTCCCACAGAGTTGGCCTTCTCTGGGTCCTGTCGACGAAACAATGTCATCTGGCGGGACCCAGGGGAAGAGCCTTCTCTGTGGTGGCTAAGACCCTCTGGAACCAACTCCCCCCAGAGATTAGGATTGCCCCCACCCTCCTTGCCTTTCGCAAATTCCTTAAAACCCACCTCTGCCATCAGGCATAGGAAAATTGATTCCCCTGGGCCGTTTCTGTTTTATGTATGGTCTTTATGAGATGTACGACTGTTTTTTATATTACGGGTTTTAAATTGTTTTTAATTATTGGATTTTTACTGTTTTATTGTTGTGAGCTGCTCCGAGTCTTTGGAGAGGGGTGCATACAAATCTAATTATTAATAATAATAATAATAATAATAATAATAATAATAATAATAATTCAATGCCTGAGGAGGGCAAAAACAGCTCCCCCCCCGGAAGCCCTCTGGAGGCCGGAATCAGCCTTTTTCCCAACTTCTGGTGGGCCCAGTAGGCTCGTGTTTTGCCCTCATAGAAACATAGAAACAGAAACATAGAAGTCTGACGGCAGAAAAAGACCTCATGGTCCATCTAGTCTGCCCTTATACTATTTTCTTTATTTTATCTTAGGATGGATATATGTTTATCCCAGGCATGTTTAAATTCAGTTACTGTGGATTTATCTACCACGTCTGCTGGAAGTTTGTTCCAAGGATCTACTACTCTTTCAGTAAAATAATATTTTCTCATGTTGCTTTTGATCTTACCCCCAACTAACTTCAGACTGTGTCCCCTTGTTCTTGTGTTCACTTTCCTATTAAAAACACTTCCCTCCTGGACCTTATTTAACCCTTTAATATATTTAAATGTTTCGATCATGTCCCCCCTTTTCCTTCTGTCCTCCAGACTATACAGATTGAGTTCATTAAGTCTTTCCGGATACGTTTTATGCTTAAGACCTTCCACCATTCTTGTAGCCCGTCTTTGGACCCGTTCAATTTCGTCAATATCTATTTGTAGGTGAGGTCTCCAGAACTGAACACAGTATTCCAAATGTGGTCTCACCAGCGCTCTATATAAGGGGATCGCAATCTCCCTCTTCCTGCTTGTTATACCTCTAGCTATGCAGCCAAGCATCCTACTTGCTTTCCCTACTGCCTGACTGCACTGTTCACCCATTTTGAGACTGTCAGAAATCACTAACCCTAAATCCTTTTCTTTTGAAGTATTTGCTAACACAGAACTGCCAATACAATACTCAGATTGAGGATTCCTTTTCCCCAAGTGCATTATTTTACATTTGGAAACATTAAACTGCAGTTTCCATTGCTTTGACCATTTATCTAGTAAAGCTAAATCATTTACCATATTACAGACACCTCCAGGAATATCAACCCTGTTGCACACTTTAGAGTCATCGGCAAATAGGCAAACCTTCCCTACCAAACCTTCCCCTATGTCACTCACAAACATATTAAAAAGAATAGGACCCTGAACAGACCCTTGTGGCACACCGCTTGTAACCTGACTCTGCTCAGAATACTCGCCATTAACAATAACTCTCTGATGTCTACGCTTCAGCCAGCTGCAAATCCATTGAACTATCCAGGGATTAAGTCCAATCTTCACTAATTTATCTATCAGCTCTTTATGTGAAACCGTATCAAAGGCTTTGCTGAAGTCCAGGTAGGCAATATCCACGGCACCACCTTCATCCAACACCTTTGTGACATAGTCAAAGAAATCAATGAGATTGGTCTGACATGATTTGCCTTCAGTAAAGCCAATAAGTTATTGTTTTTTAGGTGCTGATTTATCCTCTTTTTGAGTAGAGTCTCCATCATTTTAACTACAACTGATGTCAAGCTAACTGGCCTGTAGTTACCAGCTTCTTCTCTACTGCCCTTCTTGTGGATAGGCACAACACTGGCCATTCTCCAATCCTCAGGAACATCTCCTGTTAACAAGGATTGGTTAAACAAATCAGTCAGGGGGGTAGCAATGACAGATCTGAATTCTTTAAGTTCCTCATGCTCCAAAGACTTCCCAGGGTAAAAATGCCATCTCCCAGAGGCTCTTTGGAAGCCAAAAACGCCCTCCCAAAGCCTCTTTTTGAACCAAAAATCAACTGGCTGGCACACACATGCATGTTGCAGCTGAGCTAGGGCAATGGCTCACGTGCCAACAGATATATCTGATCCTCCAATTGATGAAGTCAGTATATTTTATTGCAACCATACAAAATGCTGATGATGATGATGAAGATGAATGATGGATGGTGGATGATGGATGGTGATGATATCACCATGAGGAGGCTGTTAGGAATGCTGATAAACTCAGTCCTATTAAGTCAGCAGCAGGAGACCAATTAACAGCTATGCAAACACACAGGCCTATAATTGCTGAGCTGGTCATCCCCATCTGTGAAAACCACCTATTGTAACGCTAATTGATTCAAAAGCCCTGGAACCTGTATTGCTTTTTCCCCTCTTACCTATTTTTTTTAGGGGGGGGAGTACAACGCAAACACCATTAAGCACTAATGTCATCAACTCTGCCTTCTATGGCAAGAGAAGCTTTGAGTCCCCTTAAGCTTCATAATCCCTTAGGAGCAGGGGGTAGTGACCTGCACCAGCTGCAAAAGCTCCCTTTCAGTTAACTTCAGTTAAAATGACATTTTTGTTTTCTGGTACTTCAGCTTCTTTAATGCCCTATGTAAGGGATAGAGATTGGCTCACTTTTTAAAAAAATGTTTCCAACTCTGGTACATTAATAATTTTGTTGGAGTAAGTGAACATTGGGTGTGTAGCTTTCAGATTTGCAACATATTTACAGATGGGTTAAGAATTCTATTCATGGAATAAAAAGGCAATTTGGGCACTACTTTCATTTGTGTAAGAATCCAAAGTAAGAATCCAGAGAATCTGAAGTACACATATTTATTTATTTATTTATTTATTTATTATTTTATTTATTCGGTTTTTATGCCGCCCTTCTCCTTAGACTCAGGGCGGCTTACAACATGTTAGCAATAGCACTTTTTTAACAGAGCAAGGCTATTGCCCCCACAATCCGGGTCCTCATTTTACCCACCTCGGAAGGATGGAAGGCTGAGTCAACCTTGAGCCGGTGATGAGATTTGAACCGCTGACCTTCAGATCTATAAGTGAGGTTCAGTGGCCTGCAGTACAGCACTCTACCTGCTGCGCCACCCCGGCTCGTATGTATGTATATATGTCTGTCTGTCTGTCTGTCTGTCTGTCTGTCTGTCTGTCTGTCTGTCTGTCTGTCTGTCTGTCTGTCTGTCTATCTATCTATCTATCTATTTATTAGATTTGTATGCCGCCCCTCTCCGTAGAGGGCGGAGAGTATACTGTATACTCCCCTGAAAATGATCTCTTTCTTATCAGGTAAGAAAACTCCACTTGAAGTTATCCCCAACATGTGTGTAACATTCTCACTATTTGGTTATGACTGTTGCATGACTGTCCATAGTGGGTCTATTACTCTTGATGCATAGAGTTCTCAAATTAATCTGTGCTTTTAAAAATGATTAAGGTGAAATGCAAGCATTTTTAAAAAAAATCATGATCAACATGATCTTCAGAATATTCATTTATATATTTAATAAATAACCTGTTCGGGAAATCATCACTGATATAATGAATAAATAATTGCTAGGTGTCATTAAATTTATTGTAGGGATTTTCAAAATTCTTGTGTCAAGTTTACAGTGAAAATGATTTAATTAATTCTGATTCAATCAAAGGTTCCTTTTTCAAAATTTCCTCGGAACAAACTTGACAGCTAAAAGCACGTAATACCAAGATTATAGGGTAAACTAGGAAGTTGAAGAAATGTCATGAAAGAAGTCAAGTATAAAAGAGGTTAAGGACCATTTCCATTTAGGAAAACAATAAAGCTATATCTGTGACATCATCATGAGTCAAGATTTATTGAAAAAGTGCAAAGAGATGGAGAACACCATAAACATGGATTTCAAGGAATAGCAGGAGTATATTTGAGCATTATCATTGTTGTGGTTAGCTCTGGCCCAGCTCCTGCCCCAAGGACTGTGGATGTGGGGGAGACATCCACATGCTGCAGGCCTGTTTTGCCCCCCCCCCCCGGTGGAATCTGATGATGAAGCCTCCTCTGCCTAAGAAGACATGAGTGACAGGGAGGATGAGAGTGTGGCAGACAGCTCAGAAGGAGATCAATTATCTAGCTCCTCCTTGGATTCAGAACAAGAGTTAATGATACAGCCACGCATGAGGAAAGCGATGCATAGGCAACAACAACTGAGAGATTATTATCAAAGAAAATGAGACCACCTGTGGTTGGGTGGGGCTGTGGTAATTAGTGAGGCTGCTATAAATAGCAGCCTGTGGGTTTGGCCATTGTGGAGGATTATCTGATCGTTGTGTTTCGTGCCTGCTTTACTGACTTTGACCTTTTGTGTGCTGATTTTTCCCCGCTTTGAAACTAAACCAGAGCAAAGTGTGTTTCACTTTGTGAAAGAAGAAGGACTGTGAATTGCCTCACAGCTGCAAGCTAAGTATCACAGGACTGATAAGGGACTTGTACAAATTACCAGTTTGTTTGGAGACGAGTGCTCTTTGCTATACCAAAAGAGGGCTTGGTTTAAGTGAATTTTCATTATAAATAACATTGTTTTGAATTTTCAAATGTGTGTGTGTCTGAAATTTGTACCTGTGAATTTTTGGGAGGATTCTACCAGAGAGCCCGACAGAACAATCATTATTGCACAGGATTGGATGTGTACTAGGAAATGTGCAGAAGCTGAAATTTAGACTGTTTCCTTAATAATTGAAATATGTTAAGGAACCTCCATTTCTCCTTTTGCCCATGCAAATGGTATATGCTTCACTTGTGAACTTGGAATAGATGGAGCTTGTGGTATGACAGATGGGGAAGACAAAGAGTACATATTATTAAGCAATAGATCGATGCTGATCTTTGATTCAATGCCAGGAATCTACTAAGGTCCAGAAATTAAAGTAAATGATCAATATGACATTCATCCATTCATCCATCCATCTTAAATCTGCCCATTAATATCATATTCACTCAAATTCTTTCTGACAGCTCCATAATAAAACCTGTGCACTATCCATGTGCAAGGACCCAATTTTAACTCTAGATGTAGATTTCATCTAGTGAAAGGAAAACTAGAGTAGTAGTTAAGAAACTATAGTAAGACTAGGGGGTGTACATTCAAATCTATTCTTAACTAAGGGAAGTAACTGAATGAGTTTAGATCATTCCTTCTCTCAGAGCAATTGACCTCATGGGGGGGGGATTGTCTTGAGAATAAAAATGGAGAACACACACCCCCCCCACATGACCCAACTTGAGCTGTTCTACAGGACTATACACCAAATAGCAATAGTTGGGGCTGAAATAAAATAATTCAGAGGTCTGTTCCATAATATTTACAAACATTAAAAGATGGAAAACATTATGGAACACTTCCATTCATCGCTCCAGTCCAGGCTATTGGCTATTCCAATCCTATTTTACCTTGCCAGCCCTTATCAAATTTCACGGGGATTTTTCATTCACTCTAAAGGATTGGCTTCTTCTTCTTTTGGTCAAAACCTCAGGTGCCTATTTTGCTTGTCTTATTTTTTCACATTGGTCATTCGTTGGCTGATAGCAGACAGAACCAAATATAGTGGTACCTCTACCTAATGACATCTCTATTTAAGAACTTTTCTAGATAAGAGCTGGGTGTTCAAGATTTTTTTGCCTCTTCTTAAGTACCATTTTCTACTTAAGAACTCGAGCCCGGAAAAAATTACCAGGAAATTTGAAGCGGCACGAAGGCCTGGCCAGTTTCCTGCCATTCCCCCTTTAATCCCAGCCATCTAGGGCTTTTTTTGGGGGTGCCAAAGGAGCCTTTCAGTGGTTTTCATTTCTCTGGGTTTAAACCCTCATGCTGCCTCCCATACACCCGGCGCAAGGTTGCCTCCCCGAGTGTCTGAACGTGGAAAGGCAAAAGGGTGCATTTCATCCCAGCTGGATCAACTCAGCTTCAGCCAAACTGAGGAGTCACCACAGTGAAGGAAAGGCGCCAGCTACAAAGCGAGTGAGCGAGAGGAGAGGGGAGCCCTTTGGCGTGGGAAGGAAAAGGAAGCAGCAGCTGCCTTTGGGTCAAATGAGCAGGAAGTTCCCCCTTCTCGCTCGCCTGTGTTTCTCTCTCTGGCGCAGTGTATGGGAGGCAGCCTCGTCCCAGGTGTATGGGTGACGAGTGCTCCTACTCGCCACCTCAGAGTCCCTCTCTTTTTTTAAGCCTTAAAGTTTTGGAATTTTTTTATTCCCCTCACCTCACCTTCTTCCTTCGGCAGCGACTGTCCTCCTCTTCTTCTTCCTCCTACTCCTCCCACCCAAATTCCGAGCTTTTATTTCTGTCCTGATGGGTTTGCATGCATTGTTTGCTTTTACATTGGTTCCTATGGGAAAAGATTGCTTCTACTTACAAATCTTTCTACTTATGACCTTGGTCACGGACTGAATTAAGTTCTTAAGTAGAGGTACCACTGTACCTGAATTCACTGTTGTAAGTACATTATGCTCTTTCATTTTGTATTTTAGGCAGAGAGTGACAGGGAGGGAGCGCATATGTGCATACCCTTCCCTGTCTGTGTGGCTGTGTGTGCGGCTGTGTGTGTGTGTGTGTGTGTGCATGTGTTTGTCTTTCTCTGAATTCTGTTAAGCCTCTTTGGCTTAGGAAAGAATAAATATGCTTTAAATAAATAGATGTGGTTCAGTGGAAAACATAATCTTACCCAAGTGCCAATCTTCCCCCATACTTTGGTTTTAATCTCACAAGTTAGCTTCCTGACCAATCTTGGGAACAAAAATGATTTGGACTACAGTTCCCATAATATCACACCCCGGTGGGAGATGAAGACTGCAACATATGGCAAGGACCTGACCGCATATACAATTGCTTATTGGTTCCACTTTTTAAAATCCCAACCCCAAGTTGATTCAGATAAATATTATTTGGATAGAGAATCTCCTTTCTTCTTGCAAGCAGGGAAGGATTTGCTTTTAAGACTATTAACATAAAACTGCTGTTGTAAAAAAAAAAAAAAGAACCCATATTTAGTTTTAAAATTGATTTCTGAAAGCTTCCATATGCTATTTTGATAGAAAACACTCGCATATCCCTTGTATGCACTTTTCTAGTACAAGAAGTAAAGAAGTTCCAAAGGATTATGCACGCAACCTCAGGATGAAAAATAACTTCCAAATTGGCTAGAACTTGAGTCTTTGGAGCTGCCAATTTCTTGCCAAATCAATTAAGCGACTGTAACTATTTAAAAAAATCAAAGGAATTGGCTGAGGACTGGAGGAAAATAGCTTTCATTACTTACAATTTTGCTTCAAATGTTTTATAGTCACAGATGGCTTACCATTCATAATATGCAGAAACACCATCATATTCTGGAATAAGCAACATATTGATGAAAGATCTTGTAGTCTGCTTCGTATAGATGAATTTCAGAACAGATTGCAGGCACCCCTGAAGCCTATATTGACTCTGAAAAGAATTCAAACTAGATTCAGCTACCAATTGCTACTGGTCTTCATATCCGTATATACAATGACTCTAAAGTGTGCAATAGGGTTGATATTCCTGGAGGGGTCTGTAATATGGTAAATGATTTAGCTTTACTAGATAAATGGTCAAAGCAATGGAAACTGCAGTTTAATGTTTCCAAATGTAAAATAATGCACTTGGGGAAAAGGAATCCTCAATCTGAGTATTGCATTGGCAGTTCTGTGTTAGCAAAAACTTCAGAAGAGAAGGATTCAGGGGTAGTGATTTCTGACAGTCTCAAAATGGGTGAGCAGTGTGGTCGGGCGGTAGGAAAAGCAAGTAGGATGCTTGGCTGCATAGCTAGAGGTATAACAAGCAGGAAGAGGGAGATTGCGATCCCCTTATATAGAGCGCTGGTGAGACCACATTTGGAATACTGTGTTCAGTTCTGGAGACCTCACCTACAAATAGATATTGACGAAATTGAACGGGTCCAAAGACGGGCTACAAGAATGGTGGAAGGTCTTAAGCATAAAACGTATCCGGAAAGACTTAATGAACTCAATCTGTATAGTCTGGAGGACAGAAGGAAAAGGGGGGGACATGATCGAAACATTTAAATATGTCAAAAGGTTAAATAAGGTTCAGGAGGGAAGTGTTTTTAATAGGAAAGTGAACACAAGAACAAGGGGACACAATCTGAAGTTAGTTGGGGGAAAGATCAAAAGCAACTTGAGAAAATATTATTTTACTGAAAGAGTAGTAGATCCTTGGAACAAACTTCCAGCAGACGTGGTTGGTAAATCCACATTAACTGAATTTAAACATGCCTGGAATAAACATATATCCATTGTAAGATAAAATACAGGAAATAGTATAAGGGCAGACTAGATGGACCATGAGGTCTTTATCTGCTATCAGTCTTCTATGTTTCTATGTTTCTATCTCCAGAACTAGAACCAGAGGCACTATATTTCTCTATCTGAATCATTGGGAACATGAATCCTAACCTGTGGGCTTTCATAAGTATCTGCCTTGCCACAATAGGGATAAAGAATGCTATATTTTTTATTTATTTTTTTATTTGTTTGTTTGTTTGTTTGTTTGTTTAGTCAAACAATTATAGGGTGGTAATTTGTACAAATAAAACATTAGATAAGTAATGATAAAAAGTAACAAAAAAAAAGTAACCATGATGGGAAACCTATGGCATGTGTGCTGGGAAGCCATCTCTCCGGGCATGTGCAGAATGCAGCTGCGAGAGCAGTCATGGGCTTACCCAGGTATGCCCATGTTTCACCATCACTCCGCAGTCTGCATTGGCTGCCGATCAGTTTCCGGTCACAATTCAAAGTGTTGGTTATGACCTTTAAAGCCCTTCATGGCACTGGACCAGAATATCTCCGAGACCGCCTTCTGCCGCACGAATCCCAGCGACCGATTCGGTCCCACAGAGTGGGCCTCCTCCGGGTCCCGTCAACTAAACAATGCCGGTTGGCGGGCCCCAGGGGGAGAGCCTTCTCTGTGGCGGCACCGGCCCTCTGGAACCAACTCCCCCCGGAGATCAGAACTGCCCCTACTCTTCCTGCCTTCCGTAAACTCCTCAAAACCCACCTTTGCCGTCAGGCATGGGGAAACTAAACATCTCCCCCTGGGCACGTTGAAGTTATATATGGTATGCCTGTATGTGTGTATGTTAGTATTGGGGATTTTCTTAAACTTATAATATTTTAATTAATTGGATTGTATTGGATTGTTTTTCACTTGTTGTGAGCCGCCCCGAGTCTTCGGAGAGGGGCGGCATACAAATCCAAATAATAAATAAAATAAATAAATAAATGTGAACCATTGCCCGTTGCTTCTCTGGGTTCCAGCCCACCCGCCAGCTGGTCTTCACACCTGCAGGAGTGCCAGAAACTGGAAGAGCAGCCCCCTTGTGGGCATGCATGCTCCAGAAAAATGATATTCCTGTTTCTGGTGCGCTCATGCGCACTGGCCAGCTGGTCTTCATACTCGCATGCCAAAAACCTGAAGACCAGGTAGCCAGTGCACAGGTGTGTGCCAGAAACTGGAAGATCATCTTCCCAACACACACATATGCACACCACACAGCTACTCTTCTGGTTTCCGGCACTTGTGCACGCATGCACCCCAGTTTTGTGCCAAAAAGGTTCACCAACACTGGTATAGGATCTTCTACTTGAGCAGAAGGTTGGATTAGAAGACCTCCAAACTTCTTTCCAACCCTATTATTCTACATGTAAGGAGGAAGGGAGGGAGGGAGGTGTATTTATTTATTTATTTGTTTGTTTGTTTGTTTGTTTGTTTGTTTGTTTGTTTGTTTGTTCGTTCGTTCGTTCGTTCGTTCGTTCGTTCGTTCGTTCGTTCGTTCGTTCGTTCATTTATTTATTTATTTATTTATTTATTTATTTATTTATTTATTTATTTATTTGACTTTTATGCTGCCCTTCTCCTTAGACTCAGGACGGCTTACAACGTGTTAGCAATAGCACTTTTTAACAGAGCTAGGCTACTGCCCCCACAATCCAGGTCCTCATTTTACCCACCTCGGAAGGATGGAAGGCTGAGTCAACCTTGAGCCGGTGATGAGATTTGAACCGCTGACCTTCAGATCTACAGTCAGCTTCAGTGGCCTGCAGTACAGGACTCTACCTGCTGCGCCACCCCGTATTGGATTTGTACATTATTTATTACTGTTGTGAGCCACTCCGAGTCTTCGGAGAGGGGCGGCATACAAATCTAATAGATGATGATGATGATGATGATGATGATGATGATGATGATGATGAAGGAAGGAAGGAAGGAAGGAAGGAAGGAAGGAAGCTTATTTAAGGATCTTTTAAAGACTAAAAGCTTTAGTCTTCTTTGTTTTAAAAAAGCAATTGAGGATGAGCAAACCAGTATGGTTCTATCATGAGAAATGGATATGCACATAGAGAATTTAGATCTACTATCAAAAGCTTTTTTTAAAAAACACAACCTCTTACCTCTCAGCTGATTGGAACACTCTTAACTTGTTTATAAATCAGAGAGAGGAGCAGAAAACCACCTAGAGAATTGGACAGAATATTAACACTGTAAATACACAGATACATGCTAGATCATTCTGAGCAGGGCCCCTGGGCTATAAATCAAGAGGAATGCCATGAAAACCAAATTGCTTTCTCCTCAGAAGCAGGAAACCTCAGAGCACTCAGTATGGGCAGCAGTGACTTGCAAACTACAGCATATACCTTGTCCAAATGCATATGCAGGAATTGTGTTTGCTCCTTAATTCTTCATGAAGGAGAGTTTACTGGCATATATACTGCAATGTGGAAAAGATTTTATAATCTCTTTTATAATCTTTACTAAAAAAAACAAACCCTGGCAGCATACATCTAGTTAATCTAAGGAAATTAAATGTACTAGTCAATTATCCTTTCTTTTTCCATTCATGATCCCTAAAGTCTATCTTCCTCCACCTCATATTGAATGGAATGGAATGGAATGGAATGGAATAGAATAGAATAGAATAGAATAGAATAGAATAGAATAGAATAGAATAGAATTTGTCATTGGTGAATATGCTCTCAGTGTACATAAAAGAAAATATAGATTTGTCAAAAATCATGAGGTACAACACTTAATGATTGTCACAGGGTTCAAATAAGCACAGGGTTCAAATAAGCAATCAGGAAATGAACAATAAATCATAAGGATACAAGCAACAAGTTACAGTCATAAGTGGGAGGAGATGGGTGATAGGAACGATGAGAAAAATTAATAGTAATAGTAATGCAGCCTTAGTGAATAGCTGACAGTGGTGAGGGAAATATTTATCTAGCAGAATGATGGCATTTGGGAAAAAAACTTTCTTGTGCCTAGTTGTCTTGATGTGCAGTGCTCTATAGCAGCATTTCCCAACCTTGGCAACTTGAAGATATTTGGACTTCAACTCCCAGAATTCCCCAGCCAGCATTCGCTGGCTGGGGATTTCTGGGAGTTGAAGTCCAAATATCTTCAAATTGCCAAGGTTGGGAAACACTGCTCTATAGCATTGTTTTGAGGGTAGGAATTGAAACAATTTATGTCCAGGATGTAAGGGGTGATGGTTGACCAAAATGACGCAGCAAATTCTGATGTGCTGCCTTGTTGTAGTGGGGGAAGTTGTTCCTGGGATGAATAAGGAAGGAATGCCCAAGACTGTTATATCAAGAATGTAAAATCCTAAAGGTCACCCAAAGGTTGAACATCTCCCAAGCTGTCCAATCAAAGTAAACAGGTATCTGTATTGGGCAACAGGGATATAGGAAGATGCTAGAGGTGCAAGACTGATAATGCTATGTGCATAACTAATTGGGTGTTACAATATTTAAAGCAAATCAGCAATGTATGTTTACAGGATTTAGTAGATTGTTGCTTAATAGCTGGTGATGCAGGAAGCCATAAGAGGGAGCCAGCAGCATCTCTCTTGGGGGAGAATTGTTGTAAGAACTACTGTGTGTAATAAGAACTGTGTGTTCTCATATTAGTTTGCTAGGATTGTTACTGACTACGATATTTAATAAATGAAAATAATATTTATATACTCAAGCTATCTGGTCTTGTTATATGTAGTACTACTCATATTTCTGGGTTATTGGCTAGATATAATCTACCTCCACGTGTTCCTTTGTATATCTTTTGTAATTTAAGAGTAGCACTGCTTACTCTTTATCATCTAACAAATATCACTTAATCGCAATGGCGTCATTTCATATTGTGTGAGAAAAGATAATGGCAAACCTCTTCTGTATTTTACCCTTAAAACTACATGGATAGAATGTATAAAAATGATAATATTGTATCAGGTGAGAGAACTCCTCAGATTGAACGGGACTCAGCATGATATTATGGATGAACTGAAGATTTCTGAAAGCGCTGATGATGTTTACGACAAGGCTAGATTGAAGCCCTTTGGAGATCTAGTTGCTGGTATTGCCTTGCAGGAAAAGAAAATCTGAAGCTATAAGCACAGAATTATAGTGGGAACAATGAATTTAAGAGGCATGGACAATGGGAAAAATTGATACAATGAAAGATGAAATAAATCAACTACCCCAGAGGAGCTTTTTCAAAAAGCAACTATCTCTGGGTCCACCTTCTGCCACACGAATCCCAGCGACCAGTTAGGTCCCACAGAGTTGGCCTTCTCCGGGTCCTGTCGACTAAACAATGCCGTTTGGCGGGAACCAGGGGAAGAGCCTTCTCTGTGGCGGCCCCGACCCTTTAGAACCAGCTCCCCCCAGAGATCAGGACTGCCCCCACACTCCTTGCCTTTCATAAGCTCCTTAAAACCCACCTCTGTCATCAGGCATGGGGGAATTGAGATATCCCTTTCCCCCTAGGCCTATACAATTTATGCATGGTATGTTTGTGTGTATGTTTGGTTTTAATAAGGGGTTTTTAGTTAATAAATATTAGATTTGTTATATGCTGTTTTACTATTGTTGTTAGCCACCCCGAGTCTGCCGAGAGGGGCGGCATACAAATCTAATAAATAAATAATAATAAATAAACAACTGGACTTTCTTTGTTTTTGCTTGAAGGCATTTCACTTCTCATCCAAGAAGCTTCTTCAGTTTTGAATGAATGGAAGGATTTTTATTCTTTGCAGTCATCTGGTCATTAGCATTCTTTTTGAAAACTGTGGAGGCCACTTGGAGGTTTATCTGTGCCCTCAAGAACAGTTTTTTTCCTTAACTCCATGACTCTGCTAAACAAATAATTCCCTCAACATTGTCAAACTATTTACTAAGTCTGCACTACTATTAATCTTCTCATCGTTCCCATCACGCATCTCCTCCTAGTAATGACTGTATCACTGTAATTTTGTTGAATAGCTGACTGGAAAATTCTGAATGTTGAAGTCCACAAGTCTTAAAGCTGCCAAGTTTGAATACCTCTGATCTACATGGACATGTAGAGTTAACATGAACCTGATGGTACATAATCAAACAATCAAAATCTATCTGAGAAATTAATCCTGACACCCTAAGAAGTAATGAAAATTGTTTGCTGTTGCAGACATGCCAAAATTCCACCACAAATCAGTGGAAGGAGTTGATGGATGTATAAATATATGTAATCAAAGCATCTGGCTTTACCGTGCAACCAACATTTAAACGCTACCTGACTTCTAGTGACTGTAGCAAATGCACTAACACATACCACCCTATTTTTCATGTAAACATCACAACTACATCTTTTCTTAGAGAACAAAGTGAAACTATAGGGAATTGCAGTGTAATTACAGAGCTGTCCAAATAAGACAATTTCCAGAGTGAAAATCATTCTGATAAGCTGATTTCTAGGCAAGAGGTGGGAGACAGCTTTTTGATTTATACACTGGAATGGAATACGTCTATTCTCATTATTGATTCTTGAACATTTCCTCTTCCTGAAAAGATGCGCTGTCAAGAATAAAGTCAACACAAAATGATCCTACAGTTATTGGTAACATAATTCATCTAGCCCAGCAATATTGTGATAATTGCAACATTTCAGCCATTTATTTTCCATTAAAGAAAAGAGTCCTTTTTAGTCGAGGTTAGAAAACTACATGTGATTTGATTAGCACTAAGAAAAGTCAGAGTGGAGGAAATAGAAATGTCACTGACAAATGCATTTACTTAGCTGCTGTTGCTGATAGAAATGTTCCCATTGTGTCTGCAATTTTCCCTCCCCTAAATTCCAGGGACATCTTCTTTGGAACCATTAATTAAGTACTTACTACCACTGTAAAGACATCATCTATATCAGTGATGGCAAACCTATGGCACAGGTTCAAAGTGTTGGTCATTGCCTTTAAAGCCCTACGTGGCATTGGACCAGATTACCTCCGGAACCGCACAAATCCCAGTGACCGATAAGGTCCCACAGAGTTGGCCTTCTCCGGGTCCTGTCGACTAAACAATGTCGTTTCGCGGGCCCTGTTGTGATTCAGTCTGAGGCTCCTCAGGGAACGGCTGGAACTCTGCTGGCTCCATGCTCAGAGGGGGAGGACGAGGAACAGGAGGAGGAGGAGGACCAGGCAGATGGGGAAGAGGAATGTCAGGAAGAGGAGGAGGGAGAGCAGCCTGAGACCCCCGGTGGGGAGCTCTCCCCAGCAAGTAGCCTGGAGTCATTAGATGAGAACGCACAAGCCATCATAGATATGAGGCAGAGAAGGGCAGCTCAAAGAAGGGGCCAATTAGCCAGGTATTTTCATCCCTAATAGGCAACAGCTGGGTTTGGGTGTGGTTCTCCTCAGCAAGGTTGAAAAGGCAGGCCCCAGGGGAAGAGCCTTCTCTGTAGCGGCCCTGGCCCTCTGGAACCAACTCCCCCCGGAGATTAGAACTGCCCCCACCCTCCCTGTCTTTCGTAAACTACTCAAGACTCACTTATACCACCAGGCATGGGGGGAGTTGAGATATTCCTTCCCCCAGGCCATTACAATTTATGCATGGTATGTTTGTGTGTATGTTTGGTTTTATAATAAGAGTTTTTAGTTGTTTTAGTATTGGATTGTTACATGCTTTTTTTTATCATTGTTGTTAGCCACCCCAAGTCTATGGAGCGGGGCGCCATACAAATCCAATAAATAAATAAACCACTGCTGTAACTCAGCTCCAACATGCATGTGTGTGCTGGCCAGCTGATTTTTGGCTCTGAGAGGGTGTTTTTGGCTTCTAGAGAGCTTCCAGGGGGATGGGGGATTGCCCTCCCCCCAGCTCAAAGGAGGCCTTTGGAGCCTGGGGAGGTGAAACACGAGCCTATTGGGCCCACCAGAATTTGGGAAACAGGCCATTTCTGGTCCTCCAGAGGGTCTCTGGAGGTTGGGGGAAGCTGTTTTCACCCTCCCCATGGATTGAATTATGGGTGTGGGCACTCGCATATGCACGATAGCATGCACGCATGGTCTTTTGGCACTTGAGGGAAAAAAGGTTCACCATCACTGATCTACACTATCATCCTGCAAACTTGATTCCTAAAGCAGATATCCTAAAGAAGTAGATTTCCTCTAGGAGATCAGCCTATCTTTCTATTGTAATTGGAAATCATTTTACTTGCCAAAGAACTGAATTATTTACCAGTACGCATCATAATTTGCTTCACTCTGTAGGGTTACCTTGTAAAAAGGAGTAGGCCAATTTTTCTAATTAACCAGCATATCTGGGGTACCAAATGCACACATACAAAAATTCTCAGAAAAGACATTTTGGAAATTCTTTGGGGGAGAAAAATCAATTGATGGTATGTTCAAGTAGGAAACAGACCTTGCCTTGCTTTAAGTGGCTTCCTGATCAATCTTCTAAAATATGTCTTCCATATATGTTGAAGCACAGTCTCAGTCAGTATGGCCATCCTGCTTCAATTATTCCTTCAGGTTTCTTATCTCTTATCCTTAAAATGTGTTTTCTTGCATTCTTTTGTGGTTGTTTTGAGACCAGATACTTATTTTCTCCTTTGAGTGCACTTTCCCCAACTTCATTTTTTATCTTTTTGCTTTTTCTTTCAGCTCATTATAGACTGCAGATCTGGGTCACTAATTGTGAATAATTTCCACTGCTCTCAGTGCAAATGATGTTTCAGTAAATATCCAGTGGTGCTGGAATATAAAACAGATTTTATATGCCTTCATTGTATTTGAATTGTTGTATTAGGATTTGTCAGATGAAATATCCAACTGGGTTCAGTTCCAAGTAGGAAGAAAGACTCTGGACATTTGGAAATATGTTTTAATGGTGGACAGTTTTGAGGTCTTGGGTTTAAAAAAAAGCACATAGGTGGGCTTTGAATTTGAGCATACATTCTAATTGATTGTCAGGCTCCCATGTGACTATGCAGGGATAACATTGTAGGTTGTCTTTTGAGTCCCAGGCGTGGTTGAATATTGCTAGGTGATGATGTAATGAAGAGGGTTTCGGCCAATTCCTATTATGGTTGCGAGCGAATTCTACCTTGTTGGATCTTGGGTGAGAGCATTTGCTTATGAATAGACCTAGCTAACTTTTTATCTTTTAAGTGCTGACATCTGTTGTGGATCATTGACAATGTGGGGGCTATTAAGAGTGGGTCTGCTTCCTGCCTAAAAATCCCTCATGTTTCTCCATTGCTCATCCAGAGAAATATAATATTCTCAATTTTTAATATTTTTTAGAATATTTTATTTTTCTCGGAGAGGGGTGGGTGCCATTTTCCTACATAGTCTATATAAACTCTATCAAAATACAATTATAATGTATTAGGCCTAATTGCTTGTTGCAGCCAGACAGTGACTGACTGGTTAAACTGTGCAAAATTTAAGGCAGAATAGTAAATTTGGTTCTGTTTTGTGGTAGATGCAGCCCTCTGTCTCTTGGTTAGGTTACTGCTCTCATTTGCACAGCAGGTCAATTTAGGTGCATTTTTTTATATAGCTCTGAAAAAGCTTCTCCTAAGGTCTGGCTTGTATTCCAAGATTGGGGAGAGGTGAGGACAGAAAGAAAAGAAGAAACAAGCTGGAAAGTATGTGAAATCCTCAGGCGCAAATGTTCTCCTCGTCATAAACATAATAGAGCATTTATAGCATTATTAACATCAGCAAAATGCCTCTCCCTGAAGGGGAAAGTGCTGAATTGGGCTGGTGTAATGCCATCACCTCAACAGCTGGCTCAGCATTGATCTAAGGCCCAGCAGGAGGAAAATTCCACTGGTGTTTTTTTTTTTAATTGGTCCATCTCATCTTCTGCAAGAATTTAGGAAAGTGTAGGCACAGAAAAAGAGGCCTGGAGAGAGAAGATGTTTCTAGAAACAGTTTCCCTAAAGAGAGAAGGCAGTTAAGCTCCTTTCATGGGGACATATGCATGACTGTTGACTTCATAAGTTCTGCCTCATCTACAATAGAATAGAATTCTTTATTGGACAAGTGTGATTGAACATATACATATACCCTGAGAGCATATGCACCAAAGACAAATTCCTCGTGTGTTCAAATCACCTCGTGTGTTCAATCACATAAATATAAATATAAATATAAATATAAATATAAATATAAATATAAATATAAATATAAATATAAATATAAATATAAATATAAATATAAATATAAATATAAATATAAATATAAATATAAATATAAATATAAATATAAATATAAATATAAATATAAATATAAATATAAATATAAATATAAATATAAATATAAATATAAATATAAATATAAATATAAATATAAATATAAATATAAATATGTTCGCCCTAGAACAAGGACAGAAACACCAGCCTGAAGATGACAAGTGGGACCTCGTCGAAACATCGCCAGAAATTTCCAAATCCTACACGGGAAGAAACCCAAATATACCAAGACCATCATACCTGTACACGGCGCCAGAAATATATATGTCACATGTTTTTTTGCTGAATTTGAAAATTAAGGGAGACTAGGATAGATCTATTTCAGTTTTATTTTGGCCTCATCAGCTAGCCATATCCATATATATACATTTGTCAAGAATCATGAGGTATAAAACTTAATGATTGTCATAGGAATCAAATAAGCAATCAGGAAACAATCAATATTAATAAAAATCTTAAGGATACAAACAAAAAGTTACAGTCATACAGTCATAAGTGGGAGGAAATGGGTGATAGGAATGATGAGAAAAAACTAGTAGTAATAGTAGTGTAGACTTAGTAAATAGTTTGATGGTGTTGAGGGAATTATTTATTTAGCAGAGTGATGGCGTTCGGGGGGAACTGTTCTTGTGTCTAGTTGTCTTGGTGTGCAGTGCTCTGTAGTGACGTTTTGAGAGTAGAAGTTGAAACAGTTGATGTCCAGGATGCGAGGGGTCAGTACATATTTTCACTGCCCTCTTTTTGACTCGTGTGAAGAAGCTGGTTTTTTAGCAATGCACATGTGCGTGCACACCACACGGGGTGTCAGGAAGCGAACCGGCAGCGAGGTAAGTCAGAACCCACCCTTGCATAGGCCACTGCTAACAGAAGCAGTGGCCTTCTTTTCCCACTATGACTATAAAGAGAAATGCAGATTCCATCATGTTTTATTATTGTTAACAGAAAGGAGGGACACCAAGATACAAAAGAATAGGTATAGCTGGGGACTATAACTGTCAAGTTTTTAGTTTTCTCAAAACATCCTAGACTGTTTCTAATCTGTTTAGTTACCACAGGCTTCCTCATCCTAGTGCCCTTGCCATATGAATGGGCTAATAATGGGCTGCTCTTTTATAAACTAAAATAGTTTATGCACCATTTATTGAATACTTAATAGTTTTTTATTGTCCTTCCTTCCTTCTCTAGTATATTATATGATCCTTAATTACTTTTAAAATAGGAAATAATCATTTAATCATCTTAATCGTTACCTAGAACTGAACATTTATAGAAATGAAAGAAAATCGAGCTACTGTCTAATCTGTTATCATACTGAATCTTGTGGGTTCAGTACAAAACCTTAAAATGTTACTGTGCTCTACAACAAATAAATGCTGTCTATCATTTGTCCTTTTTGTTGCTATTCAAATAATGTGACAGTCAACTGAAAAAGAGTTCAAGCACCTATTTGAAAACTTATCTTAGTTGGTAAGCCACTCTCACCCAGGCACATGACCTTTAAGCCACCCCCAGTAACATGATTGTCAAGCCACCCCCCTGGTCACATGACCAGCAAGCCACTCCTACTTGGTCACGTGACCATCAAGCCACACCCGCAAAATAAGCCACGCCCACAGTGTAGCAGTAAAATGTTTGGAAGCCAATCACTGATTACAATCCATATTATTAGAAGTTATTGATTAACCTATTTGAATTGTGGGATGTAGCCTCTGTTTCTCTCCTGAAAAGGGAAAAAAGAATTCCAGAATGTTTCATCAATCTGTTTATCCAGTTCATTATCTTGGCTCACTCCTAGGTCATTTGGAAGGTATGTTCACACTTCAGTTATCAGTTCCAGAGCCACATGTTCTCACACTGTGTTTAGCAGTTACTTTTAGTTAACTGTAGTTAACTAAAACTGCAGGGAAAACAAGCAATATTTTATTTTTCATTATGAAGCCCTGATGAGTTTGTGGGTGATCTGCTTTCTATTGTAAAGAGATTTTGCCTCGCCCCTTCTCTCATTCCTTTAGTTTCAGCTGGCATAGCATATCCTTAAAAGGAGAAAGGTGCTTTTACAGCTCCCCTGGCCTTCCTTTATAGAGTTCAGGTTTTATATTGGATTTGGTGAGACAAGTACACGCCACCCTATTGATTCCACTTGGACATATAGATGGAATTGATGTCGATGTTTTTGCTCTTTCTTTTTTCAATCAACCTTTGCAATGGTTACCATATGCATTGTTGTGCAGGCAAAAAAAGTTCAGTTAAAATTGGCAAGATTTTGCATTGCTTTGCTTATAACACGAGGTCATCAACTGCAAAACACCAGGACACTTTCTGTCTTCTCCCACAAAGGGATTGTTTGTTGGGCCAGAGGATATTATTAAAGTTTGCTGCAAAAATCAAAACCAGAAGCACACACAGATGACTGGTTCATCTGGATTCATAAATTTCCTTATAAACATAGTAACAGATGAATTTACAATACCATTAGCAGAGTTCTTCTTCCATATACCAAGAGTTACAAGTAAAATACAAGCAGCTTCTAGTTCAGAATTCAGAGAGGACAGAGAGCAGAGAACAGTTAGTTTCATTTCAGTAGAGTTGAGAGAGAGAGCACATTGGACCTGGAACCACGCCCAGCCTTAAGCTTAAATTCCAGTTTCGATTCTTTGCACAGACTAAGATGTGGTTAGCTCCCATTGGCTGACTCAGTTGCTATGCCTATTCATTGGCTAACTTTATTAACATGATTCTCCCATTTCATAAATATCTTAAATATCTCTGGAAATCTCACACTACTTACCAGAGCTTACAAAACTTTTGCCAGACCCATCCTCGAATACAGCTCATCTGTTTGGAACCCATATCGCATCTCAGACATTAACACCCTTGAAAATTTCAAAGATACTTCACCAGAAGAGCCCTTCATTCCTCCACTTGAAACAGAATACCTTACGAAACTAGACTTACAATCCTGGGTCTTGAAAGCTTAGAACTACGATGCCTTAAACATGATCTAAGTATTGCCCACAAGATCATACGTTGCAATGTCCTGCCTGTCAAAGACTACTTCAGCTTCAACCACAACAACACAAGTTAACATTAACCATTCCAAACTTGACTGTAAAAAATATGACTTTAGTAATCGGGTTGTTGAAGCATGGAACTCATTAACGGACTCCGTAGTATCATCCCCTAACCCCCAACATTTTACCCTTAGACTATCCACGGTTGACCTCTCCAGATTCCTAAGAGGTCAGTAAGGGGCGTACATAAGCACACTAGAGTGCCTTCCGTCCCCTGTCCTATAGTCTCTCCTATATCTCATATTTCTTCTCTACTATATCCTCTATAACCTTCATTGTGTATTATTGTGTATTGGACAAAATAAATAAATAAAAATAAAAAATAAATATACCAGCTATTTCTTTAACTTTGGGGGTGGGGGTAGAAGGTTTTTGTTCCTCATGTCTGTCTTTCTGCCTCCTATAAGGATGCAACTATCAGCATCTTGTTCACAGTGCATGTCCACAGTGCATATCCCTCCTTCCTCTCCACTCCATTATGATATTGTTGAGGCTAGCTTTTCATCATCATCACTAGAAAGTTTTTGAATATAATGGAGAGATGATGATATGACAGGTTTGCAGCTGTTTTAAGTTAGCTGCTCAGATTTTTTTTGGCAAAAAAATGCAGACAAATGCACAATATGATTTGAATGTGGGAAGAAGAGGCTAGCAGTTTATGTTCTTTCTTTCTTTCTTTCTTTCTTTCTTTCTTTCTATGCAATACAGGGAGATGAAGAAATTTTTGTTGCTTTAGGATCTGCAGAAATCTGGAGAAAGTCATGGAATGAATGAGATTTTTGCAATACTATTGCCCATTCAGAGAAATCAATGGTTCTTTGGTGCATCTTGTGAATTCCCAGAAATCTGAAATCTGAAGCTGTGAAGATAATTGCACAGCAAGCTTCAGAGTGATTTGGAGGGAGTGGAAATATCGCCATGTGGAAGTGCTTTATGTGTCTTTGTGGAATTGGGAATTCTAGCCAGCCAGAGCTAATCAGTTTATGACTGTTTATCTGAAAATCCTTAAATCTTGCCAGTTCCCCTGATGCATTCCTTGAGAGCACATAAACAGATCAATGGTTATAATGTTAACCACTATTTGTCCTTGTGGCTGTCTTCACTCACACACAAACAAATTTTTCAAGTGTTTTGGAAGGTAATACTATTTAGGTGACAGTAATATCCTGATTTTTTTCTACTTCTTTCCATAGAAAGCTTTTATTCTGCCTTTGAAATTAGCATTTTTTTAAAAAAAAATCTGCACATCATTCAGCATTCAGGGCATGGATAATTTGATGCAGTTTTATTTCTAATTACAGTGAACCGTTGCTTATATCTAGGGCCTTTTGCCTTTGCAATTTGTCATAACTTCTCTACCGTGTTTTCCCGAAAAATAAGACTCACTTTGTCAGTCAGTCGGTTGGTTGGTTGGTCGGTCAGTCGGTCGGTCGGTCGGTCGGTCGGTCGGTCGGTAGTCAGTCAGTCAGTCTGTCTGTCTGTCTGTCTTTCTTTCTTTCTTTCATTCATTCATTCATTTATTCATTCATTTATTCATTCATTCATTCATTCATTCATTCATTTGATTTAGTACTCTGAAAGAAGCGCTTGCCTTATTTCCCTGCACTCAAAAGCCTGAATGGGCTTATATTTTCTTTTATGTACACTGAGAGCATATGCACCAAAGACAAATTCCTTGTGTGTCCTATCACACTTGGCCAATAAAGAATTCTATTCTATTCTATTCTATTCTAATCAGGGGATGTCTTATTTTGGGGAAAAGAGGATAATAACAGCTTTATTATACCAAGTGCTCCTGAAGTTATCCCCAACCCTGTTGGTTAGATGCATCTGTTTTGCAGTAGAGTTTTGTTGTTTTAGGTGACCTGTTCTGATTCCCTGGTAGTGAGACAAGTAGGTGACCTATGTAGATGAGGTCATTGTGATCCCTGCTGGCCACTTCAAATTAATTTGGATACAGCCATTCCCCTCTGATCCTCTGAGATCTCTTGGCTGCCACCCTTTTGTTTTTCCTTCCTCCCAGTAAAAACAGACAAGCAGGGTTATGATGCTTGTAAAGGGGCCATTTCTTCAGAGAGCCCAAGACTTTTAGAAACCCACCACCTGATCCTTTGAGTTTAAAATCTGGCTAATATTTTCCCAAGCCCTGCAGGCTGCTGAATATGAATCGAAAATGCTGGTGAGATCCTTAGTACGTTGGCAGAACGAACCTGGGAAACTCAGGAAATGAGCCTCCGTGTGGCTTCCCATCAGTGGCCTGAAGGGGAGAATTCAGCACTTGCACGAAATTAAGAATTGCACAAGAGTTCTAGGAATGTTGGGCAGAATCCCTCCTTGCCCACAAACTGGCATATTTCAGAGTGCATATTTCAGTAAATGAGAGTTATAAAACTCAGCTGCAGGGATCTGGATAACTTAAGAATTTTCCATACATATTTGTTGCCATCTAGTGGTCATTTGGATTTTTCAGCTCAAAGTTGGAAGTTTTAAAACAGGATGAGATTCTCTTTTAAAAGGCCAGGCAAATGTGTCAAGCCCTGTCCCACTTTCACATGTTCTGGATTGGTAGACACTTCCCAGCCGCTGGTGAAATTTGGAAGAGAAAATCTCTTAGGAAAACACCAGTCACATAAAAAACTATGAGCAACACTAATGAAATCAGGACAGGGCCATTTATCCATTAGAAAATGAAAACAGGATGGGGATTGGCAGTGAAGACACAAAGTTTCCTGCCATGTACCGTATTTTTTGGAGTATAAGATGCACCAAAATATATTAATATTTTTATTTATTTATTTCTTTATTTATTTATTTATTCATTTGTCCAATACACAAATACATAGGAAGAAAAATAGACATGTAGTACAGTGATCCTTCGATTATCGCGGGGGTTACGTTCCAAGACCTCCCGCAATAATCGATTTTCCGTGGTATAGTGGTACGGAAGTAAAAACACCATCTGCGCATGCACGCCCTTTTTTCCATGGTCGCGCATGCGCAGATGGTGGAGCCGGTAGCTGGGGAGGTGGATTCGCCGCCCCCACCAGCCCGATCTCCCTCCGGTGGCTGGGGAGGTGGATTTGCCGCTCCCACCAGCCCGATCTCCCTCCGGTGGCTGGGGAGGTGGATTCGCCACCCCCACCAGCCCTTCCTGCTCTGGGTCAGAGCTGCGGAAACCTTCGGCTCGCCGAGGCTGCGTCTGAGCCCTTTGTTTTTATTGCAGCGAAGGAGGCGAAGCAAGGCTCCAAGCTCGCCTGCTGCCGCCGCTACGCCTCCGCCACCTCAGCCACCCCCTCTGCTCTGCAGGGACCTCGCATGCCACGATCTCCCTCTCTCGTCCTCCCCACGCTTCTCCTCGGCGGCGGCCAAGCGGCAGACACGAACTCTCCCGGGTCCCTCTCTATCCTATCCCCACCACCACACACACACACACCGCCGCCGCCATCCACCCCGCCGGGTTCCCCGCTTGCTCTTCACCTTCTCCCGCCTTCGAGGCCGACCAGCCCAAGCCGCAACCTTTAGCCGGAGGCGGACCTCGCAACCGATTCCACAGAAGGCACCAGAAACCCTTCCACTCGCGACTCCCCACCCCGATAAATTCACCCAAAAAAAGAGAGACCCCCTTCAGAGAAACCCGTCCGTACACGCACACAAATGCACAATCCGAAGAAAGGGGAGGGGAAAGAGCTAAAAGAGCGAAGAAAGAGAGGAGGGAAAGACACACAGACACACACACACATACACGCACTCCCTCTCTCGCGCTCACACAGACGCACTCAGACAGAGAGAGACAGAGACACACAGCAGAGAACAGGGCAGGGGAGAAGGAAAACGGGGGGCAAAACAGAGAAGGGGACGATTTTTAAAAAAAAAGAAAAGGAGCACTTACGTAAAGAGAGGCGCTTGGGTTGCTCCTGCTTCCTCCTGGGCATTTTTTCCCCCTTTTCACATTCTCCTTGGTTTAATGGGAGACCAAAGGCGAAAAAAGAAAAGAAAAAAAAATCCCCAAAAGAGAGGGACAAGAGGCAGGCACAAAGCGGGGGCACAAGGGGAGCTGCCCGGCAGAGGTTGCTTTTTTTCTTCTCGTGGGCAAGTGGAGGGGGGGAGAGAGAAGGAAAGAGAGAGAAGGAAAGAAAGAGATGAGAGAGGGAGGAAGAGAGTGTGAGAGAGGAAGAAAGAGAGAGAGAAATGATAGAAAAAAGGGGAGAAAAAAAGAGAAATGAGAAAATGATTGAAGCAGAGAATGACAGGAAAGAAAGAGAAAGAGACAGAGAAGTGACTCTTGGTGATGACGTATGACGTCATCGGGTGGGAAAAAACGTGGTATAGCAAAAAACCGTGGAGTATTTTTTAATTAATATTTTTTGAAAAACCGTGATATAGCGTTTCGCGAAAATCGAGACCGCGAAAATCGAGGGATCACTGTGTAATATATATAAGGGTAAAAGTGAACTTGGAGGAGAGGATATATGAAAGAAAGAGAATATATATGATAAGTGAGAGAAAGGAAAGATAATTGGACAGGGGACAAAAGGCACACCAGTGCACTTATATACGCCCCTTACTGGCCTCTTAGGAACCTGGAGAGGTCAATCATGGAGAGTCTAAGGGAGAAATGTTGGGGGTTAGGGGTTGACACAATTGAGTCTGGTAATGAATTCCATGCTTCGATAACTTGATTGTTGAAATCATATTTTTTACAGTGAAGTTTGGAGCAGTTCGTATTAAGTTTGAATCTGTTGCGTGCTCTTGTGTTGTTGCAGCTGAAGCTGAAGTAGTCATTGACCGGTAGGACGTTGCAGCATATGATCTTGTGGGCAATACTCAAATCATGTTTTAGGTGCCATAGTTCTAGGCTTTCTAGGCCCAGGATTGTTAGTCTATTTTCGTAGGATATTCTGTTTCGAGTGGAGGAGTGAAGGGCTCTTCTGGTGAAATATCTTTGGACATTTTCAAGGGTGTTGATGTCTGAGGTGTGGTATGGGTTCCAGACAGATGAGCAGTAGTCTAGGATGGGTCTGGCAAAAGTTTTGTAGGCTCTTGTGAGTAGTGTGAGATTGCCTGAGCAGAAGCTGCGTAGGATCACGTTAACAACTCTAGAAGCTGTTTTGGTGATATTGTTGCAGTGGGCTTTAGCACTTAGATCATTCGATATTAGTATTCCAAGGTCTTTTACTGAGTGTGGGTTGGCAGTGAGAGATTGTTTATTCAGTTCGTATGTGTGGTTTGGATTCTTTTTGCCGATGTGGAGGGTAGAGCATTTGTTGGTTGATATTTGAAGTTGCCAGGTGTTAGACCAGTCTGAGACAAAGTCCAGGTCTTTTTGGAGAGTGAGTGTGTTGTCAGTAGTGTTGAAAAATTCACATCATCGGCAAAAAGAACACAGTTGCTTTCGATATGGTCACAGAGGTCATTGATGTAGAGAATGAAGAGAGTAGGACCTAGTACGCTTTTTGGGGGAGGAAAATGTGGAGGTGGGATTCTACCTACCAGGTATTCATCTGGCTAGCGTTCTTAGTCTGTTCAGCTTCAGCACATTATTTTATCCCCTGGTTAGGGCTGAAAAAACATTTTTCAGAGGCAGTGGGAATGAAAACAAGCCTGCAAAGACTTAGGACTGAAAAAAATCTTCTCAAGAGGGAGTAGGAACCTGGGAAAATTGTTAGCATTTTGTTAGGGCTGGGGAAAAAAGCTTTGAAAAAGCTACATTCTGAGTATAAGACACACTCAAATTTTCAGCCTCTTTTAGGGAGGAAAAAGGTACGTCGTATCCAGTAATTTTTGGTAACCAAGAAACGGATGGATGAGTTGGAGAGAGGCCCTAATTAACAAGACATGGTTAATAGTCAGATCTATTGGCAGAAACCTTTTCATTGTTGTTAGTTGCGAAGTTATGTCCGACCATCGGGACCCCATGGACAAGAATGGAGGCACAAAGAACGCTCATTCTTCCTGTCACTTATAGCTGGAGGGATTGTGAGGGGAATGTTTATGTTCGGATGGAGGCGGCTGGTGGCAGATCGGATAAATGGCCTTCGCGGGCTGTATCCGGCATGTGGGCCATAGTTTGGGGACCCATGTTTAATTTCCACGGCACACTGGTTGAAAAACACTGCCCTAGATTTTCAAGCAGAAAGCAAGAAACCCACAACGCTCCCTTTTAGAAGGCCAAAAGATTTGTTCACAGTCCAATGTTGGTAAAAGTGTATACTTTATGTAATTTGGTGCCTTTAAATGTTTTAAAGCAACAGGGCCAAAAACTCGGCATTGAACTTTCAACATGCAGATTGTATCTCTTATGTTTGTAGTCTGGTCCTCTTGTCTAAACTATGAACTCCAGGCATTCTGTTCTTTATTTTATTTACTTGTCAATCAAGTATAGGATAGTAGTTTATTTAAACATAACATAGAAGACAGTAGGACATAAAAGAAGACAGTAGGACAGGGACGATAGGCACAATGGTGCACTTATGCACGTCCCTTTCAGATCTGTTAGAAAAAGGGAGAGGTCAACTGTAGACAATCTAAGGTTGAAGATTGGGGGGGGGGTTATTTGTATTTATGCATGCAGCTGAGGATCAAAACTCATCGAAGGAATGAGGGGGATCTTTGGTCCTCTCTGGTCTTGCTTATTTCCTTGCAGACATTTCATCACTCAGACTAGGTAACATCATCAGGGCTAGCATTCAAGGCAACCAAGCTCAGAGAGGACCACGTATCCCTCCCCCCCACCTGCCTTAGATGACTTTTGGTCCTCATAGATTCAAACTTAATGTAAACTGCTCCAAACTAGATTGCAGAAAATATGACTTCAGCAATAGAGTGATCAATGCCTGGAATGCGTTAACGTAGTCTGTGGTTTCTTCCCCCAAACCTCAAAATCTTCAACCTTAGGTTGTTTACAGTTGACCTCTCCCCTTTTCTAAGAGGTTTGTAAGGGGCGTGCATAAGCGCACCATAGTGTCTGCTGTCCCTGTTCTACTGTCCCATTTTCTTTCTTTTTTTTATCGTTACTTTCTACTTATGCTTATACAAACTACAACCCTATACTTGTTTGACAAAATGGATAGATGGA